>NC_067398.1:496556593-497297843 GCF_016432865.1 Antechinus flavipes
AAGCCAATAGCATCCAAGAGTGGTATAGTTGTGACTTTATCTTCAACCTGATTTAGCCTGTTTGGGGTATTCAGAGAAGACAAGCACCTCTGGTTTGAGGGTTTGCTGAACCTTTTTCAGGACTTTTCAGTCCATCTTCACTAAATTCTCACTTGTGGCTGTAAGAAGTAGTAGCATGTACAATAGTCCGACTTCATAAATATTTTTTAATTGAATTAAATTGTAGATAGGATTCTAGATGTAGACTTTTAGCTTTATGGCTTTTTCAATCTTAGTGCTCATTTATTTAAATATTTTATTAAAAGCTAAATATCAAAACAGCCTACTAAATTTTCTTAGTGAGTAATGCATTTAATTAATTTCACCAAATGAAATACCATAATTTGTTTTCAGTAATTTACTCAGATCTCATATTTTCTATCAATTCATTCTCACTAACTTTTCTTTACAAATATATAGTCTTAATATTTCCTTCATTTTCTGTAGCTGCTTTTTTTGCATTCTTTTTTATAAAAATCTTTCCAGTCTTCTTAGGATTTTCTCATAATTTATAGCATTAGTTGTAGTATAGTAATTCACAACATTAATGTATCATAACTTATTTAACCACATTTCTATTGTTGGACTTGTAGGTTGTTTCTAAGGTGAGGAATATTTATTTATTTATTTTTGTGATTACATATAGAATGATTCAAAAGTCTTAAAATGACATTAAAATTTTTGGAACATTCTGTATAATGCTGCTATAAAAATCTTTTAGTAGATAGCATTTTTTGGTGTCATATTTTCAAGGTATATTCCCAACAATGGAATTATTGGGTCAAAGGACATGGTTATTTTGTTCATTTTTATTATGTCCTGCCAGATTACTGTCTAAAAAAGATTTTATAGGTTTCCATTTTCTCCAATGAATTAGAATCCTATTTCCTCTAGAACTTCATCAGCATCAGCTTTTATTCCTTTTATTTTTGCCAATTTTGTGGATGTGAGAGATGTTGCCAGAGATGTTGCCTAAAGAAGGGAGTAGGAGGAAAAGAGGGAGAAAAAAATTTGGAACACAAGGTTTTGTAAGAGTGAAAACTATGCATGTTTGAAAATAAAAAGCTTTTAAAAAATTGTCTCATGATAACTTTTGATCATTTATCCCTAATCTTTTTTTGTGTTAATCCTGAGAAGTGACTCACTGGCTTTTGTTTTATTTTTTATTTTTCAAAATAGAAATAATATTTGTTTCTACTTATATAAGAGTAATAATAACAATAGCTAGTATTTCTGTAGTGCTTTAACATTTGCAAAGCAAAATCTATTACCTCATTTGATCTTTACAATACCCTTGTGTTATATGTGTGATTATTATCCTCATTTTACAGGTGGGGAAACCAAGGCACAAAAAAGTTAAATACCTTGTGAAGGATCACACAGCCAATAAGTTTTGAAGTAGGATATAAACCCATCTAAGTCCAATAGCCCTAAAACCATTGAATAAGTAATAATTACATGGCAAATAGCCATTCTATTGTACTGATATTTCCTACTCCACTGAAGTTTACCACTAAGAAGCCAGGACTTAATAATGATCATTATATATCAAAAAATAAAATGATAGAAACTATACAGTATATTACTGCAAGTTACAAAAATCTAGTAATAAATATTACTGTATGCCAAGAAAATACAACCAATGAGTAGTAGAATGGAAATTTGCTATCCATTCTACTACTACTACTACTACTAGCTAACATTTCTATGATGCTTTAAGGTTTAACATTTAAGATTAAACGTAAGTGTTTTACAAATATTGAGTAGAAGTGGATGCTATTATGACCTGCATTTAACACACAAGAAAATTAAGACAGACAGAAGTTGAGACTTGCCTTAGATTTCACGGCTAAATAATGTGTCTGATGGAGATTTCAAACCCAGTCTTCTGGATTCAGAGTCTAGTAACCATCTATCCATTGTGCTACTTACTTGTGTCTGGGATATATATTTTTAAAGGACCTAATTATTTATTTCACATGCACAGCTACTCAATTTAGCAAAAGTTAATGACTTTTTTTTCTCTCAGTACATAAGAAATAAAGATTTGTACCAACTTGAGAATTTCAATATTTTTTTTCTGATTCTAGGTCCATTGTTTTCCTTCTTATTATTCTCCTCTTCCTCCTCCTCTTTCTCCTTCTCTTTCTCCTTCTCCTTCTCTTTCTCTTTCTTTCTCCTTCTCCTTCTCCTTCTCTTTCTTTCTCCTTCTCCTTCTCCTTCTCCTTCTCTTCTCCTTCTCCTTCTCCTTCTCCTTCTCCTTCTCCTTCTCCTTCTCCTTCTCCTTCTCCTTCTCCTTCTCCTTCTCCTTCTCCTTCTCCTTCTCCTTCTCCTTCTCCTTCTCCTTCTCCTTCTCCTTCTCCTTCTCCTTCTCCTTCTTCTTCTTCTTCTTCTTCTTCTTCTTCTTCTTCTTCTTCTTCTTCTTCTTCTTCTTCTTCTTCTTCTTCTTCTCTTTCTCCTTCTCCTTCTTCTTCTTCTTCTTCTTCTCCTTCTTCTTCTTCTTCTTCTTCTTCTTCTTCTTCTTCTTCTTCTTCTTCTTCTTCTCTTTCTCCTTCTTCTTCTTCTTCTTCTTCTTCTTCTTCTTCTTCTTCTTCTTCTTCTTCTTCTTCTTCTTCTTCTTCTTCTTCTTCTTCTCTTCTTCTTCTCTTCTCCTTCTCCTCTTCCTCCTCCTCCTTCTTGCTCTTCTTCCTGTTTTTATTCTTATTCTTGCTTTTCTTGTTCTTCTTGTTTTTATTCTTCTTCTTCATGTTCTTCTTCTAAATTCTTAGCTCTTGTGTTTCTATCATGCTTTCAAACATTCTTTTTAAATATATATATTTTGATAATCTTTTTTATTTATTTTTTAACATTAAAACTTTTTTTTTATTTTCAAAATATATACATGGATGATTTTCAACATTCATCCTTACAAAACCTTGTGTTCTAATTTTCTCCCTCCTTTTCCTTTTCCCTTCCCCCTCCCCTAGATGGCAAGTGATCCAATATATGTTAAACATGTGCAGTTCTTCTATACATATTTCCACAAATTTTGTTTTTATGCTGTACAAGAGAAATCAGATCAAAAAAGAAAAAAAATGAGAAAGAAAAGAAGATGCAAACAAACAACAATAAAAAGTTGTTTGTTGGTCCATATCCAGTTCCCACTGTTCTCTCTCTGGCTGCAAATGGCTTTCTTTATCAAAAGACCTCAGGGATATTTTAAACAAAAACAAAGTATTTAGAGGTAAAATATGACATGGGACCATAATATTAAAAGTGGAGAAATCAAAGTGAAATGAGCAGAACCAGGAGATGTTGGATACAGTTAACAACATAATCAGCTGTGATAGACTTAACTCTTCTTGGCAATACAAAGGATCCAAGACTATTCCAAAGAACTCATGATGGAAAATACCATCCATATTTAGAGGAAGAACTGACATGGGCTGAATACACATTGAAGCATACTATTTTAATTTTATTTTTTCCATGTTTTTTTTTTTCCCTTTCTGATCTGTTTCTTTTTTTACAACATGATTAATATATGTTTTACATGATTGCATATATATAATCAGTATCTAATTACTTACTGTTTTAAGAAGGGAGAAGTAAGTAGGTGTAAAAATTTGAAATAAAAAAATGAATATTAGAAATTGTTTCTACATATAATTGGAAAAACAAGATGCTATTAAGTATGATAATTTTTTTTTAAAAAGCACCTTTAAAAAAGAGTAGAAAAGTATCTTAGAGAATATTTGATTCTCAACCTTTTTTTTTTTTTTGTCATGGATCCCTTTGGCTATATGATGAAGCTTAGAGATTCCTCAGAGAAGAATTTTTAAATGCACAAAATAAAATGCATAGAATTACAAAGAAAATAAATTACATTGAAATACTTTTATCAAAACTTATTTAAGACTATTTAAATATAAGCTAGTAATAGTTAATGACAGAGTTGGGACTTAAAACTAGGTCATCTGGTATCATATCTAGTATACTTGCTTTTACCTTATAGCTGTGCCTTTAATAAGAATTTGCAGTTATTTAGGATAGCGTTCTAATGTAGGCAGTAAACAAAGACGAAAATAATTTCTCTGATAGTTCCCTCCTTCTAATACTACTTTCCATTTGTTTTGTATGCATTTTGCATGCACTAATACACACACACACACACACACACACACATATATATGTGCTGATTCCTCTTTAGACTATAAACTCTTAAGTGAACTGCGGGTCTATTCTGTGCCTTCTTTGTTTCCTCAAAGTTTAGCACATTGTCTGGAATATATTGTTGTTGTTGAATCATTTTTCAGTCTTGCCTGACTCTGGTCTCACCATTTAGGGTTTTCTTGGCAGCTACTGGAATGGTTTGCCATTTCCTTCTTCAGTTTATTTTTGCAGATTAGGAAACTGAGGCAAACTGGATTAAATGACTTGCCCAGCTAGTATCTGATGCTGATTTGAATTTGATTTCACTAAGATGAGTCTTCCTGACTCCACTTCTAGCATTCTATCTACTGAGTCACCTAGCTGTCTGCTATTTCATAAGGATTTAATAAGTACTTGCTGGTTGAATGATTAATTAACATAAAATTGTTTTGGGATCAAAGTTCATCTAATTTACTCTAGGGAGACATTTCTACCCATTTTGCCTTTATTCAAAGCTGATTTATTTTTATTTTAGGCAAAATTTTGACAAGTTGGGTAACTGATTTCCTACCCTACATCAGATTAGTAATCATCATGTCAACAGGCATTTATTAAACCCATAGGATATTCCAGACACTGTACAAAATATGCATATGCAAGAAGAAGGAAAAACAGTCCCTACCCTAGAGAAGTTTACATTCTAATTATACAGAATCTTACATTTTAATTGAAAGATAGAACATAAAAGAGAACTGAAAATCTGAATCTTAGGGGAGAAGAGGAAAAAAATAAAGATACCAGGCCATGTAGAGAAAACCCAGAGAATTAAAAGCAAAAAACCAAAAAAGGGGAAACATACAAAACAACATAAAGAAATTATTTCTGACTAACTTTGAGAGAGGAAATTTAAAAAAAAAAAAACTTATTGGCTCCTAAAAATGATTGTATTGGCAATGCAATTGATATTGACAAGGAGTCACAGAGAAAAAGTTATATTATCCTCAGATTACTGTTTGTTCCTGTATATTTTCTTAGGAGCATCTCTTTAAAGTAATCATGCATTGCTCTGAGGCATCTGCTAATGCTCTGGGGCTCGATGCAATCAATACATTAATAGAATGCAGTATGTGGAGGACCACATCATTTCTGAAACCAGATTGAAAGGAAATGAAGGAATGTCAGATAGATAACTTTTCCAAGATGTTTAGTTATGAAGGGGAGGAGAGAATAGAAATAGCATTATAGGATAGGAGAGTCAAAAGAAAGTTAAAAAAAAATTTTTTTTTGAATTGAGACTCAGGCCATGTTTGAAGGCAATAGAACAGGAGGAATCTATAGTACCTACACATTCGATTAATAAATTATAAAAGGTTGTTGAATAAATATATGAGAGAAGCAATGATAGAAAGAACAAAGTCTTTGAGGAGGCCATGGCAGATGAGATCAGGTGCACAGATAATGTTATTAATCTTGGCAATGATAAGGAAAGATAATTAAAATTAAGCAATAGAAGGAGCGGAAAAGTGATAAGAGTGATGGCTACAAAGAAGAGACTGATTTGACAAAGTTCCATGTGTCTTAAGTTGTATTCACTGAGCTTTCAGGATTTTCTTTTCCCTGTGGGGAAGTTTAAGCTTGTGAGAAGGGGAAGGGTTGAGTTCTTGACATTGTATCAGCTTGACTTTAAGGAGAACACAAAGTCCAGACAATATGATGTTTCTTTGTTTACTGTAAAGGTTCTGGTTTCTTGTATTTGAAATTTTATGCCTGCTTCTTTTAAACTATTAAAAAGACAACTAAATTTATGACCTAGAAGTTTATACTTTCATTTAAAAACCAATTAAAAGCAGGTTAATAAAATTTGTACAGCCAAGGGTATAATATGCAAAAATTTTGATGATTTTTTTTTGTTTAGTTGTACAAAGGATTCAGATGGACAAAATAAGATTGTATTGTTTTCAAGAAAAAAGTGAATAATTTAACCATGTTAGAAGATAAATGAAATTTAAAACTATTGAATATAAATCAATTATATTTTTCTATAAAAGAAAAACATTTACAGAAAGGATAAAAGAAACAATTTAATAATATGATTCCTGCAGGAAATGCATCTTATGTTGAAAGAGGTAAACAGGCTTAAAATTAAAGGATGAAATTAAATTGATAATATTATAAATCTGAGTCTATAATGAAGATGTGGTACAGTAAAACCTGAATTTTGAGAACTTTTATTTAATTCCCAGTTCTGACACTAACTAAAAACATGATATTGGACAAATATTTTAACTTCTCTGGGTCTCAGTTTCTCATCTTTAATATGAGGGATCTCAATCTCAAAGATTCAGTTTAGTCCCAAATATTGTGATCCAATTAATGGGGAATTCTTTCATTTGGCCTCTGATCTCCATGATAATAGTAGATATTTTCGTAAGGACATATTTCCTTGTTTTGTGTTTTATTTTAATCAAAGTTATCTTATAGGGAAAAATAGATGGATAACAGTACATGTTCAGATTAAAAGACAGCATGGATAATAAACACTGTTCTGTATTTGGAATCAAGAAGTGATGGTTTTCAATCCTGTCTATAACATGAATTATATGACTATAAGCAAGTCTTATATCTCTCTTATCTTTCAAAGCCAAATTTCTAGAAAACATTATTTACTTTCATTGCTTCCACTCCCATTTCTTTTGCACACTTCTAAACATTTTTCAATTTGGATTTCAACCTTATTGGTCATCTTGAGGTACTCTCTGCAGTTATTAATGTTTTAATGGTTGTCTGGAATGCTTCTCTCAAACTTCAACTTTTTAAAAAATATCTCCACAAATTTGACATCATTGATCCCTTCTTTACCTGGATACTCTCCTTTCTGGGATCTCATGATTCTGTTTTCTCTGTCTTTCTGATTGTTCCTACTCAATCCTCTTTGGTAGATCATCACTACATCCCACTTCCTTATTGTGAGCATACCTACTAAAGCTTCACCCTGAACTGTTTTCTCTCCTTTTTCTATATCAGTGTTTTTTATTTGCATTCAATGAAATCAATCTTACCTTAGCAATACCATTATTAGGTTACATCCCAAAAGAGATAAAAACAAAAAGGGAAAAAATTTATAACAGCTCTTTTCTGGTGGAAAAGAATTGGAAACTGAGAGAATACCCATGAAACTGGGTAATGACTGAATAAATTGTGGTATGTGATTGTGATGGAAAACTATTGTGTTATAAAAATGATGAGCAGGATGATCTCAGAAGAACCTGAAAAGACTTCCATGAACTGATACAAAGTGAAATGTGTTGTGTACAAAGTAACAACAATATTGTAAGATGATCAGCTGTGAATGACACACTATTCTCAGCAATCAATGATCCAAGACTATTCTGAGGGACTTATGATGAAAAATGCTATTTGTCTCCAGAGAAAGAACTGATGTTGTCTGAATATAGACTGAAGCATACTTTTTTCTTTGCTTATTTTTCTTGAGGATTTTTTATTTTGGTCTATGTTTTCTTTCACAATATGACTAATATGGATGAAAAGAAATGCACATGTTTAACCTATATTGGATTACTTGCTATCTAGAGGAGGGGTGTGGTAAGGAGGGAGAGAGAAAAATTTGCAAAGGTGAGTGTTGAAAACTATCTTTGCATGTATTTTGAAAAATAAAAAAATTATTATTATAAAAAACATGACTAATATGGAAATGTTTTGCATGATTACACATGTATAATGTATATCAAATTGCTTGCCTTCTCAATGAAGGGGGAGGAAGAGAGAATTTGAAACTCAGATTTTTCAAAATGATTATTGAAATTTTTCTTACATGTAACTGAGGAAAAATAAAATAAAAAAATAAAACATATCAGTGATTCTCAAACTTTTTGTTGTCAAAACCCTTATACATTCTTTTTAAAAAATATTTTATTTTATTTTATTTAATAATTACTTTATATTGACAGAATCCATGCCAGGGTAATTTTTTTACAACATTATCCCTTGCACTCATTTCTGTTCCGATTTTTCCCCTCCCTCCCTTCACCCCCTCCCCTAGATGGCAAACAGTCTTATATCTGTTAGATATGTTGCAGTATATCCTAGATACAATATATGTTTGCAGAACTGAACAGTTCTCTTGTTGCACAGGGAGAATTGGATTCAGAAGGTAAAAATAACCCTGGAAGAAAAACAAAAATGCAGATAGTTCATATTCATTTCCCAGTGTTCTTTCTTTGGGTATAGCTGATTCTGTCCATCATTTATCAATTGAAACTCAGTTAGGTCTCTTTGTCAAAGAAATCCACTTCCATCAGAATATATTCTCATACAATATCGTTGTCAAAGTGTATAATGATCTCCTGGTTCTGCTCATTTCACTTAGCATCAGTTCATGTAAGTCTCGCCAAGCCTCTCTGTATTCATCCTGCTGGTCATTTCTTATAGAACAATAATATTCCATAACATTCGTATACCACAATTTACCCAGCCATTCTCCAATTGATGGGCATCCATTCATTTTCCAGTTTCTAGCCACTATAAACAGGGCTGCCACAAACATTTTGGCACATACAGGTCCCTTTCCCTTCTTTAGTATTTCTTTGGGATATAAGCCCAATAGAAACACTGCTGGATCAAAGGGTATGCACAGTTTGATAACTTTTTGGGCATAATTCCAGATTGCTCTCCAGAATGGTTGGATTCGTTCACAACTCCACCAACAATGCATTAGTGTCCCAGTTTTCCCGCATCCCCTCCAACATTCATCATTATTTTTTCCTGTCATCTTAGCCAATCTGACAGGTGTATAGTGGTATCTCAGAGTTGTCTTAATTTGCATTTCTCTGATCAATAATGATTTGGAACACTCTTTCATATGAGTGGTAATAATTTCAATTTCATCACCTGAAAATTGTCTGTTCATATCCCTTGACCATTTATCAATTGGAGAATGGCTTGATTTCTTATAAATTTGAGTCAGTTCTCTATATATTTTGGAAATGAGGCCTTTATCAGAACCTTTAACTGTGAAGATGTTTTCCCAGTTTGTTGCTTCCCTTCTAATCTTGTTTGCATTAGTTTTGTTTGTACAAAGGCTTTTTAATTTGATGTAATCAAAATTTTCTATTTTGTGATCAGTAATGGTCTCTAGTTCATCTTTGGTCACAAATTTCTTTCTCCTCCACAAGTCTGAGTGATAAACTATCCTATGTTCCTCTAATTTATTTATAATCTCGTTCTTTATGCCTAGGTCATGGACCCATTTTGATCTTATCTTGGTATATGGTGTTAAGTGTAGGTCCATGCCTAATTTCTGCCATGCTAATTTCCAGTTATCCCAGCAGTTTTTTATGAAATAATGAATTCTTATCCCAGAAGTTAGGATCTTTGGGTTTGTCAAACACTAAATTGCTATAGTTGACTATTCTGTCTTGTGAACCTAACCTTTTCCACTGATCCACTAATCTATTTCTTAGCCAATACCAAATGGTTTTGGTGACTGCTGCTTTATAATATAATTTTAGATCAGGTACAGCTTGGCCACCTTCATTTGATTTTTTTTTCATTAATTCCCTTGAGATTCTCGACTTTTTATTATTCCATATGAATTTTGTTGTTATTTTTTCTAGATCATTAAAATATTTTCTTGAAAGTCTGATTGGTATAGCACTAAATAAATAGATTAGTTTAGGGAGTATTGTCATCTTTATTATATTCGCTCGGCCTATCCAAGAGCACTTAATATTTTTCCAATTATTTAAGTCTGACCCCTTTTACATTCTTAAAAATTATTGTGGACCCCAAAAAGTTTTTTAAAATATGGGTTAAGTCTACTGATATTTGTTGGTGTTGCTGAGTCTTTTCAGTCCTGTCTGATCCTTTGTGACCCCACTTGGGGTTTTCTTGGCAGAGATACTGGAGGGGGTTGATATTTACTCCTCCAGTTCATTTTTTAGTTGAGGAAACTGAGGCCAACAGAGTTAAGTGACTTGCCTAGGGTCACACAGCTAGTAAGCATCTGAGACTAGATTTGAACTCAGTTCCTGAGGGCTGGTGCTCTATCTACTATATCACCTAGCTGAAGCTTTAATATTTACTGCATTAGAAATTAAAACTGTAAAAATGTAAAGTACTTATCTATTGATTCATTAAAAATAACAAAGCCATTCATGTTAACATAAGTAACATATTTTAAAATGAAAAATGCATTTTCCAACATAAAAAAATAGTGAAAAAAATGGCATTGTTTTGCATATTTTGCAAATCACCTTAATATCTGGCTTAATATCATGCATCTGGATTCTTATATCACCTATTGCAGGGCTTCTTAAACTTTTTCTACTTGTGACCCCTGTTTGCTTAAGAAATTTTTATGTAAATATATATATATATATACACACAATACACATTATATATATTATGTGTATATATATATAGTGCATATATTATGTACATATGTAATATATATTATATATATATAATAAGTTTACAAATCAAACATTTACTGATAATAAATCATTATTTTGTGACCTCCACATTTTGCTATATGACTTCATATGTGGTCACGATCCATAATTTAAGAAGTTTTGGCCTTCTGTGTTCAACCTGTTGTTATACGTTTTCTAGTTGAAGAACATGAAGAAAAACTGGCCTCACACAGGTATGTAATTGGAAGAAAAGTACTTTAATAGTCAAATAACAATATTATTATTATATAAACAATTTTGACCACACAGAATTGTTAAAAGATTCTAGGAGGCCCCCAGTTACCTTACTGTATTACTAATATTCATATACTTTATGGTCTGTTCAAATTGACTTATCTTCTTGTTATTCCTCACATACATTTTTGCATCTACCATTTCTCTGTCTTTGCACAGGCTCTCCACCATGCCTGGAATGTATTGACTCAACTTTACAAGAATTCAAGCCATTCTCCAATTAATAAATGGTCAAAGAATATGAACAGACAATTTTCAGATGAAGAAATTGAAACTATTACCACTCATATGAAAGAGTGTTCCAAATCACTATTGATCAGAGAAATGCAAATTAAGACAATTCTGAGATACCGCTACACACCCATCAGATTGGCTAGAATGACAGCAAAAGATAATGCTAAATGTTGGAGGGGATGTAGGAAAACTGGGACACTGAAACTTTGTTGGTGGAATTGTGAATACATCTAGCCGTTCTGGAGAATGATTTGGAACTATGCTCAAAAAGTTATCAAACTGTACATACCCTTTGATCCAGTAGTGTTTCTACTAGGCTTATATCCCAAAGAGATACTAAAGAAGGGAAAGGGACCCACAAGTGCAAAAAAATGTATGTGGCAGCCCTTTTTGTAATGCAAGAAACAGGACACTGAGTGGATTGCCCATCAATTGGAGAATGGCTGAATAAATTATGGTATATGAATGTAATGGAATACTATTATTCTGTAAGAAATGACCAGCAGGATGATTTCAGAGAGGCCTGGAGAAACTTACATGAACTGATGCCAAGTGAAATGAGCAGAATCAGGAGATCATTAGACACAGCAACAACAAGACTATACAATGATCAATTCTGATGGACGTGGCTCTCTTTAACAGTGAGATGATTCAAACCAATTCCAATTGCTCAGTGATGAAGAAAGCTATCTACACCCAGAGAGAGAACTATGGGAACTAAGTGTGAACTACAATATGGCATTCTCACTCTTTCTATTTTTATTTCCTTGCATTTTGTTTTCTTTTCCAGTATTTTTTCCTTCTTGATCCGATTTTTCTTGTGTAGCAAGATAACTGTATAAATATGTATACATATATTGGATTTAACATATATTTTAACATATTTAACATGTATTGGACTACTTGCCATCTAGTGGAGGGGGTGAGGAGGGGATAATTTGGAACAGAAGGCTTTGCAAGGGTCAGAGTTGAAAAATTACCCATGCATATGTTTTGTAAATAAAAAGCTTTAATTAAACACACAAACACACACACACACACACAAAAGTATGGTTACAAACTATGGATCTTGTATAAAATAAGACATTTGTATTTCAATGAATGATGAATAAGAAGAGAAAATCCCATTTTCTGGAATTACTTGTTCCTGAGGAATCTCTTGTATGGAAGAGAATGTTGGCCTTAGCCTTAGCCTTAGTCTCTCTGAAATCCTTTGGCTAAAGGAAAAGTTTTCAGGCTTTTCAAAGGATTCAGAGAATGCATTACTTTCCATCTTTTCATTAGCATTCCATCATCATCTTTCAGGATAGCAAAGGTAGTGAGCAGTACCTGTATCAGGAGACTTTTGGATGAAGGTACATATTTCTACAGAGACCTCAACATGCATAAACCCACAAAACAAAGAACTTTCAGCAACCAAGGGAGCTGTGAGTTGTCCCTTTGCACATGTGCTTTCATAACTTCTTTGTCAGGAGATCGATAACATGTTTAATCATAAGTCCTGAGGAATTGTTACTGGTCATTATCTTGATGACAGTTCCCAGTTTTTAATACACACCTACACACACACACACAATTTTGTTTCAATCAGCCAAGATCACCTTTGCACTATTCCATCCCAACTTCCCTCCTCCACTGAGGCACAAAGAAAATAAAATCCACTACCAACATGAAGAGTCAATCAAAACAAATTTCCATGTTGGTTATGCTCTAAAAAATATTTCCCTCCTTCTACATTCTAAGTCCTTTATCTCAGAAAGTAAATAGAATGTTTCATCATTGATCCTTTGGAATCTGTTTTTCATGACACTTGAAAAGAGTTCAGCACAAGCATATTCCATTTAAATACTAAAACTTGTTCATTTATTTCTTCCCCCTTAGATTCCTATTCTTTGACCCTCAAAATGAGCTATAAATATTTTTGTACATCCTCAGAATTTAGGTTGCTTAGGACTAATCCTCTCTTAATCTACTCTCACTCTAATTTCCCCTCCTTTCTTTTCCCTTTCACTTTTGAGTGAAATGTATTTCTGTACCCAATTCTGTGTGTGTGTGTGTGTGTGTGTGGTGTATTCTTCCTTCTTTTAACCAGTTCACATGAGCTTCATAAGAATATGTCTACTTCCTTGTTTGCCCATCTTTTTAGCCTACTTCCTGACTTCCAAATTTGAAGTTAGGGATAGGCTCTGGGCACTTCTGGAAGGAAGGTTTGGGCTAGACTTATTGTTGTTTTCTTGGGATATTGAGTTATTATAGGATCTCAGAGACAGTCTCAGGACCTGAAAACTTTCAATGGCTCCAAAGTGATCTGATCTAGGGCTGAGCTCTTCAAATTCTTGATCTAGTGATAACCCAGGATGCAGTGGATGACCTTGAAATCTTTGATGTCTGACCAATCTTTAAGCGTGCCACAGAATTTGCTTCAGCTACCTTCCTAGTTGCTGGAACAAATTGTTTTTTCATTTATTCCAAAGGAAGAAGTATTCACATGCTTGGGAATGACAGTCCTATAATTCACTGATGGGTGTGAGGCAGGTCAATTACCTTCAAGCTAGCTTGGTCCCTCTGCAGACAGTTTTATCAGGGTGTGGCTGCTACACATGCTACAGTTTCTTAGAGCCATTTGAAGCTGAATACCAATAGTGGCTAAGCAGCCCTAAAAAAGGCTCACCTCACACCAGTGGTGCTAGCCCTCCTTAAACATTCCCTGTCCCCAATATGTCACCTACCATTTATGTTAAAGCAACACCCAGCCAAGACTGGGTCTCAGCCTGTTTTCTTAGGTGTCACACACACTGTGTTTTCCCATAAACATTCACTAATGAGCTATATCTGTATCAGAGAGAAAAGTCTTACAAAATTACCAGCCACCAGAGAGATCAGATTTTGATGGGAGCCCAAGAGGCATATTAGCAGCATAAATAGAGCAAAAAGGAAATCAATGGATAAGCAAAATGAACAAACTGAATGAGGTTGTAACACTGAATAAAATAAACGATTCTTCCCTCTGAACATTGATTTTTTTCCCCCCAACATTTCATCCTGCACTTCAGAGGCTAAGAACACTGACCCCGGCCATTTGAACAGAGAGAAGTCATATCTGCAAAGGAAGCTAGGTTGGTTACTCTATTTTCCTAAGAATGTTTTCATTGATTTCTCCACTTATTGGTGTTTGCCAGAGAGCCATTTTTATCCTCATCCTTGATCTGACCTGCCCACCCAAAATACTCAACAAATATCAACTGGTTCATGCTTTCAAAGACCCTGCTCTACCCTTTTTTTCTCTTGTTTTCAGAGACACCATGATAAATTAGGTAGGATGTTTCTTAGAATAATAATGATAGATTTGCAGCCTGTAGAGCACCTAAAGAATATGATCTTTGGGAAATAACATACATACTCAGTTGGGTAAAGAAATCTATTTTATCCGGAAAATAGGAGAAAGGGATAAAGGAGAGGTGGTGGTAATAGAAAGGAGGGCAGATTGAGGGAAGGAGTAATCAGAAGAAAAACATTTTTGAGAATGAACAGAAAGAGTAGAATAAAGTGGGGGAAACAGGATGGAGGAAAATATTATTAGCAACAATAACCATGAAAAAATTTTTTTCAAGTAAGTTTCTCTGATAAAGGCATCATTTCTCAAACATATAGAGAACCAAATCAAATTGATAAAAAATATCATGCCCAAATGATAAATGATCAAAAGATATGAACAGTTATCCAATGAAGCAATCAAAGTTATCTATAGCTATATGAAAAAATGTTCTGACTCATTATTGATTAAAGAAAAGCAAATGAAGACAATTCTGTTGTATTCCCTCATACTTATTAGATTGGCTAATAGAACAGAAAAGGAAAATCACAAATAGTGGAGGGAATATGTGAAAAGCCAAACATTAATGCATTGTTGGTAGAGTTGTGAATTGATTCAACCACTTCATAGAGTAATCTGGAACTATGCCCAAAGCATGCATATCCTTTGACTTAGCAATATCACTGCTAGGTCTATGTCCTAAAAGAGATTAAAAAAAAAAAAAAAAAGGAAACAAAGAAAACAAAAATATTTAAATACTTATAGCAGTTCTTTTCTGGTGACAAAGAATTGGAAATTGCCAGAATGCTTATTAATTTGAAGAATGGCTGAATAAATTGTGTTTTGTGATTGTGATGGAATACTATTGTTCTATAAGAAGCGACGAGCAGAATGCTCTCAGGAGAACCTGGAAAGATTCACATGAGCTGATGCAAAGTGAAATGTACTTTGTACAAAGTAACAGCTATGTTGTAAAATGACCAGCTGTGAACAACTTGGTTATTTTCAGCAATGCTATGATCCAAGACAAGTCTGAAGGACTTATGATGAAAAATGCTATCCATCCCCAGAGAAAGAAAAAGAATTGATGGTATCTGAATATAGATTGAAGCATACTTTTTAAAAATTATTTTTCTTGAGTGTTTTTTTAAAGTCTGTTTTCTTTCACATCATGACACCATGGCATTTGCATGACTACACATGTATAACCTATGTCAAGAGAAAATTTGTTTAAAATTGTTTTTATATCAATATAAAGTAATTATTAAATAAAAATTAAAAAAAATTGTTTTTATATGTAACTGAGAAAACAGAATACTAAATAATTTTTTTTAATGAAAGAATATGTTCTTTACAATAAAACAAAAGAATTAATTTGTTTATACAACACTCCTTACTGAATAGCTCTTATGATCAGGGCACTGACATAGAATGACAAAGGTGAATACAAAGATATTTATGACATAGGCCTTGCTTTCAAGAAGCTTACAGTCTATCTGAGAATAGACATGTGTAGGCATATAAAGCAGAAAGTATTAGATGTGATTATTTTACTAAAGGATAATGGAGACTTGAGGAAAGACTAGGATAACTTTCAACTAAGACAGGGATCTTAACTACTCAGATCCATAAACTTAAAAAAAAATTTTTTTATAACTGTATGAAGGGGAAGCTAGGTGAAGCTGTGTGACCCTAGGCAAATCACTTCACCCATTTGCCTCAGTTTCCTCATTTGTAAAATAATCTGGAGAAGGAAATGACAAATCACTCTAGTATGTTCGAATCACCATGTTCTGCCCTATACATTGAGGGCCAAGCATGATTTGGGTCTTTTTGAAGATATTCATACACTTCTGGCACAAGTGAGTAATCAATTGTTCCTTCCAATCATTAGCTAACTGGACCCAGTTATAGATCATCTATTTTTTTATTTAAAAAAAAGAATAGAAAAAAAGGAAAACAGAAAAGGAAAATAAAACAGAACAAAGCAGACCATTGTCACATGCCCAGAAGAATATCAGGAAGGATTCAAAAAATATGTTAATAAGTTATTAGTTCAAGAAAGGTTATATAATAGTAGAAGAAATTATATTCATGAGTGTCCATCTTTTTTTTTTTTGCTTGTTTGTAACTTATTCTTTTGTTCTCTGCTGCATATTTTTTTTGCTTTATTCTTTTCCCCCCTTTCAAGTCCCCCAACTTCCCTAAAGAGGCTATCGTTAAGCACAGATATATTTATAAATACACATGTACACACACATGTACATTCACACTTACCCACAAACTCATATACACACATACATAGAACAACATGTATACATATCTACATATGCCCAGATATCTATATGTATTCACACATTTACCCATATGTAACATGCATCTAAAACAATATTAGTATGGCTGACATATAATGTAGGTTTTTCTCTTGATTGAATCTTTAAGTTTGACTTTGTCTATGATCAATTATTACTAGCTATACTTTTTTCCCTAATAAATTCTACTCCTGATCCTTGCTGTATAGTTTGTGTTTATCTCATTCTTTCTTATTCCTGCTAACTCTTCTGATTTAATTCTGCTCCTTAATTTGCCTTGCTATATTACTTAACCTCCCCCCCATCTATAGATCCCTCCTTTGTCTTCTTCTTCCACCCTTTGTATCCCTTTTCACCTCTTCACCCAAACCTCTCCTCTTATTTCTTTATAGATTTTGGAAGGTGTTATACTCTTCATGGTATATATGTAGAGTTGTCTATTTAACTCATTCTTGATATGAGTAGGTTTTCAGAACTATGAGCCTCCTCCTCTCTCTAATACCTCTATTCTTCCTCTGCACCTTATTTGTATAGCATAATTACTATTTTTTGCTTTTTTCCTAAGCAATTTTGTTTTTTAGAGCCAGATTATATGCAACTCTGCCTCAGTCTTTCTTTTGAGCTACCCAATTGCTGATGTCAATCTTAAATATATGGTATACATTTCCATGTAAAAAACATAAAACAATTTGTCCATGTTAAGTTCCTTAGAATTGATCTTTTTTGGGGTAGCTTTTTTACTTTTAAAACACATGCAAAGATAGCCTTTAAGATTTACCCCTATAAAACCCCACACTCCAAATTTTTCTTTCTCCCCTCTTCCCCCCTCCTCCAGACAGCAAGCTCATTATACTTGTAAGAGAGTAAAAAAAGACAGTTTGAAACCAGCTTAAGACATTTATAATGAATCAGTGAAATTACTTCATGAACATGAGCATAATTCTAGGAAGAGAGGGGATGCTCAAAATCAGATATTTATTGATTCAATTTCCCAGGAAGTATGATGACAAATATGTTATTTTCCATTTTACAATATCTACCTAAGGCCAGACATTTTTAGCAAAGCCACATTGCAATAGAACTAGAATTCAAATGTCTGGCTTCCAGATCTAAGCTTAGGCTACTGAATTATTTCATTCATTAGCCTAAAAGGTTTACAAGATCATACAAGATTAGCCAAAATTATCTATCCAATTCCAAATATAATTTTATTTCTGAAGAAAGTTGTAAAGACTTTGGCTTCAAGTCAATAAATAATCAATGAGAATTATCCTCTATGGGCTTGGACTAACCAATCAAGCCAATAAGTGTCAACAGATATTCATTACCAAGTTAAGTTCCTTGGTACAATGAAAAGAGAAATAAAGTTGGAGTAAGAAGACCTACATTTGAATTCCATTTCTACCAATTGGTAGCAATATCATCTTTTTTTGTGTGAGGCAATTGGGGTTAAGTCATTGCCTAAAGTCACACAGCTAGGAAGTGTTAAATGTCTGAGATGGGATTTGAACTCAGGTCCTCCTAACTGCAGGACGGGTGCTCTATCTACTGCCCTGATATTAATATTATCTTAAGCTAATCACTTAAATACTTTGAATATCATCATTCTTTGTCTATAAACAGAGCTGATCATAGAACTTAGAACTATCCTTAGAACTATCACAATTGTTTGTTCTAAGAAAGTGATTAATAATTCAATATATAATCAAACAACCAAGCATTTATTAAGTGCCTATTAGATGCTAAGCATTGTGCCTGGAATTGGGAATACAAACTTAAAAAATAGAAGAATCTCAACTCAAAAGCAATCCACATGTTAGTTATTATTACTGTCCTCAAAAAAAGATGTTCCCTTACTCAAAAATAATAATAAAATATTTATAATGTGAAGATGAAAATAAGTAATATATAAGTTTGAATGAATGAAGTAGACAAAGTGATAGGTAGGATGAATACTTCAATGCTTCCATGGATCTATGGACTTCTCAATATGGGTTCTCTCCTGCTGAAGACAATGATCCTAACTTATGTATGCTGTATTATCCTGTGCAGTTCTTGTGCATTGTCTTCAAAAACTCCTAATGAGGATAAATGTGATAGAGACTTTCCAATAGATCTCTGGACATTGAATTGATTCCTATAGAACATGCAAGTTATCTTTTATTGTTTCTATACTATCAGCTTCTCTTTTCTTAAAAGATGCCATCAGGAGGAGGGAGGGAATAGCATTTATATAGCAACTACTATGTGCCAGGCACTGAACAAAGCACATCTTACAAATGTTATTTCACTTGATCCTCAAAACTACCCTGCAAGGCATGTGCTATTATTATCTTCCATGTTACAATTGAGGAAACTGAGACAAACTCAGTAAAGTGACTTGTGCATGGTCACACAGTAAGTGTCTGAAACTAGCTTTAAACATCTTTCTTATTTTAAGCCCAGAACTATCTCCAGTGTTCCATCAGCTGCCATCAGAAAGAGATGTAAATAAAAAGGACTTGAGTTGGTAGTATAGAATACCCCTTCCACAAAACTCTCTGTCCATAAATTGTAGCAGGCTGTTTGTGCACACCATGTACCTCTTTATTGACTTTTGGTTGACCCACAACTTTAATACTCCATAGACAATCAAACCAAAAAAGGTAAAAATACTATATCTCGATCCACATTCAGTCTTTCTCTGGATGGCATTCTCCATCTTAATTGGAATTACTTTGAATCACCACATTGTTGAATAGAGCCAAATCCAAAACAATTGATCATCATATAATCTTGATGCTGTGTACAATGATCTCCTGGTTCTGCTCACTTCACTTAGCATCAGTTCATGTAAGTCTCTCCAGGCCTTTCTGAAATCAGTCTGCTGATTGTTTCTTAAAGAACAATAATATTCCATTACATTTATATACCATAATTTATTCAGCCATTCTTCAACTGATGGGCATCCACTCAGCTTCCAGTTCCTTGTCATGACAAAATGGCTGCCACAAACATTTTTGCTTTTGTGGTTTCTTTTCCCTTTTTTATGATCTCTTTGAGATACAGACCCAGTAGAGATACTATTGGATCAAAGACTATGATTGATAGCCCTTTGGGCATGGTTCCAAATTGCTCCCCAGAATGGTTGGATCACATGAACTAAATTCCTAATAGATTTTTTCATACCAAGAACATATAATCTCCAAACAACATAGAATGAAAAGTTTTGAAAATAAAGAGACCTAGAAAAAGAAATTACAATTGTGTGGAAATAGTACACAGTATGAGTCAACCCTGTTACTTTGTCTGATACTAGGAATATCCTAAAACTGCGTGTATTGATTCTATCACAGGTTTATATCCCAACACTTTTATTCAGTTATAAAAAGTAGTCATTTCTTCTTATCATTGAAAACAGTAACTTGTCCACAGATATCTCTGTCTAAACTCCATAAAACAAAAGGGGAGAATGGTAATAACAAGAAAGTAATAATAAATAATAATTCACATTTATGTAGTACTTGGCAATTTGCAACTTTCTTTCCTCATAATAGCCCCATGAGATAATGCAAGTATTATTGTTCTCACTTTATAGATTAAGAAACTCAGGCACAGAGAGTTTCAGTGAATTGACTAAACACACGTGCATAGAGCTGGAACACACTGCAGCCAAGATTCAAACAAGTATTTAATGTTAGTTGAGCACTAATTAGTTCCTCAGCTCATTTAAGAGTTAAAATGTAGAACTATCTCTGCTTTTTCTCTACTTCCGTTCAAATGTAGCCCAGGGGAGATAAACAAAGAAATTTAGATGAACAGAGAGAATAGGAAATTTTATCAGAACAAGGAGGGGGAATATAAGAAGTTTTGAAATCTATTTATCTTACTACTTTGTATATTCCTTTCCTGTTCACTATCTTTATATATTTGTTATTGTAGCATAAATTATGTATCTGATAAACCAAATGCAACAACTTAATACAATAGATAAATTAGAAATAGAGGAGAAGGTTGTAATTTTTTTTTTCAATTCTAAAAGAGTAAAGTTAGTATTGTTGGATACAGAAGGTCCCTGATTTGCAGATGGATTTTGTTCCCAAAAAAAGTATTTTTTTTTAATTTTGTTGTTTGCAAACCAAAATGTTCCTTCTTGAAGAAAAAATTAAAGTTAGACATAGTAGTTAGTAGAGCCCATAATACCTATTTAATCTAGCATGTAGCTGGAGTATGGAATGTTTGCATTGGAAATCATAGTAGTATGAAAAACCACACTATTGCACTAGTACTTCTGCTTCATTATGAGTAAAGTAAATTTTTATGAGCAAGTCTGGAAAACTAACTGTCCTTTTTTTTTTTTTCTTCCCCACATTGTTTCTATGGGGAAATGTATTTTAAATTAAATAAAGTTTTGAGTATGGGCAACACATCTTTATACAAACAACCAATTATTCAACAGGAACAGGAAGTAGCAATTCAGAAAACACTTGTTCTCCAGGAAAGGTGCATGTTTATGGAATAGTCCTGAGCTGGTGGTTCATAACTTAAGGAATAATTATACATTTCTCAAATGGATACTTCCAGCAAAGAAAAATTCAGTACAATCCATTTTTTTCCTCAATATATTCCCATGAAAGCTCCAAATTCCAAACTGCAATAGTATCAGACCCATTGTCAAAGCTTTACTTATTCTGCTAGATTCAGATCAGTAGAGAACTCCTATTTGTCCATCACAAAATGCTCATGGTCTATCATTGCACCTTCCCATCTCCTCTGTGGTTGCCCAGATACTGTTACCACTAGTGTCAAAAGTATCACTGTTATGGGTAGTTGGATAGTACAGTTAGGCCAGGTGATCCTGGAGTCAGGAGGAAATCCAGCCTCAGATCCTTGGCAAGTCACTTAACCCCATTGGCCTCCTAAGAAAGAGAGAGAAAGAGAAAGAAAAGAACGAGAAAGAGAGACACAGAGAGAGTTGGGGAGGGAGAGGAGAGAGAAAAAGAGAGAAAAAGAGAGAGAGAGAGAGAGAGAGAGATGGAGAGAAGAAAAGAGGGAGGGAAGAAAGGAAGGAAGGAAAGAAGGAAGAAAAGAAAGAAGGAAGGAAGAAGGAAGGAAAGGAGGGAGAGAGGGAAGGAGGGAGGAAGGAAGGAAGAAAGGAAGGGAGAGAGGGAAGGAGGGAGGAAGGAAGGAAGAAAGGAAGGGAGAGAGGGAGGAAGGAAGAAAGAGAGGGAGGGAGGGAGGGAAAAAAGGAAGAGAGCAAGGGAGGGAGAGAGAAAGGAAGGAAGGGAGGGAGGAAAAAAAAAAAAGAAAAAAGGCTTCTTCAGACCAAGCTTGAGGGAAGGGAAAAAAAATACATAGCTAGCATCATAAAGGCACCCAAAAAAGCTAAGCAGTTTTTACTCATTATTCAGACTACTTTAGAAATACACTTTAAAAAACCCTGTCATTAAGCTCTGTCCCCAGAGGTTTCAAATACAAAATTAAATCACCATCCATCACTCAGCCTGGCATAACCAACTGATATACTTGGGCAAATGGCTTTTTGTAAAGTTCCAAAAAGCCCATTCTATTAGTAATGGTTTTCTATCTCATCTTCTTTGTGCTAAACCATTTATACCCAGGGCTTCTTAATCCAAAGTGTGTGAATTTTTTTTTTAACATTTTGACAATTTCAATACTTTGTTTCCTTTGCAGTCCTCTGTATTTTATTTTATGCATTTAAAAACATTATTTTGAGAAGGGGTACATAGGCTTCACCTGACAAAAGATTGAGACCAAAAAAAAAAAAAAAAATCAAGAAATTCTGATTTTTGCAGGATGGCCTACTGGAAAAAAGGCTGAATTTGGAGTTGTAAAACCTGTGTGTAAATCTTCATCCAGTTACTAGCTATGTGACCCTAATCAAGTAACTTTGCCTCTCTTTCCTCATATATAAGACAAAGACAGTAATAGATCTTACCTCCCACAGCTTTCTTGAAGATCAAATGAGATTATGGAGGCAAAGCACTTTGTCAACAATAAAGTGATATATGAATGTCAGTTATTATGTGACTTTTAGAAGCCAAAATTGAGATGCCCTAAGCAGCTGTCAATGAGATTTCTTGGTTAATAATAAATCATTTTTCTTCTTTCCTATTGCTTAAGACCAGAGTTCACCCTTCATCAAGCAAATCCACTTCCTCTCTTTGAGTAATGGAGTTAACAAGAATACCAGCTCAAATGGAACCCTTCAGAAATCTTAAATTTATTAGTGCTGGTTGGTGGTGGAGAAGGGAACAGGAAGGGGGTGAAGAGAACAATGACCACCTAAGCAGAATGGGCTTTATCTGCTTGCCATCAGAACAGGCCGTCAAACTGTTTTTCTTTCTGGTCAGTGTACAGTACCAGGCAGTGTAAAAGAGCACTGTGTTGTCCCTCTGTTTGTACGAGCTATTGACACAGGGTGGAGTTCCAGGTTATTGTGATGAAGGTGGATTCTTGCCCTATTTTTTTTTCTGATAGCCATAAATCAGGAGAACATTTCTGATCTCTTTGTCCAGAAGACCAGACCTCCATCTTTCTGAAAATGGAGGCTTTGAGAATCTCAGGAAAAACTGGGCTTCCCAAGTTGGGTCATAGTATTTATTCAATGTTGATGGAGAGCCTACAATAGAAGGAACTATTTCCCTAGTAATAGTGTCACATAAAACGAATGAAAACAGCTTAATAGTCAACAATCAATCATAATAATAGCTAACATTTATATGGTGCTATACTGTTGTTGTTCATCCTTTATTTTCTAAGAGGACCAATAATATCATGGATGACATCCTGACTTGCACATAATTTGCAAAGTCTCTTCTGTGGTATCTCATTTGATCCTTAGGACAAATCCATGAAATAGGTGCTATTATCTCTATTTTTATAGATAAGGAAACTGAGATAGAGAAACTAAAGGGTCCAGAAAGTTGGGTTTTCTTGACTTTAAATCTAATATCATCCACTAAGATACTCTACCTGCTTCTTACTATGTGCTAGGTACTTGGGATACCAAGGAAAGCAAAATCAGTCTATCATTATGGAAATTCTATTCTAATAATGAAACAAAAAGAATCAGAGAGGAAATTACAAAAGATAATAAATAAATCCATAATAGTTCAAACCAGTGGCTTATCCAGCTTTTTGTTCTTATTTTCTCCAAGAAACCATGGGATTTAAAGCTGGAAAGGACCTTAGAGGTATAGTTCAATTCCTTCACTTTTTAGATGAGGAAATTAAGGTAGGTCCAGAAATGGAAAGTCATGCAGGAAGTAGTAGGGGTAGGGTTATTTTGAACAAAGGTCCTCAGTCTTGGAATCTAGTATTCTTTTCACAGCCAAAATATAGCTGCTCCTCCTTGACAACTTTACCCAGGCAGGACAGACCTTAAAACCTCCTAATTTTGCTTAGTCATGTGTCTCATCAGCCAGGAATTTCACAAAACCTTTTTTAAAAAATCTATTTGCACTTTCAATTTGTGTGACTTTCATAAAGTAATAAGTAATAATAATGGAAGTCATTTACCTTTTTTAGAGTCTTAGTTAACTTATCAGCAAAATAAGAAATTAGAACAAGTTTTCTAAGCTCTTTCCAACTTTGAAATTCTATTATTTTAAAGTGATATACAGTTTACATTATCATTTTTTCATATATGTAAATATCTAATTAAAATTAATTCTTATCCAAGTTTTTATTAAAAAATTCCCCAAGTAGTTTTAGTGACTTCAAAAAGTTATGAGAGAAGAAAGGTAGGGTATGAAGGAGGGAAGGAGGAAGAAAGGAAAGAACAAAGGAAGAAAGGAAGAAAAGAAAGAAGGCAGGAAGAAAAGAAGGAAGGAAGGAAAAAAGAAGGAAGAATAAGGAAAGAAGAATGGAAAGATAAGGAAGAAAGAAAAGAAGGGGGAAAGGAAGAAAGGAAAGAGGAAAAAAGAGAGGGAAGAAGGAAAAAAGAAAAGAAGCAAGGAAAGAAGATTAAAAAGGAAGGGATAAAAGAAAGAAAGATAAGGAAAAAAGAAAAGAAGGAAGGAAAAAAGAAAGGAAGGATAAAGAGGAAGGAAGGATGGAAAGAAGGAAGGAAGAACAGAAGGAAAGATGGAAATAAAGAAGGAAAAAAGAAAGGAAGGAAGGAAGGGGGAAAAGAAAGGAAAGATAAGAAGAAAGGGAGGGAAGAAGAAAGGAAGGAAGGAAAGAAAAGAAGGGATGAAGGAAAGAAGGCAGGAAGAAAAGGAAAAAAGGAAAGGAAGGAAGGAAGGATTAGGAAAGAAGAAATGAAAGAAGGAAGAAAAGAAGGGGAAAAGAAAGGAAGGAAAGAAGAAAAGGAGAGGGAAGAAACAAGGAAAGAAGGATAAAAAAGGAAGAAAGAAAGGGAAAATGAAGGAAAAAAGAAAAGGAAGAAAAAAGAGGAAGGAAGGATGGGAAGAAAGAAAAAAGGAAAGATGGAAATAAGGGGAAAAAGGAAGGAAGGAAAGAAGGAAGGAAGGGGGAAAGGAAGAAATAAAAGATAAGAAGGAAGGAAAGAAGAAATCAAAGATAAGAAGGAAGGAAGAAAAGAAGGAGGAGGAAAGAAAGAAGGAAAAAAGAGAGGGAAGAAGGAAGGCAAGAAGGATAAAAAGAAAAGAAGCATCCTTTTTTCCTTTTATCTTTTATCCTTTCCACACAGTCATCACACCATCTTTTTATCTTTCTTTCCTAAAGAAGAATTTAAAAAGAAGGAAGAAAGAAAAGAATGAAAGAAAGATAAGGAAGAAAAAAGAAAGGAAGGATAAAGAGGAAGGAAAGATGGAAAGAAGGAAGAAAGGAAGAAAAGAAGAAAAAAGAAAGGAAAGATGGAAATAAAGAAGGAAAAAGGAAGGAAGGAAAGAAAGGGAGGAAGGAAGAAAGGAAGGAACGAATAAACAAATGAAGGAGAAAAAACTTCCATCTAGAAGGTTTACTGTTACTTACGTAGTTCATGATTTCCAGCTGTTTTTCCTTTTCTCCCAGATTGCATGTGGCAACATCATGGTGAAGTAGGAAACGCTCTGAATTTGGGAAAAAATAAACTCGGGCTCAAATCTTCATCATCTATATGACTTTAGTTGTATTATTTAACCGCTCTCCAAATCAGTTCAGCTATGTACAAAATAGAAGAGCTGAACTTGATGAGCCCTAAGTTACCTCCAGCTCCAAATTTAGGATTCCCTTCTGATAACTACTGTGGTCAGAACAATATCTACTCCAGATTGGATAAGTTAGTTTTGCAACATCTACTAAAATCAATGCCACACAGGGCATTCCAGTTTTCCTTTAAAAGACAATGAAACTAGTCCAAAAGACTAAGGCTTAAACCATTAATGCAGCTTTCTTGCCACCTGAGGCATAAAACATTCAGGACTCCTCTATCTTGGCAAAAATCCAACAAAATATCCTCCTAAGTATCCTGAAAAGAAGCTGTATTCAACTGAATCAATGCTGTATCTTTGCATTCTTACCACGCTACTGTTATATAACTTTGCTTTTTTTAAGTGTTGGATGGTCCTTGAGTGTTGGCCTGCCGTCAGCCCAGAACTCTCCTTTCTCAGATATGTTGTTCTTTTATGCAGTCAACATCTATTGCTTCAACTCTCTCCTTAAGTGATTTAATTGTCTGTTGGAATTTAGACAGCTATTTGGATCTGGAAACTAGTAGATTTAACTTTCTAGATCTTAGTTTAATGTTAGTAATATTTGTTTCTTTTTATTAATTTAAATATCACAATACTTTGTGATATTTATACTTTATGAGAGATATTTCTCTAAATATCACAGAAAGACTTTCATAACATATTTATTTAGCACATTAAAATTGCTAAAATACTTTTCCTTGTGATAAGCTTCCAAGGTAAGTATTTGTTAAATATGTGTTGACTGATTGAATACCTTCTTGTCTTCACTGTTTCTTCACCCAAATCTTTATCCTGTCCAATAATCCCTTAGGGCCACTGATGACCTTAGAGCTTTCTGTTTATGACTTTAAGTATAACCACCCCCCTTCCTTTCTATCTTCTCTTGAATTTTAAGGCTCTCTAGCAGATCATACCTGCCTTTATTTCCTTCTCTAGTTTACTCATTTGCTGTCCAATTCCTCTTCTTTGATCTCTCCTTCCACACTTGCCTCTGACTTTTTCTATTACTTATAATCTGTCTAATCACCTCCTCCCTGCCCCCCACTTGAGTCTAACCTCCAAACAGCCATAGTTGATTAATTCATCAATCACATTGTTTGGTAGTCTAAACCCTATGGTTTTGCCACCAATATTTTACTATGTCACTGAGGCTCCACAGAAACTGGGACTAGTCATTCAGGGAACCATATAGCAAAGGATCTAAAATGACAAACTCTGAGGCAACTTTTCAGTCTCCACCTTAGTCCATTCCTTCCAGAAATGTTTTTTCCATGGTTTGGCCTAGGGAGAATAAGTACAGGTAGGAACCACCAAGCACTACATGGACATACCTATACACTGTCCTGTGAAAGGAAAGAAGAGAAGGTTTAGGCTATGAGCTATGACAAAATATTTTGTTTCCTTATAACAATGAATTTTCCAAAGCATAAATATCTGAAATAGAATCTGGAAAAATAAAATTAAAAAAAAAAAAGATATTCTTGTTGAAAAATGTCTTTTTCTTAAAAACTGGGTTTTTAAGTATGAGAAATACTCATGATTGAGCCTTAGAGTCTGTGCAGCAAGCAAATTACCAGTTACCAGGGACCAAGATGCCAGAGTAAATGATTTAATAAGTCTCAGAATCCAAATCACACCTTCTTGATCTCTGGCAAGTAAGTAGGACAATAAGACATAAATATGACAGACATGATTAATTTTCTTTCATTATCTGACATCCGGAAATATCTGTTTAACTGTTGTCTAACTGTTAAATAGATTAATAATAATTAATATTATTAAATTGACTAAATATTAATCAATATTATATTAAATAAATAATATTTATTAGATTAATATTAAATGTTAGTAAAAAGTTAAATAAAATTATTGATTGATTTAATTTATTGATCAAGATAGGAATAAAGATGGACATATGATTTTATTAATATTGAGAAATGGATGAAAAAACTTCTACCAATGCAGATTAGAATCTTTTCTGGCTCTTACAATCTTATAAAGTTAACTAGATTTGGAATTGTGCCCAAAGGGTAACCAACTGTGAACAGTTTTTGATCCAACAATGTCACTACTTCATTGCTTCATACAAGACTTCCTACTTTTCTCTAACTGCATTTTTAATAAATTAAATAAATAAATGATAATCTTAAAAGTCAATTTGAAGACATGATTGTTCATTTTATTTCAGTTTCAGAAAAAATCCTAAAAAGAAGGCTGGGATAAAATATATCTCCTTATTACCAATACTAAAAAAAAAAAAAAAAAATCTAATCTATTGATGTTAGTAATTCCTTAGAATCTAGTTCAGAAATGATGAGGGCCACTTTGTTCTGGGTCAAATCTGTTTATTTGTAATTAACAGTTTAGGAGGGTCCCTTCCTGAAATTTTTCCTTTGAGAATCAAAATTTAGATTTAGTCCACTAATTATAGCCATTAATTAGTTCAGCTTTTTCAGTAATCTAGTCCCACAGAGAGCTCTTGCAAAAACAACACATTTCACAGATCCTTGTGATGTTGTCAGACCACCAATTACAGAGAAAAAGTCTCTACTTCTCCAAAGAAATCAGAACCAAGGAACCAACCTAGTTTGTCCTGAACTGGTATGCAGCAAAGTTGGGACTAGATTAGTTTGTATTTCTCAAGAAATACAAACACACACACAGGCACATGTGTTCATATACATATCAGCGAACAATACCTAACATATAACTAACTTAAATTAGTGATGTAGAGCTAAAAGTCACTTGGATACTATCTGGTCTAATTGTCTCATTTTGGAAATCAAGAAATTGAATCCCATAAAAGAAATGGAAAAGGGAAAGGAGAGAAACATCTGAGAAATATGATATGAGGGAAGAAGACATAGTTCTCAGAAGTGACCTCAACCACTTAAGTAAAATTTGAAGGAAGGTTAGAGGGAAGAGAGAGGGAAGACTTGAGGAGGAATGAAAAGTTTTGAAATAGCCTCTATGATAAGTGGCATAGTGAACCAAATAGGGAGGTATAAAAAGATTGCTTTTCTACAATGAGAATCCAGTTGTGGGAAATCCACTGTTTCTCTATTCCGACTAATAAAATAGAAGTTATACAACTGGTGAAGGAGTACCCCTACAGTAAAGGAAGTAGGTAGAATATAGTTAAGTTGGGGCTGAGAAAATGACTCTGCAAAACTTCAACCAGATAGCTATGCTCTTGGTCAGAGGTCGAGATGTAGTTTCCCATCCTTTGTCATGTATCCATTAGGGAGGTGAGCATCTCATCAGTCTGAAGAACCTTTTGCAGGAGGAAAGACTTTGGTGTCAAGCAATGAAAACCACTGTCCGGGAGTTCTTGAAGAGGCCAGGAGCAAAAGCTAAAATCTGAAAGAATCATTCCAAGGCATCAATCTCAAAATATGGTCCCCAAATTCCTAGGAGGCCCTGAGACCCTTTTAGGGTATCTACAAGATCAAAAGTATTTTCACAATAACACTAAGATATTTTAATTTCTAATTTAATAATTTTTTCATAGATAAAACCCACATAAATAAAAGTTCTTTGGGGACCCTCAATATTGTTAAGAGTATAAAGGGTTCCTAAGACTAAAAAGTTTGAGAATTACTATTCTAAAGGAATCTGAACTCTGCTCTTGAGCACTGAGCTCATTCTCAGATGAAGGTATTCATTAGAATGGATTTGGAAGGCATGAAGAGAGAAAGACCAATGTCATTGACGATTGACTTTGGGGGCAATAGAGCATAATAGGAAAGGCAAGCCCTCTTCGCTCTCATCCCAGTCAAGTGACCATGAGTCATAGAATCATGTATTAGAAACACAGCATCTTACATTTATCAAGAATCATATAATCCAACTATAGTGAAAAGAGACTTTAGACATCATTTAATCCAATTCCCTTGCTCTACAGATGAGGAAATTGAGGCACAGAAAGATGTACCACTAGTTCAAAATCATATAACTAATAAATGGCATAGCTGGGGATCAAAGAGAGGTCTTCAGAATCTAAGTCTTATGTTCTACAAAATCAAGCAGCCTTAAACAATTCAATTCAATACATTTATTAAATGTCTACTTTACACAAAGCACTGTACTAGAGACTGGGAATATAAAGACAAAAATGAATTTTTGCTACCCTTAAGTAGCTTACATTCTATAGGAAGAGGGAAGGGAACAATAGGTGCACAGGTAAGTAAGTAAAAAATACATGTAAAGTATTGAGGGATTTGGTCAAAGATGCAAAGAGAAGAAAATGAGGCTGGAAAAGGGTTTAAGGTATAGAAAAGCAAGGACCAGTCTCATAAATTACTTATTGTTATATAATATGCAAGTTTGAATTAATATCTAGTCATCCTTCCAACAAAAAGATTTTCCTATTCCATATTTTTATAGGAAATGAGTCAGAGACCTTTTTGACTATATATCAGACAAATAAATAATACCAGTTCTCCTGGGACAGTCGACAAGAGGAAATTCCTGACTGCAAAGATCTGGAGAAAAGGTATCAGGGGGTTTCCTCATTCCCAAAGAAATCAGAACTAGAGATTATTTGGTCAACAGGTCTATGGTTCTACTCTGAGGAAGATTTGCAATTCAGGTACATTCCCCTTCATAGACAGAATGCATGCACGAGTTGGCACAGGCCCTGAACATATGCAAGACATAGACTAAACTTCATTGTTTTATAAAGGAACCATTTATCACAGATAGATGCTATTTTCAGGACAAAGCCTATGTTTTCAGGGATTGTTTTTATTTTTTTTTAATTTTCTCCTTTAAAACATCTTAGATTTTTAAAAGTTCTCATCTCTGTTTCAGAACTATTCAATAATTTGCATCCAGATCCCGATCCCTATCTTAATTTGTCTTCCACAGAATATGCAGTGGGATCATAGATTTGGAGCTTACAGGTACCTTATAGATTACCTAATCTTGTCCTATCTTTGTACAACTCAGAAACCTAAGAAATGTGGAATTTTGGAAGCAGGATATATTTGGAGTGAAGCAGGGTTAGAAACGATATCTTTGTCTACATTTTTTTTCCTGAGGCAATTGGGATTAAGTGACTTGCCCAGGGTCACACAGCTAGGAAGTGTGAAGTATCTGAGAACATATTTGAACTCAAGTCCTCCTGACTTCAGGGCTGGTGCTCTCCCCACTGCACCAGTAGTGCTGCCCCGGAAATGACATCTTTAAAGTGAGCAGGATCAGGAGAACATTGTATACAATAAGAGCAAAATTACATGATGATTAACTATGATATACTTAGCTCTTCGCAGCAATACAATGATCAGAGACAATTCTAAGACTCATGATGAGAAATGCCATCTACATCCAGAGAAAGAACTATAGAGAACGAATGCAGTTCAAAATATACTATTTTTGTTTTTGCTGCTATTTTTTCTTTCTCATGGTTTTTCCCTTTGTTCTGATTTTTTTTCACAACATGACAAATATGGAAATATGTTTAAAATGATTGTATATGTGTAGTTTGTGTCAGATTGCTTGTTTTGGGGAGGTGGAAGGTGAGAGAAGGAGGGAGAAAAAAAAATTTGGACCTCAAAATCTTACAAAAATGAATGTTGAAATCTATCTTTACATGTAATTGGAAAAAGTAAAATTCTGTTAAATGGGGTAGGGAGAAAGAAATAACTTCTATTTTGGACATGTTGAGTTTAAGATTTTGGTATCTCCATATGTTCTTCCATGGAACCTTTCCTCTTCTATCCATCAGTTTATTAAGTCCCTTCCATCATTTAGAATTCCTAAAATCCTACCTTCTCCAGGAAATAATTTCTAAAAGGAAAGATCTTTCCCCTTTCCTCTTTTCCCTTTTCCTGACTCAAGTTCTAAGATCCTAAAACATCTTTATTTGTCCCCTTACAAAAATGTTCTTCCTTCTTTTTACATTAATGAAAGACTTCATTAGCCTAGGATAGACCTCAAAAAAAAAAAAAAAAATCCCTGAGATTTGATCCAACATGTGAAAACCAAAAGTAGCATTCTATATGTACATATACCAAGAGAAGATTAAAATCATCCTCCAGGAAAGAACAATGAACAAATTGGTTAACCAAAGTCCTATATTTACTTTTATTGCCCAGTAGACTCATTTGGATTTGTAAAAACTCAGTTCTTTGTATTCCTTTATCATCATTTGCTCAGTTCCTACATCTTTAAATTTTACATGCTCTGCATCTCCCATGAGTCACATACTTATAGGAGTAACACAGGCAAGGTCTTTCTTCAGTTAACAAATGATCATCTTTACACAAGAGAGCCATTAGTAATAGTAACAACAACTGACATACACAGTGCTTTTTAGATGGCTTTATTCTTTATGCTTAAATCCCCATGGCCTCCCTCAGTGCTTGGATCATGTTATTGTTGTCATTTTAGTCATGTCCAACTCTATGTGACTCCATTTGGGGTTTTCTTGACAAAGATGTTGGAATAGTTTGCCATTTTCTTTTTTGATTCATTTTACAGATGAGGAAACTGAGGCAAACAGGGTTAAATAGTCCAGGGTCACACAGATAAGAAATATCTAATGTAGCATTTGAACTTGGGTCTTACTGACTAGGCTCAGTGCTCTATTCACTACATTAGCTAACTGCCCACTTGGATCATCTTAGGCAATAAATACTTGTGGATTGATTTGAGGTTTTCAGAACACTTTCCATACTTCATCTCACTTGATGTTCATACCAGTTCTGCTAGAGAGAACTTTATGGCCCATAAAAACGTTCATTATATTTCTTTGCTATAGTCATTAAACCATTTGTTTTTTTTTTTTTTTCCCTAACAAAAACTTAAGTACATATCTCCACAATGACAAGGGTTTGCCTCACTCAGTTCAGGACTCAAGGGGGTGCTGGTAAATGTTTAACAACCAGATTGGGGGGGAAAGGGGAGGAGAGATATTCAACATATTTTTAAGTTTAACTTGCATTATTAATGAGAGTTGGATTGAGCTGACTCCAATGCACCTCTAGAACTTCAAGGAAATCCTTCACACCTGGATCAAATAAGATTTGAATATAAAAACTCCTTCATAAACATTTGTTGACTTGAATTAAAATGCTTTCTGGAACAGAATCTTTATGACCAGCAAACCTACAGATTACTCATCGATATGAAATCCAATCATCCAGTTATTTACAAATTATAAATTACTAAGATTAAGATCCACAATTATTCTTTTTAGCTGTATAGGATTTTTGGAGGTGGGGGGAGGGTGTTTACATTGGAGAGAGGCAGAGATTAACCTTAGTTTAAACTAAAAAACAAATTCTTTATGTTAGCAATTCAAATGTACCTAAATGGAAACAGCAACAGACAATTCCATTTTCAGAAGTTCATAAATTATGGTCTGCCAGGGACCTTAGAACTCATCAAGGTCAACCCCCTTATCTTACAAATGAGAAAACTGAGATTCAAACAAATTTCAATGATTTGTCCAAGATCACATAACTAATGAGTATCTTTTTGTTCAGTTGGGTCCACTCCTTCATGGACCATACTTTTCACACCCAGCAGAGTTTTTTTTAAAAAAAGATACTGGAGTTGTTTGTTATTTTCTTCTCCCCTGGATTAAAGCAAACAGGATTAAGTGATTTATGCACTCTCACAGCTAGTAAGTGTCTTAAACAGCATTTGAACGCAGGTGTTCCTGACTCCAGGTCTGAAGGGATCCATCTGACTCCCTCTAATGAGTGTTTTAGGTGGGATTCAAACTTCAGTCTTCCTAGATTCAGCATTACCACAATGAAATTCCCATAAAGAAAAAAAAAAAACAAAAACCTAAACACTTTTGTGTTTAAATCAAGATTTTTATCTTGATTTAGCATCCAGGGCCTTTTGTTGCCTGCCTAGTCTGAGGCTCAGACATTCCCCTACTTGTCACTGCCATCTGTTAGAAGTGTCACCTTCAGAAACACCTGCTGGTTCTGTGGATTTGGGCAGTTCTATGGGTCTGGACATATGGGGCACAATGGATGGTACACTGGGCCTGAAGTCAGAGAGACCTGACTTCAAATCTGACCTCAGATACTTAGTAGCTGTGTGACCCTGAGCAAGTCAAGCTGTTTGCTTTGTTTCCTCAACTGTCCCATGAGGAAATAACAGCACCCAACTTTCAGGGTCATTGCATGGATCAAAATGAGTCGATATTCATGAAAGCACTTAGCACAGCCCTGGCACACAGTAGGAGTTATATAAATGCTTATTCCCTTCCCTTGCATTCTCAGGATTCACCCTCCATAAACAGGATTGACTGAGAAGAGCAAGCTTTTTGACTGTTTAAGTGTCTTTGTATAATAAAGTGCCACCAGCACCACTGTTTACTTTGAGCAATGTGGTAAATATTTCCCTCACTTAACTCACTTAACTCATTTCAAAGAGGTAAGAAGGAGGCAGACTTTTGGCATTTGAGACTAAAATATCAGAGGACGCTGCCAGTTTCTACTTAAATAAGCAGTGGTCGTGATCTAATTGTGAAAAGCCCTTTTAGTTCTGTCACTTTCGGGAGCTGCTGCCAGGCAGGGAGCACAGGCCTGCCAAATGGAACAGACCTTCTCTTCTGGCCCACCCATTACATACACCTGGCTGGCTTGTTTGCTCTAGGTTTCACTGTTTGCAGATGTGATACCCACCAGTGTAAGGCAGTGGAACAAATGAAGCTAAAAACTCGCTCTAAGCAAGACATAATAGGAAGAAAGTCAATTCAAGTCGATTAAAAAAAAAAAAAAACTTTCATAAAATGGCAGTTGGTTCCTTTTTCCCCCCCCAAAAATTTTTTGATTAGTTTTGCTTGGGGGTGAGGTTTCTCTTATTCCTCTTTTCCTTTTAATTACTTGTTAAAAAGGACAACTTTTATTTTTTTTTAATTTTAATATCTTTTTATTGATAGAACGCATGCCAGGGTAATTTTTTTACAGCATTATCCCTTGCATTCATTTCTGTTCCGATTTTTCCCCTCCCTCCCTCCACCTCTTCCCCCAGATGGCAAGCAGTCCTTTACATGTTGAATAGGTTACAGTATATCCTGGATACAATATATTTGTGCAGAACCGGACAGTTTTCTTGTTGTACAGGGAGAATTGAATTCAGAAGGTATAAATAACCCGGGAAGAAAAACAAAAATGCAAGCAGTTTATATTCATTTCCCAGTGTTCTTTCTCTGGGTGTAGCTGCTTCTGTCCATCTTTGATCAATTAAGGCTCTCTTTATCGAAGAGATCCACTTAAAGGACAACTTTTAGAGTGGGGAGAAGAAGGAGTACAGACAGGGATGTGCTAGAACCAGTTCAAACTAGAGAGCCCTTTGTTATATTTTCATTGGGAGTATTGACACCAAAGAAATTGGCAAATACTACAAATCAGGGTTTGAATTTATTGTTTTAGTAGTTGTTTAGACTTAAGAAAGTGATAGAATAATCATCATAAATATGTACACCAAAGCCCTTTTTATACTGGCAAGAAACTGGAAACTGAATAGATGCCCATCAATTGGAGAATGGCTGAGTAAATTGTGGTATATGAATGTTATGGAATATTATTGTTCTGTAAGAAATGATCAGCAGGAGGATTTCAGAGAGACCTGGAGAGACCTACATGAACTGATGCTAAGTAAAATAAGCAAAAGCAGGAGACCATTATACATGGCAACAACAAGATTATATAATGATCAATTCTTATGGATGTGGCTCTCTTCAACACTGAGATAATTCAAACCAGTTCCACTGATCTTGTGATGAAGAGAGCCATCTATGTCCAGAGAGAGAGGATTGAAGGAAGCGAGTGTGGTTCACAACATAGCATTTTCACTCTTTGTTGTTGTTTGATTGCATTTTATTTTGCTTCTCTTTTTTTTTCTTATGCAGCACAATAATTGTGTGTGTGTGTGTATACACATACATATGTTGGATTTAACATATATTTTTACCATGTCTAACATATATTGGACTACTTGCCACCTAGAGGAGGGCATGGGGGAAAGGGGGGGAAATTGGAACACAGGGTTTTGCAAGGGCTAATGAAGAATTATCCACCGTTTTGAAAAATAAAAAGCTTTAATAAATAAGTAAATAAATGTGTATGCCTATATTGGATTTATACATTTTTTTTATCATGTTTAACATATATTGGATTACTTGCCATCTTGGAGAGGGGACAGGGGAAGAAGAGGGAAAATTGGGACACAAGGTTTTGCAAAGGTCAATGGTAAAAAATTATACTTGCATATGTTTTGAAAATAAAAAGCTTCAATAAAAAAAAATAATAAAAAGAGGTAGTTGACTGTTATGGGCCAGAGCTTGAAACAAGGTGCTAAGTAAGTGAAATTGAGGAGACAGTGGTTAAATCTAGTTTAGCACTGATTTAATCCTACAACAAATAATGGTTTCCTAGTGATATAATGATTAGTAGGTACTCAGTGTGGGGCATAAAAGGAGAAGCTCTCAGGCCCAGAAAAGGACAAGCGCACTAGAAGTTCTCGGTGGAAGAGACAGATTCATTCCATCTTCTACCTTTGTACTGGCTGGAGGCTGGTGACTGAAGCTGGCAGAGGCAAAGGACTATCAGCAGGAGCTCGGAACCAAGTGAAGAGATAGGCCCTTAATAAAGATAACCAGGCTCAAGGAAGGAGACAAGACTTGGAAAGAGACAATAAAGGATTTGTACTTTAATCCCTGGTTGCACTTGTGATTACTGAACTGAAACCAAGGCTGCCTCCAGAAGCTCCCCAAGAAACCTGCTCCCAGAGAATACTGTATTTTAGAAAAGAATATTACATTTGACAAGTCAATTCACTGCTTGGCAGAATAAAACAGATCATTCCTCAGGGGGAAAAAAGGAAGGAAGGAAGGAAGGAAGGAAGGAAGGAAGGAAGGAAGGAAGGAAGGAAGGAAGAAAGGAAGGAAGGAAGGAAGGAAGGAAGGAAGGAAGGAAGGAAGGAAGGAAGGAAGGAAGGAAGGAAGGAAGGAAGGAAGGAAGTGATAGAGAAAATGCTAATAATACAAATCAAACTCAAAAGTGTGTCCTGCTTACATTTTTTTTTCCAGTTTAAAAAAGAAAGCATAGCCTTTAGGATATTACCATTAAAGGTACACAGTAATGTTAACAGTATCCAAAATATTTAGAGAACTTTGATCTTCATCAAGAGGCAAAATATGAAGGAAAGAATGCTAATAATGGAGCAAAAAACTTGGATAAAAATCCTGAATCTGGAGATTATTGATTTAACTTTCTGGACCTCAGTTTCCTCATCCTCCGGGGTTCTGAAGTACGAGTTTATGACTTCATTTGATTCTTACAAACACCATTTGAAGTGCATAAAGCAGGTATCATCCCTTTCCTATAGTTAAGAAAAGGAAAATAAAGAGAGCTGAACAAATTTGCCCAATTTCAGGATTTGAACTCACATCTTCTGGCTTCTAATCCAAACCTTTTTCTACTACATTATACTGCAAATACCTCAAAGCATCACAGCTATCGGTTTTCCTACAACAAAGTTGTAAATGTAATATATAATACCATTTATGGTTTCATTATAAATATATGTGTGCCTATATATAGACAAATATACTTGTCCACATAGTTTGATTAAATTCTTCATGAAGGTAAGAAACAATGCTAAAATTAACCTGAAATGCAGAATCCTGATGCATCTTCAAGCAAGGAAGCTATTTTAAAAGTACTTATATCAATATTTCAGGGATCTGAGATTTCATCTTTCTATCAACACAAATCACAAATTCCCTGCATTTTAGTAGATTCTTTTCAAGACTTATTGTGGCCAAAATCTTCAACATTCTATGGCCAAACTTAGATAGCTAGACAATAAATAGAACAGAGTGCTGGCCCTGAGCCTGAATCCTACCTCAGGCACTTAGTAACTGAGTCACCCTGGGTCAGTCCCTTAATCAATCTACCTCAATGTTTCTTATCTATAAAATAGGATAATAATAGCATCTTCTTCACAGAATTATTAAAAGGATCAAATGTGATAATATATGTAAAGTGCTTTGTAAGCTGAATGTTAGCTAGCTATAAAGCAAGTGGTGCTACTTCTTGGCCAGCATTAAAAATCTGTTATCAGATTTACCTCCTCTCTGCAATGTGGCATTAGAATAGTTATGTATCTATATGCATATGTATATATGTATATATGCATATATGCATGTACACGTGCAAATTTATATGTCACCATGGACAACAAATATCATTGTTGTTGACATATAAGTGCCTCCCAAATTTTAAGGTCTGGTGAATCCCTTGCAGACAGAGCTAAAGAGAAGGAATAAGTGCAGAGTAATATTCATTCACTCCACCTTTCTCCAGCCCTTACTCTTCTACTCCCAGTTGCTTCCATCTAAAAATTATTTTAGTTGGGCTTTTATGCTTATTCTTTAGGATTTTCCATGAAAACTATCATGTCATCAATAAAGAGATAGTTTTTTTTTCTCTACCTATATTTGTGCTTTAATTTTTTTCTCTTTTCTTAGTGTTACCATTAATGATTCTAAAATTATGGCAAGTAACAGCAAAGAATGAGGGAACTTATGTTTTAGTTCCATATTGAGTTCCCAAATTGACATTCATTCAATATCCATCACATACTTAATGTTTATGTGATTGAACTTTTAATCAAAAAAAGACAAGTGAAAGCAAAAGAAGCCATTGAAAATTCTTCAAATTGTCACAGTCAATAAAACATGTAAGTAAGAAAAGGCAAGAAAGATGAAGGATTAGGGCAAAGAAAATTACTTTAATTTCTATTCATTTTAGAAGACATTATATAGGAGATTGATGCTAGTGTAAAATAGTAAACCTAAATACACCAAGGGGAAACTTAACCTGATGAGACACAGGAAATACAAGTTAGTCCTCCTAAAATGAGATATCACTATACTTTTTAATCATCTTAGTAAAAGAAAAAGTCCTATGCTTCTCCTTTCTAGGGTTTTTAGCATAAATAAATGTTATGCTTTGTCAAAAGCTTCTTTGCTCATTGATAAAATCATGTTCTTGGGGCTGGGGTTTTTTTTGAGGGGTTTTGCAAGGCAATTGGGGTTATGTGACTTGCCTAGGGCACCACAACTAATCTTAAATGTTTGAGGGTGGATTTGAACTCAGGTCTTCCTGACTTCTGGGCCAGAGTTCTGCTCCATCTAGCTTGTTTGGGCTATTTTTTGCTTTCTAGATGACTATTTATTCTTCTAACATTGAATTATTCTTCCACTCAACTTGATCAAATAAATAAAATTGATGAAGTTTTATTGTTACAATTTTATTTAATCATTTTAATCAATATTTATTAATGATATTGATATTAAGTTCTCTTTCTTTGCTTTATCTTTCCTTGATTGAGCCATTAGGACTATACTTTTCTCATAAAAAAGAGTTTGACTCTAGAGTTCTGACTGAGTTTGGAGTCAGGAGAGCTGGTTTCAAATCATACCTGACATTTACTAGTTCTCAAATCACAAGAAAATGGCTCAGTTTCCTCTACAGTAAAATGGAGATAATACTTTTAATAACTTCTTCACAGGAATGAAGCAACTATACATTATAAATTAGCTTGGATTCTCCTCCTTTCTTGAAAAATTCCATGTTGATAAGTATAACTGCAGCGAAATGTCAAAAAATTAGGGACTACTGTAATGTTCTCTTTTGAAGTTTTCTTGGGGTCTCTGGAGGTAGTCTTCGTTTCAGTTCAGTAATCACCACACAAGTAGCCAGGGGTTTAAGTCCAAATCCTTTATTGTCTCTTTCAAAGTCTTGTCTCCTTTCTGGGACCCGGTTAGCTTTCTTAGAGGCTTATCTCTCTCCTTGATTCCAAGAGCTTGAGCTCCTGATGCCAGTCCTTTACCTCTGCCAGCTTCTGCCTCTAGCTCTCTCCAAATCCAAAGGTTTGTGCTTCAGCCTCCAGCCATCACAAAGGTGAATGATGGAATGAATCTATCTCAGCCTTCCGAGCTTGTAGTGCACTTGTCTTTTTTGGCCCTGAGAGCTTCTAGCTTATATGCTCCACACTGAGTATAAACCAATCATTATATCACTAGGAAATCATTATTTGTTGTAGGATTAAATCAGTGCTAAACTAGATTTAAACACTGTCTCCTCAATTACACTTAGTACCTTGTTTCAAGTTCTGGCCCATAACAGACTACTGAGGGGAGAAGAGTCTATTTTTTAAAAGCATGATTTCAAGAACCTAAGCAGAGAAAACTCCAATATGTAATCTTCAGCTGTTGGGTCATGTGTACTGTGAACTTACGCCAAAACACATAAATGGTGTAGGGAATAAAGGGTTGGATAAAGGGTTCAGGAAGACCTGAATTCAAATTCATCCTCAGACACTTACTAGTCATGTGATCCTAAGCAAGTCACTTAACCCCATTTGCCTCAGTTTCTTCATATGTAAAATGATCTGAAGAAGGAAATATCAAACCACTCTAGTGTCTTTGCCAAGAAAATCCCAAATAGGGTCATGGAAAATCAAATACAACTTTACAATAATTACACTTTTTTTTAATTAAAAATTTTTAATTAAAATTTTTGTCTTAAAAAACCAGATATAGTTTGGCCTATATCATCATATGAGTATTTCTGGTGATGCATTAACCTGGGTCCAAAGATCTCAGCAAAGAGAGTGTTGACATGTAAGTCCTTTTTTTTTTTTTTTTTGTAGGCCATGCCCCTTCACCTTATCTCATTTTACCTACCAAAGCCTTTCCCATTGCTGAGCAGACTTTACTTTTATTCTTCCTTTAGAGAAACTTAGAGATCTCCAGAGAGATAATAAAGGTAGAAACATACCTTTTAACACACAGTATATAATGTTTGTCCCTTAAAACTAGTGGATAGGGGCAGCTAGATGGCACAGTGGATAGAGCACCAGTCCTGAAGTCAGGAGGACCTGAATTCAAATCTAGACTTAGACACTTAACATTTCCTACATGTATGACCCTGGGCAAGTCACTTAATCCCAATCGCCTCAGCAAAAAATAAATAAATAAATAATGAAACTGGTGGATATTTTTAAGTTGTATCTCCAAGAAGGGGTCTATGCAGAGGCATGAAGCAGATTTGGCCATTCTGGGGCATACTTCACCCTATTTTATTTTCCCTCAATTGGGACCTGGAGCCTGGCTCTGTATAAATAAAAGAAAGAAAATTATTGGTGAGGGAGGGGTACAGGAAGATACTAGGATCTAAAAAAGTAGTTCATTGAGCCTTTGGGGAGCCTGTGTTCTTGCTTAGCACTAATGAACAAGGATGACCAAATGCTCCTGATTAGTCCTTATGTGTCTCCATGTTATGTCAAAAAGGATTAGTGACTAAGGAAAGAAGAGCCTCCCTCTCCTCCCCCCTCTCCCCCAGCAGAGGGTATAGTAGAAAGGACAGGCAAAACACTTTTCCTCCTTCTTATGGAGGGATGGGAAATGGGCCCCACTACCATTACCATTCCCTTTCCCCTCCCCATTTCTCAGCTTCTATGGCACCTACACAGCATGAACATGTTTACACATATGAGACCGAACCTAGACGTCAAGTCTTGGTTCCCTTTTCTGTTTTCTAATTTTGTCTCTAAATTCAAGTCAGGAAAAGCAGTCCTAAAATATGGATCCAGCCCTAGTGGTAACTTGGTGAATTTAAGAGGTTAGGGAGTTCCTAAATTGGTGCTAATTGCCCAGCAGGAATAGAGCTCCAAAATAACTTCTTAAAGGAGATGACGCATCTTCTGAAAGATGTTACAACTAAAAGGACTCAGAAAGCCCACATCATGCCCTCCCTGGCTGGCCATGAGATCTGTGCGTATAAGTTGAGCAAATAGCACAGGATAGCGGCAAAGATGAAATAGCTACTCAAGAGTCCCACAAAATGCTTTTACCTTATGAGATAGTATAATGGGTGTGATAGGTGCTTATCTTATGTTTTTAAATATTTGTTAACACCTGGTTATGGGGTTTTGGTGTTTAAAACATTTCCTTTGTGATAGAGGAAATAAATAAACTGCTTTACATCTGTTAACTACTTTGTACATTAGGGGATCTAGTAGATTGCCTAGCTTAGAGTCAGGAAGACCTGAGTTCAAATCAGATTCAGACACTTATTAACTGTGTGACCTTGGGAAAGTCACTTAACCCTGCCTGCCTTAGTTTCCTCATCTGTAAAAAATAAGCTGAAGAGGGAAATGGGAAAACACTCTCGTATTTTTACAAAAAAAAGGAAAAAAGAAAAAACCCAAATATGACTGAAACAATTCCACAACAAACAATGCTTTCTACATTGAGTACCTTTTTACTCCTCTTACCAGAGACTCTAAGACTTGAGCCATTTCTTTAATTGGAAAGGTTTTCCTCAGAACTCTGAGGTAGAGGTATAATAAACCAGAGAGCACTTGAAAAGCCTGACACACTTCTTTTTATGGTCAGTCTTCTCTGAAGGTTAAATCTGGGTTGATTTTAGCTGGGAGCTGGAGTCCTTTTCCCAAGAGGAGGTCCCCTGGGCTACCAATGGCATAAGTAATCCTGTATATCTTTATACAAACGTATGTGTTTGTACATACATATTATAAACTACTAATTGTCCTCATTTCTTTTGTCCCTGCTCTCTAATCCATCCTTTACACTCCTGCCAAATTGATGCCCCTAACACATATCATATCATATCAATAGATTCTAAAATCGTCAAAGGATCTTTATTACTTCTAGAATAAAAGTACAAAAATCCTCATCTTGGCATTTAAAGTTTTCTAAAATCTGACTTTTGTCTACCTTTATAATTTCATAATTTACTATTTATTTTTAATTAATTAATATATTGCTTTATGAATCATGTTGGGAGAGAAAAATCAGAATAAAAGGGGAAAACCAATGGAGAAAAAAGAAAGAAAAAAGAAGTGAACATAGCATGTGTTACCTTCAACTTCCATAGTTCTTTTTCTGGATGCAGATAACATTTTTTATCCAAAGTCTATTGGAATTGCCTTGGATATCTATCTAATTTTATGTCATTTTTACTTCCCTTCCATCATTCTCCCTCCCAGCCAAACTTACTTGCTAGTTTTCCCAATTCAATTTTCTGCCTCCTGCCTCCATCTTCCTTGTACAAGTAGTCCCCACATGTCTGAAATAAACTCCCTTCTAACCTCCAGCTTAAAGATCCCCAGCTTCAATTTGGAACTATGCCCAAAGAGCTATAAAACTGTATGTGCCCTTTGATCCAGCAGTGTCACTACTAGGTCGATATCCCAAAGAGATCATAAAAGACGGGAAAGGACCCACGTGTGCAAAAATATTTATAGTAGCTCTTTTTGTGGTGGCAAAGAACTGGAAATTGAGTTGGATGCCTATCAATTGGGAAATAACTGAACAAGTTATGGCATTTGAATTTAATGGAATATTATTATTCTATAAGAAAAGATGAGCAGGCTGATTTCAGAAAAGTCTGGAAAAACTTACAAGAACTGATACTGAGTGAAGTGAGCAGAACCAGAAGAACATTATAGTAACAGTAAGATTATGTAATGATCAACTGTGATGGACTTGATTCTTCTCAACAATGTGATGATTCCAGCCAATTCCAATAGACTTTCTTTTTTTTTTTTTTAATTTTTTATTTAATAATTACATTATATTGACACTCGTTTCTGTTCCGATTTTTTTCCCCCTCCCTCCCTCTACCCCCTCCCCTAGATGGCAAGCAGTCCTTTATATGTTGGATATGTTGCAGTATATCCTAGATACAATATATGTTTGCAGAACCGAACAGTTCTCTTGTTGCGTAGGGAGAATTGGATTCAGAAGGTATAAATAATCCGGGAAGAAAAACAAAAATGCAGATAGTTTACATTCGTTTCCCAGTGTTCTTTCTTTGGGTGTAGCTGCTTTTGTCCGTCATTTATCAATTGAAACTCAGGTCTCTTTGTCAAAGAAATCCACTTCCATCAAAATATGTCCTCATACAATATCGTTGTCGAAGTGTATAATGATCTCCTGGTTCTGCTCATTTCACTTAGCATCAGTTCCCAATAGACTTTCGATGGAAAATGCTAGCTGCATCCAGAGAGAGAACTATGGAGATTGAATGTAGATCCAAGCTTAGTATTTTCACCTTTTTTGCTAGTTTCTTTCTTGTGGTTTTTTTTTTCCTCTTGTGGTCTGATTTTTCTTGCACAACATGACAAATATGGAAATATGTTTTAAAGAATTGCACACATTTAACCTCCAGATTGCTTTCTGTCTTGTGGAGGAGGAAAATAAGAGAGGGAAAGAGAAGAAGTTCATAATGCAAAATCTTACAAAAATGAATGTTGAAAGGTATCTTCATATTTATTTGTTAAAATAAAATACTATTAAGTGGGGGAGGGGGGAGGATCCTTAGCTTCCTAGGTTCCTGATCTGCCCTCCCCACAGCACTTTCTCCCTCTTGAAATAACTTTGTATGTACTTTACATGTTTCATTCTCCTAGTAAAGTGTAACATCCTTGTGGGAAAAAAGACAGTTTTATGTTTATCCCCAAACTCTAGTGTCTTGCACATAGTACATAGTAGCTGATCAATAAATGTTTGTTACATTGAATTGAATTCACAGGATCTACCTCCCTAATAAATTTCCAAGTATTAAGTTTGTCCCATTCACCAAATGAAGCTACATCTCCCTGCTGTCTCGGTAAATTACCAGATTGAATATTCAGTATCCTAGGAGGTCCTACTCATTGATGTGTGTTTATTTCAACTCAAGCTTGAAGGGTTATTCTTTCCACTGGCTTTCCAATCAAGAAACTGACAACTACCCAATCATCCAGTCATCAAATTCCCTGCTGGTGAGACTCTGTCCTGGTATGTATGTCAGGCCCTCTCCTCCCCCACTTTCCCAAACATTCAGGGCATCCCAAATAATCACAATTACATTCAGGTTGTTTAAACAAACAACAGCACAATTCTCGGGGCCCAGGGTCTCAACTGAGGGAGTCTCTTGGGTTCAGCACTCATCACCATCACCCCCCACAGTAAGTCACTTTCAGAGAAGACTTGTCAGCCATGGAGACAATGGGCTCCGATTTAACAGCAGTCCGTTTTCTGTGTCTAAATGTTTGCAGACACTTCGGAAAGTGTCCCAGGCCAAGTTTCTAAAGGACAATACCTCTACACGGCTGCATTTGTTTAGGAGACAATCCCAGATAAGGGTTTTTTTCTCTCCCCCCACCCCACCCAGAGCCAAGAATGCAAAGGGGAAAGGGAAAGATAGGGGTGGTGGTGAATGGGCAGCAGCTGCCAATATTGGAAACAATACTACATTTAAGATTTTGCCAAATTCTAGCACCCCTTCTTCAAGAATCAAATTACTTCTGCATTCTCCTCACATCCATGAATGTAAATGTAAATGTGAAATAAGGTCATTTGGTTAAGATATCATACCAATTTACCATATGTGATAATAAATGTAAATCTTGATAGCACCTCAAAGATCACATAGTCTAGGAGTTCTTACTCTTTTTTGTGTCCTAGATCCCTTTGTGGATTGGGTGAAACTCATGAACCCCTTCTCAGAATAATGTTTTTAAAAACAAAAATTAAAATATATTGTTACAACCAAAACCAAAAGTAATGAAAATAAAGACATTTTTCCCAGCCAAGTTTGTGTATCTCCTGATCTTGTAGAACCCCTTCATTTTATTGATGAAGAAAGGTATAGAAAGAAATGATTTGTCCAAAATTCCAGAGGCAGCATGTGGCAGAGCCAAGATTTGAACTAGCATTCTCTGATTCCAACCCTTCCTTCTATTAATGGATTTGCCTTGGCAAATCCACTTGGTGCTCCATCCAAATGTTGAGTCCAATTCTACGAGAATATAATAAAAACCACCCTAGGCATTGTACACTGTATGAAATCCTGAAATAATACCTGGAATCTTCCATTTTCTTTTAAAACCTAAGAGAAGTGACTGAACCTAGGAATCATAATACTCTCCAACTAGTATGCTAAAGCTACTAAATATAGCAAGCATGATGTGGCACAGTGGTTTCCAAACTTCTCAGTATAAGGACCACTCTTTAACAGATTTCGCCTTTCCCCTGTCCCCAGTAATTTATTGTTTGTTCTTCTATTATTTCAGCCTGATTCTTCATGCCCTATTGGGGGGTTTTCTTTGCAAAGTTACTGGAGTGGTTTGCCATTTCCTTCTCCAGCTCATTTTATAGATGAGGAAACTGAGGCAAACAGGGTTAAGTGACTTGTCCAGGACCACATAACTAGTAAAGTGCTTGAGGCCAGATTTGAACTCAACTCTTCTTGATTTCAGATCCAGGGCTTTACATAATATATTTATCATCTACACATAGATTTATCATCTACACATGATATAGCTATATTATTAATATGACAAAAGAGGCCAAGAATTCAGTTAAGACTTCAATACAATACTACATTTTATTAACCACAACAGCATTTTTATATACTGATATCCTTGAAAGCTTCTATGATTTCATCATGCAGTTATTCTCTCCAACAATCAATCGGTGGCTGCCTAGCTTCTGGATTACCTCCTTCCATAGGGAACCCACTTAACACACTGGAAACCTTGCTTACATGACCTGAAAAAGAAATTATTGAAACATGTAGACTATCAAATCATCTTCTATAAAATTTAAAAACAGTAATAATTGTCTCTTCAGGGCATTATTTATTCAGGCTCCCAAAGATATTCTTGTTCCTTATCATATTGTCACCTTGTACATTTTGTTGGAGTTCATAAAAACTAAACTAATAATGTTTGGAGTGCATTTGGATTTTAAGACCCTCTGCAATAAACACCCTCTCCACCACCCACTCCTCGTCCTCAGTCTTCATATGAGGCACCACTGGCATGGTGGAAGAACATAAACTGGAAGTTCAAAGACCTGGGTTCAAATCCAGTCTTCATTTACTGGATATATGATCCTAAGCAAATTGCATTGAGACCGACTTTGCTAAGAAACATGGAGGTAATAATACTTGTTGCCCACTTCAAAGGGTTGTTAACAGGATCAAATAAGATAATGTATGCAAGGCTTTGTTAAACCTTAAAGGACAATATACATGTAAGCTATAAAGGTCTTTTATAGAGCCAGTGATGGCTTTGATGGTCACAGCTTATGATCTTCTTAAGCAGGCCACTGTAGAAAACAGGACTTCTCTGCTCACCCTTAATCTTTGTCATCTCAAATGAATCTTGTTAAATGTTTAAATGTTTATAGAACAAGTTATAATAGAGAATTAAAAAGATAATAGCTTACAAACCCCTTCTAATTCTTTTCATTCATTCTTTTGCTAAAAGATCTCTTCTCTTGTATAGAAAAGTTTTAAATAAGAGATGATGCTCTTTTTAAAAATATATATATTATTGAGTCTGAAGATGAAGCAGCTTAGAACAAAATGACAGGGTTTGTTGATACTCAACAACTTCTTTCCAAAATTTCAAATTCTATAGATTTTGGGAAAATGCAAATACAGAAAAATCTGTAATTACATTTAAAAAATTAAATCTGAATAAGCCTCACAGACTTCCTTTCAGACATAGTTATCAAGAGTCATGAATTTGCATGGAGAGTTTTGTTTAATGAGCCTTGTTCTGGTGCAGGCACTATCCTCCAGTAAACAGACTGCCTAAGCTACTAAAAGATCCACCTGGGGGGTCATGGTGAAAGCAGTTACTAAGGACAATATGTTCACAGAATGTGGTGTTTTGTTTTTGTTTTTGTTTAAATAGTATTTTATTTTTCCTAATACATGTAAAAATAGTTTTCAACATTCATTTTTGTAAAACTTTATGTAGCAGATTTTTTTCCTTCTCTTCCCAAGACAAGAAACCATCTGATATAAGTACAATATGTGCAATTCTTTCAAACACATTTGCATATTTGTCATATTGTATAAGAAAAATCAAAGCAACAAGGAAAAAATATATAAGAAAGAAAAAACAAGCAAATGAGAATATCAATCTCTCCACATTCAGTATCCATAGTTCTCTCTCTGGATGCGATTGGTATTTTCCATTCCACTTCTATTGGAATTGCCTTGAATCATCACATTGTTGAGAAGAGCTTAGTCCATCACATTTGATCCTCACATAACCTTATTGTTACTGTGTACAATGTTCTTCTGATTCTGCTCACAAAGAATGATGTTTAAATTAATTTTCTTACAAGTCAAAGAATTTTAAACACACCAGATGGGCTCATCACTTAAATGAGTTCCATTGCAAATATTATCTGTAAACTAAAAAAGAATCTATTGGAAAATTAATACTCAGACTCCAGGGCAGAAAAACAGTACAAAGAAAAAACAGCTGGATTTTATTTTATTTTATTTATTTATTGCTGAGACAATTGGGGTTAGGTGACTTACCCAGGTCACACAGCTAGGAAGTGTTAAGTGTCTGAGATCAGATTTGAATATAGGTCCTCTGGTGTTCTACCCACTGAACCACCTAACTGCCCCAGACAGTTGGATTTTAGAGGCAGAGGATCTGAGTTCAAATTTCAGCCTTGCCATCCATTGGATCTTTTTGTTGCTGTTGTTGTTCAGTCCTATCTGACTCTTTGTGATTCCATTTAGGGTTTTCTTGACAAAGACACTGGAATGTTTCCTTCTCTGGTTCATCTTATAAATGAAGAAATTAAAGCAAACAGAGTTTAAGTGACTTGCCTAAAATCATACACAATGATTCTGAGGTCAGATTTGAAGTCAGGAAGATGAGTCTTCTTGACTCCAAACTCAGTGATTTATTTACTGTACTACCTAGCTAACTGATTTTGGATATTAGACACTATCTGTGTGACTCTTTGGAGTAAGTCAATTTAATTATCTGGGTTTTGGATCCGTTTTCTATAAAATAAGGAGTTGGATTAAAAGACCTCAGAATTATTTCCCATTCTAAATCTACCATCCAATGAATTTATCTTTCATGTAAATAATAACTTTCATGTTATTTACATATAATATGTACATGCCTCCTTAAAGTGTGACTTTTTTTCTCAAGTATTTGCATCAACTTCTGATTGAGCTAAGTACACCAATCCTACCAAGACCCATATTTCCCATAACAAGCAAAATGTTTCCTAATGGCAATCATTTCCATTTAAAATCTTAAAGAAGGAAGATAATAGAGAATAACTTATGGTTATTCTTAATGACCTTCTCTGAAACCAGCTCCTACTGACTTGTCCAATAAAGTATTGTTAAATTTCAGTTGAGGAAATTTATGTTAATTATCTAGACTTAAGAAATTAGTAGGAAAAGATTAATAATGCAGATTAAATTTAAGAATGTGTCTAGCATTTCCTTCCTCTACCCCAGAGAGCTGGTTGTTAAACATTTATCAGCACATTCCCGTCTAGAAGCCACCATTTCTGGTCTCAAGCTCTCCTTCAATTGGAAGAAATTCAGAGGGGACATGTAAGAGTAGGTAAAGACAGGATTTTAAAAGAAATTTAAATATAACTTCCTGTTCCAAACTCCATATCTTAAAAAACTTTCTAGGGGGAGGGGAGGAGATTGTCTTGTTGGGATTTTTTTAGTGAGACAATCTGGGTTAAATGACTTGCAAAGAGTCACACAGATAGTAGGTGTCTAATATCCAAAATCAAATTTGAACTCAGGTCCTCCTGACTCCAGAGCCAGGTCTCTATCCATTGCACTATCTGCCCCTTAGAGCTAGCTTTTTTAAAAATGAAAGTGTAAACCCTCATCTCACCTAAACCATTAGAAGGAAGGAATAAAACAATCATTTATTAAACACCTATTATGTTCTAGGCACTACATAAATGCTTCACAATCACACTTATTGTCTCATTGGATTAGCTTCCTAACTGGATTCCTAGGGCCTATGGTCTTTTTCCTTTTTAATGCATCCTTTACTCTACAAAAAATAATTTCCCTAATGCTTTCTTTTTCTTTTTTAATCCCTAATGGTTTCTAATGAATATTTCTAATATTTCTTGTGACCAAGCCATCATCTACTCAAAAACTCTCAGTAGTTCTCTAGTGCCCATAGAATAAAATGCCATCTATCCATTCTGATATTCAAGGCATTGTACAGTCTTGCTTTAGCCCTTCCTTTCCAGTTTTATTGTAAATTATCCTCCTCCCCACACTTTAGAATCCAGCCACGCAGGACTACAAGCTATTTCATGAACTCCTGAAGTGGAAATTCGCCTTTTGATTGAAAAGTCTTACTTAACTCCCCACCTTTGCCTTTTAGAATCATTCTCTTTCTTCTAAGCTTCAATTTAGGTTTTACTTTCTCTGTGAAACCTTCCCTACCCCTAACTCCCCCAAACTGAAAGTATTTACTCAGCCTTCAGATATTCCTAAAGTGATACTTTACATTTTGCATCATATTTTCCTATTTACATTGCATCATATTTTCCTATTTACACATTGTATCCCCAAGGTTAGGGAGCTATATCATTGTTCATCTTTATATCTCTAACTGTGTAAATCAGCCGTTTGCAAACAGTAAATGCTTAATGTATGCTTATGGAATTGGACACTAATTTAGAAAGCTTAAAGGGTTCTGTAGAATGTGGCTGAACTTGAAATTGTGGGTGTGGGACATGATTCTACTGCTTACTATCTGTGTGGCCCAAAGCAAAATCCCTTCATCTCTAAGGACCTCAGATTCCCCATCTTCAGTATGAGAGAAATTGAATTTCTCTAGGAATCCTTCCAAATCTGTATCAATGATCTTTTGACAGTTAAATTATTTATTGAATAATTTTCCAAACAAATTCTTGGAATCCCAAAGTACCCAGAACTACACATGGTAAGGAACAATTTATTTTGACTGTCTTTTCCAATCTATGATTCCATGAATTGGGACCACACTAGTAACTCATAGCTGGGCTCTGGAGAAGATTCATTTGCCTCAGTTGCCCAAGCATGCTTTATTAGCCAGTGGCTGGTCAGCCCTTTCAAAGAGAGTTGTTCATTAGCACTTGGGAAAAACCAGCCTGCAAAAGCTACCCAGATTCTTGGAGCCTGGATGACTGTCAACTCATTTCCAAAGGACTCCAAAAAATACACCGATATTCTTTTCCCAGCAACCTTCTCTGCTCCAACACCTCTAGCTTTGCCTGGGGGAGGGGAGGGGAACACAGCAGGGTAAACACAAACCAGAGCCTAAACTCCCAGGCAGGCTGACCTAGAGGTGACCCTTGGGCTGACCTAACACTCTGGTCACTCTCACCAACAGATTTGTTTATCTTGGGTCCTCAGAGGCTCTGAACCCAAAAGCTTTGGCTCGAAACTCCTAAGTCCTCCTGGAGCTGGCTGCCAGTCACAGCTTAAGTGCATGTTAGACAGTGCATGATAGTGCCGGGTTTATTTACCAAACCTCGGTGTTTATGCTGTCCAGCAACTAGGAGGGTCTAAGGGGTGCTGAACTGAGAGGAAGCTACGAAGAGCTTCCTAAATCTCTGCATGGAGCATTTTCCCCCTTATTAGAAAAGGTTCCCCAGGGTCTTTCTCACCGAGTAGTCTCTGCCTCTCTCCCACCAGATTAAAGGTTGTTTATGGGAATGATTTGTTATTGCCAAAGGGCAGAATCTCAAGGCAATCACTCATAAAAGGATTTCTTTTACAAAAACTATAATGATGTCACAAAAAAAGAGAAAAGGAACCCTCCCTCTCTCTCTCTCTGACATCTTCATCTTCATCAAATTGAAGGTAGGTTTGGATTCACACAACTGAGTTCACAGAGAAGACAGCTTCTTTCCCAGGAAAAAACACTGGCTGAAAGAGTAAACAAGACCCAATCACAAACAAAAATTACTTTTATTTTTTAGAAAAGAAATCTTTTCCCCCTGATATACAAACCATTTAGAAACCAATGGGGGCAGAGACCCAAAATACTCTGTTCCTGATAGCCATTCCAGGGAGTATTTTTTCCCTAAGTGAAGAGGGACTGATTCTCCCTTCCTATTCTATAAGTGAGGAGTGTGTATATAAATACACATTGCGGATGGAAAATTCCAGATGCTGGGGCTCACTGAGCAAAAGGAAGCAAGGATTTTCTCCCTTTCCCTCCCTATAGATTTTCCTTTAGTCGGAAACCATGAAAATGCATCTATATCACAGAGAGAGGGATGTTTGGTGAGCAAGAGAAAAAATGCTTTTCCTCAGCTGGCCCTGGAGGAAGAGAACTATACCTTATTTATCCCATTAAAAGAGGTCAGGATTGAGAAAGCCCCCTCCTAAATGTGCAGAAGCATTATCAGCCTTGAGCTTAAATAAACGGTTGTGTCTCTTCCCTGACCCACCTCCCTCAGAGCTGCTGACTCCATTCATCACTGTCACCTTTTCAAAGTGACTGCCATGACAGTTCATGATCATTAACTAGTAATGGTGTGCGTTGTATTAAAAGCACATCAAACATAGGGATTCCATCCTTCTCGGGGCAAAATATTAAAAAGGAGTGCTTGGGCATGGGGAAAAGAAGAAAAGAGATCTAACTGGAGTTGGCAGAAAAAAATTCCCCCCAAACTCTTTAAAATGCCCTCATGTACCTTAGGATGGAATTATGCTCCATTATATTTTTTCTAGAATCAATGTTAATAAAAAGAAATATTGATTAATCCCTAACAACATAGGGGCCAGCCAGGTGGTGAAGTGGCTAGAGTACCAGACCTGAAGTCAGAAAGATTTCTCTTCCTGAATTCAAATCTTGTCTCAGACACTGTGTAATCTTGAGCAAATCACTTGACTCAGTTTACCTCAATGGGGGCTAGAGAAGGAAATGGCAAACCACACCAGTATTTTTGTCAAGAATACCCCAAAGTGGAGTCATAGTCAAACATGACTGAAACATGACAGAATAATAATTTTAAAAGAGTGCCAGGTACTGAGCCAATTAATTACTCAGAATACAAAGAAAGGCAAATAAGTCCATGCCCTCAAGAAGTTCATCATATAATGGGGAAAGAGTACAAAGGAGATATATTTAGAATAAATGGCCAGAAATCTATAAAGGAAAGACAGTACCTATTATAGAAATCAGAAAAGACCTCCTCTTACAGTCTAAAGGCTGTACGAAGGAAGGCAGGGAAACTAAAAAGAGGAGGTGCATTTCAGAATGGCCAATACAGAGAGGCATGGAGTCAAGAAAGGAAGTCTTGAGTTGGAGGAATTGAAAGCAGATCAGGATTGCTGGATCATAGGTTATGTGGAAAGGCAGAAAATTACCAGGTTAATAAGATTAATTCATGAGAATAGGGGGACCCACTAGGTGATGCCATAGTTTAGTTGTGAATGCCATAGTGAACACTGTATCTGAAGTCAGAACTACTCATCTTCCTGAGTTCAAATCCAGCCTCAGACACTAGCTATAGTGGCAAGTCACTTAACCCTGTTTGCTTCAGTTTCCTCAATTGTAAAGTAAGTTGAAGAAGGAAATGCCAAACCACTCCAGTATTTTTGCAAAGAAAACCCCAAATGGGGTCATGGAGAATCAGCTATGACTTAAATGACTGAACAACAATGAGAATCAAGGAATCAAAGAGTAGAATGGATTGTGGAGACTGTGTACTGTAGAATAAAGAATATTTAATTTGAAGTCAGAAGACCTGGTTTCAAATCCTGTCATTACCTGGGTGATCTTGCACAAGTAATTTGGCATCTCAGAGCTTCAATTTCTTCCTCTGTAAAATGAACTTAGAACATATAGTTTCAAAGGTCCATGCCAATTCTAACACTATTATCCTAAAATTTAGTCCAATTACCAATTTAGTCCAAAAAAGATTACCTCTTTCTACAAAATCTCCAGCAAGAGATTTGACCATCTTGTGGACAGAAGCAGCTACACCCAGAGAAAGAACACTGGGAAATGAATATAAACTGCTTGCATTTTTGTTTTTCTTCCCGGGTTATTTATACCTTCTGAATTCAATTCTCCCTGTGCAACAAGAAAACTGTTCGGTTCTGCACACATATATTGTATCTAGGATATACTGCAACCCATTCAACATGTAAAGGACTGCTTGCCATCTGGGGGAAGGGGTGGAGGGAGGGAGGGGAAAAATCGGAACAGAAGTGAATGCAAGGGATAATGCTGTAAAAAATTACCCTGGCATGCATTCTATCAATAAAAAGTTATTTAAAAAAAACAAGAGATTTGACCATCTTGAATACTTCTTATGACAAGGAACTCACTACCTCTATTCCATATCTCAACAGGTCTAATTATCAAGGAGATATTCCTTGTATTAATCTAATATCTTTTACCCCTTATTAGTTGTGGTTTTGGGAAGTAGAATACAACTAGTTCTGCTAAAATATTATATACACATTTCCCAAAAGTACTATACTATGTAATAAAAATCTTATGAAGCACATGGAAGAAAATGGATTAGAGGTGCAACATTAAAAAACTAAAAAGGTAGGAACCTACTAAAAATATGACAGTTTTATACATGTTTAAAAAAATTAAGAAATACATAATACTACAGTAAACAGCGATTCTCTTCTTGACCTCTGTCTGTTTGCCCCAGGTTCCAATAAGTTGGATAGTCAGAAATTATGAATCTCTGGATCAGAGGCCATGGTGAGGGGGTTAAAGGTGGAACCAAACCTTCTGCACTCACATCTCATCTTATCCCAAAAAATATACAATAATATGCCACTTTACCTTCACAAAGATCTGAAGTTGGCTTACGGAAAAAGGCACAGGAAAACGTACAGCTTGTGAGTTACTGTAATGTGGAATGGTTTTCTGCATTCTTGCTGTTTTTCAAGAAATAACTTCTGCAAAAACAAATTTGAAATTCAAGTTATGTTCAAAATGTTCTCTAATATATCAATCACATTGGAATAAATTTGCATTTTCTGAGATGTGTGTTAGAGCAGAATAGTCATCTCATATTTGAAAACATCTACCATATTTCCCAAAATCTGTTCTTTAGCAAATTCCTTCCATTATGTCTTGTGTGTATGATTTTTAAGTCTCTTCAACATGCATCAAATCCTTTGTAAAATTTGTTCCCAGAACTGAAAATAATACTAGATGAAAATTTACTTGGGCAAATTACAATAGGACTACTGGGCCCTTTCTCCCTAGATATTATGTTTCTGTAATCCAGGTGTGGTCCCAGGGTGATATTCTCCACACACTGAGGTCCCCACACACACACACCCATACACACACACATACACACACACTTTCTCTTTCACTGGAATAATTCATTCATTCCTAACCAGCACCCATGCTAGAAAGTTGATGTGGTTTTTCAAGAATGAATAGGAAGTGGACAGTGACAACTTCAACCATTGTGCTACAAAAAAAGCTCTTTCAGAGACTCAGAGACTCATGGAGAATACAACCATACCAAGTAGCTCCTGAACCCTTGATGGTATGCTTTCCATTTATGCAAAATCAGTCACATTAACATGATAGAATGTTAAATGAAAAAGCAAAAGAAATAATAATCATAGTATTGACCTAATAGAAGACAAAAACAAATAATTGTAATATTTACTGTATAGAAGGCAAGAGCAAAAATAATCAAAATTGATAAACCAATGCCATACTTCCATACCTAGGGGAGGGGGAATGGGTGCTTGCTTTCATAAATCTAGCAGGGAAGCACTTGCATAGAGAAACCCATAAATACCTGGGGCAACCTATAATTCTGGCATTCAGAGCTCTTTAGAAAAGAATCTACACTGGGGGGATCAATAGCTGGGCAAAACTACTTCTCTGCTTTTGGTCCTCATAGTTCTCCTACTGGGGAAGCCATTCCTTCAGCCAATAAATTAATGTCAAGCTCTTTTAGCAGATGATCACCCTTAACAGGATGCTCAGAAAATAATAAGCACTTTAATCAAAAGGATATAAACATAGCTCTCAATAAAAGTACTAGAAACATTATCTTTCTCCTTCCTCCCCACTTTCTCTTAAACTATATAGATCAGTAAAGGGAATTAAGGGTGCCCCTGAAAATGTCCTCTCTTTCAGTCTAGAGATGGTAGTAGAACATAATAAGCATAGGCAGCTCTTCAACCAATTCTGCTTTCCTCCAGTCGAATTCTAGCAGTAAATGTTGTTTTCTTTCATCAGCTGCAAAGCATGCAGGTCAGCTTCTGCTTTCTGTAAACTGCTTCTCTGTCTTCTGTGTCTGACTTCTAAAATTTTCTCCTGCAATGAGTTCTTTCTCCTCTTTTATTTTATTCTTCATCTGGTCATCTCTCCGCCTTTTAATATCTTCAGTCAGGGCCTTGTGAGTAATATTTAATTTCTATCTTATAACATGAAATGGAAAAAATTAAGGTTTTGACAAGTATGACTTCAATAGTTCTTATATAATCATCTCATATTCCACAAACAGATCTCTAATTAACAGCTATATACTTTAAAAGTGAAGCTAGTCATATAGAGGAAGCAAAATAGCATAGTGCGAGGAGGCAGGGAATCAACTAGATTAGGATAAAAGTTAAGGAATTCAAGTTCAAATCCCACCTTTCATGCTCACTCGGCTCACACTTTTCCCTAAGTAAAGTTACTTGATTTCATTGGGACTCAGTTTCCTCATCTATAAAATGCGAGGCTTGGACTAGATGATTCCAACAGACCTTCCAGCCTGTAAGTAGATCAATTGATCACAATGCCCATCTTTCCTCATCTTCTCTGTCTCTTTGTCTCTCTGTCTCTTTCTCTCTCTCTCTCTCCATAAATATAGATAAAGGTATCAATCAACAGATAGATATCTTTTTGGAGAGGCAAATATATATCTATATATCTATATATATCAAATAAGGATCATACGGCTACTATGTGTCTTAAGCAGGATATGAACTCAAGCCTTCCTAATTCCAGACTCAGTCCTGTACTATGTAGCTCCCTCTAGAGAAAAGAATGGATAGATTACAAGTCTTATTTGGAGAGGTACCTATAGCCTAAACCTTTGCACTTAAAAGCTTTAGTGAAACCTTCAAATGAATCAAGGATGTGATCAAGGATGATCACAGAATTTCAGAGCTAGAATATCTCACAACTTAACAATGTTGGGAAAGTTTTGAGTCTGAGCTCCTGGAGAACTCAAGTAAAATCTTACCCATTAACAAGTCTGTAGTGCTGAAGGTCAAATAAAATGAATCTCCAAACTAAAAGGAAAAGAAATTTAATGAGTCACCAGGGAAAGATTGTTTGCTGGTAGCAGTCTTAGCTTTCTAGAGTTCAGATTTGCCTTTTATAGCTTTTTCAGCACAGCTTAGAATATACGGCCAGTTGGTAATTCTCTGCAGATTTTGAATGAACCAATAGTTTTATAGTCAATCTCCATAGGAAAGTTGATTTGGGATCCCCATAGGAAACTTGTTGGAGATGGATACAACAACTAGGTGGTACAATGGATAGTGTGCCAGGTCTGTAGTCAGGGAGACATCTTCCTGAGCTCAAATCTGGCCTCAGACAGTTACTAGCTGGGTGATCATGGGCAACTCACTGAATCCTGTTTGCCTCAGTTTTCTCATCTATAAAATGAGCTAGAGTAAAAAAAAATAGCAAATTACTATAGTATCTTTACCAAAACAAAACAAAACAACAACAAAAACAAAACAAAACAAAACAAACAAACAAAAAAAATGGAGGTCACAAAGAGTCAAATGTGACTGAAAAAGACTGAATAATAGCAACACAACTATATAATGGAACAGTGAAAAAAGATAGTCTGTATAACAAAATCAGTTATTTATAAATTGATCCCTAATATTCAATTGTGTTATACTGATCATCTAAAAAATATAAAATAAACCATTTGTTATCAACTTGACATTTTTGACTTCATTCTAATCTGCTACAAGCAGGTTAGTTCTTTAGTCCATAAACAAAACATGGTCTATTGGTATGTAAAAAGCAATAAACACTTTTCCCTGACACTAAAAACCTATATATCACCTCCTTAATCATTATTAACACCCACAGAGGCCTGACTAAATGATCTCTAGGCACTCTAGTTTTGCAAAGCTCTAAGTCAAAACACAGAATTTAGGAGTTTGAAGGGCCCTTAGAGATTATCCAGAAGAACAGAAGCTCTTTCTACTTTTGTTTTTTTATTCCTCAGCACCAACCATGGAGTCTCACTCATGGTAGGGGCCTTTAAAATGTCTGTTAAATTTATTTAACCGAACCCAATTCAGACCATTCGTGAAAAATAATTCCCTCCACATACACGGACAAGCTTTTCTGTTACCCAATTCACAGATGAAAAAACTGAGACCTGCAATCTGCATTCATATTTCCTGATTCCTTTCTGTGCCATCACAGAACTTTAAATTTAGTTCACAAATGCTAAAATCAAGCCATTGTCTGTAAATCAGTCTATATAAACAGATTGCCTCTAGCTTTTGTTGCTACCCAGGGCACCCAGGAAGTGAGAGGGGATCTAGCTTAGGAGATAAACTATCCAAGTTGTCCCTGATAAATTCTGCAGGATAAGTCTACTTATCACCAATGCCTGTCACCCAGAATTATTTTATAAATTGTTAGGCAAAATGGCTTAAATAATGACTATTTTCTTACTAAGAAATACTTCATGGATCTCTTCGATAAAGAGAGCTAATTCAGTTTCAATTGATCAAAGATGGACAGAAGCAGCTACACCCAAAGAAAGAACACTGGGAAATGAATATAACTGCTTGCATTTTTGTTTTTCTTCCCAGGTTATTTTTACCTTCTGAATTCAATTCTCCCTGTGCAACAAGAAAACTGTTCGGTTCTGCACACATATATTATATCTAGGATATACTGTAACCTATTCAACATGTAAAGGACTGCTTGCCATCTGGGGGAGGGGGTGAAAGGAGAGAGGGGAAAAATCAGAACAGAAGTGAATGCAAGGAATAATACTGTAAAAAATTACCCTGGCATGGGTTCTATCAATAAAAAGTTATTTTTAAAAAAAGAAAGAAAGAAATATGTCAACATTTTATTTTTCCAGAAGAACATTTGAATGATACAAAGCAAGCCTGAGGGGAGTTGGGGAGAAGGGAGGAGGAGAGAAGACTCAAAGTTGTACCACTTGTGGGGTGGGGGGAGAGGAGGAAAATTGAAATAAAGTTATATTAAATTATAACTTTGTTGTCATCATCCCCAAACTTCCATTGGCTACTTTCCAAGATGATGATACAGTGAAGACCCAAAGATTCATAAACAGGCAAAAAGAGTGAAAGCCAGACCAACAAAGACTAAGTGAATTAAATTCACAGAGCTTTTTAAATGGCAAATGCAGGATGTACATCTAAGTTTTCAAACTTCAGATTCAACAGTTTTCTTTTCATGGAATCTTGTAGCCTTTAATCTGCCCTCTTCCATTAACTAGCTGCATGGCCTAGGATGATGAATCAGTTCCTCTCTCAGGTCTCAGTTTCTTGGAGTATAAAATTAAAGAGATAAACTAGAATATGTTAGACTAGAATACATATATAATTTGCATATTATATATGTATAATATATGTGATATATGTTTGCATCTATATCTGTATCAATATGGACATAGATATAGATATGAATATATAGATACACCTATTAGATATATCTATAATATATTAGGTGTATAGATTATTATATTATATAGTATATTAATAATTTAATCAATTGATAACATAATGTATATTATATATTATGCATAGATATAGATTATTATATGATACATATTACTTTATCTATATTTATAGACTTATCTGATATTGATTTAGATAAGTCTACATTTAGAGATAATAGATATATCTATATATAGTTATAAATAATTGCCTAACTTGCATGGCAGAAGAGGGTTAGGATATTACTTCTACTACAAGGTATAATAACAATTATTTGATGTTCAGTGTATCTGACTCTTCATGACCCAATTTGGGATTTTCTTGGGAGTTCCTCAGCAGAGATACTGGAATGGTTTACCATTTTCTTCTCCAGCTCATTTTACAAATTAGGATTGCCCAGGGTCATAAACCTAGCCTGTATCTGAGACTGGATTTGAACTCAGGTCTTCCTGACTCCCACCTTAATATTCTGTCCAACTGCTGATTATGAGGTAAGTGTCATAAATTTGCTATGATGACTTAAATGTAAAAAGCATGAAGAAAAGACATTATGGAGAACATAGTTGTCATAATGTACCCCCCCAAAAAAATATATATATATATATATGTTTCTAATGATAACATAAAAAGAGAAATAGGTAGCATAAACAGAGGGAGGAAGGGAGAGATAGAGACAGAGAGAGACACTAGCATACATGAAATATTAAAAGACCTGGAGGAAGACCTCCGATTTGGTAGATCTTCTATTAAATTTTATAAAGGATTGGAGGATCAAGAATTAAAAGGGATGAAAATGTGCGTTGGTCATGATCTATATTGTTAAAAGGAGGACTGTCATAATTTTGATCATAGGCCCATCAAAGTTTAATTTGAAAGTGCTTCTTCACAACTGATCGGTGAGGTGAATAACTGATCTGTGAGAATGAATAATATCTATGAGGTAAGTAACCCATTTTCCCATTTTCATTTCACCAAAAGTACACCACAGTTCAAGTAAGTGAATAGTCAGAACTTAGCACAGTGCCTGACACATAGTATGTATCTAATAAATGTTTATTGATTGATTGACTAGCTAAATATCATAAGTATTAGCATTTCTATTTTACAATAAGGACAAATTAACCATCACACTATTGAGAAAAGTCAGAACTGATCCCATCAGTTGCCTTGCCTCCCCAGCATCTCATATTCCACTCCTTTTTTCCATTTACAAGCTGCATCTTAATTTGACCATCATCACCTTAGTCAACCAATAATGTCAGTAAGCATTTATTAAACACCTACTATGTTCTAGTCACTGTGCTAAACACTGGGGTTACCATGAAAGACAAAAACAATCCTTGACCTTAAGGACTTTACAATCTAATCTTACTTCTCACCTAAATTATTGTAAAGGCTTCCTAATTTGTCTCCCTTCCTCAAGTCCTTTCTTCTATGTGCTTCCTATGTGCCATTGCCAAATGATTTTCATTAAGCATAGACGTGGCTATGATATTCCTCAACCCGATAAACTTCAGTGGTTCCCTATTTCTTCTAAGTTCAAATATAAACAATTCCACTCAGCTTTTTAAGCTTTTCACAACTTGGACCAAGCTATCTTTTTAATCTCCTCATATATAACTCCTCTCTATCCCTGCCAACTTCTAGTGCTTTCCTTCAAAAAGTATCTTATGTTTAACATTTTATACTTATTTTGCATTTACAGTTAGATGGCCAGAATGTGGAGCACTGAACCTAGAATAAGTAAAACTCAAGTTGAAATGCAGTTTCAGACACATATTGGCTTGTGAGAGCCTGGAAAAAATGAGAAAGCCTCAAAGTTTCCTCATCTGTAAAAAAGGAATAACAATAGTACTTATCTCTCAACATTGTTATGAGCACAAAATGATATACTTGTAAAGCATTTTATAAACTTTAAAGCACTATATGATTTTAACATATTTAACATGTATTGGACTATCTGCTATCTAGGGGAGGGGGAAGGAAAGAAGGGAAAATTTGGAACAGAAGGTTTTGTAAGGGTCAATGTTGAAAAATTACCCATGCATATGTTTTGTAAATAAAAAGCTATAAATAAATAAATACAAAAGAAAGAAAAAATAAAAAGCACTATATGTAATATCATTATTATTAATATAATTATTTATGCAGCTAGATGACTCAATGGATAGAGCACTAGGCTTGGAATCAAAAAGAAACATATTCATGAGTTCAAATAACCCCTCAGATACTTACTAGCTGTGTGACCCTGAGCAAGTCACTTAAACATAGCTCATCTGTAAAATGAACTGGAAATGGAAATAGCAAACTACTTCAGTATCTTTAGCAAGAAACCCCTCAAAAAAGGCATGAAAAATCACACATGACTGAAAAATGGCCAAACAACATCACTTATGTACATGTTATATCTCCATTAATCAGGGAATAGGGATTGTTTTAGTCTTTGTCTTTACATAACCTCAAGAGTGGGAAGCACATAGTAGGTGCTTAGTAAATGCTTGATTGCTTGCTTCTCTTTAGGGCCTCATCCAAGACCACTATTTGTTCTACTGCACTTTTTTACCTTAAGGAACCTCTGTTACCCTCAACTTCCTCAAGGATGATAATAATAACACCAACCGCTCATAGTTACTATGAGGATAAAGTAATATATAATAATTGTAAAACATTTACCACAGTGCTGGTAAATACCTGCTATATTAATGTGAGAGCCTAACTATTCCAGCTCTAACATTTTTCAAACTCTGTGTTGAAAGTCCCTTTGGATTTTTTGCAACATGAATGGAAGTATATTCCATCAAGGCCACCCAGGTGTTCCAACAGCACTGCCCACACATGCCAACCTAGTTTGAAATCACAGAACTACTAATATAGACAGATACATGAGAAACTGATAGAGGTTGCTTAGAAGTTTTTTAACTGCTGAAACTCTAAGACGCTGCAATTTAGGGTGTTCAGTAGTTCCCTTCCCTCTCTCCATCCCCTTAACTCAAGTTATCAAGCTGTTCCTGTCCAGGATGGGGCACAGCCCTTAAGGAAAGCTGATATAGATTGAATTTTTAACTAAATGATAGAAAACCTCGACAGAAGTATACCCTCCCCAACCTTCATCCCACTCTCAGACTTTGAAAAGAACATATTGGAGATTGAGTACAATTTAATTCAAATTTCTGGGGGAAATTGCAATTGGTTTACAATGAAACCTTGGGACATCTGAGCCCAAAAAGAAACTTTCAAGGTTCTGAGCAAGTGAAAACAAGGGGCTTGTACTGACATTGTAACTTTATATATACTCCATTCCCTGGATACTATTTTTTATGGAGAACTACAAACCATAATAATTACAAAGGGATCACTCTCCATCCTAATAGCACCTTCAATAGGCAGAGAAAGGTACTGCTACCCTGCTACCATGTTGTCCCATAGACTATTTAGGTGAAGTTATTCCAGGCGCGTGAGCGTGCGGGTGCGCACACATACACACACACATTCTCTCTCTCTCTCTCTCTCTCTCTCTCTCTCTCTCTCTCTCTCTCTCTCTCTCTCTCTCTCTTTCTCTCTCTCTCTCTCTTACACACACACACACACACACACACACACACACACACACACACACAATTATGAGGTGGGAGAGGAAAGAGAAAATCAGTTACCCACACCTGAGTTAGAAATGCAAACTCATTACCATACAAAGAACATTTTTAGCCAAACTGGGGGAGAGAATACTCACAGATCTGGAAGATGGGTCTGGAGATAAGTGGTTTTCAGTCAACCCATCACTTTGGGCACCATAAAACTATTTGACTTTATTGCTCTATAACCTTAAACACACTAGCGTGAACATGAACCCTCAGCAAAATTATGAAGCAGACAGTTTGAATTGCCCTTTCTGGCTATCCTGATTCCTCCTCTCTTCTTCCTCATCTCATTCTCAGGTCCATAATCATCTGATATTCTTTCCACTCCTATTCCTTGACCAGTAAGCATATTTCACTATGGGGTAAACATTTATTGAATATTCTATTATAAAAATATTTTTTTCAGGTCAACAAAATTTTTTTATAATTTTTTTCTATTACATGTAAAGATAGTTTTCAACATTGCTCTTTGTAAGCTTTTGAGTTCTAGGGCAACTGGATAGCACACTGGATAGAATATGGGCCTTGAATTCAAATCCTATCTTAGACACTTAACACTTACTAACTGTGTGACCCTAAACAAGTCACTTAACCCCAACTACCTAACCAACCCTCCCCCTCCCAAAAAAAACCCCACTAATGATGCTGAGGAAATAAGCAGAACCAGGAAAACATTGTACACTATAACAGCAAGATTGTGCAAAAATCAGTTGACATATTTGGTTCTTCTCAGTGTTTCAGTAATCCAAGGCAATCCCATTAAACTTTGGGTGGAAAATACCATCCACATACAGAGAGAAAACTATGGAGACTGAATGTAAATCAACACATTATGTTCACTTTTTTTCTCTGTTTTTTTTTCTCTCATGATTTTTCCTTTTGTTCTAATTTTTCTTTCCCAACATGATTCACAAGGAAATATGTTTTTAAAAATGAATATACATGTATAACCTTCCAAAGAGTTGTTTTTACATGTAGCTGAGGAAATTAAAAAAGAAAAGAATAAAAAATCTTAGTGGGGAAAAAAAAATTTGAGTTCTATTTTTTCTCCTTTTTCTTTCTTCCCCTCTTGTCAAGAAAGCAAGCAATCCAATACAGGCTATACCTAACCTGTACAATCATGTTAAACATATTTCTATGTTAGTCATGTTATACAAGAAAAATCAGACCATAAGGGAAAAACCCTTTTCTATGAAAGAAAAAACACAAAGCAAATTTAAAAAATGAAAATAGTTATGTTTCAAAATCTGCATTCAAACTCCATAGTCCTCTCTCTGGACGTGGATGACATTCTCCATCAAAAGTTGTTTAAGATTGTCTTAGGTTATTGTATTGCTGAGAAGAACTAAATCTAAGATAGATGGTCACGGAAAAATTCAACAAACATATAAAGTGCCTACTCTGTGAGAAACTGCATGGCTAAGCATTACTACTATGTCCTAAAACTTAATTAAACTTAATTTTTTAAATTAACAACTGAACTTTCTTTTAAAACACATCCTTTAAAAAGGGAACATGAAATTATGTTCAATATATTAGGGTGTGTCTGCACATACCCAGAATTCATTCCCCTATCAAAACTCTGCTGTCCAGAAAGAATCAAATAAAGTAACTTCACACTAAGGCCTAAATAATGGTAATCCTAAATTTGGAGCTGAAAGAAATCTTTAGGATCATCTACTACAACCCCATCATTTTACAGGTAAGGAAAAAGACCCATAGAATTTAAAAGATTTGATTAAGGTCACACAATTAAGTGCCAAAGTCTCTGATTCCAAATCCCACACTCTTTCTGACACTTCCTTCTGCAAAATGTTTGAGATAGATTACTTCCTCTGATCCCTGGTGGGTAGATAGTGCAGTATCAAGAGCAGCTAGATGGCACTATAGTACCCAGAACACTGGGTAAAGGAGACCTGAGTTTAAATGCAGTCTTGGATACTAGCTATATAATGATCCTGAGCAAGTCATTTAAAACTATTTATCTCACTTTTCTCATTTGTAAAATAAATTGGAGAAGGAAATGGCAAACCACTACTTGAAAACCCCAAATGGAATCACTGATTTGAATATGAAATGAAAAGTGATTGAATAACAATAAAACTTATTTATATTATCATTGTTATTATTATTATCCTCATTTACAAATGAAGAAATTGATTTTCAGGGAGTTTAAAGGGCTTGCTAAATATGGCAAAGTTAGGAAGTGAGAGAACTGAGACTTAGGGCTTCTAACTGTCTTCTTCACATTCTCAAAGAAATTCACTTTATACTTGTTTGCATTTGAAGAAGGGACAAAACTTGGGATGAGTTCTAGTTGGAAGATTTCAGACAAGAGTCAGCCGAGTAATGACAGTATTTGGAAGGAAGGGCATGGAAGGAGAAGACATCTCAGTAGGTCACTGTCTTTAAAGCCAGCTTTTCCTATCTGCATCCAAGGAGAAATGTTGTCCAAGATCAAAGGATTTCTCCTCTGGAGTTTAATCTGTTGTCCTGTTATTTATTTATTTGTTCATTTGTTTATTCATTCATTCATCTACTTATTTATTTAACTACTTAATTATTTTTTTATTAATTGTTTGATTGCTAAAAGCTTTCTCCATCCACCAGAGAAATGCATTCTAAATGGGGAAGGGCCCTGGGTTTAAAATTTGAGAACATACTACCCTTTATTACTTATGTGACCTTGTCACTCACTCTGTCTAGGCCTCAGTTTCTTTATTTGTAAGGTGAAAGAGTTGGACAAGATATGAATTGAGGTCCCTTCCAGCTTGAAATCTAGACTCCATTTTTATGTCTTTATCCTTTGTTCTGTACCAGCACAAGGAAGAAACCAACAAGTCATTATATCGCTACGGGAATCATATTGTGTACTTGAGTGTTTACTTGTTTTAAGATAAAAGACAAAAATTATTTGTTTAAGATTTATTCCCTACCTACTTCCAAGAAAACTTGAAGCAACTCACAAAACCAAAGAGTAATAGATGAGACAATGGAGCTTAAAGCAGAACAGAGACCCAAATGAAGAAGGCAGAGGGAGCAGAGGCTGCCAGGCACCCAAGATAATTGTTACAATTCAGCATGGAATTTTTCTTCACATATCAGGGTATTAAAATGTTTACCTTTAAATGTTTATCTGACAAGAGACCATAGCACTTCTGGTCTCTAGTTCTCCATTTTCCTAGCTGGTGACCGGGATCTCTTAAAGCCCCAAATTCAAGTCACATTTAAGGGCAAGGGAGATAATCTCTTTTAGATCAACTCCTCTTACTGCTTGTTGTGGGCACCTATTGCCACAACTCTTGTGGTCAACAAAGTTGATTCTATTCTATGAATAGTAATCCATTCTATCACCATAACCTAGCCATAGAATCATATATTTGCTGAAGATTCATTATATGCTAAACTTCATTAATCCTCATTGGCAGGTCTTGGCAAAGAGAAACAAGTTGGTTAATGTAGAAACCAGAGGATGGGAGTGAGATTCTGACTCCAGAACCCCAAATTCTTAGGGTTCTTGATCTGTTAGGGTAGATATGATATAAAGGGGACCATCACTAATAGATCAATCAACAAGTATTTATTATCTCCTGTGTGCCAAGCTATGCTAGAACATGGGGACATAAAGGCAAAAGCAACATAGAAAATGATAACAATAACATCCCTTTACATAGATTATGTCCCCTGAGAATCACAACAACCCTGTTGAAGTTGGTAGTATCATTATTCCCATCTTTATACATAAGAAAGCTAAGACTGTGCATTGCCCAGGGTCACTGGGCTAATAAGTCAGGAGATGGAAATGAGGAAGAAAAGCATTCCAGGAATGGGGGGGGAGAGGGAGGATTGACAGCCTGTGCAAATGCTTGCAATAGGGGAATGAAGCCTAGATCACCTGACCGCAAAATGGGAGAGCAGTATAAAATGTAAAAAGAGTGGAAAACTAAGGGTGGAAGGATATACCTATTTCTGGAAAAACCCAAAGCTAGTCATTTCTTTAAGATTCAAATGCCCTTTCTTTTTAGAGGCTTTCCTGCCCTGCTATTGCTATTGCCTTCTAACTTAGGGTAACCTTGTATCTTCTCCTCAATTTGTATCTTGAATATACCAATTAAAGATACATTTTGAATGTAAGTCCCTTGAAGGCAGGCACTGTTTGCTCTTTTTCTTTGTATTTCTTTGTATTTATATTCTCAGTAGCATGCAGTTACTTTATACTGTCAAATGCTCCATAAATCCTAATTAATTTCGTCCTTGAGTTACTTTTCTGGTTATGCTTACCTATCAATATTACATCTAACTTCTGTGTTTTGGTAAAATGTAAACATTTTCTAAAGCATAACAATGTTAGTTGTTTTATGTTGGTCTCTAAGACTACACCTATATTTGCATTTAAAAGCCACACAATTGGCCTATTCCCAGTTTAAATACCCCATTTTCCACATATCAATGGTGACTGTTGGTGTGGGGTAAAGACCAATTAGTAAATGATTATAAAGTGCTTGGCTAATCAAAGTGAGTGCTAACTAATCCTTTGGTAACCTTACGATTATAATTGGGGCACTTGGCGCTCTAGGACACTTTCTATTTTTTAGCCTCTGAAGATCTCCACAAAATTCAAATTGCTCATATATCCTGAGCATCTATTGCCACCTCCAGCTTATGTTTGCTGAGTACCCTTTAAAAGCATGGTTTTACTGGACAAAGTTGATTCTGTTCTATGAATGGTAACCCAGTCTATCGTCATAACCTAGCCATAGAATCATATATTTATTTAAGGTCCACTATATGCTAAACTTCATTAATTCTCACTGGCAGGTCTTGGCAAATAGGAATAAGTTGGTTAGTGTTAGTGGTAATATACTGAATCATAGAATTGAAAGGAACCTCACAAGCATCGAATCAAACTGGTACCTGAACAAGAAACCTCTCTACAACCCCCTGAAGAGAGATCATGGGACCACAGCCAGGACTTATACTGGGACTATTACAATAGCTTTGCTGGTTCTTTTTTTTTTTTTTTTTTTTTTTGGCTTCTCCTTCGCCTTTTTTTTTTTTTTTTTTTTTTTTTTTTTTTTTTTTTTTTTTTTGTGCTAACAGAGTATGTGGACTTGGGGATCAGGGAGAACTGAGTTCAAATTCTATTGCTTACATTTATTAGCTATACTAGATCCTTGGCATTTTATCTGATGAATTGGCTGGTGGTTAATCGAGGAACTTCTTATACCAGGAGATCAAGGAAAACTCAATTTGAATTTAGCAGTTCTCTAAAATCTCCAGATATTCTTCATGATTGCTGTTTGGTTTTACTTTCTCCATCTTATATATGTAACTTTGATTCTTTGAACTTCAGTGTCAGGCTTTACATTTTTGTTCAGTTTCTTTTAGTCATGTCCAACTTTTCATGACTCCATTTGGGCAAAGATATTGAAATAATTTACCATTTCCTTCTTCAACTCATTTTACAGATGAGAAAACTGAGGCAAACAGGATTAAGTGATTTGCCCAGGATCACAGAGCTAATTACTATTTGAGGTTGGATTCAAACTCAGGTCTCCCTGATTCCAGGCCTAGTGCTCTATCCACTGTGCTACTTAGCTATATTTATACATTTCCCCTCAAATTAGACTTCTTAATTGAGTCTTTTCTCCTCTACTAAACCATAAGTTTTAAGGCCAGACTTGAACTCCAGAAGATGTCTGATGTACTCTATCTCTGGGCTACCTGGTTGCTCCATTTATTCCTATTAAATTTTATTTTTATTAGACTAGGCTCATCTTAAATACTGCTGATTTTGTCTCATTTGTTAGATTCATGCTATCTACAAGTTTGATAATTACCTATGTTTTCATCCAAGTCACTAATAAAAATTAAATATCTTGGGGCATGCATGGATCTCAATAAAAAAAAGGCTCCCTAGAATGAGACTTAAACAAGGAAAGATAGAATTCAAGTAGATAGAGTATAAATAGGAAAGGATAGGTTGTAGACCAGTAGCAGGGTTTGTTTACTATTCCCATGAAGATCATTCTTAGTCTTTCTAGAGGACCACCCTTCCTTCTGTGGACATTTGCTAACCTTACCAACCATCTCTTTAAGAGAACACTCTATAATTTCCCCAGGAATCAGTCAAGATGAATGGCCTATTTTTAGATTCTATTTTTTACCCTTTTATGAAAATTAGATTAAGCTCAGGGGCAGTGAGGTAGCACAGTGGATAGAGAGGTGGGCCTGGAATCAAGCAGACTAGGCTTCCTGAGTTCAAATTCAGCCTTAAATACTTCCTAGCTGCCTTTAACATTTAGTTTCTCTTTTTTTTTTTGGGGGGGGGGGGTTGGTGAAGGAGGAATTGGGGAGGATTGATTTTGGGGTTTTTTTTGGGATTAAGTGATTTGCTCAGAGTCATGCAGCTAGGAAGTATTACATTTTAAGGCTGGATTTGAACTCAGGTTCTCCTGGCTTCCAAGCTGATGCTTTTACTCATTGGACCATGTAGGTGACTCTATTTGGTAAATTTTTAATAATGAGTATAGAATTATGAGTATTCCTAATATTCCCCCCACTACTATCCTAGTGACTTGCACAGGTAGTAACCAAACTTTTTTTTTCTTTTTTAAAAATTTTCTTTTTAAAAAATAATTATACCTTTTTATTTACAAGATATATACATGGGTAATTTTTCAGCACTGACCTCTGCAAAACCTTCTGTTCCAACTTTTCCCCTCCTTCCCTCTACCCCCTCCCCCAGATGGCAGGTAAACCAATACATGTTAAATATGTTGAAATATATGTTAAATAAAATATATATATACATATCCATATAGTTATTTTGCTGCACAAGAAACCATAAGGTAAAATTAACCTGAGAAGGAAATAAAAAATACAAGCAGACAAAAACAGAGGGATTGGAAATGCTATATAATGGTTCACACTCATTTCCCAAAGTTCTTTTGTTGGGTGCAGCTGGTTCTCTTCATTTTTGAACAAATGGAGCTGATTTGGTTCATCTCACTGTTGAAGAGAGTCATGTCCATCAGAATTGATCATAATATAGTATTGTTGTTGAAGTATATAATGATCTACTGGTCCTGCTCGTTTCACTTGGCATCAGTTCATGTAAGTCTCTCCAGGCCTTTCTGAAATCATCCTGCTGGTCATTTCTTACAGAACAATAATATTCCATAACAGTCATATACCACAATTTATTCAGCCATTCTCCAATTGAGGGGCATCCATTCAGTTTCCATTTTTAGCGACTATAAAGAGGGCCACAAACGTTCTTGTACATATAGGTCCCTTTCCCTTCTTTAAGATCTTTTTGGGATATAAGCCCACTAGTAACAGTGCCGGATCAAAGGGTATGCATATTTTGATAACTTTTTGAGCATAGTTCCAAATCGCTCTCCAGATGGCTGGATGTATTCACAATTCCACCAACAATGTATCAGTGTCCCAGTTTTTCCACATCCCTCCAACGTTCAGCATTATCTTTTCCTGTCATCTAGCCAATCTGACAGGTATGTAGTGGTATCTCAGAGTTGTCTTAATTTGCATTTCTCTGATTAATAATGACTTGGAGCATCTTTTCATATGGCTAGAAAGTTTCAATTTCTTCGTCTGAGAATTGTCTGTTCATATCCTTTGACCATTTATCAATTGGAGAATGGCCTGAATTCTTATAAATTAGAGTCAATTCTCTATATATTTTGGAAATGAGGCCTTTATCAGAACCTTTGACTGTAAAAATGACAAACCTTTTTTTTTTTTCTATGAAGTCTTTTTTATTTTTTTTTTCAAAAATTCTGGCATACTGAGATCCATGAGTGGTCTTGAGCTGTTTAATTTTATCAGTGACTTGGATAAAAGCATAGGTATTTATCAAGTTTATAGATAATAGTGATCTAATAGACAGGACAAAGTCAAATCTAATTTAATCATCTAAGATAATGCCACTGAGGTGGCCTGAATCACCTGGATGTTGAAAAGAATCACATCCATTAGAATTGATCATCTTGCTATTGCTGTGTACAATGTTATTCTGGTTCTATTCACTTCACTTAGTATCAAGTCATGTAGGTCTTTATAAGCCTTTCTAAAATTAGCTTGTTCATCATTTTTAATAGAACAATAATATTCCATTACATTCAAATACCATAACATTCAGCCATTCTCCAACTGATGGGCATCCCTCAGTTTCCAGTTTCTTGACATTACAAAAAGGGCTACAAACAATTTTGCACATATGGGCCCTTTCCCCTTTTTAATGATCTCTTTGGGATACAGACCTAGTAGGGACAATCCTGGATCAAAGGGTATGCACAGTCTGATAGCCCTTTGGGCATAGTTCCATATTGTTCTCCAGAATGGTTGGATCAATTGACAATTCCACCAACAATATATTAATTAGTGTCCCAGTTTTCCCACATTCCCTCCAACATTCCTCATTATCTTTTCCTTTCATTTTAGCCAATCTGAGAGGTGTGTACTGGTACCTTAGAGTTGTCTTAAATTGCATTTTTCTGATCAATAATGATTTAGAGTATTTTCATATGACTAGAAATGGTTTTAATTTCTTCATCTGAAAATTGTGTCTATCCTTTTACTATCTATTGAAGAATGAGTTGTATTCTTATAAATTTGAGTCAAATTTCTATATATTTTAGAAATGAGACCTTTATCGGAGTAGTTCTGCTTCTTTATCATTATTTACTATTTTCATGATTCTATTTATCCCAAGCAGGGATACTATCCCTTCCTTAATCTTCCTCTGCTACCAACAGGGCACCTTTTTTTCTAAAAAGAACCTCAAAAGCTTTGGGTCACCTAGGCTTCAGCCTTCCTGTCATTATTTTTGTATCAGATCTTTAGTTAATAGCAATTTCTATTTGGTTGATAGATGTAAAAATTAAGAATGAATATGAAGGGACGAGGGTTGAGTAGATTTATGGGGGGAAAAACATTGATTAATTGCCTCTCCCATGTCTGCTTCTGATGCTCTGGAATTTGCTACCTTGCCTCAGCTGCCTTCTCACTTTGGAAGATTCCTCTTCCCCTGTGGCCTTCTTATGTTGGAAAATCCCTTCATCCCTAGAGCTCTCTCTTCCCAATGGTAATTTCTGCCTGGAACCTCCATTTCCAGTAAGGGCCCAAATCTATCATCTTTCATTCCTTTTCCAGCTCCACTTCTGACTCTTCTTACTTCACCACTATATCCCCAATTAGAGTAGAGACTTGTCTTTCTTTTTGCTTGTATTCAGAGAATGGCTGAATGTTATGGTATGTGAATGTAATGGAATATTATTGTTCTATTAAAAATGATGAACAAGCAAAATGTTTGGCACTGAGTAAGCACTTAATAAATGCTCAGCAAAGGAACTGGAAATTGAATGGCTATGTATAAATTCAGGAATGGCTGGATAAGTCATGCTATGTGAATGTGATGGAATATTATTGTTCTATAAGAAATTATAAACAGGCTGATTTTCAGAAAAGCCTGGAAAGATTTATATGAGCTGATGTTGAGTGAAGTGAGCAGGACCGAGAGAACATTGTACACAGTAACAACAAGATTATGTGCTGATTTTTCTTGCACAACATGACAAAATGGAAATTTGTTTAAAAGAATTATATATATTTAATCTATATCTGATTGCTTGCTCTCTTGGGGAAGAGGAGGTAAGGAAGGAAGAGAGAAAAATTCAGAACACAAAGTCTTATAAAAATTAATGTTGAAAACTATTTTTACATGTATTTGGAAAAATAAAATACTATTGAAAATAAAAATAAACACTTGCCAACCCAATTTGCTTGTTATTTTAGATATATAAGAGGAATTCAAGGATAAATGTTGGTCATTTGGTAGTGGGATAAGGAAAGATGAAGTTGTCAGCAGTATTAAAATAGTGATTAAAGAGTTGGTTTTACTTCTGATTTATAACAACAGCAGCAGCAACAAAAAAAGCTATAGCCTCACTGCAGAAATGTACAGCATAATTTCCTTTTAGAAATTATTATTGTACTTTGAACAGTTCAGTTTCAGATAGCCTGAGTTTCAGATGATAAAGGTACATACTGATATAGTCTACAAAATGCTGTGAATTTTGTTTGTTTGTTTGTTTGCCAGAACTCTATGAATTGGTAGTGTAAGTATTGTTATTCCCCTTTTAATATATTAATTTGCCAAAGGTGTTATAGCTAGTAAACTCCAGGTCATCCCCTCTTACTCAATAAATTCCAGTAGCTTCCTATCACCTTCAGGATCAAATACAAAACCCTCTCTTTCACAACCTCTCTCTCTCTCTCCTCTATTTTTCTAGGCAATATGCACACCTTACACACATCACACACACACACACACACACACACACACACACACACACCCTTCCTACCATGTACTCTTTCAGTCAATGACACTGGCTTCCTTGCTGCTCCTCACATAATATCTCCCAATTTTCCATGCCTGAAATACTCTCCCTCTTCCTCTCTACCTCCTGGTTTCCCCGGCTTTCTTCTAGTTCTTTCTATAGGAAATTTTTCCCAACCTCTTTTAATTCTAATTTTAATTCCTTCTGCAGATTATTTCTGTTTATCCTGTAAATAGCTTGTTTGCTTGTATGCATTTATTTGCCTCCTTTTCTCCTTAGACTGTGAGCTCCTTAGAACCAGAGTCTTTTGCCTTTCTTTGTCAGTGTTATTGACTGAAAGAGTACAGGGTAAGAAGGGGGGAAGGGTGTCATGTGTGTAAAGTGTGCATATTGTCTAGAAAAATAGAGGAGAGAGGTTATGGTTATGAAAGAGAGGGTTTTGTATTTGATCCTGAAGATTGACTTACTAAGCATCAGAACTAAGGTACTAGTCTAGGGCTTTCTACTCCAAATCAGTGTTATTTCTCTTACACTGTTGCTCTGATGATGTAAGGACCCCACACAAGGCAGTTATAAAGATGGCCTTTGGAGCGTCACATGAGCTGTGGTGCTGAAGGGCTAGAAAATTACTTTGAACTGCGTTGAGAAAGGACTCTCTTTTTTAATCATACCCTTCTCTCCCATATAAACATACACACACACACACACACACACACACACACACTACAAACCAATGAAAGTAAGGAGTCTAAAAGAAGGTCTTAATAGAAGAATTCAGGGAATCAAGAATGTTAGCCATTTATTTCTATATCATAGAATCTTGTCCTGGTAGAGACTTGATCAGAACCTCATAACTAGTTGAGCTAATTATACCTTAGCTGTTAGGATTTCTATCTGGCAGGTGGCTTTCAATGAGGTTGAACTGAGGTTTTGTGAAGCTTTGAAAATACTTTGGTTTTTATGGTTTAGAAAATAAGCTGGAAACATCATCTAAATGGAGGGAGCCCAGTGCTTTTTGTTTGCATGGTGGCTCCATAAAATAGTTTCTTTAAAGTTCAAAGCCTGTATGTGGACTCTAAACCTTCTTTACAGTGAGTGAGCTGGGAAATATGTATCTTGACTCATTCAGGTTTTTTTTTCCTTCTAAAAGACAAAATCAGGTGTTCCAAGCACTCAAACAATCTGAAACAAGGGTGATATCACCAGATTTTTATTTTTATTTACCTTGTATCTCTCAAAGAACAAGACTCTACAATGTAATTTTTTCTATTAAACCCAACACTTCCTCCTAGTGTAGTTGTTCAAAAGTTTCAGTCATGTTCAACTCTTTGTGATCCTTTTAGATGTTTTCATAGAAAAGACACTAGTAACGTTTGCCATTTTCTTCTGCAGCTCATTTTACAGATGAGGAAACCAAGGCAATAGAATAAAGTGACTTGTCCAGAATCACATAGCTAGTAAGCGTCTGATGCCAGATTTGAACTCAGGAAAACCAGCCCCAGCATTCTATTCACTTTGCCTCCTAGCATTCTTGCCTACTGGAATCCATATTGGAAAGAACTTTGGAGGACCTCTGCTCTGACGGTAACTGACTGAGACCTCAGGAATGGAGGGTTCCACTACCTCTTAAAGTGGTAGGTCCATTCCATTTTGAGATAGCTCTAATTGCTACATTCCCTTTCTTGACATTAAGCCTAAACATCTCTTTCAATTTCCACTGTTGCTCTTGATTCTGCCCTTTGGGGAAGATCAGAACAAATGTGATCCCTCAAGAGATCTAAGGTTAAACTAATGTTTTTCTTCACATAGAGAGTGCCAGTGGGCACAGGGTAGGTGTTGAAAAGTTAATCTCCACAGAAAACAAATGATGCATATTCTCACCTCATAACTAGGGAAAGAAAAGAGCCTTATTTGAATTCAAACATGTTTCAGAAACTTTTTTCAGATGAAAATCCTAAAGTCTTTTAAAGAGTTGAGCTAATTATACTTTAGTAATCTGAAAAAATAATCACAGAATTTTAATAGTAAATACAAAATGTCCATATTCTCTCCCCAGTACACAAAATACATACATAGCTTCATTATCTATGCTAACTGGCATTTTATTGAATTTATAACTTGCCTATATAAAAATTCTAAGGATTTTTATCCCAACTTTTTTGTTGCGTCATTTTAATCATTTCCCGCTCTTCCTGATCCCATTTGGAGTTTTCTTGGCAAAGGTACTGGAGTGGTTTGCCATTTCCTTCTCCTGCTCATTTTACAGATGAGGATACTGAGGCAAACTTGTTAAGTGACTTGTCCAGGGTCACATAGCTAATTAGTGTCTGAGACTGGATTTGAACTCAATAAGATGAGTTTTCTTAATTCCAAATGTACCACTTAGTAGCCTCATCCCAAACACTTACACACTAATAAATTGGGTCTCTAGATGCTAGCAACACTTTCCCTCAAGAGTCTAGGGTTATCCCTGGAGGGGTCGGGAAAGTATCTTTCTAATGCTATAACTCAAGCCCCCTTTGGTGTGTTTACACACACACACACACACCCTTTCTTAGTAGCCCTGGATCAGTCCTAATCTAAGTCTTATATCAGTCCCAGATTTAGACCATCACCTTTTAAACTTTTCATTTCCAGGATCTTCTCCAGTACTCCAGGGGCTGTTCCAAAACCACATGCACCTGCACCATCAGCTCTTGCCTGTTGTCTCAATATACCTTGTCTGATCCGTCCTTTTTTTTTTTAACTTTTAATTTTCAAAATACATGCATAAAAAGTTTTCAACATTCATCCTTGCAAAAACCTTGTGTTTCAATTTTTTTCTTTTTCCCTTCCCCCACTCTCTCCCTTAGACAGCAAGTAATCCAATATATGTTAAATATGTGCAATTTTTCTATAAATATTGCCACGATTATCATGTTGCACAAGAAAAATCAGATCAAAAGGGAAAAAATTAAAAAGATAACAAAAAGCAAACAAACAGCAGCAAAAAAGGTAAAAATACTATGTTGTGATCCATACTTAGTCCTCACCGTTCTCTCTTTGGTGTAGATGGCTCTCTCCATTACAAGTCTATTGGAATTGGCCTGAATTACTTCACTGTTGAAAAAAGTCATGTCCTGAACTGATGTTGAGTGAAATGAGCAGGAGCAGGAGGTCATTATATACTTCAACAACAATACTATAAGATGACCAATTCTGATGAACATGGCTCTCTTCAACAATGAAATGAACCAAATCAGTTCCATTTGTTCAATGATGAAGAGAACCAGCTACACCCAGCGAAAGAACTACGGGAAATGAGTATGAACTACAATGTAGCATTTCCAATCCCTCTGTTTTTGTCTGCTTGCATTTTTTATTTCCTTCTCAGGTTATTTTTGCCTTATATCTAAATCCGATTTTTCTTGTGCAGCAAAATAACTGTATGGATATCTATACATATATTGTATTTAACATATACTTTAACATATTAATATGTATTGATTTACCTACCATCTGGGGGAACAGAAGGTTTTGCAAGGATCAATGCTAAAATAATTACCCATGCATATATTTTGTAAATAAAAAGCTATAATAAAAAAAAGAAAAGAAAAAGTCATGTCCACCAGAATTGATAATCATATAGCCTTGTTGTTGCCATGCACAATGATCTCCTGGTTCTACTCACTTCACTCAGCATCAGTTCATATAAATCTCTCGAGGTCTCTCTGAGACCATCCTGCTAATCATTTCTTATAGAACAATAATATTCCATTACATTCATATACCATCACTAATTCAGCCATTCCTAACTGATGGGTATTCACTCAATTTTCAGTTCCTTGCCACTACAAAAAGGGCTGCCACAAAGATTTTTGTACATGTGAGTTCTTTTCCCTTTTTTATGATTTCTTTGGGATACAGACCCAGTAGAGACACTGCTGGATCAAAGGGCATGTGTAGTTTGATAGCCCTTTAGGCATAATTTCAAATTGATCTCCAGAGTGGTTAGATCAGTTCACAATTCTACCAACAATGCATTAGCATCCCGGTTTTCCCATATCACCTCCAACATTCGTCATTATCTTTTCTTCTCATCTCAACCAATCTGAGTTGTCTTAATTTGCATTTCTCTGATCAATAGTTCAGTAGATCAATAGAAGGATTGATAGTTGATCCTTCCTTCTATAAAGTGTCCTGGGTTTCAGAAGACACATCACTTGTTACCAAGTTCAGGGCTTGAATAGTCTAATCACCTGTCATATTCAATAGGCCTCTTGCCACCCACTGATGCTCAGCCTGTATTTACTTCTTTATGATTAGCATGACAGTATTCTGAAGTCAGCATACATTGCAGAAATAGTTAATGCTATTGATCTATCCTCACTTCTAGAGCCTTCTCTCTGAGATTATCTTCCATTACAATCTATGTCTTCCATTACACTTCTTTTGCCTGTTTTTTTTCCATTATTATGTGAGATCCTTGATGGCAGGAATTATTTTGACCATTTTTTAAAAATAAAGAATATTATGTACATTATCTATGCTTCTTGGCTTGATTGGTTGAAATCAATTAATCAGCCACATGTAATTCCCTTTTAGAAAAGGTACATTTATTCAGATGGTATAGTAAGAAGAGTTCATTAAAACATCTCCTTTTCCTCAAAAATTCAGTGACTCATAGTCCTATGATGGGAAGAGGGAGGATAAGGAACTGGGCTCCAGCTTAGATCCATATGGTAAAGGGGGAGTTCATAGTGTTGATAGTACTTTGTTTCTGAAGTCCTCAAGATATTCCCTTTACGTGTGGCAAAGTTTTGTTTTGTTTTGTTTTGTTTCTTTTCTGGGCTCTTTCATCTCAGAATTTGTGTCTAGTCTGTTCCCTACACTTGAATTGGTCAGAAGATCATGGATACTAGGATACTAATGAGAAGATGGGAAATCGAAAATTCTTCAGGCTCTTCAAAGTTCCCTAGGTCTTCCTAGAGCAGGTGGGAGTGAGGCACTATTCATCCTTCCCCAACCAATTCATAAAATGCCTATTTGGGGCCCACTCTCCCTCTTCTCTTTCATCAGATGCTAGAAACTCTGATTTCTGTCAGCTCCGTGGTCTCATATAGACTCCAGGGGAGGAAGACTGAGAGTCTCAACTAATTTGAACAGATTATTTAACGTAACCTACAGGGATACTCATTCACAGCTAGTAGGTAATCTAGATGAATTCTCTCCTGAGAATTGTATCAGGTTATAACATTTTACCACTTTAGGTGATGTGGGGATGATTTGATTGACTGATTATTGACTCCTGCCTTCACAAATATATTCTCTTATAGTTTATCCAGTTCTGTGTCTTCTTATAGGAACTGGTCCTTACTGGTAACTTGGCTTCAGCTGTAATCTTTTTTTAAAAATAGTATTTTACTTTTTCCAAATAATGCAAAGATAGTTTTCAACATTCACCTTTGCAAAACCTTGTGTTCCAAATTTTTCTCCCTCCCTCCCTCTTTCCCTTACCTGTACCCAAGAGAGCAAGCAATCTGATATAGATTAAACATGTGCAATTCTTCTAAACATATTTTCATATTTGTCATGCTGCACAAGAAAAATTTCAGCTATAATCTTATGACCTCTTGAAGGATATAGCACTTGAACTGAATCTCAAAAAAGTTCCAAGAAGTTCAAAAGAGGAAGAAAGCCCATTTCTAGGCAAAAGGCATATACCACGCAAAGATGCAGAGGTGGGAAGAGATATAATATCCTGTAGAGTAACTAGCAAGAAGGCAAATTTGGCTAAAGAATACAGTGAATGATGGAAATAAATTTGTAATCCATCTGTAAAGATAGGCTAGAACCAAATTATTAAGGCTTTATAAGACAAGAATAGGAATTTCTGTTGTTTCTAAAGCCAGTAGGGAACCCCTAGAGCTTCCTGAATAGGATAAGGACACGGTAAAAATCTATGTGATTCTTAGAATATTAATTAGATAGCTTTGTGGAAGACAGATTGTTAGAGAGAAGAGATATTAAACTCAAGGAGATAAGTTTGGAGGCTATTGCAATAGTCCTGGCAAGCAGTGATGAAGCCCTGAAGTAAAGTAGCTAAGGCATGACGGGAGAGATGGGGACAAATGTAAGGGACATTCTACAGGTAGAATCTATAAGATCTGCTAACTGCTTGAACATGGGAGATGAACAAGAATAATAAATTCTGATTTAGGAAGACCTGAGAGCTAATACAAATAAGTTTTATACAGAAGAAAGGGTGCTTTTTACTCACAGACTCACAGAAAGGATAAGAAGAGAGTTGATAGGAAGATAATTTTTCCTGGATCAGAGAAATCCTTCTAGAGAAAGTTGTCTTGCTGAAGGATGGCATTAGCTATTACACTTAAGGAAAGAATTCTGTTCTGACTCATAACCCAAGCTCTACTCATGTTGTGCCAAGAAGCTAATTTGTTTTGGATCCTAATTTTTAGCTACTGCTTTTAAATCATATGGGGGGAAAAAGAAATTTCACAGCTATTTAAGACTCTAAGAATCCATGGATAATATCTGTATTTTTTTTTTAAAGCAGAGAAGGGATTCACTAACCAATCATGGACCAATACTTGAAAAGGTCTGAGAAATGATTGAGCCAAATGAAGGGATATGTGGAGAAGGAAGCAGGGGAAGCATATTATAATATTATAATATCAACCACATGTTCTTTGCAGGTCTGATTCTGATCCCACACTTTCTGCTGAAATTCTAGTGCTAAAAAGTTACCATATGCTGTAAAAATGTTTCTTTCATCACCACTGACTAGCCATAGAAGTTGGGAGCTTTAAACTATCATAGAGGTAGCCCACGTTAATCTGTGTCTTGTTTATCTAAAGGTCTGACTATCTAAAAGGTATCACTAGTAGGAAGTTTCCAATAGTGACTGACTGCTAATTAAATATATATTTCACCTATTCCCCTACACTCACACACACACACACACACACACACACACACACACCTCTATAAAAGTGAGTAAGGGTGGGGTTTGTTAATAGATGAGATTTATTATGGGGTCTGGCTTTTGAATTCCTAGGAATATGCTGCTGTCTGGCAGTTAAGGGAATATCAAGCCAAGGGGATATTTGAAGGAAGGGAGAGAAAGGTAGAAGAATGAAGAGTGGAAAGAAAGGAAAAAGGGAAGGAAGGAAGAAAAAGAGGGGAAAGAAAAAGGGAGAGGGAAAAGGGAGGGTGGGAGGGAGGAAAGGAAGGAAAGAAAGTAAAAAGGAAAAGAGGGAGGAGGGAAGGAGAGAATGCAAGGAAGGGGAAGGAAGGAAAATGTGGAGGCATTTCAAAAGAAGGAAAAGTGAGCTAAAATATTCTCTAAGTTAACACAGCTATTTCCCTTTGCTGCAGACCTCTGCTTTCTTCAGAGGCAATCAGTTCATCCTGATGGGACTGAGATGATCTTGGTCTTGGCAACACAGACAGACTGAGATTCCTTCCAGCTGCCCACAGAGAGGAATGTGCAGGAGCAGCAGATTCAGACATTCAACTCCCCAACTCCGCCCCTGCTCTTTCAGTTTGCTTTGTTTGGAAGATTTTATTGACATACTCATTATGACTTGCATTTGACACAGAAATAAGTAATGAATGATAATAAGTATAACGTAATGGTGAGAAGGGAATTTGAGTATGATGGTCAGAGTACTTTGGGGTGAGCAAGTAAGTTTCAGTTCTGCCTCAGACATTTATTTGATGCATGACCCTTGTACAAGCCTCAGTTTCTTCATCTGTGAACTTCTACCTCAAGGAAGCCAAATTTAAAGGATGTCTTTTTCTTTAGAACTGGTCCTTTGAGAATCAAATGAGACAAGGCATGTAAAAGTATTTTATAAATTCGATTTTTCTCACAAGTCTAAGATGTTGGCAGTTCAAGTGTTAATACTAACCACTTATCTGTGGTTCCAAGAAGCTGTAGCATGATCAATGAGCATTGGCCACATCTAATAAAACTGGAAAGTTTTAGCTAGATAGGCTAAACCAGGTTGAGAGTAACCAATTAAAAAAGTACTTTATAAATACTTGTCAATTGAATGATAGTAAGGGATAGAGCCAAGACTCCAATTGGGATCTCCAAATTCTAAAATCAATATTCTTTCTTCAATGGAACTTGGTCAAAAATCAGTTATCATATTGGTGAAAGGGTTGATTTCATGTGTGCAATCAGTCACATATTTGAAGGAACTCAGACTGGATGGATCCTGTCACTAACATAAATTCAGAAGAGTGACATTTCTAGATATCATTTTAAATCAAGGATTTTCTATCCCACCCTTGTGTCTTTGGCTAATAAAATCTATCTACTTATAATGTATTAAACACTGCTTTGTTATTTTGGGCAACATGAACATTTAACTGAGTGAAGAGCTCCCTTAGCTGCAGGAATAGTGTTGGCTTATTTTCAGCTCTGCTACTCCCTTAGCAGCTGAGTATTCCAACTGGACCAGAACCATGGGAGAAAGCCAGAGGGAAAAGGCTGACCTGCTGCCCCTCCAGGGTCCTAGATGCTGTAATTCAAAATTAATCTCCTCTGAGATGTGGAAAAAGAGAAATTTTTGAGAAAAATTGTTGTTGGACCATCTCTACTTAATTTGACTGCTGACTCATTCCTGCATCACCCAGATAAAAGGGATTTCCTGTTCTCTCAGGAGTACCCTACTCCTTGAAGTTTGGGTTTTTAGTTTTATTTATAACCTTATTCAATTTCCTTGGCATCTCTTGTAGATCTTTCATTTCTAGCACTACAAAGAACACAAAGTATTCTTCAGAACAACATAGCTTAGATCACAAATACTCAATTTCTCTCAGCCAAGGATTTTTAATCATTCCAACTCAGTTTGGTGGGAATTCATTGAACATTTTATACATAAGCAGGAAAGACTTAAAATTCAATCCTCTCCACCTCCAGTTCATTTATTTCATTCACATCCACAATACTGCAAACAATCTTTTGTCCCCACCCTACTGATATTCTATTCCCTATATAAAATTTTTTCCTAGGTTCTTACAATTTAATAACCTATTCTCAGCTTCTTCATCCTCATGAGTCAGATTTCAATTCAGTTCAATTTTACATTTATTGAATACCTACTGTATCTAAGACATTGTTCTATTCACCAAGGACATAAAGAGAGATAGGACACAAGCTCTGACTTAAAGGAGTTTATGCTTAATTGTTGTAACAGATGTTTAATAGATGCAAGAGATCTTTCAAGAGATGTTTTTTTTTTTTAAATCCAGAGAAACATCTACATATCTAATCCAAAGTAGTTCATACTTTGCATTTATGGGATCCCAGGGAGGGGAAAGATATCAATGGCATAGCAACCTATATATAGTTCTTTCATACACATACACATAAATTACTATCCCATCTTTTACCTAATCAAGGGAATATGCTACTCTGACTACTAACTCCTAGGTGAAACATATCAGAAAAGTGAACCAGTTCTACAGAAAACTAAATTCCATAAGTTGGTTTTCTTCTTTTCATCAGCAGCTGGATCACATTCAGGTGGAATCCACCAAAATAAGAAACTAAAACTTCCTTCTCTCTCCTCTTTCCCTCCCCCCTTACCCTTGCTAAACTATAAATCTCAATGCCTCCTTCTTCACAGTTCATGCTTCATCCAAAGTGTCTACAAATGATATTGTTTCATGTCCATTTTCTTCCAAAACTACAAATGTGCTTCTCATCTAACACATGTATGTGCCTTGAGTGCAGAGCCACAAAATGCCATGACCAATGATAAAACATCTAATAACATACTGGGTGGCAATCTCAAACAGCTGACCACCAGTACATTTCCTCCACTTCTTTTGAATTTTTAAGAGAGATCAGATCTCTACTACCTCTCTAATCTTCTTCCCAGGGACCAGGAATCACATACAATCTACTTCTTTTGATCTCAAAGTCATCAAAAATCTGAATATTTGAAGAACATGGACCTATATATGTGATGTAAATATGAATTAGACCATGGGAAATTTCTCAGCAACAAAATTCTGTTCAAAATTGGAGGAAAAAAAATCCACAATTATTTCTTTCAGAAAGCATCTACTCCCTAATCTATGGAATTCTAGATACAATAGCATTTTGTTGAAATGGGGAAGGGAGAAATGTTTTGGGTATACTGTGTAAGTAATAACCAACTCTACCTAAATCTCAGGCTGCTTGCCACAGTTGTCAATACAACTCATAGCTGACAGATTTCAGAGGGCATTCCTAAAGATTTTGGACCATTTGAGTGAATATAGTATAGTCAAGAGACTGCAAGCTATAACTAGGTATTTGGAGCAAAATAGTTTAGTGATTTTGTGTCTGGGGAAAAGTATTAGGAAGGATCTAAGTCATGTTGACTCAGGCCTGGATTTGGGGTAGTTTAGAACCAGAGGGAATGGGAATTGGGAGTTTAAAGAATTTGAAGGCCAGGTTACCCAATGGAAGTTTCTAATAGGATCAATAGGAGTTAAAATGGGAGAAGACTGTGAGTGAGGAATTAAACTAATTGAGACATAATCTGAAAGTTTGTAGAAAACAACAAGAGTCTGGAATAGGTAGAGAAAACTTTAAGAAGGAGAAAGAGTTACTAAATAAGGGGACAGGGATCTTAAAATGAGGGTGAAGAGCAAGGAACAAGACAATTCCTTCTCAGGCACTGTGCCAAGGGATATAATAAAAGGAACAATGAACCTTGGAAAGGATTTTTTATCTTTAAAAGAAATCTAGGTTTCAGTGAAGGCAGGTAGATGGCATAGTGATTAGAAATGAGCTTAGAATCAGGAAGACCCATCTTCCTGATTTCAAATCCAACCTCAGACACCAATTGTGTGACCCTAGACAAGTCACTTCAGCTTATTTGCCTCAGTTTCCTCCTCTGTAAAATAAGCTGGAGAAGGAAATGGCAAATTATTTTAGTATCTCTGCCAAGAAAACCCCCAAAATAGGAGTCACAGCTATATTTTTTCACAAATGAAGAAATGGAGGCCTAGAAAGGTGAAGTGCTTGACCAAGTCAGTGTAGTTAGTGACAATCAGGATTTAAATTCAGATTCTTTGAATCTAATTCTGAAAAGGAAAAATTCTTGAAAGGATAATTAAAAGAGAGCAGAGAAGGGATAGTGACTTGGAAAAGATTAAGGGAAAATTAAAAAGGAGCATAGAAGAAGATAGTGACTTGGAAAAGAGTAGGGCTTTTTACAATGGGTGTTTGCAGTGAGCAGCAACAGTTTGCCTTTCCTCTGATTCCACACTGATTCTATGGAATCCTATTTGATCTAAGTCGTCAAATGAGGCTGTTGATATTGAAGAGGTTGGAGAAAGCACAGTATTACTCAACTCTCAAGTTTGATACCCTGGGAGAAGAGGGCCATGTGAGGGAGCAGGATGGTCTGGAAAAGAAGCTTTGAGGAATAAAAAATGAAAATGTGACCCACTGGGACAATAAGAAAGAGAACACAGACTACAATGTGATATTACATTGTGATAATTCTGTCCTTCATAACAGAACAGTTTTCATGATTCAGCAACAGGCCAGACACATCATTACAAATGCTTTGACCATGGTAACACATGAAATTAAAAAAAAAAAAGCATAAAATGACCCTTACTCCTATTTAGCCCTCTTCTACTCCTGAAGTGATAATGGAAAGATGGCCAAAAAGGGGGAGAGGGGATTAAAAAAAACCATACAACTTTGCTCTTCTTCATTGGCCAACAAATGACCATACTATAAAGACACTCAATTATATCAATAATGATATTCTTGTTATCATTGAATCCAAAAGACTAAAAGAAATTACAACCATATGGAAGGAGGCTGGCTCTATCCTTAGGCTATCCTCAGGTTATCCTTAGGCAAGTATAGGAATCAGTGGGATGTATTTTCACATTTATCCAATGATAAGAAATTATTTTTTCATGGGACACCTATTCATATCATAATACTGTGCTCATGATAAATGTGTAAGATAATACATTTAAATAACACATTGTCATTGACAAATATGGTCCTGATATCTAAACCAGGAAGAACCAAAACAGAGAAATAAAATTGCAGACCAATCTCCCTAATGAATATTGATGCAAAAATTTTTAAATAAAATATTAGCAAAGAGATTACAACAACTTGGCAGCAGGATAATATAGAATGACCAAGTAGGATTTATACCAGGAGTGCAGAGCTGGTTTATTATCAAGAAAACTATTGCCATCATTGACCATATCAATAACAAAACTAATAGAAATCATATCATAATCTCAATAGATGCAGAAAAAGCTTTTGAAAAAATACAGCACCCATTGCTATTAAAAACACTAGAGAGCATAGGAATAAAGAGAGTTTTCCTTAAAATGATAAGCAGCATCTATCTTAAACCATCAGCAAGCATTATTTGCAATGGAAAAAAAAACAAAAAAACTGGACCTGTGATGACCGCGCTTGCACCCAGGACACTACAGAATCAGCTGGAGTCAGAATAAGCAAAAGTCCTCAATCTTTATTCTTGATCCCCCAGACTCAGGATTGAACAGGATGGAAGCATCTCTGCAACCAACCCCTTGTCTACCAAGGAGAGTGTGTGTTTCTGGCTAGCTTTACTCCACCCCCTAGTCCCTCCTACAATATTCAATATACCAATCATTGAGCCAGCACGGATAGTGGAAAGGACCATTTTCCAAACATATGCCCATAGAGTATCGTCTAATCAGAAGTTAGCCTCAAGCACTCACAGTCCCGGCAGTTCCAATCTCAGTGCATAGTTCCAGCCTTCTACATGGACCCATTCCCAATAAGATGAGGAGTGAAACAAGGATACCCATTATCACCACTACTATACAATATTGTACTACAAATGTTGGCTTTAACAATAAGAAAAGAAAAAGAAATTAAAGGAATTAGAATATGCAATGGGAGGTAAAACTATTACTCTTTGCAGATGATATGATGATATATTTAGAGAATCTTAGAAAATCATTCCAAAACCTACTTGAAATAATTAACAGCTTTAGCAAAACTGCAAGATATAAGATAAATTCACACAAATCATCATCATCTGCTGACAAAGTCCAGCAGAAAGAGATAAAAAGAGAAAATCCATTTAAAATAACTATAGACAAAATAAAATATTTGGGTATTTATATGCAAAGACCAACCCAGGAACTATATGAACACAATTATAAAATACTTTTCACACAAATAAAGTCAGATCTAAACAATTGAAAAAATATCAATTGTTCATGGATAGGCTAAGCTAATATAATAAAAATGACAACCCTATCTAAATTGGTCTACTTATTCAATGCTATACCAATCAAACTGCCAAAAAATTTATTTTATAGAGCTAGGAAAAATAACTTCAGAATTCTTCTGGAAAAAAAAAAAAAAGAATTGAACTAATGAAAAAAAAAAAAAAATACTGGTGGCCTAGCAGGACTAGACCTAAAACTCTACCATAAAACAGCAATCATTAAAACTATTTGGTACTGAATAAGAAATAGAGTAGTGGATCAATTAAATAGATTAGATGCACATGACACAATAAAATCAATAACTATAATAATCTAGCATTTGATAAACCTCCAAACTTTAGCTTCTGGGATAAAAACTCACTATTTCACAAAAATTGTTGGGAAAACTGGAAAATAACATATCGGAAACTTGATACATCTCACATCCCATACCAAAATAAGGCCAGAATGATTTGGGCATACTTTAACATATTTAACATGTATTGGACTAACTGCTATCTAGGGGAGAGGATGGGGGGGGGGGGAAGGGGAAAAGTTGGAACAGAAGGTTTTGCAAGAGTCACTGTTGAAAAATTACTCAAGCATATATTTTGTAAATTAAAAAAAATAAAATAAAAAATAAATAAAACAATTGGGGCATAAAGGGTGATATCATTAAAAAAAAAAAACTGTGATCATTACAATGCCAACCTCTATTTTAGAGCAGGACTTCTTAAACTTTTTTCCACTCATGAGTTCTTTTGCCCAAGAAATTTTTACATGACTCTGGTATGTAGGTAAATAACATAGAGATACAAATCAAACATTTAATTATAGTAATTCATAATTTCATGTGTCCCCACATTCAATTAAAAGACTCTATGTGGGATCATAAACCACAGTTTAAGAAGCTGGGTTCTAGAGGACCATGTTGAAGTGTGTTTCCTACCTCCTGGCAGAGAGATGTGGATTCAAGATGCAGACTAGACATGCAGTTTTTGGAAAGAGCCAATGTTGGAATTTGTTTTGTTTGATTATCATATTTGCCATAAGAATTTTGTTTTACTTTTTTTTCCCTCAAGTGAAGGGGTTGAAGGAAGAGAGAGAAACTAGTGCTATGGTTACCAAAAAGAGAGAGAGAGAGAGAGAGAGGGAGAGAGGGACAGAGAGAGAGAGAAAAGGAAAAAAAAGAAAAAAGTATCACTGAAAGAATTTTTTTAATTCACAGAAGAACATAGAATGAAGGCCTAATCATATTTTGTATTTATTTTGTAGCTCTTCTTTTATTTATTTTATCATTAAATTAAACCAAATTATTATTAACTTAAATTGCATAATTAAGTATTGAATAATTAATATTTATTTTAATTAAAAGTAGTAAGTGGCAAAGTCAGGATTTAGACAATGGTTACAGGATCACAGAATTATGGAATCATAGGTCAGAGGTAGAAGAAAATATAGAGGCCATAAAATCCAACCCTTTCTTTAATTTTACAAATTAGGAAAGTGAAGCTAAGAGATGCAGAGAATCAAGCAAGATTTGAATATAAAAATAATTGCAGTTTATGGTGCCAGCATCTATGGCAGAAAAAATGAGGAGAAAACAAAATTCTACAAGAATTTTAAATTAAATTAGTATACTCCCCAATATTTGATGATTTCATTACAAAGATGGTTTTTAGAGAGAAAAGCAAAAATATTTTGGAAGACATAGTTCAAGAGCAAGAAATGAGAGAGGTCGATGACATATATGTTGTACAGAAGCTTCAAATCTATAAAATGTATTTCTTTTAAAAATTTTGGTAACATCTAAAAAGTGGAAATAATTATATTTTAACTGATCAAAAAATACTCATTATTGATAGGGGAATTTTTTTCTGAAATAACCGTTGGTAAACAACAAAACCATTATTTTGTTAGAGCAAATATAAAAAATGCCAAATAATAAGAAAAAATAAACATGAGTGGATAATAAAGTGTGCAATTAAGGTAATTCCAACCTAACCTATTTAAACAATCTGTTGGCTCTGGGGGGGGGAAGGGAGGGGAAATAGAAACACATAAAAGAACAGACACTGACCCAGAACATCATCATTTTCTAGGGAAGTTTAATTTATGCAAATCAATTATCACAAGGAAGAAACAATTAAATCTAGTGAATACTTGATCTCCTTGCCAAGTGTGGAAATATGACAGAGAATGGCAACTCTAGTTTAGAATATAAATTCATTTGTAAAAATTTTCTGAGGAAAGATAGTATAAGATTATGAGCAGTTTTGACTCAGAAATGAACAAGAAGCAGTAGAGGAGAAAAGATGTTTACAAAAAGCTTTCTGAGTGATTGAACAAGGCTTCCTAATGTTATTTAAGGTGGAACTGGAAGGAAAACAGATCCCAAAATAGAAAAGATATGTCAATATTTTTATCACAAACTCCTTCCTTCATCAATAACTGTGAAGCCAACATACACTGACATCTTAGCCCCTGATGAGCTACCTGAAGAAGTTGAAATTGCCATAAGGAAGAGAAAGTTGGGAAAAGTAGCTAAACTAGATACATACAGATGTCTATTCTACAAGGGCTGTAGTTTTGAGGACATTGAAGGATTATTTCTCAAGATAGCTGAAAGAAGGAGAATAGAAAAATTTTAGGGAAAAAGATTTTTCCTTATAATAATGAGTCCCTTATAATAATTTAGTCCCTTACATACAAACATTTTGTATATAGTCCCTTATATAAGTTTATAAGAATACAAATCATTCCCCAATTGATAAATGGTCAAAGGATATGGACAGGCAGTTTTCAGATGAAGAAATTACAATTATCTATAGTCATAAGAAAAAGTGCTTTAAACCACTATTGATTAGAGAAATAAGAATTAAAACAACTCTGAGGTGTCACCTCACCCCTATCAGATTGACTGATATGACAGAAAAGGAAAATGATAAATTTTGGAGAACATATGGAAAAATTGGAACACTAATGTATTGTTGTTGAAGTTGTGAAATGATCCAACCATTGTGAGGGACAATTTGAAACTATTCCCAAAGGCCTATAAAACTGCACATACTTTTTGATCCAAAAATATCACTACTGTGTCTATATCCCAAAAGAGATCATAGAGAAGAAAGAAAGGGGGCAGCTAGGTGGTGCAGTGAATAGAGCACCAGCCCTTAAGCCAGGAGGATCTGAATTCAAATTTAACCCCAGACACTTAACACTTCCTAGCTATGTGACCCTGGGCAAGTCACTTAACCTCAATTGCCTCAGCAAGAGAGAGAGAGAGAGAAAGGACCCATATCTACAAAAATATTTACAGCAGTTCTGTGGTGGCAAAGAACTAGAAATTGAAAGATGCCCATGAATTGGGGCATGGCTGAACTAAGTTGTAGTATAGGAATGCAATGGAATACTATTGTGCTATAAGAAATGATGAGCAGGTAGATTTCAGAAAAATCTGGAAAGATTTACATGAAATGAATGTAAATGAATTGAGCAGAACCAGGAAAACAATGTACACAGCAACAGCAATGTTGTGTAATGATCAGCTTTGATACACTTAGCTCTTTTCAGCAATACAGTGATCCAAAACAATTTTAAAAGACTCATGATGAAAAATGCTATTCACATCCAAAACAATTTTAAGACTCATGATAGAAAATGCTATTCACATCCAGAAAGAGAACTATGGAGTTTATTTCATAAAGAATTTTTAAAAGATGGGAAAGCAAAAATATAGATGGGTAGTAAACACACACATATGTATATGCACATACACATATATACTTAATATTATTTTATTTTTTCCAATTACACATAAGGATAGTTTTTAACATTCATTTTTATATGATTCTAAGTTCCAATTTTTTTCTCTCCCTTCCTCCCTGCCCTACCCCTCAAACTAGTAAACAATTTAATATAGTTTATATATGTATAAACATTTTAAACATATTTCTACATTAGTCATATTATGAAAGAAGAATCAGAACAAAAGGGGAAAAAAAAACACTTTAAAGAAAAAAATTTTTAAATGAAAATGTATACTTCAATCTTCATTTAGACTCCATAGTTCTCTCTATGGATGTGAATAGCATTTTTCAACATGAGTCTTTTAAAATTGTTTTGGATCACTGTATTGCTTAAAAGAGTTAAGTCTACCATCAAGTGATTAGGAAATGTGAAAAATACATGCTCCTTATGGATTTTTTTTTCCTATAAGAAAATTTTAGATTGAGTGGGGGAAAATAAGGTCTTAAAGCTTCTCCATCTTCAAGTTGTTTTCCATGAATATATCAAAATTATATAAGATTCCTTGAAAAATATCCCAACAAAATATCCCAGAGTATGAGCATTTGAGGACATATTGCTTATTACTATTGAGGCATAAAGCAAGAATACCTATGCTTGACACAAATGGAAAAGAGATTCCCTATAGAAGGTGAGATGCTCTGGATTCTTCTGTTTGCAGATGAGAATTGTGCTAACTGCATAAAGTCCTAGGTAACATTGAAGAACTTCTTTTTTTAATTATTTATTTAGGTTATACATGTACATTTATTTTTTACATATTTCCACATGAGTGATGTTGGACAAAAATCAGGACAAAGGGGGAAAAACACAATGGAGGAAAAAAACAGAAGAAAAAAGGTGAAAACACTATGCTTTGATCCACCTTCAGTCTCTATAGTTTATTCTGTGGATGCAAATGATACCATTTCTATCCAAAGTTTATTGAAATTGCCTTGGATCACTGAATTGCTGAACAGAGTTACATCTATCATAGCTGATTTTCACACAATCTTGCTATTGTTATATATAGTTTTCCCAGGGATACTTGTTTCACTCAGCATCAGTTCATGTAAATTTCTCTAGGTTTTTCTAAAACCCACCTGCTCATCATTTCTTATAGCATAATAGTATTCTACTAACTTCATAAACCATAACTTATTCATTCATTCCCCAATGGATGGGTGTCCAATCATTTTCCAATTCTTTTCCATCACAAATAGAGCTGTGATAAACATTTTTGCACAAATGAGTCTTTTTCCCTTTTTTTTTTTAATGAATTGAAGGGTTTCTTAATGATATCCATGCTCATTCAAAAGAGTTCAGCCATTATCTATAAACATGGGAAAAAGAAGTGGATGAAGGTGGTCTGTTTCCACACTACAATATGCAGATGGACTTAAAATTCACAAAGCTGGTCCACTGGTACATTTATATCTTATACAGATACTCCTCATGCACCCAGAATTGAACAGATGAGGACAGTGGGTTGGATTGTCTTTGGAAAATTTTGTGATGCATTTAATAATATCAGACTTCTTCCTGAAACAAAAGCCTATCTCTCATACATCAATATTCTTTCAGTGATGCTGTATGGTTGTGAGTCATGAAGTTCTATTCCTTAAAGAAATAAAGCTGACTACATTCCAATATGAGGAGATGATACATGTATCCTTTCTGAGACCTATCTTCAATAGGGAATCCAATTAGACAGCCCTGGGATTAATAATTAATTAATAATAAGATTATATTATGTCTTAAGAATGGAAAGGGGGGGAAGAATATATGGGGAAAGGAAAGGAGAGGAAATTATCTCATGTAATCAGGTTGTACAAGTAGACAATTATACAAATAAGGAGAAAGGGGTGTGGGGAAAGACTGATACATGAACCTCATTCATATCTGAACTGGTTCAAAGAAAAAGGTGGGGGAAAGAGAGATAGAGACAGAGAGGGGAGGAGGAGGGAGAGAAAAGTGAGAAGAGAGAAAGAGAAAGGGAGGAAGAGAGGGAGAAAGAGAGGGAGAGAGAAAGAAAGAGAGGGAGATGGAAAGACGAGAGAGAGAGAGAAAGGGAAGGAGGAAAGGAGGGAGGGAGGGAAGGAAGGAGAGAGAGAGAGCTGGGTACCGAAATACATTTCACTCAACAGAGAAAAGGGAGGTAAAGGGAACAAGGGGAGGGAGAATTAGAAGAGAGTTAATTAAGAGAATGATTAGTCCTAAGCATAACACATTGTAAGGATGTTTAATGATATTTATACCGCTTTTTAAAGTGTCAAAGGATGGGAATCTGAAGAAATGCCAATAAATTAAGGGATGATTGTAAAAGTTATAATATATAAATGTGATGGAGTACTATTGTGCTGAACTCTTTATCAATTTAACAATCAACCAAGATTCCAGGGAACTAAGGAAATATGCTACCTATTTCCTGATAGAGGGGTGGGTCCTCAGAAAGGATTTAGAATGTGGAATGAGACAAAAAAAAAAAAAAATTAAGATATGGGCAATGTGGAAAGTTATTTTGGTTGACTATACATTTTTCCAGTTGGTTTTGTTTTTCTTTTGATCTCAGTTGAAGTATAGGGGCAGGGTTTAAAAAAAAAAAAAAAAAAAAAGGATCTTAGCTGATTAAAACAACTTATAAAAAAAATTTTTAAGGAATTAAACTTAATTAAACTTATTTATTTAATAAATTAAATTAAGGAATGTTAAGGAATTAAAGCTGAGGAGGAACACCCAAAGTGTAATGAAGAATCATGGGATGGGACTGAATAGTTTACCACATATTGCCAAAAAAGAATGACATGAAGTTATGGTATAAAGCATATCTTCAGAGAGTTGTATAACTGGAAAAGGAAATAAGGCATTTTTGTAAGAAGAATGAGGGATAACAAGTGTGCCTGTATGTTCCATTACAATCTATACAATGATAAGAGCTCTAGAAGAATTTCCCCCATGTTAGGGGGAAATTCCTACTCCTTGTGGAGAATTTATGGGGAATCATGAACTATGAGTGACACATGTTGAGAAGGCATAAGTAACCTGCAATTTTCACCTAAGGAATGCAAACATTCATAGATCCATAGAAATAAGTTAGCACCTAGAACTAAAACATGTACTAGTCCAAGTGTGAAAACAAAAATTATATAATATATGTATATGGATAGATAATTGTGTATCTATCTAAATACACACACATTATATATATAAAAAATTCTTTAGCTTTATATTTTTCAAAGGTCTTGAAAACTTTTAAAATTAGCAACTCCTTCTAAAAAACACTATAAATTGAGGCCACACAACATTAATTTAATCATTCCCACATTGCATGATGTAATGGATTGAGCATTTCTCTCAAAGTTCTAGGATCAAATCTTGGCACTGGCTCTTGCTACCAATGTGTCCACAAGGAAAATGACTTATTATGAGATTCTTATGAGTCTGAGTTTCCTCATCTGTTAAATGGGGATGATATTTGTTCTGTCTCCTTCACAGAACTGTTCTAAGAAAAAAAAAATACATAAGTGAGCTGTTAGTAATATGACTACATTTGAAAAAAATTCCATTTCCCAAATGGATAAAAATCTAGATTTTTGCAGCAAAGTTTTCGGCTCTTTTATCTTGTTCTTTCTTCTCCAAACCAGATGATGGATTTGGCTAATCCATTCACAACCATTTAATAATGTGTCTACATTCTGCTAGGCACCTTTTAGAATATATTTGAAAAATAGAAGGAAACGAGCTTTTATGTTGAGCCTACTATGTGCTAGGCATAATATACTTTACATATATGATCTCATTTGATCCTCACAACAACTCTGAGACATAGATATTATTATTATCCCATTTAAAAGTCAAAGATACTAAGACAGATAAAGGTTAAATGATTTACCCAGGATCATACAGCCCATAAGTTTGGAAGGTAGGATTTGAACTCAGTGTTCCTGACTTCAAACCATGGTACTCTATGTACTATACCACCTCATTGTCTGACTAGGAAAAAAGTGAAGGATGAACTGGAAAATTAAATAATAATAATAATAATACAAGATAATATATAAGTATGAAGTTAAATCTTGGTTCCCAAACAATATCAAGAGCTTTGGCCCCAGATATATCTAAAATCAACAATATGATATACTACAAAGTGAATAGTAACAGATCTACCCACAGGAGAATGATCGTAGAAGGTCAGGATTATTCTCCAAAAATAAAAGGGTTCCTCCAGCAAACAGGTTGGTCCCCCTGCACCTATTTGACCATTTTGACACTGTCAACTAATCCTTGTATATTCTCTGTGACATTGTCCTAAATAAGTTCTCTTCACCTACAAAAATGGGAGTTCAGCTACTTCTTTTCCCCAAAACCACCTCTGCTTACTCATCTTAGATGTCTCACATCCAAGTCAAAATTGGAAAGAGAAAATAGGGATAGAAATGGAGAAGAGTGGCCAACCTTTTTTTTCTCCTTCAATGGTATTTTATGCATGTAAAGATAGTTTTCAACATTCATTTTTTATTGTTATCCCCATTTTATTTTATTATTATGATTAAAGTTTTTTATTTTCAAAACATATTCATAGATAATTTTCAATATTCATCCTTGCAAAACCTTGGGTTCCAAATTTTTTTCCCTCCTCTCCTTTCACTCCCTCCCCAGATGTTTAACCTCCCAGAAGTTAAACATGTACATTTCATATATATATATTTCCACAATTATAATGCTGCACAAAAAAATCACATCAAAAAAGGAAAAAAAAAAGAAGAAAGAAAACAAAATGCAAACAAACAACAACAAAAAGAGTGAAAATACTATGTTGTGATCCATATTCAATCCCCACAGTCTTCTCTGTGGGTGCAGATGGCTCTCTCCATCGCAAGACCATTGGAACTGGCCTGAATCATCCCATTGTTGAAAAGAGCCATGTCCATCAAAATTAATCATCCTATAATATTGCTGCTGCTATGTATAATGCTCACCTGGTTCTACTCACTTCACTTAGGATCAGTTCATGTAAATCTCTCCAGGCCTCTCTGAAATCATCCTGCTGATTATTTCTTATAGAACAATAATATTCCATTACATTCATATACTACAACTTATTCAGCCATTCTCCAGATGATAGGCATCCATTAAGTTTCCAGTTTCTTGCCACACTACACAAAGGGCTGCCACAATCATTTTTGGACAATCATTTCCCTCCTTTATGATCTCTTTTGGAATACTGTGACCAAGTAGAGACACTGCTGGATCAAAGGATATGCACATCAACATTCATTTTTGTAAAACTTTGTGTTTAAATGTTTCTCTTTCCTCCCTTACTTCCCCCTCCTCAAGACAGCAAGCAATCTGATATAGATTAAATATATGCCATTCTTTTAAATATATGTCTTTATTTGTTATATTGTACAAAAGAAAATCATACCAAAAGGGGGGAAAAACATGAAAAAGAAAAAACAAATGATGAAACAAACAACATTAACAACAAAGATGAAAACAATATGATTTGATCCACATTCAGTCTCCATGTTCTTTCTCTGGATGCAGATGGCATTTTTCATACCAAATATATCGGAATTATCTTGGATCACTGTATTACTGAGAAGATCAAAGTTGATCATGATAGAATCTTGCTGTGCTGTGTTCAATGTTCTCCTGGTTCTGCTTACTTCACTAAGCATTAGTTCATGTAAGTCTTTCCAAGCTTTTCTGAAATCAGTCTGCTGATCATTTCGTATAGAACAATAATATTCCATTATATTCATATACCATAACTTATTCAGCCATTCCCCAAATGATGAGCATCCACTCAATTTCCAATTCCTTTGACATTACAAAAAAGAATTGCCATAAACATTTTTTGCACATGTAGGTCCTTCCCATTTATTACTATCGCTTTGGTATACAAATCCAGTAGTGAGACTATTAGATCAAAGTGTATGCAGTTTTATAGGCTTTTGGGGTAGCCTTAGTCTTTAAGGGACAAACTAGGACTTGGAAACTTCATATGGGGCTTAAGTATCTTAATCACTCCCCAACATCCCACTTTCTACAAGAATACCTTCCCAGTTCCCCTTGATGCCAGTATCTTCCCTCTCCTGGCCAATCTATGTTGTATTTATCCACACAGTCACTAGTTTGTTGGCTGTCTTGGTGTGAGTCCCTCCAAAGCAGAAATTGTCTCTTGCCTTTCTCTGCATTCTATCTCACTAGTGCTCAGCAAAGTATCTGGTACATAGCAGGCATTCAATAAATGCTAGCTGATGGACTGTCTTGACATCCATTCCCTCTCTCCATTCACTCAGTCACCATTCTAGATCAGGTTTTCATCACCAAAGCCTTCTCTATTGGGATTTCTAGTTTTCAGTTTTTCCTTTTTCAAATCCATTCACCAAATGACTGTCAGATTGATGTTCCTAAAATATAGGAATAATTATGTCATTATGTAGCTTAAGAAGTTTCAATGTTCATTACTGGGAAAATAAAAATTTTAATACAAGTATGATTATTCAAATATTATGGTTTTTTTTACCCAATAACTGAATACTGCATTTTCTGATACATTTTCAGACATATGCTGCTGGATTGTCTTTCTTTTTCCACTTTACACAGTTATACATTTTAATATTTCCATTTTTAAAATTTCTTTTGAAATAATATAGTATATTTAGCCATATATGAATTCTTTTCATGTTTCTATATTACTAAATACAACAGCAATATAAACTATGTACAAATAAATTTCTTTTTCTTTTCAATTATTATCTTGGTATATGTTTCTTTTTTAAATTATTATTTATTTCTTTTTAGCATTCTTTTTTTTTTTAAACTTTGAGTTCCAATTTTTCTCCCTCTCACTCTTCCTAGTCACTGAGAAAACAAACAAAATTATATAGGTTATATGTTTGCAATCATGCAAAACCTATTTCTATCTTAACTATATAGGGTAGGGAGACTGAGAAAATTATACTTTAATTTGCACTCAAATTTATCAGTTCTCTCTCTGAAAGCAGATAGGATTTTTTTCATTATGAGTCCTTTGGAATTGTCTTGGATCAAGTCTTTCATAGTTAATTATCATTACAACCCTGCTGTTAGTGCACAATGATTACATTCTCACTTCATTTTCCATTAGTTTTATATGTTTTGCCATGTTTTTCTGAAACATTTCTTAATTCTTAATTCTGTCATTTCTTAAAGCACAATAGAATTGCATCACAACTTGTTGGGCCACAATTTGTGGGACCATTCTCCAATTGATAAGCATCCCCTCAATTTCCAATTCTTTGCCAATTCAAAAAAAAATTCTATAAATATTTTTGTACACATGGGTCTTTTTTCTTTAAAAAAAAATCTCATTGGAATATAGAGCTAATAGTGGTATTGGTGGGTCAAAGGGTATGCCCAATTTTATAGTTTGTAAGGCCTAGTTTCAAATTGTTCCTCAGAATGGCTGGCCCAGTTCACTACTCTTTTGCTGCTGCTTCTATAAGATTCCAGGTTGAAGAGAAAGTTCCATCTCCACTGGTAGTTTCTTTCTCAGTAGTTCAGTAGATCAATGAAATTATACATCCAATCCCTGTCTCAAAGAAGTAGAACAAATTTAGAACTGGAAAGGACCTAGAAATCATGAAGTTCCACCTACTCCCTCATTTCATGGGTGACAAAACTCAGACCAGGATGATTAAATGATTTTAAGAAGATCATACAAGCAACAGATGATTCTAGCAAATTTCTGTGGGCCAAGTTAGTAAAGTTGAGAAGACTAATTAGGCTGGGGAAGCTGCTTCAGGATGGAGATAGCTTAGGATAGTGATTATGGAAATAAGGATCAAAGCTAAGAAACATGGCAAAGGAAGTATCAGCAGGACTTGATGACTAATTAGAAGTGAAGAACAATGGAAAAAGAGATGTTAAAATTGTTTGTTTGTTTTTTAACTCTACAGGCAGAACCACTAGCTATAGCAACAAGACCTTGAGATAACGATTTTTTAAAAATCAGGTGACCGTCTTGAGAATAAAAGCCCCTCAACTAGAAATCATAGCCCTCTCAGCTGTTCTGAGAAAACAAGAAAGCACAGAAATTGTATCACTTCAGGAAAAAAAAAAAAAAAAAAACAGTAAAAGAGGAATCAAACCTCTGGGAGTGACTTGAGTAGAGTTTTCTCTCCCAGACAGGAAGACCTTTGAGATCAAAACCTCAGACTAAGACCAGGTTTCTTGAAGAATCAGAATCAACTGAGCTCAGACCTTTATCTCATGGAGACAGACACCAGGCAATTTGGGGACTAAGAGGGCAGAGAAGAGGCGGGAGTAGGAAGCTGGGCCCAGGAGGTGACCTTTTGATCAGATAATAGAAATGGGGAGGGAGGTCTAAGTCTACACAGACATCCAGTGGTACTTAACATATCAGACAATGTGTGGAGGGTGTTGATCTTTGGGATCTGATTTTAAGGCAAGCAAGATAGATCAGGCCACCCCATACAAGATGGGGGCTGGGAAGGGAACAGGGAGAAAAGGAAGAAAATAAAGTTTCTATGTCTGTTCCAACTGTACTCTATATTTCCCATCCTTCTTCAAGACCAACTTTTCATCTGATTCTATGTAAGTCTCAAAAAACTACCTCTTCATCACTGTGAAGGCAAAGAAAGACTCCTTTGAATCAGTATTTCAAGAGAAACTCACTTATTCTTAGTTATTTGGGGATCAGGATTAGTAATTTGGGATCAAGATTTGAATTCAAATTTTGTGGCAAGAAAGGGGTTCTTGCTGGGGCATTTCAACCTTCCTCCTCACCCATAACCCTCTGGTGCAGGATACACAATATATACAGACTTACTGGAGACCACACTGACTGAAATGGCCCTGACTTGAAAGGCCAGACTTTGTCCCCATTGGCATGATGGTGGTAATGTTCAAAGCACTGGAAGACAGGATGTCCTGAGGGAGACAGATACTCTAGAAAAACATTCTCTTTTCCCTCAAACAGCAGCAACAAAAGCACACATTGAATTCCCCTCAGCTGGAAGAACTAGGAACTGAGGATAGAAGAGATGGGTGACTGGAAGCAGCAGATACTAGTATTTGGGTAAGGTGGGGAAATGGGGCCAAGGGTGACGGGAAGACTATAGATTTACTAGCGATTTTCCCCTTAGATGATTAGGTTCAAGCCAACACCGTAGGTGCCCTGGTGTCAGCCCTAAGTGCCAGACTTTCACCTCAGGCAAGTCAGCTGGAATAATGAATGAGCTGGTGAGCTCTCACCTTAGTGACAGCGTCTGGAAGGGAAGGAGAAAATTAGGCATTGAGAGTAGAGTCAGGCTAAGATAGTGAACTCTTTCACACAAACATTGTGTCAGGAGCCTAAGTATATATAGAAAATTGGTAGCCAAAATCCCAGGGCAGCATTCAGTTGACATATGTCAATGACTGGATACTGACCATCATGGAGAAAAAAAGGAGCACAATAGAAACTTGCTGGAGGCTTGGAGGAGTTTGAGGGGCCAAGAACATTTCCAAGAGTTGGAAGCGATGACTCCACTTCCCCATCCCCAAGTGCACTACCCTCCCAAACCCAACTCTTCCCCCTTCAGACACTGGTCCTATTGTTGAATAGAGATTTAGCAGTAACTGGAGGAATATGGCTAAAATTTGGCCTGCTCAGATCAGGTGACTGTTTCACTGGGGCGAAAAGAGAATGAAAGGATTACCCAAGCCCTTCCCTCCCCCTCCAAGGCAGGTGAGACTAAATCCATTTAACCTGGCTGGGCACTGTCAGTTTACAAATAAAACATAAGTTATAAATGCAGCCATTGTTAGACTAGACCAGCCATCCTGGCTGTGAGGTTAGATTAGCAATTTGTCCTTTGTGAGGGGATTAGCTGGGGCCTCATTGTTTTAATGTTTATTTATCAATTTGCATCTTCAAGGAGGTTGTGGCCAGGCTGAGGCTGAGTCTCCCCCTCCCCCTCACACGCCCCACGGGTCCTCTTTGTGAGGAAGGCCACTCAGTTTACCTTTGGGCTCTTCTGCCAAGGTCTCTTAAACTAGGCTAGCTTGGCCAAAAGAAAGGACATGCAAATCTTGCTTCCCCTCCCACTCTCCACTCCACTCTGAATTTCTTCAATTTGGCCTCTAACTCTTTATGCTAAGCAAACACTCATTCACTCTCTCCCAATCCCCCACTTCCTCTTTCTGTGAACCTCTGTCTGACTCAAAGGAGAATGAGGGTTTTCGGAGAAAGCATCAGGGCATTCAAAGCAGCAGTTTTAATCTTGGAGAAATAGACCTTCTTGTGGTCCCCAGCAAAGAACATTCCATCCATCTCCTGACTTCATGCCTTTTCATTGATGAATGCCTTCCCCTCGCCTCTATTTCATGGCTACTTTGAGTTTCTTCAGGACCTAGCTAAAATTCCACCATCTACTTTCCTTGGACTCCTCCTTAACCGGTCCCCAATTCTCATTTCCTCAAAAATCATATCCTAATTACACTGTTATATAACTTATTTGTACATAATTATTTTGCCTGAAGTCTTCTCCATTAATGACTGCAGATTCTTGAGAGCAGCCATTGCCCGGTCTTTTGCTTACACCCCTGACGCTTAGCACAGTGCCTTGCACAAGCTACACGCAGTTTTTCAGAAGAGTAGGTCAATTTTCATTATCCAAGATGAGGGGTGGGAGGGAGAAAATCTGTTAAGCAGTTACAGGAACATAATATATAGATTCATATCAAGCCAATGTTGCTGTGTGACTACAAGTCAAGGAACACAGTATAAATTTTAAAATGAGGTTCCAAGGGTCTTATGATGATTTCAGAAAAGTCTGGAGAGACTTATATGAACTGATGCTAAATGAAATTAGAGGAGACAGGAGATAATTATACATGGCAACAGCAAGATTATACAATGAGCAATTCTGATGGACATGGCTCTCATCAACAATAAAATGATTCAGGTCAATTCCAACAGTCTTATGATGGAGAGAGCCATCTGCACCCAGAGAGAGGACTGTGGGAACTGAGTGTGGATCACAACATAGCATTTTCACTCTTTTTGTTATTGTTTGCTTGTATTTTGTTTTCTTTCTTATTTTTTCCTTTTTGGTCAGATTTTTCTTGTGCAGCATGATATTTGTGGAAATATATATAGAATTGTACATATTTAACACATATTGGATTACTTGCCATCGAGGGAAGAAAGTGAGGGAAAAGGAGGGAAAAAATTTGGAACCTAAGATTTTGCAGGGAAGAATGCTAAAAATTATCTATGCATATGTTTTGAAAATAAAAAACTAATTCATTCTCTCTCTCTCTCTCTCTCTCTCTCTCTCTCTCTCTCTCTCTCTCTGTTTCTCTCTCTCTCTCTCTTTTTAAATAATTTTTTATTGACAGAACCCATGCCAGGGTAATTTTTTACAGCATTATCCCTTGCACTCACTTCTGTTCCAATTTTTCCCCTCCCTCCCTCCACCCCCTCCCCCAGATGGCAAACAGTCCTATATATGTTAGATATGTTGCAGTATATCCTAGATACAATATATGTGTGCAGAATCGAACAGTTTTCTTGTTGCACAGGGAGAATTGGAGTCAGAAGGTAAAAATAACCCGGGAAGAAAAACAAAAATGCAAGCAGTTTATATTCATTTCCAGTGTTTTTTCTTTGGGTGTAGCTGCTTCTGTCCATCCTTGATCAATTGAAACTGAATTAGCTCTCTTTAACAAAGAGATCCACTTCCATCAGAATAAAAAAATTTTTTTTAAATGAGTATCACTGGAGGGCAATGGAGACTAGGATAGATATGAGATCACTACAATCAGAGGTTTGCATATATTTAATAGCCAGCTTTCTAAAATATGTGTGTGTGTGATCTACATGATAGATGATCCCATTCCATTCTGCCTTCTCCAGATTGTCTGAAATTCTATCATTCTCATTCTCGAATTTATCTTCAGTCTGGCTGCTTCCGCACTGCACTCCAGTTCATTTATAGATAAAGGTTAAGTGACTTGCCCAGAGTATCACATCTAGTAAGTATCTGAGGCCACATTTGAACTCGGGTCTCCCAGACTCCGAGCCCAGCACTCTATCCACTGCACTCCCTAACTGCCTGATGTTCAACATACTTTTTTTATTTTTAACCCACATTATTTTCTCCATTATTTTCTTAAATCTAGACAATCAATAATAATATAAATAAAGCTTCGATTTGTAGTTCTAAAGAGTATGAGTGCTCACACAAAATTATTCACTTGGCTCTTACTAGGTAGTTTGAGCTGGCTCCAGCACACCTGTGACTGCAACACATGACAAATAAGGGAATTTTTAGGAAGAGCCAGAGTAAATAATGCCATCAAAAAAATTTCTGATGAAAAAAGAAGAAGGAGAAGAAAGGCAAAAAAGAAATGTATTAATCACTTAATATGTGTCAGGCATCAGAAAGGCAGTCCACAAGGAGTTTACATTCCTATGGAAGACGACTACAGATAAAAGGGGACTGAGGGAGAGGGAGAGGAGGAAGCTGGGATGTGGTGACAGAGTCTGGAGAGTTAGAAGCACAGGATAGGAGAAGGGTAAAGGATTGCTGACAGGTACCTCTCCAAAAGGGAGGCCCCTAAAAAGAATTCATCAGTGGGAGAAGAGAGTCAAGGGGTGAAGGGATACTCTAAGGATGAGAAGACCAGAGGTACTGATCAGAGTTCCTCCCAAGTGAAAGCAGCTGAGGGTTTGGGATTAAAGCTCACAGTGTCAAAATCAACCATAATTCATTGGCTCACTTTTGTTCAGATTGCTTTCAATTTTGCATACTGCGTTTTCAGAAAAGACATATTAGAGTGGATTTAGAAGAGAACAATTAGCTTGGTAAGAGAAAAGGAGAATATATCATAAAAATAAATCAAAGAAACTTGGAAGATTCAGCCCAGACTTCAGTACCTGAAATTAAATTTCTCATTCATTGCTCCAAGGGTGGCAGGAACCATAATCCAACACAGTCTCCTCTTTAATTCAGATGATTTCACTCTGACCAAATGAGCCATGAGGCAGAGCAAGAAATATCTAAAGGACAGCCCCTCAAAACATTAGTGGAAATTAAATAGACTCCTTCTAATGAACTATTTTTTAAATTATTTTTTTCCAAAATTACTTTTTTTCTCCTTTGTAATGAACTACTTTTATTTTTTCAAAATAGCTTTTTTCCCCCTCTTGCCCACTAGCCCAACTTGGAAAAGAAGAAAAATAAAATTCTTCTTGTTTGCCCTTCATTTTTGGTGAGGACCAATGACATTGTGAGATAATATCTTGACTTGAGTGCGAATTGGATTTAAGGGAGGCAAAGTTGCACAGTCATCAGCCTCACTCTGAGTCTTCAAAGTCCAGGAGCAAGACAAGTCAGGATGGCTGGCAATGATGTTGTTACCTTAAATGTAAGCACCATCTAAGCTTGTTACCAAGCTCTAAGCACCTCACAGTATCTACTTCAGCTTCCTTCATGGCTATTGGAACACATAGTTTTCATCTGTCCATTTTGCCTGGAGAAGTCTTTATATGTATTGGAGTAGACATTTTCCTAGCTCCCCAACAGGTTTGAGACCTATTGGTTACCTTCAACCTGGTTTAGCTTGACTATAATGAGATGAGATGGTTTTACTGATGTGTGACCACTATTCATGCTACAATTTCTTGGAGCCACAGGTAAGAGTGGGCAGTGATCATATTTGAACTACCTACCTCTTAAGCTTACAAGAAAAATGTTTTTTTGAATGACAAGTTGCAAAGTGCTACATAAATATGAGCTAATATTTCACAATGCCTAGTTTGTAAAGTACTTTGACATGTATTGCCTCATTTGATCCTCAGTGAACCAGTTCTAAAGAAAATGAAATCCTTTAAGTAGAAACCTTGAGTTTGGCTATTGTGCCTGTCAGCTCTTTGAAATTACAAGTGAAACAACAAAGGTGGAACAGTAAGCCTTCACATAAGAATTGTTAGATCTCCCTTATACTATATACTCCACAGCTCTTGAAATAAATATGCAGAGTCAAGCAAAATAAATTAGCCACTTTATGCATATATGTATATATGCAATATAATATGTGCACAAGTATATATGCATGTATATATTATGATTCTGTACCCAAATAATCCATTAAATAATAAGCTATTGAGAAAGTGTTCTATAGGACTGGATAGGATGTAATCTGTATTATTGGAGGAGTGGCCCACCATTGAGATCACAGACCCAGAGAATGAAGCATTGTGCAAAGAATCAGAAAAACTCAGTCCTTTTTCCTAAGGAGTTAATGATTTAAGATAAACATACATCATCAGTCTCATCTTTATGTTCCTCTCTCCAGGGTTCTAATTTCCTTTCTGACTTACTCCTCTTTCCTCCATATCTAATGACGAAGTCCTAGCTTCCTTCATAATGTTTCTTGCATTTATATCATCCTCTCCATTTCCCCCACCACTGTTAGAAAGAAAAAAAAAAAAACTTCTTAAAACATTACTTTTATCACATCTGAGTCATATAGTGGAGAGACCACTGAACATGGTTTCAAATACTCATTTTGAAGCTTCTAGTTATATGGCCATGAACAAATCTATTCACAATTTCTTCACCTGTAAGAATAGGATAATGATGCATGCACAACGTATTTCAAAAGCTTGTTATATTTTGTAAATTTCAAAGTGCTAAATAAAATAGTTGATTACTCAAAAAACCAGGTGCTTACTCAAAAAACTTCAATTATTCCCCACTACTAAGCCAAGAAATTCCAAACTCCTTAGTTTATAATTTCTTCCAACAATCCTTGCTCATTCTCACTTCATCTTTACTGCTATTGTTTCTCTATATCCTAATCATACAATGTAACAAGTATATTCTGGTTACATTTCCCTTCAGTGTTCTTTCCCCTTCCCCAATTGTTTCAGGAGGTGTTCTTTTTCTAATGCCATTAATTCAACCTCTCACTGGTAATATACTCCCTTCCTCTCTGTTGGTAGTGTCCCAATCCCATCTAATCATTTAACATAAATTAGTTTTGAGAAGGGGAATATTTGCTTCAAAAATGTAGCAAGAAAAAATGTCTGGGGGCAGCTAGGTGGCCGAGATGGATAGAGCACCAGCCCTGAAGTCAGGAGGACCTGGCTAGAGTCAAATCTAGCCTCATACACTTAACAACTCTAGCTGTATGACCCTGGGCTAGTCCCAATTGCCTCAATGGGGGAGGGAAGGTCTGATCATTCCTCCCAATACTTTAAAGACACATTCTCCCCTATCTCATTTTGCTTTCTGGGAGACTGGGATCAAAGTTAGAACAATTTCCACACAACACTGATCTCACCAATTCCATGTCTCATCTACTACTGGGATGGAACTTTAAAGTAATTTTCAAAGGTCACTCTTTGCTCCTTGGGGCATCACTGCTAAACTAGCTGGAAACCCCAGATGCTGGGACATTTTAGATGCTAAAATGCTGGGACATTTTAGAAATTACAAGTTAGATATATAATTAAAGCAATACTTTTCAGTGATACCAGAATATAGGGCTATTGTTGTTCAGTTGTTTCAATCATACCCAATTTTTATGACCCCATTTGGGGTTTTCTTGGCAAAGATACGGGAGTGATTTGCCATTTCCTTCTGCAGCTCATTTTACAGATAAGGAAACTCAGAGAAACAGGATTGTGACATGCTTACAATCACACAGCTAGTAAGTGTCTGAGGATGGATTTGAATTCAGGTTTTCCTGACTCCTGGCCTGGTACTCTATTTACTGTGTCACCTAGTTGTTCAGAAAATGGGGAATGGAGGTTACATACAGTAATGAGAGGGGTGATGAGCTGAGTGGCTCTCACAGTGAAGGGCAGGCATTTTGGAAATATAAAGAAGTCTCAACTCTACTCTGATCTATTGAGCCACACGCTATAGAATAATGAGCCAAGAAGCAGGGTCCCAGGCTCCAAGCCAGAATGTAACTGTTAAGCACAGTGATTTACCTTGTAAATATTTCCCTGACTTAGTTTAGATAGGGTGATTTACAGAGCTACACTACCCATTAGTTTGGTTACAACCTGTACTTAAATAGGTCAGCCTGGCAATATGGTCACCTTATGTCTAATGCATAAATCATTCCACTTCCTTCAGAGGATCACAGGAAACTATTTAGGATAAAGGTTCAAATTTCAGAAATTTGACATCTGGATTATTGGTCAAAATTCAATTCAAATAATATTTATTAATCATTCAATCAATCATCTGTTAAGTATCAGGCATTGTGCTAATCAAGTCAAAGGAAGAAACAATTCCTACATGCAAGGAGTTAATGTTTGATCAGAGAAGATAATATGAACAAATACAAGACTATACTAAATCCATTTCTAATTCCGCATCAATATTATGATTCTGTTATCCACTGACTTCCATAATATTTCCCTTCTTTCTCAATGAATTCAATGGTTGGCTAAAAGTCTTTCTTTCACCCACAACTCCTAACCTTGTACTAGAGGACTTTAAGATACATATTGATATTCCCTAACCTCCCAAGACCTCAGTTTATTTAATTTCCATGTCCTACTTCTCACCCCCACCTCAGCTATCTACAAAGATGGTCATACCCTTGATTGTGTCATCACTACCCCTGAGAATTCCACTTCCATGTTCATGAAATTCTCTTATCTGATCACATTCTGTTGTCATTCCACTTTTCCCTCTTCCTTGCAACCCCAAACCCTTCATCCACATTTTGGTGGCTAATGCTTTATCTTCCTAGTTCTTTCCCAGGCTATCACCCCTGAATTGGCTTCTCTCTTGTTTCTTTTCCATCTTGATCCTTTGGTGAACCAGTTTAAGGCTATACTGTCCTCTTGAGTGTTTTGGATTTTCCATGGATCTTATCCTATGGATGATCTTGCCCTGCTAAAACTCAGTCTTGGATTATTTCAATCATTCACTTTCTTCACTTCTTTTTATAAGCTGCTGCTTCTGTTGAGTGAAGCTAGAGAAAATCATGAAACTGGGTCTACAACAAATTTATGTTATATAATCTCTATTGGACCATCACAAGGCAAGGCAATATTTTTATACTTCTTTGATTGATTTACTATCCCACTTACAAAAGTAGCTTTTCCAATTATTTTCATTTCTCCTCATATCTCTCACCCATCCCCTCAACTGAGAACTTTGCCTCATAATTCACTGAAAAAAAAATTTTAGTCTATTCACTGAGTTCCCTCTTCTCTGTTCTTGACTTCATTCAGATACTATCTGCCATTATCTCCTCCTTCTTCTCTGTTTCACATGAAGTGATGGCCCTTCTTGTTATCAAGTTAAAGCCCTTTGTAGACATGTGTACAATCCCCTTCTATCCTGTTTTCTCCAGAAAATTCTCCCTCTATTATCCTCAGTCTCTCATTTATCTTTAATTTCTTCCTACTGTCTATAAACATGTTCATATAACCCCAAACTTCAAAAATTCCTGAGTCTATCTTCCATCCTCATTAGATATCATCCTGTATTTCTCTCCCCAATTTATATTTAAATTTCTCATCTGTAATCAATGCTTTTACTCCCTCTCCTCTCACTCTCTTTTTAGTCTTTTACAATTTCTCTCCCATCCCAATTTTTAACTGAAACTGTTCTCTCCAAAGCTAGCAATGAGCTCTTAATAGCCATTTCTAATGGCTTTTCCTCAGTCTTCATGCTTCTTGACCTCTTCACAGACTTTGACACTGTTAATTACCCTTTTCTAGATACTTTCCCCTTTAGGTTTTCCTGATTTTCTTTATCCTGGTTCTCCTATATCTCTCATTCTTTCCACTAACCTTGATGACTCTAGAGACAAGTCATAAACATTAACTGTGGGCACGGTCATTCTGAATCTTTCCTTTTCTCCCTCACTAGGTCATCTCATCTTCTCCCATTGATTCAATTGTCACATCTATATTGATGTTTCTAGAATCTACTTATCCAGCTCTAAACCTCTCTCCTAATCTTCAGATTTGCATCTCCAACTACCCATTGGAAATCTTAAACAAAATGGTCCTAAGTCATCTAAAATGGAAGTCATTCCCTTTCTTCATGACACCCTACTTTTCTGAACTTTCCTTCAACTGTTGAGGGTATCACCATCTTCCCAGTCATTAAAGTTTACAATTCAGGTGTCATCCTTGCCCCTCATTTTATACATGAGGAAACTGAGGCAAAAAGGGTTAAGTGACTTGCCCAGAAAGTGTCTGAAGCCAGATTTGAACTCAGGAAGATATCTTCCTGACTCAATGCCTGACTCTCAATCTGCTGCACTACCTCACTATCCTTCATTTTCTTAAGATCCCTCATATAGTTCCTCTTCAGTCTTTGACTATTATTTTGGTGCAGGTCTTAATTATTTCATTCCTGGGCAACTGAAATAGTCTCTTGCCTTAATCTCCCCATTCTAGACTTTCCTTCACTTAATCATCAGACTTAGCCATTTTCCTAAAACATAAGTCTCCAGGATCAAATGTAAAATCCTCTATTTGGTATTCAAAATCCTTCATGACATGCTATCATCAGAGAAGGTGCTGTGCTCTGTGAGCAAAGCAGAATTGAATTAGCACAGAAAAAACTAAAGGTGTTCAAAGTTAGAGTTCACCCCAAACATTCATATGGACTATTTCTGTCTAACCTGTGGCAGAGTACTCCGAGTTCCTATTGGTCGCATCAGCCACAGTCACACACACTGTAACTTGACTTTAACATAGTGATGTAATTTTAGTCCTCTTTGAGAACGAAGGAAAATAACCAACTACTCTGGCCCCTTCCTACCTTTGCAGTCTTTTTAGACCTTTCTTTTTCTTTCTTTCTTTTTTTTAATTTCCATATTTGTCGAGTTGTAAAAGAAAAGCCAAACAAAAGAGGGAAAATCATGAGAAAGAAAAAGCAAACAATAAAAGGTGAAAATAGTATGCTTCCATCTACATTCAGTCTCCATAGTTCTACCTTTGGTTGTGGATGGCAGTTTTCATCCCAAATCTATTGGAATTGTCTTGGATCACTATTGCTGAGAAGAGTTAAGTCTATCATAGTTGATCATCACATAATTTAATTGTTACTATCTACAATATTCTGCTTTCTGCTCACTTCATTTAGCATCAGTTAGTTCATGTAAGTCTCTCCAGGCTTTTCTAAAATCAGCCTGCTCATTTTTTTTAATAAAACAATAATATTCCATTACATTCATCTACCATAATTGTTTAGCCAATCCCCCACAGATGGGCATCTCCTCAACCATAGAAAGAACTGCTATAAATATTTTTGTACATGTGGATCCTTTTCCCTCTTTTATGATCAATTTTGGGATACAGATTCAGTGATGACACTGCTGGATCAAAGGGTTGTTATATCTTATTTCACATACTCTCTATTCTATCCTTGACTCTTAGCATTTTCATTGGCTGTGATGCATGCCTGGAATTCTCTCCTTCCTCATCTGCTACTTAGCTCCCCTGAAGTTCCAGATAATACTTACCTAAGTAAAAACAAACAAACAAAAACTTAAAAATATTATTGTATCCAATTTCATCCTTCTAATATTCAAGGAGGAGGCAAAAATGTAATGAAAGAGCAAAGTCATAAGTTTTTACGTTAGCCAAGACTTATTATGGAAGGAAAAAAATTTAGGGAGTAGTCTTTCCTGATTCCCCTTAATGCTAGTGCTTGCCCTTTGTTGATTACCTCAAATTTATCCTGTATGTATTTTGTTTGAACATAGTTGTGTGCTTGTTTTCTATCCCATTATACCGTAAACTCCTCCAAGGACTAAGACTGTCTCTTACTTTTCTTTGGAATCGTTTGATAAGCATGATGGCTTCTGGTGACCTAAAACTAAAGGGCCGGATACATCAATCTAAGAGTCATCTGCATAAAGGGAATAATCAAACCGTCTGGAGCTAATGAGATCACTAAGTAAAAGGGAAAGGGAAAAAAAAAAAGAGGGGGGGAGCCCAAGGTAATGCTTTAGGGCCTGATGACTTTTAATGGGTATTAAATGGCTGAGCAGCCAGTAAAAGAGATTGAGAAGAAGCCTTCCAAAATGTAGATAAATCAAGAGAAAGTAATGTTAGGAAAACCTAACGAGGAGAGTGTATCCAGGAAGAGAGAGTGGTTAACAATGTCAAATGCAATGAGGAGGTCAAAGAAGGATGAAGACTAAGATAAGATTATTTGATGTGCTATTTCTGGGGACAATAGTTTCAGTTGAGTTAGTGAGAGGAGAGGAAGTGAAGACTGGAAGATAGACAACTTTTTGTAGGAGTTTAAAAGAAAATAAAATGAGATAAAGAATGATAGCTGGAAGGAATAGGAAATAAATCTAGTATAGTTTTTTTTTTTTAATACCCGAGAAAAGGAAATACATGAAAGCATTAGAAAAAGAAACAGTAGTGATAAATCACTAGAAGGATATATAGAAGGATATAGCTTATCCTTTGCTAAATGAAAGACTGTCTCATTATCAGAGACTGGAGGAAAAGAGGGGGTTGGAGGTGAGGGATGGTGTCAAGAGTAAGATGAAGAGAAAGGGAGAATGAGGTGCTCATTGTAAATGGTCTCAATTTTCTCAGTCAAGTTACAAATCCTGGCTGGAATGGGGGTGGAGGATAATCAGAACCAAGGAAAGATAATACTTAAGTAAAATAAATGAATAAACACTTTAAAAATATTGTCCATGTGACCAATGTGCATCTTTCTAATGTGCAAGGAGGAGGCAAAAATGTTATGAGAGAGCAAAGTCATAAATTTGAAAGTTACTTAAGGCTTATTATGGAAGGAGAAAATTTAGGAAGAATTAGAAATAATAAATATGAGGTCAAAATATTTAGCATCTACTGAGAATCATGTTGGAATGTTCATTTTCATTCTAAAATATTAATATTTCCTAATGAATTTGTCCTATATTAAATCAAAATATAGTTTTATCTAATTTATATGAAAATGAATTTAAAACTAGCTTCTGGGAAGATTGAAATAGGTGAATTTTCTAGTTCCTCTCTTATAATCTGAGAACATCTTTTTATTTCTTATTTATTTCATTTCTTTATTATTTAACTCCCCTTTTCCTCTTTTTTTTAAACTTATTTAACTTATTCATTATTAATTTATTTATTATATTCTATTTATATCATTTAACAATTGGGTAATAACTTGTGTTCTTATAAATATATTATTTATTGTTAAATGTTAACTTATTTAACTCCTTTGCCTGTCATTCAAAGGCATTAAGGCACTGAAAAGCTTCTCACTAACATAACACCACCTGGCATTCTAACCATTATGTCACCTAGTTGCCTATATAGGAAAGTAAAATCTCCCAAATAGTCTTTTTAATTTTTTATTATGAATTTAATCCTCCAAAAAAGCATTTCCATATACCCCAAGCCAAAAGAATGATCATGTATAAAACTATGAATCTCCATCTTCTAACACTACATCACATAGCACTTCCCCTTTCTACTTCCTCCCCCACACTTAATAGTATTTTTTTTTCCAATTATATGTAAAAATAGTTTTCAGTATTCACTTTTTAGTCCAAAGTTTTTTGGCATTGTCTTGGATCACTGAATCTCTAAGAACCGTTCATAGTTGATCACCTCACAATGTTGCTGTTACTGTATACACTGTATTCTTGGTTCTATATATTGAATTCACTCAACATCTGTTCATGTAAATCATTCCAGGCATTTATAAAATTAATTTGTTCATCATTTTTTATAGAACAATAATATTCTATTAGTTTCATATACTATAACTTATTCAGCCATTCCCCAATTGATGGGCATCTACTCACTTTCCAATTTTTTCCACGACAAAAGAGCTGCCACAAATATTTTTGCACATGTGGATCCTTTGTCCTCTGACTTCCTTGGGATATAGACCCTGAAGTAGTATCACTGGATCAAAGGGTATGCACACTTTTATAGCCCTTTGGGCATAGTTCCAATTTGCTCTCCAGAATGGCTGGATCATTTCACAACTCCATCAAAATTGCACTAATGTCCCAATTTTCTCACATTCCCTCTAACATTTACCATTATATTTTCCTGTAGCTAATCTGAGAGGTGTGAGATGGTACCTCAGGGTTGTTTTAATTCAATATTCACTTTTATAAGATTTTGAGTTCCATTTTTTTTGCCCTTTCCTTCTCCCTCCTCCCCAAGACAGCAAGCAATATGATATTGGTTATACATGTACAATCATATTAAACATTCCCACATTAATCTTGTAGGGGAGAGGGAAGAATCAGAATAAAAGGAAAAAGCATAATGAAAATAAAAAAAACTTTTAAGTGAGAGAGTGTTCTTCAATCTGCATTCAAACTTCTTAATTCTTTCTGCGGGTGTGGATAGCATTTTCCATTGTAAATTCTTTGGGATTGTCTTAGATCTTTGTATTTCTGGGAATAGTTAAGTCAACTAAAGTTGATCGCAAAATGTTGCTCTTACTGTGGACAATGTTCTCCTGGTTCTGTTCACTTCATTTAACAGCTGTTCACTTAAATCCAGATTTTTCTGAAATTCACTTGCTCATCATTTCTTACGGCACAAGATTATTTTATTACATTTATATACCACAACTTGTTCAGCCATTCCCCAATTGGTGGGCATTATCTCAATTTCCAATTCTTTGTCATCACAAAAAGAACTGATATAAGTATTTATGGACGTATGAATCCTTTTCTCTTTTCTTGATCTCCTTGGGATATAAACCTAGTAGTGATATTGCTGAATCAAAGGATATGCAGACTTTTACAGCACTCTAGACTAGTTGGATCCAGCATTCATCATTTTCCTTTTCTGTCATATTAGCCAATCTGAGAAGTGTGAGGTGGTAACTCAAAGTTGTTTTTAATTTGCTTCCATGATGATCAACTATGGAAGATTTGGTTCTTCTTAGCCATTATGTGACCCAAGGAATTCCCAACAAACTTTGGATGAAAAATGCCATCTACATCCATGGAGAGTACTATGGAGACTGAGAGTAAATTAATACATGCTATGTTCACCTTTTCCCCCCCTTTTTCTTCTGTTTTTTCTCTCATGGTTTTTTTTTTTTTTTTTTGTTCTGATTTTTATCTCACAAAGCCCACAAAGAAATGTATATTTTAAAAAATAATGTGCTTGGACAACCAGAATAAAAATAAAAGAATATAAAAATTTGCATTTTTCTAATCAATAGTGATTTAGAGAATTTTTCATATGATTATGTATAACTTTAATCTCTTCATCTGAAAACTGGTTATTCATATCCTTCGATCATTTAACAATTAGGGAATGACTTGTGTTCTCATAAATTTGACTCTGTTCTCTATATATTTTAGAGATGAGGTGTGGTACTTTTTAATTATCCAAATAAATTTAAATCAATAGGTTTCTGCTTATACTTGTTTTTGCATTTCAAAATTCCTTCTCAGTTCTAGTATTTCCATCAGAAATACTTGGAAATCTTGTATTCCAAAGTGGGTTGTAAGCTGGTCAGCAAAACACAATGTACCAAATTAAAATATAATGGAGAAATATAATAAAATAAAAATACAACATAGACGATTTTAATTTGTAGTTTTCTAAATCAATGTATGGCCAGCAAGGATCTGTTTCTTTTTTGCTTGTTTTTGTTTTTTAAATTAAAGCTTTTTATTTTCAAAATATATACATGGATAATTTTCAACACTCACCCCTACAAAACCCTGTATCCTAATTTTTTTCCCACCTTTTCCCCCACCTTTTCCCTGAGTTGGCAAATGATCCAATATATGTTAAACATCTCCAATTCCTCTATACATATTCCCACAAATATCATGTGCACAAGAAAAATCAGATCAAAAAGGGAAAAAAAATGAGAAAGAAAACAAAATGCAAGCAAACAACAAAAAAGTGAAAACATTATCTTGTGTTCCACATTCAGTTCCCACTGCCTTCTCTCTGGGTGCAGATGGCTTTCTTCATCACAAGACCATTGGGACTGGCCTGAATCACCTCATTGTGGATGAGAGCCCATGTCCATCAGAACTGGCCATTCTATAACCTTGCTGTTGCTATGTATAATGATCTCCTGGTTCTGCTCATTTCACTTAGCATCAGTTCATGTAAGTGTCTCCAGGCCTCACTGAAATCATCCTGCTGGTCCTTTCTTACAGAACAATAATATTCCATAACATTCATATACTATAACTTAATCAGCCATTCTCCAACTCATAGGCATCCACTCAGTTTCCAGTTTCTTGCCACTACAAAAATGCCTGCTTCAAATATTTTTGCACATGTGGGTCCCTTTCCCTCCTTTATGATCTCTTTAGGATACAAATCCAGTAGAAACACTGCTGGATCAAAGGGTATACACAGTTTGATAGCCCTTTGGGCATAGTTACAAATCCGTTTCTAGAATGGTTGAATCAGTTCACAACTCAACCAACAATGTATTAGTGTCCTACTTTTCCCAAATCCCCTCCAATATTCATCATTCTCTTTTCCTGTGATTTTAGCCAATCTGAGAGCTGTGTAGTGGTACCTCAAAATTGTTTTAATTTGCATTTCTCTGATCAATAATGATTTAGAACACCTTTTCATATGACTGGAAATGATTTTAATTTCTTCATCTGAAAATTACCTATTCATATATTTTGGCCACTTATCAGTTGGAAAATGGCTTGAATTCTTATAAATTTGAGTCTGTTCTTTATATATTTTAGAAATGAGGCCTTTATCAGAACCCTTGAATGTAAAAAAATTTTCCCAGTTTATTGCTTTTCTTCTAATTTTGTTTGCATTGGGTTTGTTTGTACAAAAACTTTTAAACTTAATATAATCAAAATTATCCATTTTGCATTCAATAATGTACTCAAATCCTTCTTTAGCCACAAATTCCTTCCTTCCCTATATATCTGAGAGATAAACTTTCCTTTCTCCTTCTAATTTGCTTATAATATCACTCTTTATGTCTAAATCATGAATTCCATTTCAGTCTTATCTTGGTATAGGGTGTTAGATGTTTTTGTCATACTAATTTCCAATTTCCCCAGCATTTTTGTCAAATAATGAGTTCTTATCCCAAAAACTGGGATCTTTGGGTTTGTCAAACATTAGATTACTATAGTTATTGATTATTTTGTCTTGTGCAAAGATCTATTTTTATTTGAGTTTGACAACAATGCAAAAGATACATTTTCTCCCCACCGGATTATGCTCAGCTTTGCAAGTTAAGTAACTTTTTTTTTGTATTCAAAGATATATCATTTTTAGTAAAAGTTGTCAGATTTATGTGATCTTGATTGTAGTTTGTTGGTTTTCGAATTCCTTTTTCCTAGATATTTGCAATGTTTTTTCTTTGACATGCATTTAGCCTTGATATTACCAATATTTTTCTTTTTTGGATTTCTTTTAGGTGATTAGCAGATTCTTTCAATCTTCATTTACCCCCCAAGATCTAGTAAATCTAAGCAGTGTTCATTAATGATTTCTTGATTTTAGAATATTCAGGTTTTTTAATTATAGTTTTCAGGGAATCTACGGATTCTTAAATAATCTGTCTTTGAACTGTTTTCCAGGTTAATTATTTATATCAGCTACTTTACATTTCTTTCTCTTCTGTTCTTTCAAAGTTTTGATTTTATTATATTTCCCCATATCTCATAGAATTATGACTATATCTTACTTTTGATTTTAATTTATATTAACATTTTCTCCATTCTTTTCTTAAGTCTAGAGATCCAACAAAACAATAAGTCAAACCCTGATTTGTAGCATTTGTCAATTTCTGAGATATAAATGCTTACACTGAAAATTGGATTATCAAGCACACCACTTGATGAAAGAATTTTTAGTTTGCTGACTAAAGAAATGAAATAAAAAACTAGTAGTTTAAAGTTCAGACAACTCTTCTCTCAAGTCATGTCATCAAACATTTTTTCAGTGTTTACTAAATGCCTATTAGCCTGGTGCAGCTAGTAGGGTGCCAGGTCTGGAGTTAGGAAAGTTCATCTAGCCTCAGACACTTACTAGGGTTTGACCCTAGGCAAGTCATTTAACTCTGCCTCTGTTTTCTCATCTGTAAAATGAATGGGAAAAGGCAATAGCAAGCCATTCTAATATCTTTACCAAGAAAATCCCAGAAGGGGTCATGAAAAGTTGGATATGACTGAAACAACTCAACAACAAAGGCATGCTATGTACTTTACTAAGCTCTGGAAATGCAAAGAAAAGCAAGAACAATCCCTGCTATGAAGGAGGTTAGTCAAGTAGGGGGAAGAAACAGCCAAGCAAGTATGTACAAACTATCTACAGGATAAATTGGAGATAGTCACAAAGGAGAATCATTAATATTAAGGGAAATCAGGAAAAGCTTCTTGTAGAAACTGGGATTTTAACTAAGACTTGAAGGAAGTCAGAGAAGCTGAAGACAGAAATGAGTTTGTAGTCGTTTATTCTTTATTGAAACCATAAAACATGCCAGTGAATGGGATTTAAATGAGGGAGTAATCTGGGGATATTGATAATTGATCCTCTTAATTTTATTCTATTAGTCTTGCATTGAGGTTTGTGATGCATTGGATTCCAAAGAACTATTAAATTACCTATACCTATTGATCCACCAATATCACTGCCAGATCTATTTCCAAAGATGATTAGGAAAAAAGGAAAAGAACCTAAGAGCTCTAAAAATATTTATGGCAGCTCTCTTGGTGGTGGCAAAGAAATGGAAATTGCAGAGATACCCAAATCTGAGGAATGGCTGAACAAGTTGTGGTAGATAGATGTGATGGAATACTACTATGCTACAAGAAATAATGAACTCAATATCATTTGTTTAGGTAAGATTTTGAATTTTAGGGTTTTTTCCCTCCCTTCCTGTCTTACCTCCCAACTGCCTAAGATGGTAAGCAATCTGATAAAGGTTATATGTGTACAATCATTTTAAATATATTTCTGTATGAACTTAGTGATCTTAGAAAAACATGAAAAAACTTGTATGAAATAAGAATGATTTTGAGGGAATAAGTTACTTTACTTATCAACATATCAAGAAAAAGAACTAATAGAAGTATGTATAGAATAATTGTGTGTGTGTGTGTGTGTGTGTGTGGTGTGTGTGTGTGTGTGTCCTAATGATAGCTATCTCTAGGCTGGAGTAGGGAGAAAAAAGGAAAAAAAAAAAAAAGAAATTTTACATGATAATTTTGTTATTGTTGTCCTTCATTCTCAAAGAGGATCACGACATCAGACATCAGAGTGAATTGGATTTAAGTGAGGGAGGGCAGTACAAAGTCACCATCCTTACTTTGTTCTCTTGAGTCATCTGGATCCAGTGACACGATATAGATCCGAATAACTGGAGATGGCCCCCGGAGGCCGTGGGAGACTGCTCATTTTAAGGCAAGATTTTTAACAGGTCCCAATTTGACTGAGGCAATGATCAATCAGTGATTAAAGCTAGGTAAGACTGGGGCAAAGCATGGCTTTTTTTACCTAGTCAAAAAAAAAAAGTAATAATAATAACATCCAACAGTCTCCAAAGCACTTTAAAATGTGCATACCTTTTGATTCAGCTATAATATCACTGCCTAGGTCTGTATTCCAAAGATATATCAACTATCTGAGCCTTTTTTTTCCTCCAAACTTACTATCCCCAGTTCTTTGAACTGATATTCCTTCATCCATCATGAAATCCAATCTTTTATCCTAAGATGGGTTGGTTTCCTTTTGGACATGCTCTAGCTTAATGCAAGCTACACAAGATAGTAATTTTTTGTCCTTCACTTTTGAAGAGGATCATGACATCAGGGAGATGGTGCCATGGATACAAGTGAATTGGATTTAAATGAGGGAGAGCTGTGCAAAGTCACCAGTCTCCTCACTTTTACCTCCAGAGCCATCTTGGGTACAGTGGCAAGATGTAGATAAGGATGACTGGAGATTAAAAAAACAGGAATTTCTCTCTCTCTCTCTCTTTCTCTCTCTCTCTCTCTCTCTCTCTCTCTCTCTCTCTCTCTCTCTCTTTTTCTCTTTCTCTCTCTTTCTATTTCTCTCTCTCTCTCTCTCTCAAATCAGCTGCATTCTCTGGGATTAACGTGTCTGCTTAACTGATTAATAAGGAAGATCTGCTTGGTTTGCAAAATACAATAGTTTATGTGGAAAATACAATTTATTTTAATATTGGGATTGCTTCTTCTATTGCTCTCATGCTTTTGACTCAGATTTACAACTCCTTGAAAGGGAAGAATTAGATTCAAATTCAAATTCAGATACTTATTATCCATTTTACATTAAACCAATTAACTTCCCCTTCTCGGTATTCTTTATCTATAAAATGGGAATGACAATAGTTCTTCTCAAGGTCTTCAGTCAAAATCAAATGAATTCATAAATTTAAAGCTCTCTATAAATATAATATAATTATTATTCTACTCTCCTTTATGATGGAAGCTTTAAAATAAAAATAATAATATATCATGCTGAAAATATTAACTTATCAACTCACTACCCCCCAGTAAAAACTAATCCTTGAGGCATGCATTGCTTGCTACCTTTTTTATTTTTCTTAGAACTGGAGAAGAATGAGATCTTCCCGGACTTCCTCAGTAAGTACATGAAAACCCCACAGGAGTGAAAAAAATCCTTGCAAAAGCAGCATAGGACTATTCTGAATCAAAGGATCAGAAAGAAGTCTTGGTGAAAGGCTGACAATGACTGGGGAATCACATTAAAGTCTCCTCTTAGGAGCCAATATTTATCTTCATGAAAGATAAGCATATCCCCTGAATCCATCTCAACTAACCCACTGTTGCCTCTGGGAATAAAGATGACAGACTAATTAATAGTCCTAGCTTAAATTCAAATAGATCACTAAGCCAATCTGGTTTTTTTCCCCCTCAAATGATCAAATAAGCCCAGAATCTGAAGAAGACAAAAAAGGATTTAATGGACCTAGAATTTCTTCTTTTAATTTAAATTCATTTATTTTTCATTTAATATCTACTTTCACTTCCATTTACCTTCTCCCCAAATGAACAACAATAAAAGAAACGAGGAAAGAAAAAACTGTCTTAAATATACTAATAGAGAAAAGCAAATCCCACACTGATCATGTCTGAATATATACATTTCTATCTGTTATCTTGAGTCCACGATCTCTCTGTCAGGAAACAGGGAGACACCTACAGATCGGATGGGAATGTATGAGTTCATTTTTCCAGAGTATCTGATGAACGCAAATAGAAAGATGGGCAAGGTGCTGAAGCAACTTCCAGTCTAGCTCACTCCCAATACAGTTTAATGAAGACTAAAAGGGACAAGAAATATTTGGTTGTCAATGTGGAAAGTGAGGGATTGAGTCATAGACATAAATGTGGTATCAATAGTTTTATAGAAAGGTGCCTCTGTCCCTCCCCTTTCTTCAGTTAAGTATCTTGTCCCATCTTTTCCCCCACTCCAGTTCCAAAATACCCCAGTAGAAAACAAGCCTTATTTCCCAAATTCCTTGCCCAAAAATAAGTGATTTTTTTTTTCTTTTGATAAAAGAGAAAGGAATAGTTCTGAGATGGTAAGGAATATCCTTAATTTTATTGGGGGTATCCTCAAACCCAGAAAAATCTTTATACTAAAGGCATCTATCTATATTTTTCACATAGGGTAGAGTAATAGACAAGCATTTGTTATTCACCTGAGTTGTTCTAGGCACTATGCTAGGCAGTGAGAATACAAAGACAAATAATGTCCCTATTCTCAAGATTACATTCTATATAATGATTCATGGGGATTTCTAGCACTATTGTCGTGAGTCAGGGTTCTTCCTCTTTAGAAATTTAATGTGTTGTGCAACGCATGAAAGGTACCTCAAAGTTAGACTTGAAAATGTAATTTAGGGACTTGAACCATTACAAATACAAAGTATCCCTTGCCAGACACTGTAAACTTTTTTTGATGTGCTAACAGATCCTAATGAAAATAGCCCAACACTTACATAAATAAGGGATTAGGTACTTTAGATCTGTTATCTGTGTTTAATAGATGTTATCTATTATTTGATGATATTAGCCTCATACTTCAGCAAGAAGACTAGCTAATACCACAAGGTAAAGCAGAGGATTACCCATCTTTTCAGAAACTATGAGTCTAAAAAATCTCTGACCAGAGTCACTACCTCAGAAATGGTCAGAGAAATAACAATAGATTTGAAATGCACAGATTATTATAAGAAATGAACACAATGATTGTCATGGAAAGGTAAAATCAGAACCATCCCAACCTATTTTAGCACTAACACCTTAAATAGGTGTCAATTGGTCAATCAATCAAAAAACCTGAGAGGAAGTAAAGAAAGACTTTTGAATTGAATATCATGTTTGGACAAGGCTTCAAAACATGATCAAGTCCTAAGGATACTCTATATATTATCTTAGAAATTGAGAAGGGGAGAAATTCCCTTGGAATACGGAACCCCATGAAAAGAAAACTCCTGGAGAAAAAGAAAGGTTTCTACTAGGTCTACTTTTTCCCTTTTTCTTCTTTGACTAAAGAAGGACCTTGACAACTTTGTCCTTGAACTGTGAGTTCTGGATTTTAGCTATCATATGTCTGGAAGTTTTAATTGGGAGTTTATTTCAGGTGACTGGTGGATTTTTTCAATTTCTACCTTATCCTCTTATGCTTCTAATTAGTTTTTTTTTTTAATAATTTCTTAAAATTTGATGTTGAGGCTTTTTTTCTCATGCCTTTCAAGTAAATCAATGATCCTTAAATTATCTTTCCAGGTCAGTTGTTTTTCCTCTCAGATACTTCGTCTTTTCTTCTGTTTATTAAGTCTTTTGACTTTGTTCTATTTTATCTTGTTTTGTAGCTCTTTTTACTAAGCGATTAACTCTTCTTCCTAATTTTTCTTGGTTAACACTGAGTTCTTTTATGATTTTTTTCCCCTCTATCACTCTTATTTGGTTATAAAAATAACCAAATTTGCTTTCTTTAGCTCTTGTTTTTAACTCTTCTAGAAATTCTTATTGAGCCTGTGTCCAATCTGCATAATTTTCATTCGTGTTTTGCTTGTAGATGTTTCCAAGTTTTTATATTAATAAAGTATTCTCAATTTGCTAGAGGTGAAGCATAGGGGTTGGGGGAAAGGGAGTTTGGTGTGTCTAAACTTTTTCTATTTTTAAAACTCAGTCTGGGGGCCTACAAGTTTTCAGTGCTTCCTAGTGAGAAGTTTGTCATAGCCTCTTGGAGTGTGTTCTGCAGCTTCTAGCTTGTGAATAGTTGAGTTTCTTTTTTTATAATTTATTTAAAATTTTTCTTTTTCCCAGTTACATGTAAAAATAACATTTTTGGTTATACATGTACATTCTTTTTTTTTTTTCATATTTCCTTATGAATCATTTTGGGAAAGAAAAATCAGAACAAAAGGGACAAACCATGAGAGGAAAAAAAAAAAAAAAACATGCACAAGGAAAAAAAAAAGGGAACATAGAATGTTTTGATTTACTGAATTCAGTCTTCATAGTTTTCTCTTTGGATGTAGATGATGTATTACATCCAAAGTTTATTAGGGTTGTCTTAACTACGTGAACTGCTGAGAAGAACCAAATCTGTCAAAGTTGATCACTGCACATCTTTCTGTTACTGTATACACTATATTCCTGGTTCTGCTTGTTTCACTCAGCAACAGTTCATGTAAATCTTTCTAGATTTTTCTAAAATTGGCTTGTTCATAATTTTTTATAGACCAATAACATTCCATTACTTTCATATACCATAATTTATTCAGCCATTTCCCAATTGACAGGCATTTACTCATTTTCCATATAGTGAGTTTCAGTAGACCATTGCTGGATTCAGTCATTATTAGCCTGCTGTGAGGTCCTGCAGATTCAGAGTGACAGAGGGGCTTTCGTTTGGGTTTTGGTTTCTACAATGGTTTTTTAACTGTAGGCTTATGTTCTGGGATAAGAGTTAGAACTGAGTTGTGGCTCTGCCTCTGGGCTCAGTGCCACCCAGTTAAGTTTCTAGGTTTTAGTTTGTATTCAGCACTTAGCTAGATCTCCATGTTTAGTCATGGCTACTTTTCTCTGACCTGGATCTGTGACCCAGAACTGAATAACAGGTGATAGAACTGCTGCTTGGAAGCCATTCTTATTCCTAAGCTAGGCCAGGAGTTTCTTGGGATCTCTTTTTGTCCTGGCACTTCCTATCCTGATACTCTCTCTCAGTTCCCTTTCAGTTCCTGGGTGCTGGAGTACTTATGGTCCTGTCATTGCCACCTTGTTGTACTCCTGACCAGTCTCCACCTCAATGTCCACAGACCTCTTTGTTTTCCTAACCTGCCCTGGTCTAAAAAAATTAATGACCTACTGTGATTTTTTTCTTTGTTTTCTCTATCAGAATTTGTTTTGGTGAGTTTTCTAGTTTGTGGTGACAGAACTAGGCAAAAAAGGCTAATTCTCACTCCATCATCTTGATTTCACTGATCTTGACAACTTTTAAGTATCCAGAGGATGTTGGATCTCTCCATTTTTTTTTTATCTCTGTCCTGGTATTATGCCATCTCAGGAAAGTTTCTTCACTTTGGTGTCTTAAACAGAATTCTTAGAATAACTATAGTAGTGTCTGCATTATTCATAGTCAAAGATATTATGGACTTATTGCTCTATTAAGCTCAGCAAAGAGATTGCATCATACCTTAGGGGAATAAACTTCTTGAGAATCCCACAATTAGGAAAAAAAGATATTGTAGTAACCAGGAGCTGAGTCAACCCTTTGCTCTTTAAAATTGAGTCTACTTGTACGTACTAGAGAGTGTTATACTTTTTTTTTTGGGGGGGGGGGAGGAAAAGGGGGGCAAGAGAAGAAATTTTGTATCAAATGTTTATTATACCACCTTAATAAATACTGATTTCTAAAAATACTGCATATGGTTGGCTGATTAAATGACTCTTTGATAATCTCAAACTTGGGAAAAACCACAACACTGGGGGCTTGAGTCAATGGCAGTGGAAAATCAAGATTGATTTTCCAATATTATTTCTTTTTCTCAAAATCCTTTCCTCTCTTCAAGGCTCAACCCAGGTATTATTTTCATGAAGCCTCCTCTGATCCTCCCAGTTAATGATTGCTCTCTCAGATATGTAAGTATATGTTTTTATTTTATCAATAGAATGAAAGGTCCTTCAGGAAAGGACTACTTTTTTATTTTCTTTGTATCACAGAGCCTAACATGGCAAGTGCCTTGTACACATTCAACATTCAATGCTTGTTGATTTTTGTAAAGTGAAATCCTATACAATAAATATTTTTGATCCCTGACCACGAGTCATAGTTTATAAAGAAAGTGCAAGACTAAAATGCTATTTATAGTAAACCATCCAAACTACCTGCCACAGAAAGGTCCATTTATTCACTTAGATTCATATATTGCCTTCACCCATTTGGAGGAAAGGTGAATGTATTAAGGGATAGGGAATATTTAAACAATCATTTGTTTGTTTTTTCCCTATCGAATTCAAAGCACTCTCTTTACCTGCAAATTTTTAAAAGAATTATGTATACTTCAGTTTTACTTTCAGATCCTGCAGATGTAATATCAACATTTTCATTATAGCAAAATAAATGGCAATGACAATAAGAAAATCAAAAAGTTACATGGTATGTTATAATGGGGTTTTACTTAGCCTTTTTAGGCAGGATCTGGCCCATTATCTACCTTTTAAAATGTAATTAAATTAACAGGCATTTATTGGGAACCTATTAGGCTGCCATGTACACTGATTTTGTTTATATTTTTAATTGATAAAGAATAAACAACTTAAATGGTTTATACTGACACAACTGCACTTATTTTTTATAACCTCAAAATATTTAATTAATTTCCTATTTGGTTTGGCTTTTTTTTAATCTTTGTCTTTTTCTTTTCTTTCTTTCTTTCTCTTTTTCTTTCTTTCTTTCTTTCTTTCTTTTTTTTTTTTTTTTTTTTTTTTTTTTTGGTATTTGAATCCATATATGTGGTCAATTGAGTTAACTGAACAACTGAGTTAAAATACTTCAAGAATCTTTGAGGTTTTCTCTTTATAGTTGCTCCCACCATCCAACCTTCACTCAATTCATTTTTTTGTCAGAGTAATGGAAAAAGAAGTTGCTAATATATAGTATAAACAATAACAGTTAAGTTGGCACAGTAGATAGAGCACTGACTGGGCAAGTCAACCTTGTTTGCTTCAATTTCCACATCTGTAAAATGAACTGAAGAAGGAAATGGTAAATTACTCAGTATCTTTGCCAAGAATATCCCAAATGGGGTCATGAGTCAGATATGACTGAAATAACTCATTATAAAGATGTGGATACATTATAAGATGTGGATAAAATCAAGCATATAGGTATGGATATAATTTAGGCCAAGTAGAATTATAAGAACTCCAGGAGTCTCTCATGACTTTCAATTTCAATTCCTCCAGAAAACCTTCTCTGATTCTTCCATTGGAAATGATCCAATGATCTTCCTTGATTCTCCATATGAGGGGTTAGGGAAAGGAAAAAAACAAGTATTTGTTAAAGAAAAAAAAAAACTAACCTACTACATGCCAGCCACTGCACTAAAAATTTTACAAATATTCCATTGGGTCCCCACAATCTACAAATAATAGTAGTTTGTTTGGGATTTGGGGGATTTTTGCTAAGGCAATTGAGGTTAAGTGACTTGCCCAGGGTCACATAGCTCAGACACAGGAGTGTCTGAGATCAGATTTGAACTCAGGTCCTCCTGACTTCAGGGCTAGTGCTCTATCCACTGTGCCACCTACCTGCCCCCTCCACCCCACCCAATAATACTGTTATTATCATGATTGAACAAATGAGGCAGATAGAGATTTAAGTGATTTCCTTAGAGATACCAATACTTAAGGATTGGTAAATGTCTGAAGCCATATTTGAGGCCAGAACTTCTTGATTATCAGTTTAAAATTATATCCATTGCATTCTCTACTCATATTATTAGTATTTCTCATACACTGATCATTTTCTATTTTGCATTGTAATTCTTTTCCTTTGTTGCAACTTTTTACTAGATTTTTACCTCTAGAAGGTCAAGAACAGTATTTTATTCAGTTATACATCATTGCCTCTCCTCAATTAAATCTTAGGATGTTCTGCATATTTAAGACACTTGAAAATAATCAATATGTCAGAATGAATTCATTTTAATTTAAGAAGAGTCCAATTTAACAGTTAGTCTTTAAGATTCTTAAAGTCGTGGTAATATAGTAGAATCAGCACTGAACTTGAACTCAGGAGGCCAGGGTTCATAGACAAATCATAATGAGCCTCAGTTTCCTTACCCTCTAGAATGGGGAGAGTACTCAGGAAATCAAGGTAATGCAAATGAAGAGAAAGGAATTTTAAAGCACTAAATAAAAGAAGATCCTACTTTTCCCCAAAGCCAGAATTATAGAAGGCATCAAATACCTCTGCCTGTGGCCCTGTGAACCAGATTAATATGTGACTGGGAAATATTTCACAAAATAAATAAATGCAATAGAACATAGATAATGTTAATATGAGGTTTTCTAAGTCAATATGTGATCTGCAACTATATTAAATACAGCTGTATGGACCCTGCTTCTCTATGAGGCTGATATCACTGACCTACACTGAAAAACACTACAAAAACAATGGTATAAACTCGACATATCTTTAGTCACACAGACAGTAAAATTCTATGTCTGTTTGGGTTATTTATGGCCAAGAATTATTTGTCCTTTTTTTTCCCCCCTAAGTCTGTATGTACCAATATCAGGAGTTCTTAATTATCACAGAATCCTTTGGCAATCTGACAAGCCTATGGATCTTGTCAGAATAATGTTCCAAAATATAAAATGTTAAATACAAGAACACCAATTAGACTGAAATATAAAATATAAGTTGCTTGAATTTAAAATAAGTTGCTTGTTTCTATGCTTTGTTTTTATATCTATATAGAGTGTTTCTATACATAGTAGATGGTTAATGAAGGTTTGGTCAATTGAAATGATAATAAAGCTTGCATTCTGTCAAGGAAACCAAAAGGTTGACAACTAAGAAGTACCAAGAGAACAATAGAGGCCTGGGAGATATATTAAACCAAAGAACGATTTTTAGGGGAAAAAAAACACATTGTATAAAATTTCTTTTTTTTTAAAAAAAGAAACTTTGCATTTCTATCCCACCAGAGAATAGTATTTTAATGAACACATGAAACAACTAGGTGACATCTTTATCAGCCCTCATAAACCTTGATTGAACACACAGTGATAAGGCCTGTTTAAACTGTCATCCTCCTGATAACATATACAGAGTCAGCTCAGGCCTTAGCAACCGACTTGTGTAAAAGAGGCCTCTCCAAACCCCAAAGTGCAGGCCCGTTAGGTAATGTATATCTTGTAAACAGTTCAAAGCCCTGTGCAGTTGCTTAAGTTGGGGTCTGGGGGTGGATGGGAGGGGGAGGGATGGAAGAGTGGGGAGAGGAGAGAGAAGAATGGGGAAGGGGAATAAATACACTCCTCCCCCCCTTGATTTTCTTGTGCCATCCCTTTGCCAACCACCTTCTTCAGAATTATAGTTAAATTGGGGGTGAATTAGGGGCTTGGAGGGAGGAGGCTTTAAAGGCACAATGACCTTTAGCATTTACATTTACAAATTTTACTCTGAAAACTCTGTAGGGTAGGTTTTAAAAGCTGCTCCAGCTTTCTAACAGCATCACGAATGAGTATAAATAAAATCCAAAAAAAGAAAAGGAAATCATGGAGTTTATGAAGATGAAGTCAATTCTCAATGCTACAATTCTCAACCTTTCTGCACCTCCCCTCCCCTTTCTTTCTCCCTCCTTCATCCAACTTCCTTTTTGAGGCCTCCTTTCCACTGACAATTTGTTCCTTCCATGGAGCACTCTTCCCCTCCCCACTGACTCCGGCTCCAAATGCTTGAGCTTGCTTCTCAATCCCATGGTCACAGTGACACCCAGAGGCTGTATCAGGGGCAGGAGGGTGTAGTAGCCTTAATAAGCAGCATTGCAAAGAGAAAGAGCACTTACACCCAGAGGATAGGATATTCACTTACACTGCAAAGAAAGGGAAGACCCAAGAAACAAGGTTTGAAGAAAAATTTCCATACATATATACATACTTTCAGCATGTATGTCTGTATGTTATACACATATTTATTTTATATGTGTATATATATATATATACATATATATATATATACTCAAATATGTGTATATACCTACATAATGCACATCTAAAGAGAGATACGTACAGAGTGTACACACACACACACACACACACACACACAAACACATATATATATGTGGGTTCTGGAGAGAAAAGAGAAGGGCAGTTCAGTTTGTAGATTGATTTTGTATTTTGAAATTAAAAACCTCCCCTACTGCAATATACATACAATACATATTTTTTACATGTATTTATATATAATATCAACATATAAAAAAAGAAAGGAGAAAAAGAAAAAGAGACAGACAGATTGACACATAGGAAAGAGACAGGAAGCAGTTTGAAGATGAACTTGGCTTCAGTCCAAGTACTACCTGTGACGCTTAGGAGATGTGTAACTCTGGGCAAATTATTGAATCTTTTCATCACCTTAGGTGACTGTAAGACTATTGCTGTGGATGAGAAGAAGCTTGTATTGATAGAGACAATCAAGAATGAAAGACGAGGATTCCCATCCCTCCTTAGCACAATTAAAATCAATAGACATTTATTAAACATTATGCTACTAGGGATTGGAAAACAAAATAAAACAGTCCTTGCTCTTGAGGTGCTTACAATCAAATAAAGTTGAGAGAGTACCAGGGAATAAAGGCAGACCATTACAAATTAAAATGCCAGGAGGCATTGAAATAGGGAGCAATATAGTTTCAATTGATCAATGATGGACAGAAGCATTTACATCCAAAGAAAGAACACTGGGAAATGAATGTAAACTGCTTGCATTTTTGTTTTTCTTTCTGGGTTATTTTTTACCTTCTGAATCCAATTCTCCCTGTGCAACAAGAGAACTGTTCGGTTCTGCACACATATATTGTATCTAGGATATACTGTGACATATTTAACATGTATAGGACTGCTTGCCATCTAGGTGAGGGGGGTGGAGGGAGGGAGGGGAAAAATCAGAATAGAAGTGAGTACAAGGGATAATGTTGTAAAAAAATTACCCTGGCATGGGTTCTGTCAATAAAAAGTTATAATTATTAAAGAAAAAATAGGGAGCAATAGGGGGAATAGTGAAAGACTTCTTGGAGGAAGAGGTGGGAGAACTGGTCCTTGAAGGAAAAGATTTCAACAGTTAGATATGGAAGGGCGGGGAAAGAGAGTATATTAAAAGGATGTAATCTAATATAATATAACCTAAATGAAACCTAAAATAGAAATAACTAAAAAGGAGGTCTCCTCTCAGGACAAAAGAAATATTTCTTATTAAATGAATCACTGATATAGGTCTTTTAAAAATTTTTGTTTTTTTCCAAAGACAATTTTAAAAATTCATTGTTTTTAAATTTTGAGTTGCAAAATTTCTCCCTTCTTTTCTCACATTTTCCTTCCCTGAGACAATAAGTGATTTGATATAGGTTCTACACGTGCAATCATGCAAAACACATTTCCATGATATAGAATATGTGTGTATGTGTATGGGGAGAGGATTAAGCCATGTCTTTTGGGTGTGCAAAAGACAATACATTTTTTTTTTTTAAGAGATGAAGCTAGAGCCAAATTTAGAAGATGCTTGGCACCCATGTCTCAAAGGTCATTAACCTGCAGTTTCAGCAGAAGAGGAATGAGAAGGGGATTTTACAGCTGGGAAATTCCACAGCTCTATGAAAACCACCTGGTTATTCAAGTGTTCAAGGACTTGAATTTTAGCAGTTTTCAAGATTAGTGAACTAATCTCTCAACTATGAGGGTACACTCCAGGAAGAGAAACCAAGCTTTATGATTGTAATTGGTCCTTTGAACAAACTCAGTTTATGTGCCAATTTATCTAATATTATACACATCCATTGCACTTCGTATTTGTAAAATGTTGATCTATCAAATCCAATCAAATGAGATATTTATAAAGCCTGTAGCACAGAGCCTGGCACAGAGTGGGCACATAACCCACATTTATTTCATTCCCCTCTGTCCTGTATCACTTTACTGCCATAGTGTCAGTTAGATTTTGTTACTCACAACTCTGCAAAAGGACGAATTTGATTCCCAAAAGTGATTAAGTGATTTGCTCAATGTACAAAGCAAGTTGGTAGCAGGTCATGCATTAGTGGGTTCAAGCTCCTTAGGTTGTAGTTGAGAGCTCAATCTTTAGACTTTTGCTGTATGACATAACTGGAAGAGAAAGTTCCTGGTGGTTCCAAGGATCAAACGGAAAGTCTTAAGCATTCTTGGGATCCATTTTAATGAGCAGCAATTATATCAAGAGGGGTCATTCCAGGTATTGGCCCCAGATGAACAGAGAACTCTGGATCAACTCAAAGCTATAGACCTCAAAACCAAGAAGAAAAAGCAGACATCCTAATTTTGTTTTTGTCATTCAGTCATTTGCAGTGGTATCCTAACTGTCACCCCATTTGGGGTTTTCTCTTTGTTGTACATTTTTCAGTCATGTCCAATTCTTCATGTCCCACTTGGAGTTTTCTTAGCAAAGATACTGGGGTGATTTGCCAGTTCTTTCTTCAGCTTATTTTACAAATGAGAAAACTGAGGCAAACAGAGTAAAGTGACTTGCCCAGGGTGACCCAGATAGTAAGTGTCTGAGGCCAGATTTGAACTCAAATCTCCTTGACTCCAGGAGCAGCCCTCTACCCATTGGATCATCTCGCTGCCCTCTATATCTTAATGACAGAATTCAAAATAACCAACCACATTTCCGTGTATTCTTATTGGTATGTATGATTGCCTTTGCAACACCAAGTTAGGCTATTACACTCAAGTATTCATATGAAGCTGTTGTCTCATTGATTTGGGAGTCCCTACCAATGATGCAGATAGAAATTCATCCCCTATAACTGCTCTGTGTGCAGCCCACCAATCCACCACCAAAGGCACACTCAGGGTGCTGATTCCTTGCTTTCTCTTGTGAAGTACTATGCCTGACCATCTGGCACTGTTACCCTCACCCCATAAGCAGTCCATCTTTCCTTCCTACCCTACATTTCCTTGATGACACCTTTTCCTCCTGCTCTTCAAAGTTCTTCACCATGTTTAAGGTACAAAACTGAATTTGATACTAGACTAGGAGGGAGAAACGCCTGGGTTTGAATTCCTTTTCCTATTATTTACTAGCTATGGACTAACTATTTAACATTTCTGAGGTTATTGTGAGGATCACATGAGATAACGTATGTAAAACACTTTGCAAATCTTAAAGCACTACAGGGATGCCAGCTGTTACACCTGACATCTTGCTGAGGGCAAGAAATGTCTTATTGCCTCTTTTTATATCCCTAGCACTTAACACTGCACTGGCACATAATAGACAATAAATGTTTATTGATGAACTATACAATCTACACAAAATGTTCTACCCCTAACAATATTAATTATAATGTAACACAAATCATTCCAACTTATATTTTTAATGAATTTCACAAATGTCAAATAAAATTAGCATTTCCATGTCCATAGTAGATCAGAAAAGGAAAACATCATATGAAATGATGAATCTATTATTCAGGGCTTGCTTTTTTCTTAAAGTCTAAATGTGTATTGGGGCAGGTAGGTGGCACAGTGGATAGAGCAATAGGCCTGGAATCAGGAAGAGTCAAGTTCAGGAGATCATATTTAGGCTCAGACACTAATTAGCTGTGTGACCTTGGGCAAGGCATTCATTCTGTTTGCCTCAGTTTCATAAAATGAGCAGAAAAGGGACCCACATGTGCAAAAATGTTTGTGGCAGCTTTTTTTGTGATGGCAAGAAACTGGACACTGAGTGGATGCCCATCAGTTGGAGAATGGCTGAATAAATTATGTATATGAATGTTGGAATATTATTGTTCTGTAAGAAATGATTAAAAGGATGATTTCAGAGAGGCCTGGAGAGACTTACATGAACTGAGGCGAAGTGAAATGAGCAGAACCAGGAGATCAACGTACATGGCAATAACAAGACTATACAATTATCAATTCCTCTCTTCAACAATGAGATGATTCAGGCCAGTTCCAATGATCTTGAGATGAAAAGAGCCATCTAAACCTAGAGAGAGGATGGTGGGAACTGAGTGTGAGATCACAACATCGTATTTTAGCTCTTAAAAAAATAAATAAAATGAGCTGGAGAAGGAAATAGCAAGTTGTCTAGTATCTTTGCCAAGAAAATTCCAAAATGGGTTCAAAGAGAGCTGGATACAGCTCAACAAAATAAAAATAAATTCAACATTTAACTTTTAAAGCTATCCTGCTTGGTTAGGATTCCTTCAAAAAATATTTCAATTATTCTCTCTGGTTTCTTTTTTGTTGTTGTTAGCAACAATATCTTTAGCTCCTTTCTTCTTATCCCCTCTTTCCCCTAACATTAAAAAGAAAGAGAGAAAACTGAGCCCTTGTAATAAATATATTATCAAGAAAAATAATTTCCTGACAAAAATGTATGCCTCATTCTGCATCCTGAGTCACTCACCTCTCTGTCAGGAAATGGGCACCATGTTTTATTATCTGCATTCTGGAATCATGGCTGATCATTGCAGTGTTTTTACATCTTTCCAAGTCTTTTTAAAAATTTTTTCTCTTGGTTCTTCTTATTTTGCACAGAATCAATCTTTCCAGGTTCCTCAAAAAGCATTCCTTTCATCATTTCTTATAGCAGAGTATATTCATATGCCATAATTATTCCAATTTTATGGAAGAGAAAACAAAGGTATAAGATGGTTAAATGACTTGTCAGTGATCCCATGGTTAGTAAGTGAGAGCTCCAGATCTCAAATCCAGACCTTCTGATTCCTAGTCTAGCAATACAGCCACTGTACCACACTGTTTGGGAGTTTACATTACTCTTCCAATATTGTATGGCATTTTGTTCTTTTTATTTTTTCAAAACAAAGAAAACTAATTTTATTGAAATAAATTATCAAAATATTTTAAACAAACTCATAGTCCCCAAGTTAAGAGCCTCTGCCCTGAATAAAAACTACAAGTAAGCTAAATTCAAATATTCATTGTATGACATTTTGAAAATGTCATACCCTTATTAGACCATACTCAAGAATCTATGTGCTTTGTTATCCATAAGAAACAAACACCAAAACTGATGGACTGGCTTGTGGAATATTCAAAACCAATACATGCTCTTCCATGTATTTTTGTGTAGGTTTTACTATACATGGAATATTCCACCATACTATAGAACCTTTAGAATACAAGTAGAATACAAGAGAGGAAGCAAACACAAATTGGTTCATTTTATGGTTTATTGTTTCTGGTTAAGTGTATAGGAATAAAAGTGAACTGCTATTCAAAACTCTTTCAAACTTGTCTCCCTTAGGTCTTTTGAATCTTATATCTTATGCCCATCACACATATTTTGCTATTCAGGGATATTATCTTCTTTCTGTTCCTACAACAGGATATTCTATGTCCTGAATATGAGCATTTTCACTAACCATCCTCCATGCCTGGAATAATATCCCTTTTCATCTCTGTCTCCTGAGCTTCTTCAAGTCCCAGATGAAATGTTACCCTCTCCAGGAAGCCTTTCTCAATCCCCATTCATTCTAGTGACTTTTCTCTGCTAATTATTTTCAATTTATTCTGTATAGTTTCAAATATATAGTTTGCACATAATTCCATACATTTGTCTCCTCTATTAGTCTATTTGTTCCTAGAGACTAGAAACTGTCTTTTACTCTTATTTTTATCTCCAGGGCTAGCCCAGTGTCTGGCATATAGTTCTGTAGATGCTTAATTAAATATTCATTGACTGACTGAAAAAAAAAAGTGAACTGTTAAACTAATCCAAAAAATTTACTTCTATTTTCATGAGCAGTGGAGTTCATCACACTTGATACTTCCTAACCTCAAAGTTTGATCCATAGGGACCCTCAATGGTGACCCTCTGGTTCTCCCTGCAAAGAGATGGATTCCCATGTACTGTGGTCCAGTTTGAAGACTGACTAAACAAAAAACATAATTAATTTAGTAATCCTTCAAAAATACAAATCCTAAATATTATCAAAGGCCATGCCTGAGCATGGAGACACTCTAGATTCTTTTGTGTATTGGAATTCCCATTGAGACTTTCAGCCAGTCCTCCACATGATTTTAAGTATGTAATGTCTTGCAGATTTCAGTACTGGCTTCTGACAGCCCTGACATATCTGAACTGAGGCTCACCTCGGCTATTTACTTTAAATCCTGATAAGTTATACTGTACCTGTCAGAGCCTCTCTCTTGACTCAGACTCTTTTTCAAGATGAAAAAAAAAAAAAAAAAAAAAAAAAAAAAAAAGAGGGAGGAAAAGAGGCAGGGAAGGTGAGAGAAGGAAAGAGGGAAAGAAAGAAGTAAGGAGTGGATATGTCTATGTTACAATTGCCATTATTTGATTCTAATCTTGATTCATACTAAAAAGGAAATGCATTCTAGGGAGAAAACCCATTAAAGCTATTTCCCTATCTTTATTGAGAAATTCTGAGATTAAAGTTGGGATTTGAGTTAGTGGGTTAGGGATATGGACCTGTGATTTCATTAGTTTGAAAACTCCCAGGAAAAGAAACTCTCTATTAATATAGGCAACTTAGACTATTAAAAAGTTGCTTAATAGAGCTAGAGTCAGGAGGACCTGAGTTCAAATCTAGCCTCAGAAATTTATTAGCTATGTGATTCAGGGAAAGTCACTTAATCCAATTGCCTCAAAAAAAAAAAAAAATTGTCTAGAGCAGTGACAAGCTCCATGACTTGCTCAGTCACATAGTATGTATCAGAGGTAAGGTTTGAACTCAAGTCTTCTTATCATTAAGGCTAGCTCTATATCCACTATACCAGACACTGTGTAAGCAATTATATATATAAACACACATATTCATATATATATTAATATATAAAATATAAAAACATTTTTTAACTGGCCGGCGGTGGGTTACATTTGGGTTTGTGGTTAGTCATGTGTTGACCCCTGCCCATTACCATGAATATGTACGTATATACACATATGTGTATTGCATGTCTATATATGTATGAGTACATATATGCGTATGTGCATACAACAAGGTGTATATATAGTTATGTATAAGTTTATTTATATATAAATATGTATATGAATTTACATAAAGGAAGATATATGTAATTATATATAGGTATATTTGTGTATATATCAAGGGGGATATATATGTAGTTATGTATAGGTATAGGTTTATATATGCATGTGTATGTGTACATACATATATATGTGGGCATACATATGTGTATATTTATGTGTATATTGTATAGTTATATACATATTCAGGCAAGGATCATTGGTCTTAGAACTCTTGATTTATTGCTCGCTTCCTTGCCTTCCTCCCATTCTTCTTCTCCATTTATGTATGCAGCCACACAAAAGCAGATGATAGCTTTGGTCAATAAACAATACAGTTAGACTCATACAGATTGAGATCCTGGTATCCTTGAACTTTTAGCTAGAAGTAATTATCTGGCCCAATCCCATTTTACACATGAGAAAACTGAGGTCCAGAGAGGGCCTTGCCAAAGTCACACAGATGGTTAGTAGCAGAGACAAGTTTTCAGATCTTGACCCTGAATATAGCATTCCTTCCACTATTGTGATCTGTCCTTAGGGCATTTGTGGAATTGATCATATAAGGTTAAAGCATTATTGATAGAACTTAGTAGTGAATGCTTCCTAATATTTCCTTCCTTCTGGAATGGAGGCATACAATGCTCACCTCTATCTAGCCCAAATGTCATTTCAGGGAAAGCTGTCACAGGAAGGGTCTATCATCTATACATCATTTGGGAACAATGAAACGAATTCCCAGGAGATCTCTATGTTAGCCAAATAGGTTGGCGTGATTTTCCAGTGATTCCTTCCCTCTGCTTGCCCGCCAAGCCGCTTTGGGTCCTAATCAGAAAGATTTTTCTTCAGCGATAAGGCAATTTTTGAATCTACACAATTGCCTTGATCCAGAAAAGTACAATAAATTTTTAAAATGTATGAATAATATATCATAATTGGGCAGTCCTTTTACAAAGTACTTTCCTTAGAATAATAAAAACATTGGCTGGTGTTCTTATAGGGGACTGGGGTTGAGACAATCTCATGCATATAAAATCATATTTGATTCTCATAACAATCCTGGAAGCAAGGCGTTAGGATTTTAGAAGTATTATTGTCCCCAGTTTACAGATAAGGAAATGTAAAAATTTTGAATGATTTGCCCATGTTTACACAGTTAGTATATGAAGCAGATTCTGAAAAGACTTTCCTAATTCCAAGTCCAGTACTTTCTATACCACATAAAATCACAAATTAGGTCTGATATTCAATGAGGATTTGTCAGAAAGGATACTTTATGAGAAATCAAAATTAAGAAATTTAAATAGAACAGATTTGTCATTTGCTCCTAAAAAAAATTACTTTCCTTCTTTATGCCTCAGTTTCTTTATCTGTAAAATGAGCATTTCAGATGCCTTCCTCACAAAGGTACTGAGAAAAACATAAAATAGTTTTGGGAAACTTTCCACAAATGCAAATCCAAATGCTATTTGTAATGGGCTGAGGCCTGAGTTGATGCATTGAGGTCCCAAGCACGTGAGGCTAAATAATAATTGGACCATACTCTATTAATATATAAGCTTGGAGAAAGAATGGCCCCCGCCCACTCTTTGTGCAAGTCCTGATGTGTTATATAGGAAATGGCGTTTTTGGTGAGTGGAGGCAGGGGAGTGGAAAGGGAAGCGGAAGGAGAGACTGCTGGCTGGCGTCTTGACACAGCTCCTCATATTGCTATTGCGACCGCCCTTGACCTCCGATCCGCCTCTGCTAGCTGGCTTCTTGTCGCAGCTGCCCATATCGCTATCGCAATCCTTCTTCACCTCTACAGAGAATAAAGATTGAAGATTTTTCCCTTAACCTGAATTCTGACTCCGGCTGATTTTAAATACACGGTCAGCACAGCTATTGCTATTTCTTTTTTTGGAAACAAAATCATTGCAGCGCAACAAATATCATTGCTGAAATCAAATCCACTTGACCCTCCTTCCAATATATAAGAAATAACTGTACTGCTAGGACCCAGAGTCAACCCAAAGCCCATAGTTTTGATTTGAACATTGGCTCTCTTGGTCCCTATTTTCTCTATAAGTTTCTCTATAAATTAATATTGACCTATGTTAGTGCCATCAACACTCAGTGACCTAAAGGCTGATTTTTAGATTCTTTTTTTTTTTGTCTTCTAGTTTTAGATGTCCATCTTTGAGCTTTTCCTTATCTAGGAAGAGGGGCCAGGTAAAATTGAAGGATTGTAGTCAAATAATTTACCACTTGTTAACACCTCTGCTAAGTGGTCCAAAGGGAGTGGAAGTAAAGGCAATTGCATAAAATAAAATTCAGACTTTTTGTATAAGGTTTTATTTGTGCATGGAGCACCCCCAAACCCCCATCAGCATGGATAATCAAGAGTTGGCTATAGCCAAGATTTATGGGGGAGTATATCTGGATTTCCCTGGTCTAATGATATCCCAGTTGGCCTACATACAGGGCACAGTGCCAGGCCTGTATTTTGGGGAAGGATCATCCAAAAAGATAGGGGCTGATATGATTTGGCTGCTATATTAGATTTGGCATGTGTTGTTACGTGCTTTAGTGTTATGTTTCCTAAGCTCTGTACATGCACTTAGCTGCTTTTTCATCATCGTCAGAAAATATCAAGGCAGCACCTTTTTGGCACTGGCGGCCTTCTGAATATTTTTTAGAAATCATATTTTAAGTGTGGGGCCCAGCAGATACAAGATGTAATGGCACAGCATGGTACTAATAGGTTACTGTGGTGCTGAAGTTACATGGAAAATTAGAATATTTTCCTGTTTCTGGACATCAGAAAGGACTCTGGGAAGAGATGAGATAATAACAAACTTTTTTGGGGGCCATATGAATAAACATTGGCAAATACTTTTTGAAGACTAGAAAATAGGATCTTATTACTTGAGCTAATTAAAACATTCAGGGAAAGAAAAACAAAAAATATAGGATTGTTAGAGTTGCTTAATATTTTTTCTCTTTTTCCTGCCCTAATTGATATGGAATTTTTATTTTAGATTTCTCAAATCAAATTACTTGTAAATGAAATTTTTTTCATTGGTGATAATTGATTCTGGCACCAGATTCTCAGAAGGGGGTGTCTACATGCTGTCAGACAAAACCTTAGTATTTTATCAGAACCAGAGGTTCTGATACAGAGAGTGTAAGCTTGCTTTTTCAAATATTGTGATAGCTATTTAAATATGAAGGCACATTTTGACATAAAGGGTGATGCTATAAGCAAATTAGGAGAGCAAGGAATAGTTTACCAGTTCAGATCTATGGAAGACGGACAAATTTATAACCAAATGATATATATATATTCAGTATAAAATGAATAATTTTGATGACATTAAATTTAAAAGGTTTGATGCAAACAAAACCAATGCAACCAAGATTAGAAGGAAAGCAGGAAGATGGGAAAGAATTTTTATACAAAATGTTTCTGATAAAGGCCTCATTTTTCAAATATGTGAAGAACTGAGTCAAATTTATACAAGTCATTTCTCAATTGATAAATGGTAAAAAGATATGTATGAAAGACAGTTTTCAGATGAAGAAATTAAAGCTATCTATAGGCATATGAAAAAGAAAATATGCTTTAAATCACTATTGATTAGAGAAATGTAAATTAATGCAAATCTGGAGTATTACCTCACACCAATCAGTTTGGCTAATATGACCAAAAAAAGGGGAAATGATAGGGTTTGTTTTTTTTATGATGACAAAAAATTTGGAAATTGAGAGAATGCCATCAGTTAGGGAATGGTTGCACAAATTATGGCATATGAATGTGTTGGAAACTATTGTGCTATAAGAAATAATGAATAGATAAATTTCAGAAAAACCTGTAAGGACTTTCATGAACAGATACTGAGTAAAATGAGCAGAATCAGGAGGAAATTGTACACAGTAACAGCAGGATTAGGTAATGATCATTTCTGATTGACTTAGCTTTTCTCAGCAATACAATGATCTAATACAATTCTAAAAGAATTGTGATGGAAAATGCTATCCACATCAGAGAACAATTATGGACTCTAAATGCAGATCAAAGCATACTATTTTCACTTTTGTTGTTGTTGTTTTTTGTGGCTTTTCCCTTTTATTCTGTGTCTTCTTTCACAACATGACTAATGTAGAAATATGTTTACATGATTACACATGTACAATCCATATCAGATTGTATGCTGTCTTGAGGAGGGGGATTTGAAAGGAGAGAAGGAGAAAAAAAATTGAAACTCAAAATCTTAGAATAAATGATTGTTTAAAAATTGTTTTAAAAGAAGCATTAAGATGCATGAATTTGGGTGTATGTGTGTATATGTGGAAATAGTTTGTTTTTAGGTCAGATATATAAAGAAATCCTGATCAGTGTGAATAATGAATTCCCTAAAGCAGTTACATATTTAAATAAACAATTATGAAATTATATAAAGTTCTAGTCTGATGAAGATTCACAGTGCTGATTCTACTTTTGTCATTTCATTATTTGAAACAACAGAGACCTAATTGTAAGTGGTTTCCTTTCCCTATGAATTTTATTTTATGCATTTAAAAAACATTCTATTTGCCATACAAAATTTTGCAGACTTTAGGTAATGAAGGACTGCCCTTTCTTTGCTAAGAAGACTTAACTCAAATACCTAAGAAAGTATAAGGGCTAGTTTTAAAGGGATAAGAATTCAGCAAAATATTTAAAGCATGCTTGTTGCCTTATTCTCAAAATGAATAACTTTTGCAATGTAGAATATGGCAATTATACTAATGGGGCATTAAAAGGCAAGGGAATGTAGCAAATAAAATCTGCACTAGGAATGGTTCCTTTGCTAGGAGAACTCTCCAAACCAGAGAAATCACAGGTCCAGGAAAACAAAATCAGTTTTCCCCAAAAGAATAACAGCCTGAAATAGCAGGAAGAGCACTAGAAGAATCAGATCAGTTCTCTCACATCTCCCCACTGAGAAATTTACATTTTTCACTATCATAGCCTAATCAATATCTTTACTACAAATGAAATCAGAAAAAAGTCAAGAAATGGCAGCTCAGTGGAAAGTCATCTGGAAGGCTTAAAAATCTGGTTTTCTTGGTTTCACTTTGAGTCTAATGGCAACATGTAACATAGTTTCTTGCTTCTCCTGCATTTGGGCAGCTATGTGAAACAGTGGATAAAGCACAGAAGCAGGAAAAACTTCAGTTTAAATTCACCCTCAGATACTTTCTAGCTGTGTGATCCTGAGTAAGCCATTTAACCTCGGCCTGACTCAGTTCTTCATTTCTAAAATGATTGTAATAAATGGCTTGTAATTTCCCCCTGGGTTGCAAAGATAATGAACGATATAATATTTGTAAAGTGCTATTTAAATGTCAGTTTTTTGCCTTGTAGCATCTGGAATATTAAAGGGAAAAAATCAACTTGAAGTTTATATACCAATATTCTACTGCTTAAGGTGAAGTAGAGAAGTTCTATAAAGATATATCATGGAACATAGAGGGCATAGTGTCCAATATGGCACTCCATTTCCTTTCTCATTTCTTAGGCTGTCTATTTCATCTCAACCTACTCTTATTCTAACAGATATGAGGGCTTTTCCAGGGGTGGGTGTAGGCCTCCTGGGGACTACAACTTAACACTCAAGGACCTAGGGATAACCCTGGTTTGGGGAAAATACATACATACATACCTACATACATACATACATATATATATGCATATGTATATATATATATATATATATATATATATATATATATTCATAACGGTCCCTCCTGAACTCTCATATGTATGCTTTTCCTTTTTTCTTTATTGTTTTATTTTTTCTGCTTATACATGTATATTAACTTTTAAAATTCTTTATGAATCATATTAGGAGAGAAAAATCAGAACAAAAGGGAAAAACCACTACAGAGGGGAAAAAAAAAAGAAGTGAACATAGCATGTGTTGATTTACATTCAATCTCTGTAGTTCTTTTTCTGGATGCCGATGGAGTTTTCTATCCAAAGAGTATTGGGATTGCCTTGGAAGTGCTTTTCTTTTAAACAAATCAGTCACAATGACTCTACTGACTCTTAAGTATGATGCATTCCCTAAACTAGAAAGTAAAAACAAGAATAATCATAAGATAAATTAGTGAAATAGAAGGCAAAATAGGAATAATCAAAATATAAGTCTCTTCATTCTTCATTTTTCTCATGGTTGTTTCTAGTTTTCCTTGAACTTTCCTATTGCCTTATCCTAGAACTTTCTTCAGCTATCTGAGGCATCTTTGCCCTGGAACAGCCTTCCATGCCTATGAACTAATCACCTTAAGGTAAAAAAATACAGGATCCTGATGTGTGAAATCTGCGGAGCTTCCCAGGTCTTTTCTCTTCACTAAGTGCTAAGGCAGCATACACTTTCATTGAAAAACAGTTTTCCTTTTTCTTTTTAAATTAATTTTTTCCAATAGTATTTTTTCCAAATACATATATAGTTTTCAACATTCACCTTAGTAAAACCTTGTTACAGATTTTTTTCTCCCTCCCTTATCACTCCTCTCCCCAAGACAGCAAACAATCCAATATAGATTAAATATGTACAATTCTAGTAACCATATTTCCATAGTCATCATGCTATACAAGATAAATCAGATCAAAAGGGAAAAAACTATAAGAATGAAAAACAAGCAAACAAACCACCACAACAACAAAAGGTGAAAATTCTACACTTTGATCCCCATTCAGTCTCCATAGTTCTCTCTCTGGATGTGAATGGCACTTTCCATCCCAAGTCTATTGGAATTGCCTTGAATCACTTCATTGAAAAGAACCAAGTCCACCATAGCTAATCATCCCATAATCTAGCTGTTACTGTGTATACTAATTCTTTTGGTTCTGTTCACTTCATTCAACCTCAGTTCGTGTAAATAGAAAAGCAGTTTTCTTTAATTTCAGAATCTGCAAAAATATTCAGGTCTTGCTCTGTTATAGACTTTAAGGAATTTTTTCCCCCTCTCAGACCACAAAAGGCAGGAAGAAACAACATAGACAAGCTTTTTAGGAATTTCTTCTCTCTCAAGCTGGTCCTAGAGAGCAAGCTCCTCAACCCCTTTTTCAATAGAAATAATATTGCTTCCACCAATCTGCTCCTAATGTCAAAGCTATTTTCTAGGTAGATCAGCAGCCTGAAGAGCCCATCTGCCCCTAGCTGGGATTTGCTAAGCTCACTTCCAATCAGCTTCTTAGTTCAATAGATTCTATGTTCTGCCTTCTGTAAGCAGTTTCTTTCATCAGCTTTTCCCAAGCTTCTCAAATGACTTCTAATATCTCAGATCAGTCTAACCCTGAGCTCATTATCTTTCTCTCCAAATCCTCCTTATAGCCAAACTTCTTCACTACTTTTTAAGGTATCATCATCTTCCAGACAGACAGGCTCACTACCTAAGTATCATCTTTAAACTCCATCTCACCTCCCCCCCATATCCAATCTTCCCAGTTTTACCTTTGTAACATTCCTTGTACATGTCCTCTTCTCTCCTCTGATACTTCTATCATCTTTTCGGGCTCTTATTACCTCCTGCCTAAACTATCAATATTCTGTTGGTTAGTCTGCCACAATTCTCTCCCTACTCCAGGCCATTATCTACTCAGCTGTTAAAATGTTTTTCCTAAAGCATAGATCTTATCATGTCAGTCCCCTACTCAAATTCTAGAAGTTTCTGTTACTTCCTTTAAAAAAAAAAGAATAGAAAAAAGCAAAACAGAAAATGAAAATAAAACAAAACAAAACAGAATATTGTCACGTGTCCAGCAGAACATCAGGGAGGATTCAAAACATATAACAATGTTATTAGTGCAAGAAAGGATAGTATATGTGTGTGTATATCTATATCTATATCTATATGTAAATAATAGATATAGATATACACACATGATTCATGAGTGTTCATCTTTTCTTTGCTTCCTTGTAGGTTGTTCTTTTGTTCTCTGCTGCACACTTTTTTTACTTTGTCCTTTTTTCTCCTTTTCATCCTCCTCACCTCTCCTAAGCAGTCTATAAGTTAAGTTATAAGTACAGATATACATACATAGATATATATATATATACAAACACATCCACCCAAATATTAACACAATATACATATATATCTATATGTACAGTACATAGAACATACATACATATCTACATATATTTAGACACACAGACATCTATATTTAGACATATACACACATATTTAAACATGTAAACATGCATCTAAAACAATATTAGTATAGCTGATATATAATGTAGATTTCTCTCTTGATTGAATCTTTAAGTTTGACTTTGTCTAAGATCAATGATTATAACTATACTTTTTTTTTCTAATAAATTTTGCTCATTATCCTTGATGTAATGTTTGTGTATATTTCGTTCTTTCCTATCCCTGCTAACTCTTCTATCTTAATTTTGCTCCTTAACTTGCTTTGCTTTTATTTAATCTTCCCCCACTTATGGATCCTTCATCTTCTTCCTCCATCCTTGTTTCCCTTCTGACCATCCTTCTCCCCTTATTTCTTTATAGATTTTGGAGGGTCCTATATATCTTTCATGATATATATGTAGAGTTGCCTATAACCCATTCCTAATATGAGTAGGTTTTCAGAACTAAAAATTCTCTCCTCTTCCCCAATACTTCTGTGTCTCTTCTTCCTCTGCACCTCATTTGTAGAACATAATTACTATTTTTACCTTTTCTAGACAGTTTTGCTTTTTAATGCTAGATCACACTCAACTCTGCCCCAATCTTTCTTTTGAATTGTCCAATTGTTGATGTCAGTTTTAAATATATGGAATACCCTTCCAGGTAAAAAAACAAATAATTTGTCCATGTTAAGTTCCTTGAAACTGATCTTTGATATTGGCTCTTATATGTCAAATTTTCCATTGATTTCAGATTTGGTTGAAAGTTCAGAAAATCTACAAGCTCATTAAATGTCCATTTTTCTTCATTCAATATTATAGATAATTTTGCTGGATATGATATTTTTGGCCTTGGACTAGTTTGTTTGATTGTTGATATATATGATTCTAGGACCTGCAGACTTTTACTGTGGCTATTGATAACTAATTGTAACTCCAGTATATTTGAATTGTTTTTTTCTTGTTTCTTGCAAAATTTTCTACTTGATTTGGGAGATTTGAAATTTGGCAATGATATTCCTATGTGTTTTCCACAAAGGATCTCTTTGAAGTAGTGATTAATGAATTTTTTCTATTTCTAGTTTCCCCTCATGTTTTCTCTCTTCAGGTCAATGGTGATCAATGGATTTTTTTCTATTTCTACTTTTCCCTCATGTTCTGTTCTATCACTTCAGAACAATTTTCTTGGATTACTTCTTGCATTATTGTGTCAAGGTTCTTTTTTTTGGTCACAGCTTTCAGGTAGTCCAATTATTCTTGTGTCAAGGTTCGTTTTTTGATCACAGCTTTCAGGTAGTCCAGTTATTCTTATATTTTCTCCTCTTGATTTGTTCTCCAGATCTTTTTTCTTTTTTTTTTTTTCTTCTTCAATTTTATCTTTATTCTCCTTTATTTTTGGAGAGGCAATTGGCTTTAAGTGACTTGCCTTGAGTCACACAACTAATAAGTGCTAAGTGTCTGAGATCAAATTTGAACTCAGGTCCTCCTAACTTCAAGGCTTGTGCCCTAGCACCATCTAGTGGCCCTAAGATCTGTTATTTTTCTTACAAGATGTTTTACACGCTTCTTTTTTTTTTTTCATTGTTTTTATTTTGTTATTTCTTGGTCTCTTATTGCTTCAGTGGCTTCCTCTTCCCCAATTTTAATTTTCAAAGAGTTATTTTTGTCTTTAAGATAAAAATTTTCTTTTCTAGTTGATTAACTTTTTTCCCCATAATTTTTTCTTGGATGGTTTTTAGTTTTAGTTTTTCCTCAATGTCTCATTTGGTTTTTAAATTTTTCTCTAAATTCTCTCTGGGCAGGGAGCCATTTAATGTTACTCTTTGGGGTAGAAGTACTTTCTTTCTTTTTTTTTTACTTCAATGTCCTCCTCTGAGTACATTGGTTTTACGCGCTGGTTTTCCCTGTTCCCATATTAAGTTTCTATGGTTGGGTTCTTTCTTTGCTGGTTCATTTTTTTTTTTTAAATATAAAAGAGTAAGCATCTCTAATTGTTGGAGTGAGGGGATGGTTGTTTACTTCAACTCTTCCTCTGACCTGGAACCCCAAACCAAAAACTCTACCTTCCTACAAGTTCCCACAGCCAGTTTCCCTATCCTACTCCTCTGCAGTCATAGATGTGCTGGTTCCTTCCCGCCCAAGGCTGTGTCTCTGCAGCACAGCTGGACCTGGCAATCCTAATCAGACAAGGGTCCCCCGGTCTTCCCGAACTCAGACCCTGGACCCAGGTTGTCTGAGACGAAAGTTGCTGTAGTTCATGCTAAGATTCCAGCCAAACCCAACTAGCCCCAGGCGTTCCCATTTGGCGATTAAAGCCAGCTAAGAGATGTTTACACTTCACAGTATTTCCGGCCTGGGGTTTTCAGATCTTGGGTTGTACCAGGAGGACCTAAGTTCTGTGCCAAGCTTTCTTTTTTTGTTTGTTTGTTTGTTTTGTTTATTTATTTATTTATTTTTAAAATTATAACTTTTTATTGACAGTACATATGCATGGATAATTTTTTACAACATTGTCCCTTGCCCTCACTTCTGTTCCTATTTTTCCCTTCTCTCCCTCCAGCCCTTCCCCTAGATGGCAGGAAGTCTTATACATGTTAAATATGTTATAGTATATCCTAGATACAATATATATGTGAACAAACAGTTCTCTTGTTGCACAGGAAGAATTGGATTCAGAAGGTAAAAATAACCTGGGAAGAAAAACAAAAAATGCAAACAGTTCACACTCATTCCCCAGTGTTCCTTCTCTGCGTGTAGCTGCTTCTGTCCATCATTGATCAACTGGAACTGAATTAGATCTTCTCTTTGTCGAAGATACCATTTCCATCAGAATACATCCTCATACAATATCATTGTTGAAGTGTATAATGATCTCCTGGTTCTGCTCATTTCACTTAGCATCAGTTCATGTAAGTCTCTCCAGGCCTCTCTGTTTTCATCCTGCTGGTCATTTCTTACAAAACAATAATATTCCATAACATTCATATACCACAATTTACCCAACCATTCTCCAATTGATGGGCATCTATTCATTTTCCAGTTTCTAGCCACTATAAACAGGGCTTCCACAAACATTTTGGCACATACAGGTCCCTTTCCCTTCTTTAGTATCTCTTTGGGATATAAACCCATAGTAGCACTGCTGGATCAAAGGGTATGCACAGTTTGATAACTTTTGGGGCATAATCCCAAATTGCTCTCCAGAATGGTTGGATTCATTTATAGCTCCACCAACAATGCATCAGTGTCCCAGTTTTCCCTCATCCCCTCCAACATTCATCATTATTTTTTCCTGTCATCTTAGCCAATCTGACAGGTGTATAGTAGTACCTCAGAGTTGTCTTAATTTGCGTTTCTCTGATCAATAGTGATTTGGAACACTCTTTCATATGAGTGGAAATAGTTTCAATTTCATCATCTGAAAATTGTCTGTTCATATTCTTTGACCATTTATCAACTGGAGAATGGCCCAAGCCTTCTTTGTATTTCATCAATCTATGTTTGCCCTGTGACACAAATTTGTTCTGTGGGGAAAATCTGGAGAGGTTGAAATTTACTGACCTATTCCAACATCTTCCCAGAATTCTCCCCCCTTCTATTACTTCCAATGCCATTGCATTAGTAGCATTAGGAAGAAGGACACAATATTTGAGAAAAGAAGATAGTGCAAAATTAAACTGTTTCACCAAGGGTTCAAGACTTTGAAGTAATTTAAGTATAGTTAGAATTGAAGTAATAGCTTGGCTATGTAAAGGATGGGAAGCTTTAGTAGGATTGAAGAACAAGTTTCAATAGGAAGAGGGAGAGGAAAACATTATCAGATGAAGGACTTTCAGCATTCTCAAAACATGGGCTAGGAAGACTTGTTAGTGATAGCAAGACCAACAATATGATCATCTCTATGTGTTAGCTAAGATAAAATGAAGAAATAGGTCAAGGACAAACTGATGCTGAGTGAAACAAGTAGAACCAGGAGTACAATGTACCAGTACCAGAAAGTTTGTGAGATGCTCAACTATGAAAGACTTGGTTCTTCTCAGTGGTTCAATGATCCAAGGCAATTCCAATAAACTTTGGATAGAAAACACCATCTGTATCCAGAGAGAGAGAATTATGGAGAATGAATATGGATCAATACATACTATATTCACATTTTTCCCCTTTTTCTTCTGTTTTTTTTTTCCTTTCAAGTTTTTTCGCTTGCATTCTGATTTTTCTCTCCCAACATGATTCATTAAGAAATGTGTTTTTTTTCTTTTTTTTTTTTTGCTGAGGCAATTGGGATTAAGTGACTTGCCCAGGGTCACACAACTAGGAAAATTTACCACCTAGCTGCCCCCAAAATGTGTATTTTTAAAAAATAATGTATATGTATAACCAGAAAAATAAAGAAAACAAACAAAAAAGAAGTAGATCAAGGGAGTTGAGTAGATTGAAGAACTCAGAAATTCTGGTATAAAAGGAATCATCAATATGCATGTCTATGTCCTTTATAAGGCAGGACTTAGAGTAGAGAGACTATGAAGTCATTAAGAAAGGAGAAAAATGTTCTAGGGGTCAGAAGTTAGTAGCTATTATTTGGAAGTAGATTGGAAGATTAATTTAGATAAAATTCAAAGGAAGATAGGCTGCTGAATGATAGAGGTAGAGAGCAGGTCTGAAGTATCAATGGGGAGCCAGGAGTTGAGGAAGTTGTAATTAAGGACAGAGACACACTGGCAAGCATTGTTTGGTGTATTCTGAGAAGAGCCAATCTTCAGTGAGTACCAGAAGTTGAAAGCAGGGCAGCTAGATGGTACAGTGGATAACATCACTGGTCCTGGAGTCATTAAGATCTAAGTTCAAAGGAGGCCTCAGATACTAGCTGTGTGATCTTACACAAGTTACTAAATCCTATTTGCCTCAGTTTTCTCATCTGTAAAATGAACTGGAGAAGGAAATGACAAACTACTCCAGTATCTTTGCCAAGAAAACCCCAAAGGGAATCATGAAGAGTCTGATATAATTAATCCACTAAACAACAACAAAAAGTTGAAAGGAGCAAGACAGAAAGAGAATGAAAGTGAGAGGCAGTTTATTAATTATAGAGTCAAAAGTTCCCAAGGCAACAATGGGAAGGGCAGGAAGATCTGGATGGATGAGAATGAAGACATGAATAACTAAGATTAGAAATGGAATTTCTTCTTTGGCAATCTGGGGGTTCAGTTTCACTAAATGTGGAAGAGCATGAGAGGGTGGAACTATGACAACCAAGAGGGAATGGATCTAAGCATAGTTCCAGTAGTTGGGAAAAGCTTCACTAATGAAGGCAAGTGGCCAAACTCCAGGTTTGTGGATGCACAAGCCAGAGATATGCTTGTAAATGTTGAAAAAATATCTTTTTTTTTTAAGTACATGAAACACATTTAAGTTTAATCTACATTATTCTGTTGTTTTCTCAAGGCTTAAGAATCAACAAAATAATAAATCCATTCTGGATTGCTATTGTTTGAACATTTCTGAGCTTTTAGTGCTCATGCAGAAAAATTTGCAGTCAGCTTGTACATATCTCTGGAGCAACTCTCTAAAGTCAATCTGGGCCCTAGTTATCCCATTGCCTTTCAGTCTAATAAGCATGCAGGAAGTACCTTCTATGTACCAGGCACTGCTGGGCACTAGGGCTAGGATGACAGTAAGGAAATATCTCCTAACTCAAAAGAACTTGCCTTCTATTGACTACAGCCTTCATTTATTCTGTCTTTTGCAGTATTGCTAGATGCCAGTATTTGAAAGCCTGGTCTCAGGAAAAATAGAGAAAAAGGTATACAAATCAGTAAACACAAAGCACATACAAAATTAAATTGTCCTTTGCAGGAGTAAAAAAGATGTTTCCTGTGGAAAATGATCCCATAGTTGTGCTTTGAAAGAAGCTCAAAGTTGTAGAGACAAGAGCATTTTTTTCATCAATGAAAAAATGCCAAATACCAGTCTGATACGGATACGACCACATTATTGTGTGACATTTGGAAATTTATGACTTAGAGAGAATCTAAAGAAATCCTATAGCTGTTCTTTCTTGCACTAGTTGTTGTTATTCTGTCATTTTTCAGTCTAGGTCAATTCTTCATCATCCCATTTAGGGTTTTCTTGATAAAGAAAATGGAATAGTTTGCCATTCCTTCTCCAACTCACTTTACAAGTGAGGAAACTGAGGTAAACAGGGTGAAGTGACTTGTCTAAGAATGCACAGCTAGTAAGTATCTGAGGCCAGATTTGAACTCAGGAAGATGAGATTTCTTGACTATAGGCCTGACACTCTATCCCCTGTGCCAGTAGACTAACTATGCTTCCCAGCAATTCATTTATGTATAATCTTATAGGTTATACCTTTAGATCAATCACACAAAATTTGTGATATTTTTTTCAGCTGAGGAAGCAGAAATCAAACTATGTCTCTACATTATCTGCTGTAGCAAATATATGGGTTTTTTTTTTAAAGGAATAGAAATATTTTTTTCTTGAATTCAACATTGAAAAAAAAAAGAAAAAAAGCTCTTATACCAAATATCAATAATCAAACAAAACAAATTCCTTCACTGGCCATTTTAAAAAAACCTATGAGTCATTCTGCCCATGTACTTTACTTCTTTGTCAGGAGATGGGTAGCATTCATTATCATAGGTCCTGTGGAAAAAACCTATGGCTTTTCATTAAGCTGTTGGTTTTTACACTGTTGCAATTATTGCATAAATGTTCTCCTGGTTTTGTTCACTTCACTCTGTATCAATCTATCCTATTCTTTCCAGGTTTTCTTGAAACTGTTCCTTTTGGACTGCTTGCCATCTAGGGGAGGGGGTGGAGGGAGGGAGGGGGGAAAAAAAAATCGGAACAGAAACGAGTGTCAATATAAAGTAATTATTAAATAAAAAATTAAAAAAAAAAAGATAATGCTAGGAGGTAAAAAAAAAAAGAAAGAAAGAAACTGTTCCTTTTGTCATTTTTTAATAGTAGAACAGTATTCCATTAAATTCAGATGCCACAATTTGTTTAGCCATTCCCTGCTTGATAGGTACTCCCTAAAAATAATGTTGTAGATATTAGTGTCTTAGGAGACACTAGGATCATTGGATTCCTTATGTACAAATTCTTACTGAATTGTAATCTCTAGTTTATAGACTTTACATCTTTTAAAAATTTAGACACATTTTAAAATTAAAATCAAATACTGAATTGAAACTTTGTGCCAATCAATGGTTTGCTGTCACATAGAAGGCAAAGTGTGCAGGTGCTTAGTGAAGTCAGTAGATGAATTTATTTTAGATGAATTTGCAAAATGAAGGGGACAAACGAAGGTCAGCTCTAATCACTCTATTGCAATAATTCTTCTTGGCCCTGGATTGTATGTGATGAGTGGCAGCAAAATATGAAGAGGGTTTCATAAGAGGAGTATTTTCCTGCCCCCTTGTGGGAAAGGCCGGTTGCTACAACCAAAAAAAGATGTGCTGTTCATTTTTCCTTACCATCCTAAAACCACAAAATCCTGAATGGAAAAATGAAATAAGTTTCTTAAAATATACATTCTGTTCATTCATCAACAAATCATATTTTTGGATATTTGTCAATCCATGTTGATGCATATTTCAATGTTCTTATTTTAAATATTAATAAAATTACTTAACCCCCCATTTAGTGCAGTACATAGAATTTTCCCCAAAATTTGTCTCTTTTTAAAATTAAAGTTTTTTTTTAATTTTCAAAATATATGCATAGATAATTTTTCAACATTGATCCTTGCAAAACTTTGTGTTCCAAATTTTCCCCTCACGCCTTCCCCTAGATGGCAAGAAATCCAATATATGTTAAAGATGTTTGAAAAAATATGTTAAATCCAATATATGTGTACATATTAACGCAATTATCATGCTGCACAAGAAAAATCATATCAAAAATTGAAAAAAATGAGAAAGAAAGCAAAATTCAAGCAAACAACAACAAAAAGAGTGAAAATGCTATGTTGCTCTGGGTGCAAATGGCTCTCTTCATTACAAGATCATTGGAACTGGCCTCAATCATTTCATTGTTGAGAAGAGCCACATCCATCAGAAATGATCTTCATATAATCTTGTTGTTGCCATAGTATATAACAAACTAAAAGTTGAAGTGAAAAACAAAATGGTTTTTCTTTTTAAAATAATTTTAAATAATTTCTCAAGATTGAAGCAGCATAATGCCTAATATATAGTAAACACTTAATAAATGCCCTTTTTGAATGAAAATTCATTCATTCATTCATTGCTAAAATACGCAAAGAAAGAAAAGCTATTATTTTTTCCCAGTCTAGAAGCCTGATTTTTTTCAGGGTATGTAGAATTCAAAAAAGGAGGGTTTTTTTTGTTTTTTTTTGTTTTTTTTTTTTGGGGGGGGGGGGAACAGAGCACAATCAAGCCATTTAGATGGAGAAAAAAAGGGGAAACCTTGTTGGAAAATGAAGGTAATCTCTCACAAAATGCCTAGGTATTGGGATAGAGGGACTTCTGTCCTTTTGCATATTTTATGCTCTCAGAGAACATTCATAAAAGGTCCCTTCAAAAGCAAAATATTTCTTAGAAGAACCTGAAGGAGTGTTTCAAAAGGAAGACAATCTCCCACTTTTATATTAATGTTATTATAAAACTTTTAGTATGTTGTGCCCCTCTAAGTATATTTATACTTCTTGTTGTTCAGTCATTTCAATCATGTCTGACTCCCCATATGGGATTTTCTTGGCAGAGATACTGGAGCGTTTTGCCATTTCCTTCCTCAGTTCATTTAACAGATGAGAAACTGAGGCAAACAGGATTTAGTGATTTGCCCAGCATCATACAATTAGAAAGTGCTTAAGTCCAGATCTGAACACAAAAAGATGAATCTTTCTAACTTCAGAGCTGACACAATCTACTGTGATACCTAACTATTTTTATATATTTCCTCTCAGATAAGAGTTCCTACTTGAGTCCAATCTCCTCTACTAACTTGAAAGTTCTCTGTGGTACACCCACAATTCTGTTTATCTTTGTACAACAGATTAAAAGAAATTAGAAGAGGTCCAAACAACTTTAAAATTTAAAAAAAAAAAAAGCAAATTTTGGAATGGCAGAGTCAACAAAAGTTCAAGGTAAGACATTTTTGCAGCCTAAGAAAACTTGGGAGGTGAGCAAGAAAGGGATAGAGGCTTGTCCAGTATGCAACAGCACTAGTGGCAGTAGCAGATGAAATAATAGCAGCAGCTTTGAGAATCCTCAGCCCAGAGATGGGAAGGGGGTAAGAAAAATGGTCAAAAAGAAATTATAGGGATATTTCTTTCTTTCTTTCTCTCTTTTTCTTTCTTTCTCTTCCTTCCTTTTCTTTTTTTTTTCTCTTTTTTTCTTTCCTTCTTTCTTTCTTCCTTTCCTTCCTTCCTTCCTTATTCATTCGTTTGTTTGTTCATTCATTCATTTGTTTATGTATTTATTTACTGCCTTTTGTTGACACTGGGTGTAGCTAGAGATAATTAGTAGCTATTGTTCGTAAGCAGTTCTGGTTTGTAGTTTCAGGGTATAGAGGAATGCTGTGATGAGTCACAGGGGAACAGAAACCCTGGTAGCATTTTGAAAGTAGAGAGGAGTACTATCAAGGTAGCTTAGGAAATCACTGGATCTAATCACAGTTCTAGGACCAAGAGGAATGCTAACATTTGCAGTTACAGAGGAGACTATGCCTTCCCACTCCCAGGAGAAGTTTTTTTTCAGAATGATTTGCCCATAATTTTTGACAACTTTTCTATTAATGAATGACTTTTGTTCTTTATATATGTATCATTTGTCTTTATAGCTTGAATAGTAAATCTTAATCAATGATTTGATTTTTAAAAAAGACTCCTATCCTCAAGCAACTATGACCTTCTTATCCTAAATCATTTTTTGTTTGTATAATAGCTTTTCAATTGTAATAAAATTATCTAAATTGTATAAATATGTATGCTATATTCAATTTACATATATTTTTACCATGTTTAACATATATATTGGATGACTTGCTATCTAGGGGAGGGGTGGGGAAAAGGGGATGAAAAATTGGAACACAAAGTTTTGCAAGGGTCAATGTTGAAAAATTATCCTTGCATATGTTTTGAAAATAAAAAGCTTCAATAAAAAATAAAATAAAATATTCTATTTTATCTTTTGCAAAATAAAAAATCATGACAAAAAGAGAATCTGAATATCATATCTCAATGATCTCGTTGGGATATAAGCCCAGGAGAAACACTGCTAGATCAAAGGGTATGCACAGTTTGATAACTTTTTGAGCATAGTTCCAAGTTGCTCTCCAGAATGGCTGGATCTGTTCACAGTTCCACCAACAATGTTATCAGTGTCCCACTTTTCCCACATCCCCTCCAGCATTCATCATTATCTTTTCCTGTCATCTTTTTTTTTTTTTTCTATTTTCAAAATGCTCTTTATTTTTTTTAATAGGCACACATTAAAATTAATATATAACATATAACACAAAGATTGTTAATAGGCACATATTAAAATTAACACATAATATATAACATAAAAGTGTCAATAGGCACATATTAAAATAAACATATATAACACAAAGGTTGCTAATAGGCATATTAATAAGGGCATTTTGGGTGGCACAGTAGCTAGAAGGCTGGTCCTGGCATCAGGAAAACTTCTCTCTGGTTGTTGCTCAGTTGTGACAGCCTTGTCTGGCCTTGTTGTCCCCATTTGGCCTTTTCTTGGCAGAGATCTTCCCTAGTGGATCCAGTGGATCCACTTTGTCAGAGGTAAAATGACTTGTCCAGGGCTAAGCAGGATGTGAGGCTAGATTTGAATTCAGTTCTTCTTGACTCCAGGTCCTGTGCTCTATCTCTCTCTCTCTCTCTCTTTTTTTTTTTTTTTTGTGAGTGGGCTGGGGAGGAGACATTTATTTGGTCACTCCAAATACAGGATTGGGAGGCACAGGAGTCAAGGGCATGTTACAGTGTGCCTGACTATGGGAAGCACAATGGCAAGTGAAAAGAACATCGACTCTGAAGATAGAGGACTTGAATGAAACATTTGAGTCTTGCAGTGTATCCTTCAATTTCTCATCTTTGTTGAAGTAGTTGTAGGAGGAGTTGGGTTGAACTGTATTCTCTTACTTTACTATGTTGTCTAGTTTCTCCTTTTTCTACTTCTCTTGATTCCTGTTGTTGGAGATCAAATTTTTTGTTTAAGTCTGGTTTTTTCCTTAGAAACAGATGGAATTCCTCTGTTTCACTAAATGTCCATCTTCTTCCGTGGAAAAGAATACTCAGCTTAGCTGGGTAGTTTATTCTTGGCTGCATTCCAAATTCTTTTGCCTTTCGGAATATCTGATTCCAGGCCCTTCGATCTTTTAATGTTGAGGCAGCCAGATCTTGCGTGACCCTTATTGTGGCACCTCGGTATTTGAACTGTTTTTTCCTGGCTGCTTGTAAAATTTTTTCTTTAGTCAGAAAGTTCTGAAGTTTGGCCACAATATTCCTCGGAGTCTTTATTTTAGGGTCTTTTTCAGAAGGTGTTCGATGAATTCTTTCAATGCCTATTTTCCCTTCCGGTTCTATTACTTCTGGGCAGTTCTCTTTGATGATTTCCTGTAAAATAGTATGTAGGCTCTTTTTTTCATCATAATTTTCTGGTAGTCCGATGATCCTCAGGTTATCTCTCCTAGATCTATTTTCCAGGTCTGTTGTTTTTCCAAGTAAATATTTGACATTTTTTTCCAATCTTTCATTTTTTTGGTTTGCTGGACTGATTCTTGATGTCTCAATGAATCAGTCATTTCTATTTGTTCAGTTCTGATTTTTAGTGAGTTATTTTCTTCATTAGCTTTTTTTTACTTCTTTTTGTATATGTCCAATTGAGTTGTTTTGCTCTATGGAATTTTTTTCCATTTCACTAATTTTTTTTTTTAGTGAGTTATTTTCTTTTTCCAATTCGCAAATTCTGTTTCCCTGCACTTCTTGGGAGTTTTTTATCTTTTCCAATTCACATTTTAGGAAGTTGTTGCTCTCTTGCATAGCTTCTCTTTCCTTTCCCCATTTCTCTTCTAGTTCTCTTTTAAGGTTTTTAATAGTCTCTTCTAGGAGAGCCTTTTGTACTGGAGACCAATAATTGTCTGGAGACTGTCTGCTATTAGTCTCTTCAGGTTTGAAAAGCTGTTCTTTTTCTGTGTAGAAACTATCAATCATTCTTTTGATTTTTTTTACTCATTTTGTTAAAGCCTGTAAGGTTTGCCTTCAGAGTCAGGAGGTTACCAGCTTCCTCTGCAGAGCAGTGAAAGGTATATGGACGGGGTAGCTATCCTGCTAGCCGGCTACAAAAAGCAGCGAGGTACTGGAGTGCTCTGGAAGAGAGTTCTCCACCAGAAAGTAACTCAGGCCTGCAGGGCCGGGCTGGGAAAGTACCTTTCAAAGAACTTCAGCTGTGTGAGATAATGACTGCCCTGGGGCTAGACACTGAGCAGTGAGAGTTTCACTTCCCAAGCCAAACCCTGCCCTGGGGCTGTGAGTATTAGCAGCTGTGCAGTGAATGGATTTGCAGGGACCGGAAGTGTCTGCCCCGAAGCACAGTCTGCTAGGGAAGTTCTATTGCCCCAGGCCCAGCCCCCCACTCTGCCGATTAGAGGCTGCCCAGGCTGTGCCCCCCCACTCTGCCAATTAGAGGCTGCCCAGGCTGTGCCTCCTGCCGTGCAGATTTGTAACTGCCCCCGCAAAAGCCCGGAACTGCAGGATGTGGCCGAAGGGCTGCGGTAAAGTCTGCCTGAGTCACTTCCGGATTTGAGGGGTTACAGACAGATCTCGGTAGGTTCTGGCATTTTTTAAAGAACCCTTTGTTTCAGGCATTAATTTCTCTGCCAGTTTTCTGCTTTGTAATCAAGGCAGAGCAGTTAGCCTATAGCAGAGTCATCTCTATAACTTCTCTAGCCACAGAGATCACCCCGCCCCTGGTCTGCTTAGGATGCTAGTCTCTCCCTGCCTGTGCTAGTCTGTTCCTGGCCCCTCAGGATAAACCTTTCCTGGCGAGCTTCCGGATCGGCTGGTAAATTGTAGTGCTTCTCATCTTCATGAATTTAAGCAGTGAAGAGCTATTTTTGAGGCTGGATTAAATAGTTGGTTATGAGGGGAAGGAAAGGAGCTTAGAGAGTCGTGTGTGCCTGCTCTGCCATCTTGGCTCCGCCCCTGGAAGTCCCTTTTCCTGTCATCTTAACCAATCTGAGAAGTGTATAGTGGTATCTCAGAGTTGTCTTAATTTGCATTTCTCTGATCAATAGTGATTTGAAGCACCTTTTCATATGACTAGAAATAGTTTCAATTTTTTCATCTGAAAATTGTCTGTTTATATCCTTTGACCGTTTATTAATTGGAGAATGGCTTGATTTCTTATAAATTTGAGTCAATTCTTTATATATTTTGGAAATGAGGCCTTTATCAGAACCTTTGAAATACATATAATTCTTTATAACTTTGCATTATAAAAAAATAGAGATCATGTAATATGATAATCCAAAAGGCAAAAGTTGTAGGTTTATAACCAAGAATAATTTATCCAGCAAAACTCATTATAATACTATAGGAAAAAAATAGACCTTTAAAAGAAGAGAGGATTTCCAAGAATTTCCAATAAAATGACTACAGCATAGTATAACATTTAAAATTCAATAGCAGGAATAAAAGAGAAATATAAATGGGTGGAAGGATGACTCAAACACATTAAGGAAAATATAACCTGGGAAAAATAGGGTGATGGGAAATATAGAGTTAATAATCTTAACTGTAAATGTGAATGGGATGAATTCTCCCATAAAATGAAAGTGAATAGCAGAATGGATTAAGAGCCAGAATTCTATAATATGTTGTTTATAAGAAACACATTTGAAGCGGAGAGATACATACAGAGTAAAGGTAAATAGGTTAGAACAGAATATATTATGCTTCAGCTAACATAAATAAAAGGGAGGGGGGGAGGAGTAATCTTGATCTCAGATCAAACAAAAGAAAAAATAGATCTAATTAAAAGAAATAAGGAAGAAAATTACATCTTATTAAATACTACCACAGATAATAAAATAATTTCAATACTAAATATATATGTACCAAATAGTATAGCATTCAAATTCCTAGTAAAGAAATTGAATGAGTTTCAAGAAGAAGACAGCAAAACTATACTACAACCATTCTGGAGAGCAGTTTGGAACTATGCCAAAGGGCTATAAAACTGCATACTCTGTGACCTGGCACTGCCACGATTGGGTCTGCATCCCAAGGAAATCATAAGACGAAAAAGGAACATATGCAAAAATGTTTGTAACATCTCTTTTTGTGGTGTCAAAGAATTGGAAAATGAGTATATGTTCATCAACTGGAGAAAGGCTGAATAAGTAAGTTATAATATATGAAAATAATGGAATAGTATTTTTCTATAAAACATGATGAAAAGCTGGTTTTAGAAAGGATTAGAAATATTTTCATGAACTGATGCTGAGCAAAACAAGCAGAACTAGGAATACACTGTACACAATAACAGCAAGATTGCTCAATGATCAACCATGAAAAACTTGGTTCTTTTCAATGGTTCAATGATGCAAGGCAATCTCAATAAACTTTGGATAGAAAACACCATCTGCATCCAGAGACAGAACTATGTCTGCAAATCAATGTGTGCCATGTTTTTCTTCTTTTTTTTTCTCTTGTGATTTTTCACTTTTGTTCTGATTTTTCTCCTCCAACATGATTAATAAAGAATGTTTTTAATTGACATATATAGCCAGAAAAAATAAATACCTAAATAATTGGAGTAATATTAATTGTTCATGGATAAGCCATCCTAATATAACAAAAACGAAATAGTACTTAATTTAACTTACTTATTCAGTGCCATATAAACTACCAAGAGATTATCTTATAGAATAAGAAAAAAAAATTTAGTTCGAGGGACCTTAGGTCAATAATCTATTTTTTCATTTACTATATTTATTTTCTTCAGTTACATATAAAACTATGTTTTACATTTGTTTTTAAAAACTTTTGAGTTCCAGATTCTCACTCTTGTTTCCACTTCTATCGCTATATCTTGAATTGAGAAGGCACATATAAAGTTATGCAAAACATTTCCTTTTTTTTTTTTTAATAACTTTTTATTGACAGAACATATGCATGGGCAATTTTTTACAGCATTATCCCTCGCACTCACTTCTGTTCCGATTTTTCCCTTCCCTCCCTTCATCCCCTTCCCTAGATGGCAGGCATTCTTATACATGTTAAACATGTTATAATATATCCTAGATACAATATATGTATGCAGAACCAAACAGTTCTCTTGTTGCACAAGAAGAGTTGGATTCAGAAGATAAAAATAACCTAGGAAGAAAAACAAAAATGCAAGTAGTCCACATTCATTTCCTAGTGTTCCTTCTCTGTGTATAGCTGATTCTGTCCATCATTGATCAATTGGAACTGAATTAGATCTTCTCTTTGTCGAAAATATTCACTTCCATCAGAATACATCCTCATACAATATCATTGTCGAAGTGTATAATGATCTCCTGGTTCTGCTCATTTCACTTAGCATCAGTTCATGTAAGTCTCTCCAGTCCTCTCTGTATTCATCCTGCTGGTCATTTCTTACAGAACAATAATATTCCATAACATTCATATACCACAATTTGCCCAGCCATTCTCCAATTGAGGGGCATCCATTCATTTTCCAGTTTCTAGCCACTACAAACTGGGCTGCCACAAACATTTTGGCACATACTGGTCCCTTTCCCTTCTTTAGTATCTCTTTGGGATATAAGCCCGGTAGTAACACTGCTGGATCAAAGGGTATGCACAATTGGATAACTTTTTGGGCATAATTACAGATTGCTCTCCAGAATGGTTGGGTTCATTCACAACTCCACTATGCAAAACATTTCCATAAAAGTCATGTTACAAAAGAAAACACAGATCTTCATTTCTAACAACAACAACAAAACCCTCAAGAAAAAAAAAAGCTTCACAATAAATTGGGAAAACATTTTTACATTCAAAGGTTGTGCTAAAGGCCTCATTTCTAAAATATATAGAGAATTAACTCAAATTTATAAGAATTCAAGCCATTTTCCAACTGATAAATGGTCAAAGGATATAAACAGACAATTTTCAGATGAAGAAATTGAAACTATTTCTAGTCATATGAAAAGATGCTCTAAATCACTACTGATCAGAGAAATGCAAATTAAGACAATTGTGATATCACTAAACACCTCTCAGATTGGCTAAGATGACAGGAAAAAATAATGATGAATGTTGGAGGGGATGCGGGAAAACAGGGACACTGATGCATTGTTGGTGGAGTTGTGAACGAATCCAACCATTCTGGAGAGCAATTTGGAACTATGCTCAAAAAGTTATCAAATTGTGCGTACTCTTTGATCCAGCAGTGCTACTACTGGGCTTATACCCGAAAGAGATACTAAAGAAGGGAAAGGGACCTGTATGTGCCAAAATGTTTGTGGCAGCTCTGTTTGTAGTATCTAGAAACTGGAAACTGAGCGGATGACCATCAATTGGAGAATGGCTGAATAAGTTATGGTATATGAATGCTATGGAATACTGTTGTTCTGTGAGAAATGAGCAGGAGGATGAATACAGAGAGGCTTGGAAAGACTTACACGAACTGATCCTAAGTGAAATGAGAAGAACCAGGAGGTCATTATACACGGCAACAAGATGAAGATTATATGATGATCAAGTCTGATAGATGTGGGTCTCTTCAACAATTAGATGATTCAAACCAGTTCCAATTGTTCAGTGATAAAGAGAGCCATCTACACCCAGAAAAAGGAATAGGGAAATGAGTCTGGACCACAACATAGCATTTTCACTCTTTTTGTTGTTGTTTGCTTGCATTTTATTTTGCATCTCTTTTTTTTTCTTGTGCTGCACAATAATTGTATAAATATGTATAATACAATAATATATATATATTTCTACCCTGTTTAATATATATTAGATTACTTACCATCTAGGGGAGGGTGTGGGAGCAGGGAGGGGAACTGGAACACAGTGTTTTGCAAGGGCTAATGTTGAAGAATTGTCTACTGTTTTGAAAAATAAAAAACTTTAATTAAAAAAAATTCAATCTGTATTTAGACACAGTTTTTTCTCTGAGTGGATAGCACTTTTCATCATAAATCCTTCAGAATAGTCTTGGATCATTGCATTTCTCAGAATAGCAAAGACATCCATAGTTAATCATCCCACAATACTGATATTGCTTTGTACATGGCACATTTCACTTTGCTTGAGTTCATGAAGAGCTTTCCAGGTTTTTCTGAGAGCATCCTGATCATCATTTTTTATACAATATTAATATTCCATCATAATTACATACCACAATTTATTCAACCATTCCCCAATTGATGGGTATCCTTTCAGTTTCCAACTCTTTAATCTGAAAAGAGCTAGTATAAATATTTTTGTACATTTAGATCTTTTTCCTTTTTTAAAAATTTCTTTTGGGATTTGCACATAGTAAGGGTATTGTTAGGCGAAAGGATATGCATGATTTTATAACTCTTTGGGCATACTTTATATCTTCTGTTCATTTGTCAATTGGGGAATGGCTATTTTTTTAAAAAACAAATTTGACTCCGTTCCCTATACATTTGAGAAATAAGGCCTTCATCAGAGAAACTTGCTTCAAAATTCTTTTTTGAATTACTATTGCTAACTATTTCTCCCCTGTTTATTCTATTCTCTCTCTCCTTTCACCTTGTACCTCCTCAAAAGTGTTTTGCTTCTGACTAAACCCTTCCCCAATATGCCCTCCCTTCTGTCACCCTCCCCCTTCTCATTCCCCTCCTACTTTTTTGAAGAGTAATATAGATTATTATTTCTTCTTCTCCTTCTTTTTTTAGCTGAAGCAATTGGGATTAAATGACTTGCCCAGGATCACACAGCTAGGAAATGTTAAGACTTGGCCAGGATGACACAGTTAGGAAGTGTTAAGACTTGGCCAGGATGAAACAGTTAGGAAGTATTAAGTGTCTGAGGCCAGATTTGAACCCAGGTCCTCCTGACTTCAGGGCTGGTGCTCTATCCACTGTGCCACCTAACTGCCCCTGATTACATTTCTTTTTTTTTTAAGGTAATTTTTTTTTTTTGGTAAGTGAAGGGGGCTTTTTATTTTCAAAACATAAGCATACATAATTTTTCAGCATTGACTCTTGCATAGCCTTGTATTTCAGATTTTCTCCTTCTTCCTCCCACCCCCTCCCCTAGATGGCAAGCAATCCAATATATGTTATACATGTTAAAATATATGTTAAATGCAGTAGATGTAAACATATTTATACAATTCTCTTGCTGCACAAGAAAAATCAGATCAAAAAGTAAATGAGTAAGAAAACAAAATGCAAATGAACAACAACAAAAAAAGAGTGAGAATGTTATGCTGTGATCCACATTGAGTTCCTACAGTCCTCTCTCTGGGTGTAGATGGCTCTCTTTGTCACAAGATCTTTGGAACTGGCATCAATTATTTCATTATTGGAAAGAGCCATATTCATCAGAATTGATCATCTTTAGGTAATTTTAAAATGTATTTTTAATACAAATTGTTTTATGAATCATATTGGGAAAGAAAAATCAGAGTAAAAAGGAAAAATTATGGGAGAGATAATAAAACAGAAAAAATAAGTGAACATGGCATGTCTTTTTTTTTTAATAACTTTTTATTGACAGAACTCATGCCAAGGTAATTTTTTACAGCATTATCCCTTGCATTCACTTCTGTTCCGATTTTTCCCCTCCCTCCCTCCACCCCCTCCCCCAGATGGCAAGCAATCCTTTACATGTTGAATAGGTTACAGTATATCCTAGATACAATATATGTGTGCAGAACCGAACAGTTTTCTTGTTGCACAGGGAGAATTGGATTCAGAAGGTATAAATAACCCGGAAAGAAAAACAAATGCAAGCAGTTTCTATTCATCTCCCAGTGTTCTTTCTTTGGGTGTAGCTGCTTCTGCCCATCTTTCATCAATTGAAACTGAATTAGCTCTCTTTCTCAAAGAGATCCACTTCCATCAGAATACATCCTCAAACAGTATCATTGTTGAGTTATATAATGATCTCCTGGTTCTGCTCATTTCACTTAGCATCAGTTCAGAACATGGCATGTCTTGATTTACATTCACTCTCCTTAGTTCTTTCTCTGGATGCAGATGGAATTTTCTGTCCAAAGTCTATTGGGATTACTTGGATCACTGAACCACTGAGAACCACCAAGCCTTTCATAGTTGATCATTGTACCTTCTTGCTATTATTGTGCAAAATGTTTTCCTAGTTCTGCTTGTTTCAGTTAGCATCAGTTCATGTAAATCTTTCCAGGCCTTTCTGAAGTCAACTTGTTCATTTTTTTTATAGAATAATATTCTGTTACTTTCATATACCACAATTTGCTCAGCCATTTCCTAATTGATGGGCATCTACTCATTTTCCAATTCTTTGCTAAAAAAAAGGATTGCTACAAACATTTTTGCTCATCTGGGTCCTTTTCCTTCTTTTAAAATTTCCTTGGGTTACAATCCCAATAATGGCACTGCAGGATCAAAGGTATGCATAGTTTCATAGCCCTTTGGGCATATTTCCAAATTGTTCTCCAGAATGGTAGACCACTTCACAATTCTACCAACAATCTATTAGCATCCCAATTTTCCTATATTTCCTCCAATATTAATCATTGTCTTTTTCTGTCATCTTAGCCAATCTGAGAGGTGTAAGGTGTATCTCAGAGTTGTTTTACTTAGCAGTTCTCTAATCAATAGTGATTTAGAGCATTTTTCTTTTCTTTTCTTTTCTCTCTCTCTCTCTCTCTTTTTTAAATAATTTTAAACCTGACAATTCTTTTTTTTAAAAATAGTTTTTTACTTACAAGATATATGCATGGGTAATTTTTCAGCATCGACAGTTGCAAAACCTTTTGTTCCAATTTTTCCCCTCCTTCTCCCCACCCCCTCCCCCAGATGGCAGGTTGACCAATACATGTTAAATATGTTAAAGTATAAGTTAAGTACAATATATGTATACATATCCATAGTTATTTTGCTGTACAAAAAGAATCGAACTCTGAAATAGTGTACAATTAGCCTGTGAAGGAAATAAAAAATACAGGCAGACAAAAATAGAGGGATTGGGAATTCTATGTAGTGATTCATACTCATTTCCCAGAGTTCTTTTGCTGGGTGCTGGTTCAATTCATTACTGCTCTATTGGAACTGATTTGGTTCATCTTATTGTTGAAGAGGGCCACGTCCACCAGAATTGATCATCATATAGTATTGTTGTTTAAGTATACAATGATCTCCTTGTCCTGCTCATTTCACTCAACATATAAGTCTCTCCAGGCCTTTCTGAAATCATCCTGCTGGTCATTTCTTACAGAACAATAATATTCCATAATATTCAGATACCACAATTTATTTAGCAATTCTCCAATTTATGGGCATCCACTCAGTTTCCAGTTTCTGGCCACTACAAAGAGGGCTGCCACAAACATTTTGGCACATATAGGTCCCTTTCCCTTCTTTAGTATCTCTTTGGGATATAAGCCCAGTAGTAACACTGCTGGATCAAAGGGTATGCAAAGTTTGATAATTTTATGAGCAAAGTTCCAAATCGCTTAGAGCATTTTTTCATCTAACTATAGATAGTTTTAATTCTGTCTTCTTAAAATTGTCTGTTCATATCCTTCAACCATTTATCAATTGGGGAATGACTTGTATTCTTATTAATATGACATAGTTCTTTATATATTTTAGAAATGAGATCTTTATCAGAAATGCTGCCTGTAAAGATTTTCCCCCAGCTTTGTACTTCCCTTTTAATCTTGTTTCTGTTGATTTTGTTTGTGTAAAAACTTTTTAATTTAATGTAATCAAAGTTGTCTATTTTGCCCTTCATAAGATTCTCTAGTTCTTCTTTGGTCATAAATTCCTCCCTTCTCCACAGATCTGACAGATTAATTATCCTTTCTTCTCCTAATTTGTATGGTATCATCCTTTTTGCCCAAATCATGTATCCATTTTGACCTTATTTTAAGAAAGCATGCTATCTACCTATTGACAGTAATATGATAGACTCAAAATGGAGAATAAGACATACATTTTTGGAAATGATCGATGTGGTCTTTTGTTTGTTGGCTATGCATGTTTCTTAAGAGATGTGAGGAATAGAAATTATCCTCCCCCTCCCCCAAAAAACAAAATTTAGAAAAAGTGTTGTTGGAGCAAATTTTTGTTTTCTTCCATTTCATTTTTCTAATTAACAAGCGCTTATTTTCTCTCCCACCCACTTCTCTATCCTCCAAAAATATCAATAAAAATTCCTTATAACAAATGTAGTAGGGCAATGTGAAGAGCAAAAAGAAAGAAAAGAGAATCAATGAAGTACATATATTTCTAAATTCACAGGACACAATAGAAGGCTCATAAAGAATCACAGAAAATAAGACACTTTTGAAGGTTACATGTAGAATTTATAATAAATTAACAAGAAATGCAAGCTGATTATAATAGAGATCTGCATTTCATTTATAATCTTTTTTTTCTGTTCAATTACTTATGTGGAAATAAATGCCTGTGTTATTTTTGTTATATTTAAATGTTTTTTAATGTGCAGAAACATTTTATAAAAGGAAAGTAAAGAAAAGTAAGGAAAAAAAATAAATTTTAAGTCATTTATATGATCTATTAGAAGAAACTTCCTATATCCATAGGGGATAGGTTCTAGAAATTATCTCAGTAAAGAAACCAACTCTGACTAGTGGATTTTTTTCTCCTTTCTTTTTTTCTTTCCTCCCCTCACCCCTATCACCAAAGGAGAAATGGCAGGAACTATAAAGAGACATACAGCTGGACAAAAGCCCTGAGGATAATAGACTAGCTTGGTCTGAGGTAATTGAGCCTGATCAGGATAGGCTATTAGTAAATCTTCCAAACTATATTTAACCTCCCAACTCAAGCAGTGGTAACCTGATGCCAGGGAGGAAAATCTTTTCCTATGTGTTAGAATTCCCAAAATAACTTCTCTCTTCTCCTTCCCCTAAATAAAAATCATTCCAACTGTGAATTGGAATAAGGAAATGAACTCTTGAATTATAATTGGCAGATAGGTATAATCCTTCAAAGTGTTAATTGCCCAAATTAATTGCTAATTCATTGAATGCACAGGAAATTTTTTATTTGGGGAATGAGGGGGAAGAGATGGTGGTTTTTGTGTTGCTAAAATGAATTAGGTAGTAGAAGGGTTTAACTATACCATATGAAGATTGAATTTAATGATGGGTTTGAAAGGTTTTTTTTGAAAGTTCTAACAAAAAATGCTATCTGCCATTAAGTGCCAAATATTATCATCATTCATTTATGAACAATCTGTAAAAGAAGAAATATGAACTGATACAGAATGAAGTATGTAAAACCAAGAAAAAATATTCATAATGACTCCAATGTAATAAGAAAGTACAACAACAAAAAATTCAAGTATGGGAATATTGCATATACTGTCAGCCATTATTGTTTTAACTCGTACTGAACTGCCTTTTCCCTAAGATCATTTTTAAAGGGATGACTCTTTAGGTAAGGGAGAAGAAAAGAACAATCAGTTAACTATCATTTACTAAACATCTACTATTTGCTACATAGTGGTGATACAAAGAAAGATTAGGGGAAAAATATTCCTTGATCCCAAGAAGCTCACAGTTTAATGGAAGAAACAACATACAAAAGCTATATATAAACATGGACAGCTAGATGGAACAATGGATAGAATGCTTAGTCTGGAGTTAGGAAGACTTAGCTTTTATGAATTCAAGTCTAGCCCCAGACACTACCTGGTCACCCCTGGGTTTAATATAAAACTGTTTGCTTCAGTTCCTCATTTGTAAAATAAGCTAAAGAAGGAAATGGCAAATTATTCCAGTATCTTTGCCAAGAAAACCCAAATGGGGTCACAAAGAGTTAGACATGACTAAAATGACAGAAGAACAAAACTATGTAAATTATATATATACAGGACAAAATGAAAATAATCTCAAAGTAAAGGCACTAGGGTTAAGGAGAATGGGAAAAGCTTTTTTGCAGAAGGTAGGAAGGACATCAGCTGAGACTTCAAGGAAGCTATGAGGCAGGAGACAAGAAGGGATAAAGTTACAGGCATAGGGAAAAGCCAGTGAATAGCTGAGAGTTCAGAGGTGGAAAGTCTCATTTGAGAAATGGCAAAGAGGCCAATGTCATTTGATCACAGGGTATGTAGAAGGGAAGGAATAAAATGTAAAAATTAGCAAGGTAGGAAGGAACTAGATTTAGAAGGCTGAAGGCAATAGAGAGCTATTGGAGTTTAATGAGAGGGGAAAAGTGGGGTGATATGGACAGTACTTTTGGAAAATCAGTTTGATTGATCAGTTTCCAGTGGAGAAGCAGAAACTTGAGGAAGAAAAACCAATCAGGAAGAGATTACAACAGTTCAAGTCTGAAGTGATGAGGCTCTGTACTGAGGTGATGGCAATGTAAAAGGATGTATTCATAAGAAATACTACAAAGATAGAAATAAAAGGGATTGGCAACTAATTGGAAAAGGGAAATGGAGGAAGGGTAGGATATAAAAGCCAAAGTTTTCAATAAAATAAAACAAACCAAAAAAACCACTCTAAGACACAGTCTGGTATAGCAAAAAGAAGGCACCCAAATCCAAATATTATTTCATATATACTAGCTTTGTGAATATTGTTAAGTTTCTTAACCCTTTCATTGTCATTAGCAATTCTTTAGGACTTTAAATCAGATAGCTCTGTTTCAATGAGGAAAATTTCCACATTTCAGGTTTTGTAAACCAATTAAATCTTAGGTCCAGAATTAATTTTTTTAAAAGCATTCATCATTTGAATTACTATTGAAATATTGTTGAACCTCTCTCTTTACTATAACATTTTCATAGTTAAGTTGAACACAGAAAAAGAAAGTCAGGTAGAAAAGTGAATTATTTTTTGTTTAAAGATTTCACAGAGATTTTTGAAAGGTTTGAAAGGGAAGAGAGCAGCTAAGTGACACAGTAGATAGAGCACTGGACTTGGTGTCAAGAAGACTCCTCTTCCTGAGTTTTAATCAAGAGTTGTTGTACCATGCAACCAAAAGAATGATCCCAAATATTTACAAAAATTCCTTTTCCTGTCCAAGCTAAGATACAGAGAATTCAAAATGGAAAACCTTGCTTAAAAGTTCAAAACATTTCAATCTGTCAACAACAAACTTTAGTCATGATATCTGTGGGCTTGGTATTTGTGACCACATTATGTTGTTTCTGGATTTTTCTTGTTGGTTGTCAAGTCCCTTTTCTTTTCTTTTCTTCTTTTTTTTTGTAGACAGTGATCCTGTTTAAGGATACTTTAACTTGCCCAATACAATACTCAGTTGACACAAGACATATGAATACATTTAATAAATGCATGGCATAATGCTTTGGTAGATTTTTTTTTTCAGAAAAGAAAACTTACAAATAAATATTGGGGCTTTCCTTAATGTTTATGGAGTTAAGGGGGCAGGTGACAAAACTTAGTTAATTAGAGCTTGTGATCAGTCAGGGCTTTTTTCTTAAACTCTCATTTACCTTGAATTGCTGTAAGTCCAATGGTGAAGTGTTCTAGTTAAATGTTTCAATTCAATTATAAGTTCCTGTGGACCCATGATGTCAGCAATGTGGATATTCCTTTCAATGATGCAGATTGCCTTTCATTTGTACCTGTTCATTCCATATTCCTATCTTATGTTTTATTAGAGAGAATTCATCCAAGTTTGGGGGGTGGGACTTGAAAGCTTCCTTGCTTTCTCTTAACAAATTGTCATCTGTTTTCAAAGAGGACCAAAATGGCATCGGTGTGTTAGAATTGACTTACAGTGTGTCCAACTATGGCTGATGAATCCAATGCAAGCTCGGAACGCTCTGCCACATGTCAGACACAGATAGTCCCTATGAATATTTGGGGTGGACTGTCTAACTTTGTGTCTCTCTTCTGAGCTAATTCAATTCTGCTTTGCTCACAGAGCAAAAGCACCTTCTTTGATTAGGGTATACCACGCTGAATACTAAGGGGGCCATATATTCTTTTGATGACATCCTTTAAATCCTACATAATGCCCAGATTGTAATGTATTTTGCCCTGCTCGTATCTATTATGAATTCTTTGTTTTTTTTAAATCAACTTCAAGTCCAGCTCTTCAAAGACTTGAAGGCACATACCACACCATGAGGAAGAGCATAGGTGTTAAAAAGATGGGCCTTTGCTTCAAGGAGAAGCTTGAGACCATTAAAGGAATTTTGTCATTACCCAAAGACAATCCAGCCCATACTAGGCAATCTTGTCTGCCCCTTTCCTCTTGTTCAAATCTGAGCTCAGCTAAATTTCCATCCAAAGGGTGCGTTGAAGATTTTACACACACACACACATACACACATACACACACACAGAGGTGTGTGGATATATACATATATATATATATGTCTCTCTCTTCCTCCCTCTTTGGCTCTCTCCATTTCTTCTCTTCTCTCTTCCTCTCTCCCTCCCTCCGTTTCTCTCTCTCTCTCTCTCTCTGTATATATATGTGTGTGTGTGTGTGTGTGTGTATGTATGTATATATATATATGTATATATATATATATGTGTGTGTGTGTGTGTATGTATGTATGTATGTATATATATATATATATATAAAATTTCACACACACACACACATCTCTCTCTCTCTCTCTTCCTCCCTCCCTGTTTCTCTCTCTCTCTATTTATAATTTCACATACACACATATATACATATACATATACACACATATGTTTTTCTATACAATTTCATATATACATATATACACACATATGCACACATATATTGAAAAAAGAAGTTCTACAGATTATTCATTTACTTGAACATCATAGTCTGGATATACTAGGCATGCTTCATCCATTTTGTTTTTCTTTGTGCATATTTAGGCCAAGTTCTGTAGAATAACTATGGATCCCATTTAAGGGGCTCTAAAATGATACATAAATTATCAATTTTTGCCAATAATTATGATGAATATAAGATTAAAATTTCAGTTAGCACAGTTTATCAGGAAAAGTGTTACCTTCACAAGAAAGTAAGTAGTAAGCCATAGGGGAAAGAGCTCTGGCCTCAGATGGCCTCAGATGACCTGGGCTTCAATCCTGATTCTATTACTTATTACCTATTTTTAACTCCAGCACTGCATTTCTAAATGCCTACTAGACCTTTCCACTTGGATAGGAACACAAGAATTGACATACAAAGTCAGATGCACACTCCAACTGTCCAAGTATTCGCTGGTCAACAGAAACTGATGAGATATGCCACAGAGGACAAAGTTGTCCTCTCTGACATTAACCTTTGCAAGGTTTCTAAGCCATTTATGGAACCGTCCAAATCTTTTTCTTCACTCTTATTATAAATTTATAAAGGGTTATTATTTCATGAATATATTTGTCCCAAATTTCTAAAAAGTGCTCTCCCTGATATTTTGGTGAACAAGTCTGAATTCACCTTATCCATTTGATTCATAATGTACAGATTTAAATACTATACTTTCCTTCCTCCCTCTTTTCTTTTTTCCCTTTTCTTTTCTTTCATATAGTTAATACATGAATGTATTTTGTTCAATTATATATGTATATATGTGTGTATACATATACCTAAGTCTAATGAGATTTTTTTTTTTTGTCTTCTCACTGAGAGGGGGAAAGCAAGATGAAAGAAAATTCAGAACTGAAAATAAAATTGAGTTTTAAAAAAAGATTCAAATGCTATCATCACTCATAGTCTTGGCTTTCCAATTCTAATCTTTTTTAGTTCTGTCCTCACATATCAATCAGTCCAGCAGCACAGGCATTTGGTTATAGCCTGTTTGAGATTCCAGTGTTTCAAGGGCAGACAGATGATCCTTTATGGTAGGGCTGATTTTTTCCTTTTACTTTCTTTACACTTATTTTCTAGAGGTAACTCAAGCCACAGAAACTTTTCTTCAGGAATTAAGATTTTGACCCAGCTATCAGATATTGAGAGAATGAAGGGAAATAAAAAGGAAGAGGGAATGAGAAATAAGCAGGATGGGAATACATGACCTAACATCTATTATATAATAGTTTTTAAAAACTGAGAGAATATTGTCATCCTCTGGTGAAATTATAGTCTTCTATAGAGTATATAGTAGCCTAAACATAAAGCTATTTTATATAAGGTTTTCTTGGGGGACAAGAGAGGGGATGTGTCAATAAAAAATATATTTTTAAGAGATCCAATTTGTCCCACAGTAATCCTAAATTCAAAATACTGAAAAAAAAAAAAAATCTCTCCCTCTCTACCACCAAGTAGTCCCACTTCCTAATTTCTATTGATGGCAGCATCCTTCTAGTTACTCAGACTCACAACCTGAACCCTCTCTTTAATACTTCTCTCTCCCTCAAAATCCAAATCCAAGCAGTTGCAACACCTTATGGACTTTATCTCCACATCTCTCAAATCTATCCTCCAATTATATGGTCACCACCCTAGTTCAAGCCCCAAGTGGCTCCTCACTTAAGCAATTACAACCGCTTATTAAATGATCTCAGCCTCCAATCCGTTCTCTGTGCAGCTGTCAAACTGATATTCCTAAAGTGTAACTCTGCTCAGGTTGTCTACTCAAAATTCTTCACTGGCTCTTAAATACAAAGTCTCTATTTGTCATTAAAAGATCCTCAGTCTGGCTCTAGACTGTTTTTAATGTTTTGTTTTGTTTATTTTATTGTTGTTCTGAACAAACATAAAATAGAAAAAGCATTTGCATATATACTATAGAACAGAAAAAGTGGTTTGTACATGAAACTGCAGGTCTCATATAGCTTACTTTTCAAGTATGTGATAATATCAATCTGTAGCTTTCCTTTTGGTTAATGAGTATTTTTAACAATCTGCCTATCCCATATCTTCTTAGAACCTTTGAATTAAAAACATATTTTTATGTCTACATAATCTGGCAAAACAATTTCCTACATTTTCTATGCAAATGTATATTGAAAAAACACACCTTTTTCTGCATTTTAAGTTCCTTCTCAGGGAGTGGTGGATATCACTTAAAGATCATTCTTCTCCATTTGTGTCTTATCATCATGTTAATCAGAGTTCTAGTTCTTTTAAAGTTGTTTTAATTGTTTTTCTCTCAAATGTTAGTATTGTATAAAATTATACTCTTGGTCCTGGCTACTCTGCTCTGCATCAGGTCATAAGGTCTTCTCAGTTTCCTCTGAAATTGTCTATTTCATAATTTCCATTGGTTCAAAAGTATTTCATGATATTCACATGCTACAATTAATAAAGCCATTTCTCAATAGGATACTTCTTAGTTTCCAATTTGTGACTATTAACATCACAATTATTAATATGCTTTTCCATATCTATAAAAACAACAGTTTTGCTGAAATCCTAAAGTCTATAGAATAATACGGAAGGAACAATGAGAACCAATTAAAAATCTCTTTAGTTAATGGAGTCTGGATTAGGATGGTAGTCAGGAAAAGAAAGCAAAGAATGGATGCTCAAACTGGCAAACAGGAAACAAGCATTATTTAGCTCTTATTTTAGCCTAGGAAGGTAGATGATCCAGTGGATAGAGTGGCTGGCCTAGAGTCCAAAAGACCTGAGTTCAAATTCATCTCAGATACTTATTAAGCTGTGAACCCTGTTTGCCTCAGTTTCCTCATCTGTAAAATTAACTGGAGAAGGAAATAGCAAACTGTCTCAGTATCCTTGTCAAGAAAATCCCAAATAGGGTCACATAAAGTCGAATGAAACCAAAAAAAAAAAAAAAAAAGATTTAACATATTAAAGGCACAATATGCACATAGTTAACTAAAAACTTCCAGAGGGTGGGAAAAAAGCACTAACTAAATAGGGGGAAGTGAAATCAGGAATGCCCTTGTGTGACATATGAGCCTTGAAGAAAATTAAAATCAAGGAATGTTTCATTTTTGTTTTTACATAGTCAATACCTGGCAAATAGCAGGTGCTTAATACATGTCTGCTGAACTAACTTTAAGAGTCTTGTTAGCTCAGATAGGTTAAAGGTAGAGAGACAGAAGATGGAACATTGTGGATGAAGAACATTAAGTAGTAGCCTGGTTGGACTGAAACTGTGAGTGGGAGTAATATGAGATTAGTTAAAAAGATCAGTTGAAGTCACATTGCAAAGTTTTAAATGCCAAGCATAAAAGTTTGGCATTTATCCTAGAAGTAAGAGAATAGCTAGGAAGGGGATAGGCATAATTAGAACTGTGATTTTTTTTTTTAAATTTTCAAATTAAAGTTTATTTTCAAATAGAGATTGGTCTTCTCACCCTTCTATGTCTCTCTACTCTACTCCTTGAGAAAGAAAAACAGTGTTCTTGTTACAAACTACAGTCAATGAAAAACATTTTTCATTGGCCATGTCTAAAAAAGTCTATCTCAGTCTGTGCTCTGAGTTCATGACCTCTCTGTTTGGAGATGAGTAGCATGTTTCATTATAATGTAGGAAATGTGGCTGATCATTGTGTTAATAAGTCTGCATTTTCTTTTTTCTAATAATACATTTTGTTTTAATCAGCCTTCTTACTCTCCTGTGTCAATACTATTTCTCCTAATGAGAATACAAGAAAACAAAATCCATTACACACATGTATAATCACCTTGGCCACATCCTTAAAAAAATTGTCTCAAATCTACATTTTGAATCCTTTGCCTATCAGGAAGTGAGCAGCATGTTTCATCATTAATTCTCTGAAATCCGCATCATTTTGCTTTTTATTTTCCTCTTAATTTCGGTGTTTGTGTTTTAAAGATTTTTTGTAGCTCTGATCCTTTCATGAGGAATTCGTGTTTTATTAAATGTCTTTTTTTTTTCATTTATAGCATTACACTCAGTTTTGCTAGCTATATTATTCATATATCTAAGCCCATAATCTTTGCTTTTCATTAATGGGAGCAGAAATTCATAGTTGGAAGGAACAGAAATATCAAGGGTTTTTTTTGTTTTGTTTTTTTTTTGTTTTGTTTTTTTTTTAATATCAGGAAGATCTTTGTATCAGGGCAGAGGCAAATTAAGAGACTTTTAAATAGAAAAGAGAGAGGATAGAGAGGACAATTGAATGGATAAGTTCCTCGAAGAGGCACAAAGTGATTGACTTTGGCAAGAATAATTACTTTTTTCTCCAAGCCTTGAACAAAAGAGGAGAAAAGGAATGATGTTGAGGACATTTGAGGCATAGAATGGTAAAGGAAGGCAATGCAGCCTTCTAAAGATCAAGTCATTTCTGTAGTGAGATCAAGCTAGCTAAGTGAAAAACCTTAAAAGGTTTTGAAGCTATCCTCACACTTTGGTTCAGGCTGTTGGCATCATTTTCAGGTTATTTAAGTACAAAACAAGCCCTCCTTAGTGTTTGACTGATGGAAAACCAAGTCAGGTACAGGACCTACACTCAGCTGAATAAACTTAAGATCTCCTTAATGTAAATACTTGTTGAATATACTTTTTCTATGGGCTAAGTAAATCTCCTTTTGTTAACTGTTGAATAACCTATAAGTATCTCATTTCAATCCATTACTGAACATAAACTACCAAGGGATTGGCTTAAGTTAGTACCATTTCAGTTCTCTGATCAAAAATTTTCAGTGGTTTCCCCAATACATAATCTAAACAGGCACACTTTCAAGATTCTTCATAATGTAGTCCCCAGTCTACATACCCAATTTTATATTTGTACTACCTATCTTCCGCTTTAATCAAATGGTCTTAGGGCCCTCATGTCACTACTCTATATTTAATCTTGCCTATGTGATTCCAATGATACCATTCCTTCCAAGTGGAAAGTTCTTTCCCCTCCCTTACACTAAAGCCTTCAAGGCTAAGCTTAAATCTTATTTTTACTTATTGAAACCAGCCCACAGTGACCTCTCCATTCTAACTCCCTGGCCCTCATTCAGACAGTAACCCCAATGTCTCCTCTTAGCACATCTCTCCCCCCATAATTACACAATAAACACAATAAGTGTTTATCAAGCGCCTTTTATGTGCAAGGTACTGTGGATACAAATAAAAGGGGGAAAAGGGAAACAAAACCCACCACCACCAAAATTGTCTTTATCAAGGAGTTCACAGTTTAATGGCAGGGAGGAGGGGGAGGCAAGATGCAAATAATTATATACAAACAAGATATATACACGATGAATTGGAAATAATCCTCACAGGCAGGCAATAAGATTAAGGAAGACTAGGGAAAATTCTTGTAGAACATGGGATTTAAACACTTGGCCAGAGAAGCCAAGAGATAGAGATGAGGAGGTACTGCCAGTGAAAATATATGGAGCTGAGAAATAGGGTATCCTTTGAGAGATTAAGCAAGGGACCTATTATCACTGGATGCCAGCGTACATGGTGGGAAGTAAAGTATAAGAATACTGAGGATAAGATGATGGAGAAGTAGCCAAGTTACAAATGGCTTTAAAATCAGAGGATTTTATATTTGATCCTGTAGGCAACAAGAGCCACTAGAATTTACTGAATAAAGGGATGACTTGGTCAGACTTTCACTCTGCAAAGAAGTCTGACAGTTGAATAGATGTATTGAAGACAGATTGAGGCAAGGAGAACAACTGAGAGCTTACTACAATAGTTCAGGCATGGGCTGACAGAAAAGAGAAGGGGCTACCTTTGTTGTGAAGGTACAGATCGACAAGATTTGGCAAAAGATAGGATATTGTTAAGGACCATTCCTAGGTGAAGGGGCAGGTCAATTCTCCCAGAGCTTCCACAGGTGTGAATCATAAACTTGAAAGTTGCAGGGCAGTCTTTATTAACACATTTGTTCCTTGTGGATTGGGAATGAAATTGGAGGCAAGAGGGAAGAGGAGACAGATCAGAGAACGCAACTGCCTCTCAGTCTCCTTGTATCACCATCATCCTCTCACATGAAGAGATCCATTCTACAAGTGATCCATTCTACAGGTCTGAGTTAGACCTCCAGCAGCCACTGGCAGGTGGCTCCTGTATCACAACAGGATGTCATCTTTCCAGTCTCTCACATCTTATTTTATCACCCACCATCTGCCCTTCACTGATACTAACTGCCTGACTTTTCCATGAATAAGACACTGCGTGGAATGCTTTCTTTCTTCATCTCCACCTACTGGCTTCCTTTGCTTCATATGGCAACTAAATTCCACCTTTTATAGGAAGACTTTCCTAGCCTTTTAACTCTGGTGCTTTCCTTTGGTTATTTCCTATTTATCATGTATATAGTCTATTTGTATATTTCTTCCTCCATTAGATGGCAAGTTCCTTTAGAACAGGGACTAATTTTTGTCTTCTTTTGAATTCTTAGGGCTTAGCACAGTACCTGGTACCCAGTAGGCACTTCACAAAATTTATTAACATAGGGTACAAAGTAAGAGTAAGGAATTGAGGATGACACCCAAATGTAAGCCTGGGTGAATGGATGGTAATCTTTCCCTTCACTAACACTAAAGCCCATCTATTTAAACTCTTTGCTCTTCTGTTGATCTAACCCTCCTGACTTTTCCATTTTTATTGCAGTCTCCCATGTCTTTGAATGATCTCCCTCCTTATCTGCTTCCTGGATTCCCTGAATCCAACTAAAATCTCACCTCCTAGAGTAACCTTTCTTCTGCTGATTATCTCAACTTTATTCTGTATATCATTTTACTTGTACATAGTTGTTTGCATGTTTCCATAAAACTATGAGGTCGTTGAGAGCCAGGCTTTTCTTTGCAGCCCCAGTGTCTACCTAGCACAAAAGAGGCACTTAATAAATGTTTATTGACTGACCTTACATCCCCAGGGCTTTGCATAGTACTTAGCAAATAGCAAATGCCTAATGCTTATTTACTGGTTGTTTTCCTCTGGACTATTCTCAGTTTGTCACTATCCTTCCTAAATTATGGTGTCTAGAACTCAACACAGTAGTCTATATATACTGTTTGAGTATATAGGCCATAATGGAACTATCACTTTTCTCAATTAGAACAGTATGCCTCTCTTTATGAGGCACAGATGAACTATTTTGGCTGCAGTGAAATTGTTAATTCATTATACTTACAACTTGAGCACCCAGAATCTTTTTCTCATAAATCCTTAGCTATCTGCAATTACTGCATCCTGAATTTTAAGTGTATTATATGTTTAAAATGTTTTTGCTGGTAGGATAGAGACCTGTATACTAGGTATAACACTGCTTTTGAGGAAAAGTGAATTCTGAGCTTCACATCACAAACTTAAAGGAAAATTAAGCTTTTAGTAAATTGATTATTATTGATATTGGTATGATAGTTTTAATTTATTAAGTAAATTAAACTATTACAACACAAGCTGATAATTTAAGCTTTATACAACCAGATTCCTACCATTATTCTTAACACGATAATTCTTAACAGTAAAAAAACATGTAGTAAACATGACTTATGATTCTTAAACCAGGTAATAACAAAGCCAGGTAAGACAATAAATATATGGCAAAATATCATAATGTTAGTAGTGCCAAAACTCAAAGTGACTGAAGCTGAAGAAAGACGCTAAGGATAGCAGAGAAGGCTTTTAAAATTATATTAGAAGGAAAAGGAGACCAAAGAAGAGATACAACATTTGCTTGGGATGAATGCGACAATGGTAACATGACAAAAAAATAAAACTATCCATTTATTTTTTTGTTTTCATTCAAAAGAAAGTTATTTTTATTCTGGAAACAAAGGAAGAAAAATTATTAACAAAGAGAGTGGATACCCAAATCACACCTTCATGGGTTCCAGTCACATGGCCCAGAAAAACTACATCTTTAGGTCCTAAAATAACTGGAAGAGATGACTGCTGACCACTGTCAGTAATATTTGAAATATCATGGAAAACATTAGTACCATAAAATTGGGGGACAAATTTTCTGACTTTATAAAAAAAATTGTCTGGAAACTACAGGCCAAGTGAGTTCTGACTTCAATTCCTGGTAGAACTCTAGAATCAATAAAGAAATGATCAGCAAATACATAGAAGTGGAAGTAGTGTTTATAAAGAGCCTACATAACTTCATCAATAACAAATCATGATGTGGCTCTTTTCAACAGAGGTGATTCAGGCCAGTTCCAATGGTGTTTGTGATGGAGAGAGCCATCTGCACCCAAGGAGAAGACTGTGGGAATTGAGTGTGGATTACAACATAGTCTTTTCACTTTTTTGTGGTTTCCTTGCTTTTTGTTTTCTTTCTCATTTTTTTTCTTTTGGATCTCATTTCTCTTTGCAGCATGATACTTGTGGAAATATGTATAGAAGATATGCACATGTTTTGCAAGATGAATATTGGAAACTATCTATGCATATGTTTTTTTGGAGGAAAAGCTTATTAAAAAAACAAAGAACAAATCATGCCAGCCTAAGCTCATTTCCTCATTCCAGGCCCAGCCTCTATCCACTGTGCCACCTACCTGCCCTTAATAGGATAAATGTGAACAACAACAACAAAAATAGAATAAAAACCTCACTTCCATAAATATAAGAAAAATATGGAAAGACAATAGTTGTTCTGAAAAAAATTTGGGGATCTTAGTAAACTGCAGGCTCAGTAATGTGATGCAATATTCTCCCCCCCCCACCTCCCCACCAAAAAAACAATCTGAGGTTACATTAGGCAGAACATAGATTCCAGGATGTGATGATCCCAGTGCACTATGTTTATCAGACCTCATTTGGGCTCGGTTAATATGGAGAAGGGCAACCAGGATGGTGAAGGATCTCCAGTTTGTAACATGAAGAAAGGTTGAAGAAAGTGAGGATGTTTTAACCTGAAGAAAAGAAGACTTGGAGAAACACTCTACCTGTGATCAAATATTGGCTTTGCTCTGATGAGTCTGAGAATAGAATCAGGAACAATAGGTGCAGTTTTAAAAGGAAATCAATTTTGGCTTGAGGCCAGAAAAAACTTTGCTACAATTGGAACCCTTTCAAAGTGGGATAACCTTCCTTTGAGAAGTCATGGGTTGCCTCTCCTTAGAAATCTTCAAAGAAAAATTGGAAAACCCATTTGTTGAGCAAATTACAGTACGGATTATTTTGTGTATGGATCAAACCAGAGGGCTGCTGAAATTTCTTCTGACTTTCAGATTCTGTGATTCCTTCAGTAATATTTCAGGCATGGTCATAGATAATTTATTGTTCATGAGATCCATATTACATTAATTTGCCCAAGTCTCAACTTCCCAGTCAAATTGAGAATTATATCACCCACATTTTATAATTTTTGCTATGTGAAATTTTACATCAAAAGTCATAAAGTTTATAATTTTCTTCACAAATTTAAAAAAATCAATAATTAAAATGCAAATCATCTTAAAGATTTTGTTAAATGTATTCATTTTAAAAAATCAAAAACCCTACCAAACCTATGCAGTTTTAATATAATCAAAGGTAATAGATTTATAGAGTGTTAAAAAAGAGAATATGAATAACCATGAATCATCCAGACTTACATACTAGATCTTGAACTGGTATTCATTAAGATTACTTTAATTAAGCAGTTTAAGTATCTATTTTGTTGTTATTACAGTAAGCATCATTCTAATCCATGCTAGCAAATTCATCCTTAAATATCCATGATTAAGTTGTTACCCTAGAAATAGTTCCTACCTCCCAAAGACTTCAAAGGTCCATTTTTTCATTTAGTTTTACTAAGCAGAATAGTCCAATGTTGTTATTCTATCATGTAGCTACAAAATGAATTTGAAAAATATCAAAATAATTTACTGCTTTAAAGTATTTTCTAAAAGCAAACATATTGATTTTTAAATTATAATACATTTTTTAAAGATCAAAAATTATCAAATCAAGACCAGTTAATTAATGACACCTAAGGTAAAGTATTTATTAAGTCAACTTCACTTATCTCTTCCAATATCCTCAATCCTAGTTGGGAAGTGCCCAGTAATGATGAAAGTAAGTCTCTGGGTTCTTTTCATAATGCAGTTTTGTATACAAACAACATTCTTTTGGATTTTTCCTTCTACAATATAATTAGGGACATTTTTTCCCTCAAAAGCCCACAAAAGGTAGTAATAACTCCTTGCTTTCTCTTGTTAAAAGATTTCAATCACAAGTGTAGTAAGAAAGGAAAAAAATGCCTTAAGTACGCAGCACTTATGCATATAATTTTTAAAACAATATTTTCCAAAAAAGCAGATTAAGCCATTATGTAATAAAACTTTATTAACAGAAAGATATTAGCACTTAATTTTAAAAGCTTAGAACTTGCTAAGCATTCTTAAAAACTCAGACTAATAAACAAAATCATTCTTGGTACAGAAATTAAGCTATATTCACACAAAAGACTTCAAATTCCATTGAACATATAAGTCTAATAATTGTGGGAGAGAGGGAAATGGAAACAAAATGTTACCATGAGTCAATAAAACTTATCTTCTACTGAATATATTGTATACTGAATTGATGATACTAGCATACTAAACTTAGTAAAAAGAAAAACTTGTGAACTCAAGACAAAATAAGATTATTAAAAAACACCATGCAGACTTAAAAAAAAAATGTTAATGTTAGAACATAAAAGACTTCTTTTGGGAGGGGAAGGGTTAGGGGAACATCTCACTGTTTAAAGACTGAATCCTCCTTTGAAACTAAACAGGCATAATTATGTAAAATTAGATCCTCTCCCCAGATATTTCATACATGTGACTTAGTATGAATATAAACAGAAGTATTCTACTAGTATAGCTTTCATGGACATGAATGATCAGTTTTTTAAAAATAATTTTCAAATTGAAATCTACAAAACTTCCTTTTCAGAATTACCAATGCCCAATACACATATGCAGTATCTAAATGATGAGACACATATGTCTACATATACTGACAGACACAGGCACACTGTAATGGTGTAGTGGTTGTTGCCAAGTCAATAATTCTTTCAAGGCACTAAACAATGATGTGGGTGGGGTTTTCTAAAAATGTAATAAACATATAAGAATTTGCTTAAACTGTTAAAAAGCCCTGAGTCAATTTTAAATGACTGCAGTTATAATTTTTAAAGGAAGTGACATGTGAGGAGGGAAGAAAAGATGTAAAGAAACAAAAAAAATTTTTGTTTTGGAGGAAATTAATTATTCAAGCAGCCTACAAAATGGAAGAGAACAATATGTGTTAATACTTGGCAATTTTATCATTATACATTTAAAGATCAGTTTTAACCTTTTATTATGAATTTAGGCACCAAACTTAAGTGAAAAAAAAAACCCAAAATAGTGTCTTGGGGATGGTGTTTTGTTTTGTTTTGTTTTTCCCAAAACACCACCACTACCAAAACCCTCCAGCTTCAGACTTCCATTTTCCTTTGACCTAAAGACTAGAATTGCGGGAAAATGTAACACTTTGACAGAAAGGAGGTAGAAAGTTTCAAAGTCTTAAGCTAAGAAACATTAACTGATCAACACTAATTGTCCATGTTTCTATTATTCACCAGCACACACTAAAGAGAAAATTCAAATAATCTAAACATTTTTTCTACTATAGCAAAACAAACAGATCAAACCAGCTTTAGAAAAAAGCTTCTTCAAACATTGTTTTAAACTAGCCACAAAATATCATTCTTAATACTGTTATAATTTTGCTTACTTGAATAAAATTCCATCCCTATATGATTATCAACTGATATCAGTGAATATTCCTATTACAACATATGGGATAATGCCAAATTAGGTTCTTCTGTTTTAGCAAAAATAAATTGACAAAGATTTTAAGAGTCTATTTACCCTTTTACTATTAAGTCATCTATTTGTGAAAATGTTATAACCCCATTCAATTTCAGAGCTAACCAAATTTTTGTTTGCAACTTAATTTTTTTTTTCCTGGTTAAAAAGAGGTGAAGGGAGAGAAGAAACAACTGTTTCAAAGATGAGACATTTTTAAACTTTCTCCAAAATAACTATGAAAATGTGTAATTAATAATGAAGGGAAGGACATTGTTTTCAAACTGATGGAAAGCCAAAAAAAAATTTTGTGAGGGCCACATTTATCAATAATTTAAATCTTTTAGTTAAATCATTAAGAAATCCAAGCAAGTTACTATTGATAGAATTTGTTTCCTAATTTACATAGACCTAGAAGAAAAACATTTAACTTCTCTAGAATGAACAATAATTGTTAACACTTCAGTTATTTATGAGAGGGGCTAATTATTTCCCTTTTGGACCAAATCAAAAACCATTTTAAGCATGTGATTTACAAAGCAATAGGCCATAACATAAAATATGATAAAAACTGATTTTATTAATTAAAATGGTTTTTTTGGTATTAAATACTTCTCACAAGCTCACCTTGGTAAGACCTCCACCATCCCTTTTTTCTATGTTCAGACACCAAACTCTTATCACTCCTCTGCATTTTACCATCTCTCTTATGAAATCCTACCACTAAGTTTAAGTGAAGACCCTATGAAAACAAGGAAGGAAACCTGACTGAACAAGGCAAGAGTCATTTGGCAGCATACACAATCTAAATGGCACAGGTACACTGTGTGCACATATGGCAGAATTAACTTCTTAGGCTACCTAGATAGTGTGCTTTGATATAGATATAATTTGAGTTGTACAAAAGCAAAAGATTTAAATATGTTAAAAATGGTCTTGCAAACAAATCAGTCATTTAAAAATAATTTAGGAAAGACTTTGACAAACACTTTCATAATTAATCAATTTGTAGTGTTTTAACTTTTAGCATTATCTTAATCCAACCTTAAAACTGTATTACCTATTATGCCAATGAAACTAATGGGTAGGTTAGGACTAATAGTATACTAATAGAATTTTAATTTGCACTAAAGTTTTTATCTTGGGAATGAAAGTTTTTTGCTTTTTACAAGATATGAATATGGTACACAGCAACAGGAACAAGTACATTAAAATGATTGTTTTTAAAGAATAGCACCTTCAGTAAGTTCTCATTTTAAACTTACTAATATTATTACAAGAATTGGCAGTGTTATAACAGAAAACTACAGTTTTAATACATAGTAAAAATAGACAAGGTGTAAACCATATTCTGATATCCAAGTAACAGGGATCATGTTTTCTTTAAATTTTCTATCTTCCCCAGCACTCTGCATAACATACAGAGATACTTAATAGTTGTTAAATTATATTGTGTTTTTTTTTCTTATCACCAATTTTAACATCTACCTCTAAGAAAATGTCAAATATAGAATGCCAGATCAAGTTACAGTAGTGATTATATAATTAGCAGAAGAATGTGATAATATTAAAATTCTGGCACAACTTTCAGACAATTCTGACATACCAGAAATGAAGATTTTTTCTATCACTGGATTTTGAAAGCTTGGTGATTGATAGGTCTTAACAGAAATAATTTAAGGTTGGGATGCTTAATAATTTGTTAAATGGAATGAATAAAAAGGATTAATGATAATGAAATACACATTTCCAGCTAAATAAATTGGGATAATTATCCTAGGATAAATCAGGTAATACAACATGTAAAATTATGATGTCATACTTATCCCCTCTTAATTTTCTCTCAAACAAAAACCTAACACACCCCAAAACGCAAAAAGGTATTAAATGCACTGAAAAGAACATCAAATGAGATTGCTGGGAAGGAAGTGATGAAGGAAAGGGAACACACAAATGAAGATCATGCCTACATTTCAAAAGTAGGGAAAATGGCATTGACCAAAGTTACACTAATAGTATTTGAGATCTAGCTTCCCTAGTTCAAATTAGGAACAACAACAACCACCACCAAAAAAGATGTTCAAAATAAAAAAATCAATTTAATACAATTTCATAGCTAATGTTTGGAAATTCCGAATTCAAGTTGAAGTCATCAAAAAGGTTGGTCACCTAACTCAGTGCAGTTTGATACTGAATATACATACTACTTGATTATGCAGAAGAAATGAAGAATTAAAGAAATGGCACAATTGTGACCATGATTCTGAAAAACATTAAAGCAAAACAAAATCTAAATGGCACATCTTTTCTAAAACTAGAGTTTTCTAAAGATCTGACCAACTAGTAAGAGTTAAACAAATTGAAAATTGTTGTTTTTAACAACAATTTCCTGGTGACAATAGGATAAAAAGAGATGGTTAATAGAATGAGAAATAACTCATTAGGAACTATTGTTGGGAGATACAAAACTGAGGCCAAAATTTCAAACAGCTGGAGAACATATTAATTTCTACTCATCATCTCTCACAAAACCAAAATTACTAAAAACAAAAGAGCTTTCAATTGATCAAAACAGAAGTGTTATCTATTCACAAAAATAACTTTACAAATGTAATAATTGACACAAATCCATAAATCCATTAAATAACTACAAAAACATAAACTTTGGGACAGCAGTTTACAATATTGTATTTTAAAACCATAAAAAAAGTATTGAAAATAATTTTAAAGGGCAAAAATTCCTCTTTGAAAATAATTTTAAAGGGCAAAAATTCCTCTTTTAAAGTAAATTCCAAAACTAGGAGTCAGGGAGCAAAGAAAAGGTTTGTTGAATAAAATTATTATTACCAAATTTAAAATTATTACTACAGCCCTCATGTTCACCAAAATTAGTTTACTTAATCAATCAACATAATACTTAGATATTTGGAAATAGTATTTGGTAGAATTTAAGTTTAACTTTTACTGACCCCTTTGACAGTTTAATGAAGCCTAGCGACCTTTTCTCAAAATAATGCTTTTAGATATATAAATACATAGGATTTACAAAGGAATCGGTTATATTGAAATAAAGACTTTTTCCCCCCATCAAAGTTCACAGATCTTCTGAAATCTATTATTGGATATATTTGGCATCCATAGACCCCAGATTAAGAGATTCTGTACTTTCTAATTAGATATAGTTGAAAAACTTTGAAGAAGGAAAGTGTTGCTAATATAAAGGTATTTTTCTAAAAAAATTTAAAGTCCACAGGAGGAGTGTATATATGTGTGTGAGAAAGACACACACACACAAAATAAAAATCTTGACTATTGAAGTCAGTCAATTGTTACTCTAAACTACTGACAATGCATATTTGTACAGCAATGGAAGGTCTGAAACACAGCCAAGAATAGTGTCCAAACAAATGATGTCACCAATAAAAACTATTCCTATTCTTGTAATGACCACCATAATCCAACTCTTCCCCAAAAGATGAAAAAATTTTTACTTTGTTCTTAAACATTTTCTGGAGAGTGCTGGAAATAATAAGTGAAGTAATTATGTGGAGATACAAAAACTTGCAAATTCATATATTCCCAGTAAGTTAGGGAGATAACTTTAACATGACATTTAAGAGCTATGCAAATACACAGAATTAGCAACACTGTCAAAAGTAATGGAACTGATTTGCAAGAAGAAAGAAATTTGCTGCCTTCTGGAAGATTCATTGTTCTAAATGTGCTGAAAAAGTTAATTTATTAAGAGAAAACTCAGTGGCTTGTAAAAGGAGCAACTACTTTTCTTAATGCTCAAATCAAAATCAATTGGTAATTATGTTACTGGAGTATTGGGGTGAATATACCATGTATTCACATTTTTCTATAAGACTTAATAAGTGTGATAGGTCATAGAAGAAGGGCAGTATCTTTTAATAATGGTCAGAAGCTGCACGCGCACACACGCATACACTCACACATACATACACAAACACACACAAATAATTCTATTCTGCAATGCTGTAGGGAAATAATCCTCAATTTTTTTTCTTCAGTTCCCCACTGTGATTGCCCATTCTTATTTTTTTCAACAAGAGCATCAATTGATTACTTTTCAGTTTAACTGACAACAGTTATATGACTGATTTTTCTTTTACAATCTAAGAAATAAAACTTAAGAAGTGCATTATTTTCTCATATTATTGGGGGAAAAAACTGAAAATTAAAGTTAAAACTGGAAGTTAAATTTGAGATCTCTATGTCTTTAAAGTACAAGTCATGTGATCTTATACCCAAAGTTGAAAGGGACCTCAGACATCATCTAATTCAATTTCCATATTTTACAAATAAAGTAACTAAATTCCAATGAGGTTAAAGGACTTGCCTAGTATCACACAGACAGTAAAGTCTGATTCAAACTTGTGATTCCTAAGTTCAGTAGTCTTCCTACTCTCTCACTACCTCTCTCAAAACATTTCTCAAACTTGTTTACATTATGTAAAGCTCAGATTATATAATTATGGTTTTATGTTGGGTGTCCCAAAAGTCTTAATGCAGAATGAAGTTTTTTTTTTTTTTTTGAACTACATTCAAAATACACTAAGATTTTTGAAATACTAAGTTACTGGGAATATGTAATATAAATAAAGGTAAACGTTTGATTTACCAACTTCATTTGGTGCAAAATGGCATTTTAAAGAGGTGTTAATTTTATAGCATTTGTGTTAGGATTAGTGTGGGGAAAAAAGTGATTATTAATTTTGAGTATAATAGAAAACACAGAAAAAAGTATATCATCTAAGGGCTGATAAAACTGAATAGTAAAAAAAAAATTTAATGGAAGTAGTAAAGAATTAGGAATTAAATGCATTTTAAAATCAAACCATACTCTGCAAGTCTGTAATAAAAAATTGTTTTAAATTAACTGTAACTTACATGGATTTGATCCAGATTTCAAAATGACTGTCCAAATACTGTTTTGTGGTTTGTTTGGTTTTAGCGCATTCAGTCAAAGTTATTATAATGTAGAACATAGGCTATGGTATTATACAGTATTTCACTAGAATTGCCTTATCAAATACATTTAAATTTCGTTTAGCTAACAAAACACACTATTTCTCATTTAATACAAAAGGATCCTTCGTTCAATGGCTTTGCGGCAAATAGGACATTCACTCATTCGATCTCCACAGAGTTGACATGTTCCATGGCCACAGAGGAATATCATATTCTTCAGACGATCCAAACACACAGGACACATTGTCTATAAAGGAATGTGATAACACAAATAATTTACTGAGGGAACATTAAAATGCAACTTCTCACAACTGAGATGTCACGTTTTTCTCTTTTTTTGTTTTTTTTGAAAATCTGTTATTGTAGCCTTTTTAAAATTTGATAAGGAATTTAATTATAAGTGTCCTTTTTTCGTTATATATGGAGAGTACTTATTGGATGGTTCCACAATTTTAATTTTTAGAAAAAATATCCATGTTCTTTTAATATTTAAAGTAAAACAAGAGCTACTAAAATGAGAAATGTTATAAAGAATGTAAAAAATGGTTCAATATGGTTTCCTTGATTTTGCCATTACCCACAATGCACTATCTTCAAGAATTATGAAATTGAGGACATTCAACATGAGATCCTTTGCCTTCTGCCACTATCTTGTGCCTTACCCATTTCTCACATAATGGGGTGGCTTCAACCCTTAACAAGACAAAGACTTAAATCTCTTCAAGTGATCCCATTTCATCCCTTTTCCTCCAACAGACCATCCCCTCTGTCATCACCATTCTGTTATTTATTTTCAATCTTGTTCTGTTTACTGGTTCATTAACTACTGCATATAAAAATACTAATATCCTATCTCCCCTCCCTATACTAAAACAACTCACTTGGATCCTTCCACTCTTGCTAACTGTTGACCTACATTTCTTCTCCTCAATAGTTGTCTCCAGTTTCTCTATTCTTACTCTTTTCTTAACCCCTACAATAAAACTTCTGGCCTTATCACTGAACTAAATTGGCTTTCTCCAAATTTTATTTTTCACTGTCAAATTTAATGGTCTTTTCGCAATTTCATTCTCTTTGAACTTTCTGTAGCTTCAAATACTGCTGATTACGTCTTCCTCCTAAATAATCTCTTCTAAATTTTCAAGCAATTCCTCTCTCCTGGTTCTCCTACTGCCTGTTCCCTAGTCACTGCTGATCCTTAGGTATCCCTCAGGATTCTGTCCTGGGCCCTCTTCTCTTCTTTCTGTATACTATTTCACTTGGTGAAGTACACATCAGCTCCCATGGATGTAATTACCACCTCTACTCTAATAATGGTTCTTACCAATTCTCACAATGTCCTACACCAATCTCTCTGTTGACTTTCAAAGTCTCATCTCCAAATGCCTTTCTGACATCTCAAAACAGAAGACCAATAAGACATGTTAAACTAAATATGTCCCAAACTGAACTTACCTTTCCCTCTCCATCTTCTATCTTCCCTATTATTGTAAAAGAGAAGACCATCTTCCAGGTTGCCTTCAAGCTCCTAAACTAAGAGTGTCCCTAGATTCATCACTATCTCTTGTCCCTCATATCCAGAATTATTGTCAGAATCAACAGAGATAGTTTAGCATGGAAAATATTAGCAATTTTTAAGTCCCCAGAACCCCAATTCTATAAACAAACTTTCCTTTATAGATCTTTCCTTTTTATCTCTTTCTTGTCCTTTCCTTCCCTGAACTAAAACTCAGGAAAATAACCTCAGAAGACTAGCAAATCTCTCCCAATATATACTAGGTCAGGAAGTAGACAATTCTTTTGTCTTCACTGCCATTACTAGATCCTTCAGATGCTATCTTCACTCAGCAATCTCTCTTACTTTGAAGATCATTACTTTCATCTCTATCACCCTATTTAAATTATTAAGTAGTCATCTGCTGTGTCTCAGATTATTCCTCTCTCCTTTTTCAAGGAACTCAGAATCTGGCTCAAAAAACGTGTGTGTGTATGTGTATACGTGTATACACATACACACCAAAGTTCCCTAAAACATTCTGGCCTTATGATCTGTCAATCTCTTCAATTCTCATTATTTACTCCTTCATTCTGAAGAGACTACAGATTTTTGTGCCTTTGATGTTACCACCAAGATTAAATATTTACATAAAGATGCAAATGCTACTACACCCTTTGTAACCCAACATTACAATATGCTATTCTTCATCTCTCTGCATGCCTTAAATCTATTCACAGAATCCAGAAATTTCAAAGGTGGAAGGAATTTTATTGGTCATACAACCTATATTTGAAAAAGAATTCACAAGCTCTGTCTAAAGACCTCTGATAAGGACAAATCTATAACCTCCCTAAGTAAGCTCATTCCATTCTTGGATAGCTTTAATTATCAGTCAGCTATGCTTATGTAATGGCTAAATCATAAATCTACCATCCTGGAGCAAGCAAAAAATTTCTTCAACTGACATACTTGCAGTTTATCATGTCCTCCAACACTTTTCATCTTCCAAGATAAACATTCCTATTTTATAGGATCATACTCTAGAGTTGAAATGGCTTACAGAATCATGAATTCTTGGAAGAGCATGGAAGAGATCAGATATTATTAAATCCAATATTCCTACTGCATGACAGATGAGGAAACTAAGGTACTAAATTTAAATGATTTGACCAATGTCATATCATGAGATGAAATTTGAACTCAGGTCTTTCTAACTCCAAATACAAAATAGGGAAATCAAAGATCAAATACAATGCTGTGCACCCACCATACCATGCCGCCTCTCATTGGTTCCTTCAACCAATTTTCACATCATGAATCTGAGGCATTTTCTGTAATCTTGCAATTATTTTCTAGCTACTCTTTATCTTTTCATTGTCCTTCATCAAACCAGTGCACAGAAGTGAGCACAGCACCCTACAACAAGACTATTGTACTTCCTTATTCCTAGAAGATGTATTTCTTGTAAAGTAGTCTAAAATTTCATCAGGTTTTTTGTTTTTGTTTTTTTTTGGGGGGGGGGACGGTGACTGTTGATTATAATATTGAGTTTACAAGAACCAAAATTCCTGGATCTATTCCATACAAAATTATGTCTGTGAATAAGCCATGGAAACATAGTTATTGAATGTCAGAGAAGAGCTTTTAATAAAGATTTTCTCTGTTTACAATTCAAAATTTACAAATCTACTACATTATGAGTCTATTTCAAAAAATTTGGAAACTATTTTAAATGTTTTTATATCTTCTAACAGAAGGAATTTCAAACCAATATGATGCAAAATACTTTCATGAAAAATCTGTTGTTTTCTTCAAAAGTTAGCTCATTGGTTGTATATGTGAATTTCTTACATGAAAGAGATTCTGAAAATTTAGCCCCAATTTTAAATTTGTTTTAGAATGAATCTAGTTTCTTTCCAAAATCAAGAATTTACAAGGCCACAAGTATATTCAGAAAATGGATCTAATTAATTTTAAGTCAAAGAATTTTAATCACTTGATTGCATGTAGTTAATATATAATTCTAACCTGGCATATGACAATATGCATTTCTCTGCAGTACTATTTATTTTAGGACGGCTTTATAAGCATAAATACAAAAGAAAGGGATAAGTATTGTTCCAGCTGCAAGATAATATTGAAATTTCAAGTTTTTATCCAATGCAATAATTCCTATCAACCAGATTTAGATTAAAGGGCAAATGTTGAAGTATGAAACAGCTTTAATTTCACAAAGTAAATAAATGATCTCTTCTCCTAAAAATCATTTACAAAAATCAGCATTTTAACATAAAGATTTTTTTTACCTGCTCTTTGATATCTTGTAACTGTTGTTGTAACTTCTGCACATCAGCATTGACATTGGTATTGTCTTTGTCCTTCTGTAAAACTGGAATGTTTCCACTTGCTGCAATAGAGAGAATATCTTTACATCTTCCTCATCCTACGCCTAATTGTATATAGTACCATTATATTAATTTCTTTTGTTTTTGAGAGGCAATTGGGGTTAAATGTTTTGCCCAGGGTTACACAGCTAATTAGAGTTAATAAGTGTCTAACTTCGGATTTGCACTCAGGTCCTTCTGACTTCAGGGTCATTGTTCTATCCACTATACCATCTAGATGTCGCTTACATAAATTTTTTATATTGAAAAATATATATTTTTTATTGAAATGGGCATTATTATTAGGCTGAATTTTAAAACAAGACTCTTTTAAATAATGGGCATATTTGGCACAGCAATAAAAAAAGCAGATTACTTCACTTGAAGTGCCTAACTAGAATAAGCCTCAACAAAGATGACTTTCCTCGCTTTCCTTTGTCAGACGCATAAATATCTGTTATGTTTGCTCTCTATATGCTGTGCTATCCAAAGAGTTAAAAGTGAAAACTATGAATCTGAAGACTTTGGGAAGAGATTGAGGCCATTGAAGATAATTTGTTCCAAAATTCAGTTTCCTTTTGTTTGTTTTTTTAAAAGACATATTGTTATTGATATTTTCTGTTTTTTTACACATCATAGTTGTCCCAAGTGGTGTTCTTTCCATTTATGTTGCTTTTTAAACTATGTGTATTGCTTTCTTGGTTCAGCTTACTTCATTCTAAATCGATTCATACAGGTCTTTCCATGCTTTTCAGTAATCACTGTATTAATCATTTCTTATAGCCCAATGATATTCTATTACATTCATATACCATAATTTTATTAGCCATTTCCCAATTAATAGACATCTACTTTATTTCCAATTCTTAGCTAACACAAAAAGTGCTGTTGTAAATAGTCTGTTGTTCAGTGAGTCAGTGTTCAATGAAGACTTTCTTATTGATGGCTGAGATACAAGTCCAGTAATGGACTCTTTGATTCAAAGGAATGGACATTTTCCTAGTTTCCATGTATATGAAAAATACTTTTGTTTAGCATTTTGTTCAGATCGTTTTTAACAGGAATCTTAACTCTTACTATCAGTGGTATAAGATTAAAAAAAAAAAAAGAAAGAGTGTTAAATAGATAATCTCATATCAAATAGAAAAAAGAAAGGTGTCTGATTTCATTATCAGCCCTACCCACCATATTCTTTCTTTTCTTTTTTTATTTCAATGTAGATTGTATTCATAGTTAAAAAGCTTTTTAAGTTTTGTAATCCCCATATGAATGAAGTTAAAATAATTTTTTTTCCTATTTTATTTATAACAATAGACCAACAAACATATTTTATCTTTTTTATGTGTGAGAAAATAGTTTATTATTAACAATTAGGAGATATAAAAGAGAATAGAGTATAACCTCTTTGAAAACAAGAGCTTTCAATTTTGTCTTTTGTTCCTAAAAGCAAGAGCTAAAAGATTGCTTATCGAATTAAATTAAATTAGAATGGGTTCAAGTGGAAGAAAAAAAAATTTAGAAAATAAACTCACCAATATCATCACTGGCATCTTCTGAACCTTTGCCACCACAACACATAATGAAAGGTACTCTCCGTTCAACTACCGCCCGACATTGTACACATTTCTTCATGAGGTTAGCACAGTCTGAAAAAACAGGGATAGACACATTATTTAGACAAGAAACATATCACACTTTCCTTTTCAGCTGACTGTTCTTCTAATCTCACTAACTTTTAAGATAAGCCCCATCAAACAAACCTAATATGCTACTGGGAGGTTAACTGTGTCTACTAAAAATGTTGTGAACCCTAGAGCAAAAAAACCAAACCTATCCTATATTTTCAGAACACCACAATGAGTGGTCCATATTTTAAGGATTAACTACACTCCCTAATATTTCTGGTAAACATTTTTTTCTAAAAATAAATGATATGATGTGTACTTCAGGAGTTTAATAGAGTAAAGAAAGAAAAGGCAGACTTCCTTTCAAAATGCAAATTAATACCAGAATACTCCTGATACTCCCCACCTCTTACCAATACACTGCACTGCCTTGGACTGGTGATTGGTTGCTTGTAAGCCCACTGTAGTTTTCTCTAAAATTCTTTTCTGATGCAAAATACTGTACTCCAAAATTTCTGCATTATGTTGAACCATTCTCTTCCTGCTGTTTCTATCAAAATGAGGCAATAAAGTAAAAATAAAAAGCTAATGTATAGAAAAATAATTTCTATGTAAAAAATAACATGAAAGTACCATAATATTAAACATTCTTAACAAAGCCATTTAAAAATGGAATGGGCTGCCTTGGAGGTGAGACTGAGGAACACATGGGAAATAACAGGTTTCCAACCTCTAAATTCTTTTCACTTATTAGGAATATTGTATATGTATTCAAAATCTGAATAGGAGATAAACTATATGACCATTGAGATTTTTTTTTTCCCTACTCATACCCAAAATGCCATTTTTCCACTACTCAAATATAAGGTAAGATATGGCTTGTAAACGAAGTTTGAACAAAACTTTTTTTCTCCCTAAAAAGACACCATAGGTAAATAGATACAATAAAATAAGAAGTTTTATATATTATTCATATTCTATTTAATCCATCATTACAAATACCTAAAACTACAAGCACAGAGTGTCTTTTCCAATATTTAAATATTGATGTAAAACATATATCTTAAAAAAGAAAAAGTAAAAGCTGCTACAGTGGCAAAAATGGAGAAAAATTACATAAATTTAGAGTTAAAAAGACTCATAATTATGATCTTATTCAATCCTCTTAATTTTACAAATTGAAAAAACAAGTTTAGACATAAGTTTTACTCTATGCAGATCATTCCATAGCCTTCAAACTCATTCTTTTCACTTGGAAAATGATTTGGTTAGAAGCTTCTTATCACACATAAGTATTTGGAAAGGAAGACACTGAATTATTCAGGGGATAAATAGAACAGTCTCTAATTTTACATTCCCTGAGTGTAAAGGATTCTGACTTGAAATGCAACAAAGATATACTCCTAAAATACAGTATAACCCAATGAAACTTGGGGAAAATAGGTAAACCATATCTATCCATGTAGAACATTATCTACATAGATGACAAAGTGTGAAAAATTCTAGTGTAGAATAATTGTCTGGTTTTAGGGGAAATATTTTTCAAGTTTAAAAGGTATGATACTATACAGGATGCTCCCAAAATAAACTTTATTTTTTGTAACCTCAAGTTGAACTTTTCTTTAGTTACTTTTTATAATCTTCCAAAAGTTTCACTGCTCACAAAAATGAGCTCACTGTCCTTTATGTCTAACTCAGAATTTCATTTTGGCATAGGAAATCTTAACTGGATGTACTTACTTGACAAAGAACATTTCCCTTACTATTTGTGATTTTGACAGGAGATTCTAGTAATAATTCTGAATTCTTAGACTAGTCCTGCAGTAAATAGGAAGTCAACAATGAAGGCATGTCATGTAGTATAGAGAGATCAGCTCCAAACTTTCCAGCTTTGTCTTTATTAACAAATATATTTCATAATGATAGGCCAAGATCAGGCCATTTTACTACTTTAGTTACTATCTTATTTAGATAGTTCATTAAGTGCTGCTTACTAAATTATTTTAAGAGTATAATTTACTGTACTTTCACCCTGAGGCTGTTCAAGTGAGGAGAATGGTTTTTAAAACTTTTGAAAAACCTTTAATGAAAAGAACAAAAAAATAGAGGGAAGAACATGGTACATAGCACAAAAACAAGACCTAAAAAGTACAGGGATTAGGAGGAGTAGAGAAAAAAAAAATACATGGTAAAATGATCTAATTTTTGCTAGCATCTCCAAAGAAACTATATTGTGACATTATTAGGTACAAAAAGTAACAGAAAATTATAAAGTAAAGAGAAGGCTTAAGAGCAAAAACAAAGTTTGGTCAGGTAGATACATTAATTGGCAAGAAAAATATATAAAGTGTACTTTATAGTAATAATATAAATTATTAAAAAATCACACCCAAAATTTTTCAGACTCTTTAATTGGCACACCTGCACTATTGATAAGACTGTCAATTGGTTTAAACTTTTTTTTTTAATTTAAATAACCTCTAACCCAATATCCATACTATTAGGGTTAAATACTAAGGATATGATCCACTGAGTATAAAACAAAGGAGAAAAGGGCTTGTTTTTATTTTTAACAAAAATATTACTCTCAATATAATTTATAACAGCACAAAACTGAGAATCATCCATATGTTCAATGTATATGGAATGGTTAATTGTAGAATATGACTTGAAAGACTATAGTGTAAGAAATGACAAATGAAAAGAATGTAAACACAGGAAAACTTGATGAAACGATATAAAGAAAGCAAAATTAAAACAACATGCTCACTGGCTTATAAAGAATAAGGAAACAATTTAAGAAAAGTAGGAACAAACAAATGCTATCTTATTAAAGTTTATATATATGCACACAAATGTGGATACATAATTTTCTTTAAAAAAGAAACAACACAAAAAACCCTGCCTACAAATGTAACTAGAAATACCACCAAAAAAGTCACTAAACTCATAATGAAAATGAAGATGGCTACTGAATTCTGAGCTCAGATGATAAGAGATGCTAAATGTTAGAGACACAATTATTACATTAATTAATTATGCTTCCCTGCTTTTTTTGTTACAAGGGAAAATAAAACAAGAGCAAAGTGAGAAGAAAAAAAGGTACATTAGGAAATCAGTGTAAGACATTAACTACAAATAACATAAACAAAGTACACTTTAAATGTACTTTGCATAGATTTTTTTCAAAACTAAACTTTGTGGAGTGATAAAGGATCATTTATACAGGATGTCCCATGAGTCTTAGTATAGTTTTAAGTTATTACAATGCACTAAGACTTTTGGGGCATCCTGAATTTGGTGGACAATATCTTAAACTGTGGGTTGCAACACCATATAGAGTCATGAAACTGAATGTGGGAGTTGTGAAAAAATTGACAGCAGTAAAAGTATCAAATATTCCAGTAAGATTTAATTCTTTATGTAAAAATAAACAAGTACATCCATCTCATTCATATGCAAATTTGTTTTGGTCTTTTATAGGTGGTAAAATTACATGTATATGAAAGAATTGTTTTAAAACAAATTTCTTTATGACTCATCAGTAAATGTTTGATTTGCATACCTAGTTTATATATCTATATATCCGCGGTCACCTAAAAATTTCTAGGACAAAAAGGAATTGTAAGAGGAAAAAGCTTAAGAAGCCCTGGACAACTGCAGCAGATGTTGAGCAAGAGAGGGTAAGGATATTATACGTTCTACTTAGAAACTCTATGAAGGATGTAGTAATTAGCTAACATAAGAACACTGGAAAAACTGATTTACTAAATACAAAGGGAAGTAAATGCTAAACAATTAAGTACCCTCCAAATACTAATTAATTAGGATTACAAGGTGCCAAACTTTATTACAACACATTGCAAAGTAGGTAAACTATTGCCTAGGAATACTTACTCTCGCAAGCACACATGTGACCACAGGGTTGAAACAGAACAGCAGCTTTCTTGTCAGAACATACCACACATTCTTCAATCTGCAGGAGTTTTGAAAACCATAGCATTAGGGCAGATATCCCAGTCAATGGATCATTCAAGCAATATATATGCACTCAGCACCTTCTGTTTAGAAGATATATGCTGGATATTGGAGCTATTTCTAATATATTTGACATATGTGAGAATCTCTGCTCTCCAGGGATTCATATTCCATTTAACCTAAACATTACACAAATCTAGGATCTAACATATATTTCTATCCAAATTTATTTCTTCTAAAAGTAAAAATTCCAGGTAGAACTAAGATTTCAAAATCCACAAATGAAGGGGCTATCAGAGTCCAAAATAGTGTGTGATGGCATTTCTCTGTGCCTCAGACTCGCCACCTATCGCTGACATCACCATCCCTAAGTTCTAGATTCATACTCTCTGCCCCTCAAAATGGGATGTTTTCAAGGAAATTAAGGAAAAATAAAACTCATACAAAGGCACAGAAACAGCTAAGTTTACAGAGCACTTTTCTTACTCTAACAGCTGAGTTCAATTCCAGATCGTCTGGGTTAGTTATTTTACTTGGTTCTTTTTTTCTTGACCCAACTGCAACCCAGCCAGGTGTAGTGACTAAACACTTAAATTGGAGTCAGAAAGACCCAAGTTCAAATCTTGCCTCAGTTACTTACTAGTTAGTTGTATGATTGTAGACAGAACAATTAAATTGCCATTTCCTCATTTACACTTTTTTCCCAGGATTGTTGGGAAGAGAGAATGTAAGTGAAGTGTTGACCAAAATGTCAAATACTATAAATGGGAGTAATTATTAATATCGTCTCTATTATTATTACTATTGACTACTCTGAAACTTAGTGGCCACCTTCTCCTGAATAGTCTCTCTCCTCTCTGGGTTTTATAACATTTCTCTCTCCTGGCTTTCCCCTGCCTAACATCCTTTGGCATTTCCTATGCAGGATCATTCTTCATGTAAGTATAGGTGAATTCCAGGGCTCTAATGCTAGGCTTTCTTCATTCTCTAGGTGAACTTATCAGTTCCTATAGATTCAACTATGATTTCTATGAAAATAACTCTAAAATTGAAATTTCCTAAGCATCAATCCCAAACACCAACTAGATATCCTGTAGGAATCTAAAACATATCACACTTCTTTTCCCCTAAATCCAAATACTTACTCTAAATTTCCCTATTTGAGTGAGGGCACCACTATAGTTCTAGTGACCCTCAAAGTCATGCTTATTCTTCATTCTCTGTACTCACTTCCTATCTATAACAAATCAGCTTTTTGGTTTGGGGAATTTTTTTGGTATTTATTTTTTATTCTACAGTCACAGCTCTCCCAATCTAAACTATTTCCTCCACTCATAGTTGTTATGGGCCAGAACTCCTGTACTTGAAACAAGGATTCTTACAAAGTGTTAAGTCAGTGGAATTGATAAGACAATAGTTATTTAGTTTAGCATGGTGATTAATAGTTCTCTAGTTCAGGACATGTACTTAGTACTTTATATAGTTCTATAAGATTCACACCTATGATAATATAATTTAAAAAGAGCATATAAACTGGGACAAACTCAGAGACAGATTCACTTTATCTCACACCATTGTGGTGGCTGGCCTCCTGCCCATCCCCCACTGAGACCAAGATGGATCTGAAAGGCTCTCCAGAAAGCTGCCCAACTCCAGGCAAGGAGGCAATAAAGAATTTGGACTTTAACACCTGGCTATTTTCATGGTGATTACTGAACTGAAACGAAGGCGGGTCTAGAGACCTCCAGAAAACCAACTAGAACACTACACATAGTCACCACCCTAGTTCAACGCTCAACAATTCTCTCTGGGATTATTATAATGCTCCCAATTGTTCTCCCTTCCTCCATACTTTCCCTTATTCAATCCATAACTATCACATGTATATTCCTAAATAAAGCACAAATGTGACTTCATCATTTCTCTGCATTAAGAAATGCTTAACCATTTCTGTGGTTTCCTATGGCCTCCAGGAAAAAATATAAATGATTGTATTTGGCATTTAAAGTCCTCCATAATTTGGCTCCAACTTATCTTTTCACCGTGACTGCACACTATGCTCCCTTCAATGTTCCAAGTTCAAATGGCCTTTTTGCTACTCCATAAACAAACATTTCCACCTTCCCTCTGTGCCTTAGTACCTATTGTCCTGTAATTTCCCCCCTTCTTGCCTCTACCTTGTTGAAGTCTTAAGCTTCTATCAAAGCTTGACTCAATTTCTATCACTACAAGAGATCTTCCCTTATTTGTCGAATTATTTTTTGTCCAATCATTTATGTTCTCCCTACCCCTGATATTGCTTCATATTTATTTTATATTTATTTTGTGTATATAATACTGATGAGGTCTAGATTTAGAGAACCAAAATGAAATTAGGGTTTCTGGTGGTCAGGGAGTTAAATGATAAGGTCTAGTGGTAATTTCGGAGTTCAGGGAACCAGATGGAGAGGTTTGGCTCCCCTGCAACCCCTTGGGATTCAGCACAAAGGTAGGGAGTTTGGGGAACTCCCTTCTGGCGGTGCAGAGGTTCTCTGTAAAAGAATTTACAGACCCGAAAACTTAGATTGATAAAAGAGGTTTATTATGGGAATTGGAAGTAAGGTTAGAAATCCTGACAGAGAGGCATAAAGTCTGGTTAGGGAATAGGTGAGGATAAAGAGAGGATGGCACTGGAAAGAGTATTCCAGTGGACAGAGACCCTTGGCATTCTAAACATGGCATAACATGGCATGTTTGGATCCTCTGCAAAGAGAGAGCTTTAGTTTGGCTCTTTTATAATGGGAGCTTTGGCTACAAGCTGAAGAGGGCTAGTAAGTGGAGTTCCAAGTTGACTCATCGCTGGGTTTCAACTTGAGCTGGAATTTGAATTGAATTCAATGAGTTTCAGGACTGAGCTGACTCTACCCAGATAACAAGGATGAAACTGTTTGCTCCTTGGGGCAGGGTCCCTTACTGAGGCAGAGTTAAAAGAAATTTTCTCCTTTAAGGATTTTTAGAGTTTTGCGGTCCCCTTTTCAATACGACTAACATTCAAATATAAGCACCATGAAGGCAGTTTGCTTGTTTTGTTTGTAACACCAGCAATACAATACACATTGCACAGAATAGCCATGTACGCAGTACATGAAGAATTGCATTTTTTAGAGAAACTTTTCTTTATAAAAAACTTTAAAAAAACTTAACCCCTTTCTTATAAAAGGGAAAACTGCCTACAACTCAGTTATTTGGCTATTGCAGATTTTTTTAAAAAAGAAAAATGCTTAGCCTGGACATCTCCACTAGCCTTCTCAGCTAAAAACCTGAGATGGCAGTTTTCCATTGATGCCTCCACTTCATTTCCACTTTCATTTCTTCTCATGCTCTTTTAAACTCATATCCACAGACTAGTTTCTAACTTCACCTGTTCATTCCAAAGTTACCAATGTTTTTAATTGCCGATTCTAATTGCCTTTATCACTGTAAATCGTCTTCTTCTTGACACTCTCTTCCATCTAGATTTGTTTGAACATACTTTTCTCCTTGATACTCCTTTTACCTCTAGATTTCTGTGACATTCTCCTGCTTCTCCTCCTACCTGTATGACCACTCCCTCTCAGTCTCCTTTGCCTAATCTTCATTCAGGTCATAACCATGGATTTATTCAACTCTTCCTAGATCTTTTTTCTCTTCCATCTCTGTGCTATTTCTCCTGGTGATCTCTCCAGCTTTCAGGGGATTTGATTATATGTTTGTTATTTATTTGTTTGGTTGTGTCCAATACGTTGCAACTTCATAGACTAAAGCAAGCCAGATCCTTCTATCATCTATTTCCCAAAGTATGTCCAAATTTACATTCAATGCTTCCATGACACTAACTAGTCATCTCATCCTCTTCTACTTCCTCTTTTGCCTTCAATATTTTCTCACATCAGGTCTCTCCTAACAAGTCCCATCTTCTCATTACATGTTATATAAAAGTATTTAAGCTACAGTTTCAGTATTTGACCTTCCAGCCTGAATTAATTTAAATACTGATTGATTTGAACTCCTCATTGTCCAAGGAAATCTCAAGTCTTCTCCAGCATCACAATTCAAAAGTATAGATTCTGTGGCACTTAGCTCTCCATATAGTTGACCTCTCAGAGGTCTAGATGGAAGAGGGTTCAAGAAGAAGATTATTTACAGTAATTAAAAAGTCTCTCAAAATAATTAAGAAGCCTCTTGATGAGGGTGAAAAAAAGAGATTGCAAAGGTTGGCTTAGAGTTTAACAACAAAAAAACCCCTAAAATCTTGACATCTGGTTCCATCACTTCCTGACAAATAAAGGGGAGGAAAAATGGAAGCAGTATCAGATTTTATATTCTTGGGCTCACTGACCACACAGATGGTGACTGCAGTCATGAAATTAAAAAAAACTTGCTCCTTAGAAAAAGATGGCAAAATCTGGAGAGCATATTAAAAAGCAGAGACATCACTACCAAGATCCTCACAAAAGAAACTTTTTCTCAAAACCAAAATATTTTCACTGACCCTCCCTTTTGTCTGGATTCTCTTCTTCTTCATTTCTATTTCTTGGTTTTCTACAAGTCCTCCCTAGAATCCCATCTTTTACATGAACTAGATGCTCCTTAACCCTAGTGGAGCACTCATTAGATTGTGAATTCCTTGAGAATAAGGACTGTCTATTTACCTTTCTTTGTATATCCAACACTAAACACAATGCTTGTTGCCCTGACCTCTAAATTTAAAATAAAGTTATGACAACTCAAAATGCCATACCTAAAGTAGAATCATGGTTTTGTACAGAAACAAATTTTTTCCTTTTTCAAATATGCACAAACCCTATACATATGCAAACAAAGAACAGTAATGGAACATATACTCTTACTCCATTCCCATTCTTGAGCTTTGTTACACTGAGAAATAATTTGACCAACACAATAGGCATAAACAGTATCATTTATCATTAAAACTTCCTTAAAAAGCTAAAAAATGATAAAAGAAACCAAGAAAAATATATAGAAATTACCTTTGTCCTAGACTGAACTTGTTCTTTACAAATGAGGCATTTTTTGACACGTGGAGAACACAGAGAACATGTAGCAATATGTCCACATGGGCCAAAAAGAGTATCTCGCTTCATATCTGAACACACCATACATTCCTCTAAAGTTTCTGAATCATTACTGATCATAGAAGGACTCCGTGAACCCACTTGACCACTAAAAAGATAAAACATCCTCAATCAGGCTTACTTCATAATCACAATTAATTATTCTTTTAACAACCTCTAATAAAATTTCAACCAATGTAAATCTAATTATTAAAATAAAATATTAAGATTAAGAACATCTTAGGATGGCACATAATTTTAGTTACCTAACGGGGAAAAAGAAATATTTATTTAGAGTCTCATTTTTGTTTTTCCATTTTTTACTACTAAATAATTTTCTTAAAATTAAAGATAAAAATTGAAAAAAAATCTTAAAAAATAAAACAGGTCACACTGAAGAAGGCTGCTTAATAAGAGTTAAATAGTTACTATTATACTAATCAAAGAGATCAAGATTATCAAAAAATATTGTTCACTAAACACAACATAAAATGAAAAAATTTCTTAAAGGGGAAGCCAAATTCAAGTATTTTTTTAAAAACTGTAATTATCCAATAAAGTAGATGATAAAATATATTCTAAAAATATATATATTTTATATAGTCTACTTTTCTCAGCAGAGAGTCAGGAGTCTATAAGAGCAGCTTCTTGCATTTGGGACCAGAAAGGGTCACTATAATTGGCAAAGAATGGGGAAAGAATCATAGCATGAAATAGCAGTAATATTAAAAACCAAAGGTGCCAGTAAAACTTATTTATTTTTTAAACTATCTTAATATTTTATCTCTTATAGAACCAGCAGAGGGAGCACAGATACCTAAAAATCTAACTCATATATTTCTTTATATAGAATGAAGCTAGTCAATAATATTTATTAAATGATGAAAGCTACAGAACTTAAGGAGAGAGCAGGGAATTACAGGTATAAAGGAAATAAAATCCTGCCATCCAGGAATATACAATTCATATAGTAACACTGGGGGGAGAAGGATACACTATTATATTTATTATATAATATATATACAATTATATTATATATACAATATTATAATATCAGAAGAATTTAAATTACAATAATTTATTCAAGTCATTGAGTCAATTTATTAAGTCATTTATTAAGCAAATATTATATATACCTACAGGGTACATATGTACTTACTGGGCACATGGGGTACAAAAAGAGGCAAAAGACAATCCCTACCCTCCAGAAGTTCACAATCTAAATTGGAAGGCAGCATGCAGACAACTATGTACAAACATGCTATATACAAAATAAGAAGGAAATCATGAGGAAAGATTAATTAAGAGAAATTGGGGTAGGATGGAGAGAGATATTGGGAGAGGCTTCTTGTAGAATACAGGATTTTAACTGAAACTTAAAGGAATTCAAGGAAGCCAGGAAGTAGAGCTGAAAGAGAGAAAATATTCTAGATATAAAAGGACAACCAGTGAAAATGCCCAATCAGAAAATGAAGTATCTTATTTAAGGAATGGCGAAGAGGCCAAGATCAAAGTGTAAGATGTGAGAAGACTGGAAAGAGGAAGGCTAGGCTAGGAAGGATTTTGAGCTGCAAACAGATTTTATATTTGGTCTTGAAGGTGACAGGAAGCCACTGGAGTTTATTGAGCAGGATGGCCAGTGTATGGAACATCTCTAAACCTGTACTTTAGAAAAATCACTTTGACAGCTGACTGGAGTAAAGAAAGATTTGTGGCAGGAAGACCAATCAGTAAACTATTGCAATAGTCTAAACATGAGGAAATAAGGGCCAGAGTGAAGGTAGTGGCAACATCAGGGAACAAGGGGGACCTACATGAAAGATGTTACAAAGGTAAAACCGATAGACCTTGTTAACATTGGCTCTGGGAGTGGGATGGGGGAAGAAAAAGAATTATAAGTAGAGAGTACAAAAATTCACAGTGAACAAGAATGGACTACACTGCAATATTAGGTACTGAAATGAAGTTATGAAAATAAAAGTATCTATTGAGAGCTGGATAACTTTGAGAACTAACATTTTAAAGATAAAATCAAAATGATGCAGTCATCAGGAAACAGGTAAGTTTGACAAATGTGGGCAATACTTTAACATGTTTACTAATAAAGGAGGGCGTCTCATGAATTATAAACTGATAAAGGAAAGGCAGAGATATAAGCACCACCATAATATTTATTAAGATCCAAATGGTAGAGAAAGACTTAAATTCTATAAATCGTGTAAGTTTGGATTCTGCTCAGTGATGAAGATAATGCCTACTGATGTGCACACATGCTGACACCAATAGCAATGAATCTTTTAAGGACAAATAAATTAGCAGGCTACCAGATGCACTAATTTTTAAGATTTCAGTAAACAAGTTTGTCCCAGATGACACCTCAAGCAAATATTTTATAGCATTTGTTTTGACTCCCATTTCACTTGAGAAAAGCTCCAAAGACTTATATTTTGGAATCTGGTAGTAAAAAATAAAGTTTTTTATAGTTCTTGCATAATAATGCTAGAAACCACATTCTTATAAAATACATCAGATTCAATGGATCAAAACTTAAACCATACCTGACTTTTTCTTTGTGACACTTGGCCAGTGCTTTACAGAGGCTAGGATCAGGACACAGATCAAGTGGAGACTGACCCTTCTTATTTCGAATGCTAAGATCAGCTCCATTGGCTGCTAAGAAACAGGCAATAGATGCTGCACTCTTCTTCTCTGCCCCTTGTGTACCAAGTCCCATTATTAACTGAAAGAAAATAACAATAATCATCCCTGTGAAAATATAGTTTTACATCTTAATACAAAAAATGGCAACTTTAAAACAGTTATAAATGCTTTCTCGTCCTTCATGTTTAATTTCTATATATTTAAATTTATTTTTCTAAGTCAAAGAGAAAACATGCTTTGTAGCTATATTCCCAGTATAATTTGCATTAAGACAAAAAAAGTAGAAAAAATTCTATGCATTTATCATAAATTGGTTAGTATTTTCAATAAAGGCTTGTTGCCCTTGTTTTTAAGAAATATGTGATTTACTTGCTATGGGCAAATTAATGTATTATAAACAAAACATATAAGTTCTAAGATGACAGGGAACAAAGATACAATCAGAAAATGTTTTCTAAAGATGACATATTATAGACAAATAATAAGATTCAAATAAACAGAGGTAGGAACAAGTTAAATTCAGTGGGGTTGGGGAGGTAGAAAGCAAAAAAATTAATCTGATACTACTTGTCAGAAATATAGCTGGCAAATTTTAAATCTTTCTTATGTGTAAGTTTTACATTGTTATATGCTTATTATTTACACATGAAAATCTAACCTTTTAAGTAGAAAATCACAAAATTTTTAAGTATAACAGTATTCTTTCAGTTAACATCTTTGACAAAATCATCTAATACTACCCATGCTTGACACCTGAATTGTTTCCTTCTCACTATTTTAAATAAATTACTTTCATTTCAACACTGCTGAAGGGGAAAAAGCAACTACTAAAAGTTTGCCAACAATTACTGGAAAACTTCACATACTTCCTAGCAAGAATGAAGTACATATATATCTTACCTGAAAAATCAATGTTTTCAATCATCATTTTCATTTAATAATATGGAGAGATGAAAGTTCCATTGTTTAAAGAAAAAAGATCACTTTTTTTAATGTTGAATTAGGTTATGTTCCTTTTTTATGTTGAAATAAAATATGATAACATTCTTGTAAAATTAGCATTCTGATCTCATTTCATTAAAGTGTAAACAGAAATTTTCCAGCAGAAGACTTAAAAGAAAGATTTTGTTAAGCTGTATGGATAAAAATATGGACCAATTGTAAACTTTTCAAGGATCAAATACTTAAATAAAACACAAAGATTTAAAAAGGAAAAAAAAAAAAACCCTAAGACTCTCTAAGACTTCCTAATACTGCTTAGAAAATAAACTAAAGAAATCTAAAGAAAAGATTATCTGTTTTACATTTTCCATATAATAAAGTAGTATTTACTATCAATGAAATTCTCTGCAAATATGGGATAGAAAGATTGTAGCTTTAACAAAGGAGTGGTGGAAGAGACAAATAAATCTAGATACAGGATAATTCAGGCTATCCAATCTAAAAAGAAGAACTACAGAGTCCAATCAAGAAATAAAATCTAGGGCTGTGGATGAGTTACATACAGGAACCATTAATCTATCTCCTCAATCCAATTCCTAGCAGAACACTCTGGCTCTCAGTTCATCAATTAAATGATATTGCTAAAATTTTGTAATATTTAAAGCCAAAGGTAACACTGCTTTGGTACTCTGGAGTATATCAAGAGTTGCAGAAAATCTGTATTAGCAGAAAGAACAGATTCACTATATAAAAAGTTTCACTTTTTGCTGGCTTACTTTTGCTAAATATCTAAGTAGTCCTCTTTTGGTTGCATGGGAGCTATAACCTGATAATCAACTCTTCAACTAAAATGAAACTATGAATGCTCAACAATTGAAAGCATAAAAACAGAACCAAAAAACCTGTGAAGTTTGGGAAGATGGTAGTTTGCTACTAACATGACATTAAATTCTAAAGCAAATTCAAGATCTCCCAAGTTATGTGTGCAGATGGACCAAAAACAACATATCACTGATATCTCATGCCTTTTTTTGTTTCTTAAACAATTTCATCAATTTTCCAGTGAATACTTCATTAGTATTTGGAAGACCCCATTATTTATTGGTGGGAGTGCCATCTAAATTTATGGTTTTGTCAGGCCTTCAAAATATTAATCAGGTTTCCTCTTTTATTTTGGATTTTTTTTTCAAACAAGAATGATATATGAAAAAGAATAAACACATAACAGGGTCCTACTGTTTAAAACTGTGATGACTATAACCAATACATGTAATTTTAAAACTTCTAAATTTCCTCTTTTATTCTTAAAGGCCAACTGTCAGACAAGACTGCAACTCCTATGTAACTTTGTAAAAACAATCTCCAGGAGCTGATTTAGTGAATGGCCTCTTTCTATTCAGCTAAGCCACTTCTTAGACAACATATATATACATAGCCAGAACTTAGGTTATAACAATCTGTAAGACAAAAGATTTCTTCCATCCCACACTGAGGTAACAAAACTACAATTTTAGCAGATATAATGAAAAGAAATGAATATTAAACAGCAACAAAGGACAGTAAATGATGTCTAGGAACATTGTCAAGTATGAAACTCTAGCATTGAAATGTTTATCAAAACATAAAATGATTGAATCTTAGATTTGGAAGGATATCAAGTTATCCAATTCATGCCTAAATATCAATCCTTCCTATAAAATATCCTATACATTGTCTTCTAACCTTTTCTGAAAGACCTCTAGTGAAGGGGAACCTTCCAAAGACTCCATTTTGCTTTCTGATAGTTTTAAATATTAAGGCACATTTTTTTCTTCAATTAAGCCAACATGCCTGCCTTTTTACAGCTCTACCAATTGCTTTTGATTTCTATTTTGTAGGTTAGAAAGAATGTCATTCTTTTTTCATATAACAAATCGATAATATTAAATAATTATATAATCATTCTCATCACAAATTCATACATGGGAGGAAACTAGCCTCATTTTGTAGACCAAGAAACAGAAATCAGAGAAGTGACGAGATTTACCTGAGGTTGCAAAGATTTTAGGAGGTAGAGACAGGATTAGAACCCAGACCATCTAACTCTTTCCAGCAAGTTTTCCACTACATTACTAAATAGTATCAGATATCACCCTGATCCTGCAAATCTTATATCTTTGAGGTTAAATATATCTCGGTTCCTTTAACCAATCCTTACATAATATAGTCTTCAAACATCTTTGTTCTAGAAACCAAGTGTCTTTTGGTCTAATATCACACAGTTTTGGAGAGCTGAAAGTATACATACAGGTAGAAAAAGAGAATTGCTTAAGATGAATCAGCTTTAAATGTATAGAGCACATTTGTAGAATGCTAGTAAACAACAGAAGCAGATAAAATAGCCTTGAAATCAGCAATAACAAAGGGGCAAATATTTTTTTAATTTTTGGTCAAAGGCTTTGGGCCAACAGAAACTTTAAGGACATAATGTCACAACAAAAGCTGCAAATCAAAATCTGCCTATACATACAATGCAAAAGAAATTTAAGTGATGTGATCAAATCAAGCTTCTCCCCCTTTCTCCCCTCCCCCCAAAAGACAAAACCACAAAGAAACCTTAATGGTTTCAAAGATGCCTTAAAAAAAAACAATCAATTAGCTTCAGGAATTCAAGAGGAAATAGAAGTCTGATTAATATTTTGAAGGTTCAACAAACAAGAATATCATAAATTAGAGCTATAAGGATTCCCAGGGTTCCCTCGGGCCATATTGTCCAACTTCCTCATTTTACAGACAAGAAAACTGAACCCAGGGAAGTTAAGTGGCTTGCTCAATGCCATAAAAGTGTAAAATTAATGAAGTATGACTAAGCTCTTAACTCAAGTCCTCTAACTTTAAAGTCAATACTCTTTCCAGGATAAAGCTGCCAATCAGTTACCATAATAACATCAAAATTCATGATCATGAATTAACCCTATAATTACTAACTTATTATGTTTTTGTTGTGTGTATGTGTGTGGTGATTTTTTCTTTGTTTTTTTACAAAGCCAGTTGGCAAAGGGTAGAACAGTATTAGTATTTTATTTTGAGGAATTAACTAAAATGATTTAGTAATAAATGTACCTTCAGAACTTTATAAAAATGATAAGAGAAATTTAAGTAAATAATATACTTACTGTGTTTTTAGATGGTTCCCAGGCTGTATCTACTTTCCCTACATCCTGCATATCTTGGAGCTGACGGAGCTGTGATAAAGTATGATGTCTCAGAGCTTCATGCAAGGGAGTATCCCCATCTTTATCTTGTATATCCAGTTTAGCACCTGCACGAACCAAGAGCTAAAAGGAAGAAAAAAATCTTATTTGGGCAAGGCAAATTACTAAAGTTGATACAGAATTGAAGGCTAAAAAGTTTCATTAAGTGATAGACAAAAAGCCTCAACATTAAAGTAAATATTTTCTATTTATTATTAAAACTATTACTTTTTATATTTCTGGATTTTCACATAAAGAGTGATAACATTTGATGATTCAAATATGTTAACCACATTCACTTAATCCATTGACTCCAAGGGCACATTCATAATATAATTTACAGGTTTTATTATTTTCATCTTGAAGAAGGGTAATTAATGTATGTCAACCATTTCCACTAGGAAAGCAAATAATTATTAGTGTCATTTGTTATAAATGCTTCCTATTGATCCTTTTTTCTCTAGTCAATTTCCTTTCAAACAGGTTAAAATATATGCAGCAAGACATAATAGCCATGTTTTACTGCTCCATTAATTCTTGGCATTGAATACAAATTCTAAAATCTAAAACAAATGAATTTATAGCATGATACTACAAAGCATCAAGACGGCAAATTGAATATGTATTTCAATTTTACACATCTCGACAGACAGGTAGCTCTTATATGTATCACTTAGAGGATTTTAGGCTTATATTTAGGATTTTAATCCATATGGTTTAGTGAAATCCATTTTTTTCTAATGTTTAGTTTCAAAAAAAAACACAGAATAAGAGACAAGAGATTTCATATGTACAGAGGAATTACCAAAGGCATCTTCCTGTAGTTAGGATTGGTCCTTTCAATCTTCTGTTGCAGTTCATTAAATGGGTTCCAAATGGAAACTATTATGGGTGCTTATTTTGGTACCACATTTACTTTTTTTCAATTATTTGAAATAATAATAGAAATGACAGTTAAAATAAAACTAAATGGGGAGGAAGGAAATAAGCAGAGACAATATAGACCAAAATTATCCCTATGTGCAATATATATATTGGGTTGCATAAAAAAACTAAGAAAATCAATAAAGAAAACTAATGAAGATGATTATTAGATTCAGCAAAATAGCAGAATACAAACTAAATCTACAAAATTTAGCTTCATTTTATGTATATATTGTTAATAAAAAAAAAAGGGAAGACAGCTAAACTCTATTTAAAGTAACCATAAAAAGCATAAAGTATTTAGGAATTAAAATACTTATACACAGGACTTATGTGATAAGATTATATATTATATAAACAAGAGCTAGATATATGATTTTTCTTTTTTGTGGGAGAAGAAGTGAATAGGGAATGAATTAATTAATTCCCTCTTCAACCTTTAGTTTTAAGAGAATGAACTATGACACAACAAGTAGATTAAGTGACTTGTTCAGGGTTCACATGCTCATAATCTGTTAGACCTAGGACTTAAACTCAGATATCCTGGCTTTAAGTCTGCTTCTTTATCCATTAAACTACACTGGCATACAACTATAAGAAAACATTTACAGAAATAAAGGAAGACCTAAATAAATAACTGGAAAAAGAAGTTTCAGTTGCATAAAGAAGAAAATTGCAAAGTGTTTAGAAAAAGTGGAAATGAAAGCAGTAGGTTTCTTCCAGAACTTGACTGAGAAAGGGAAAAAGGATATTAGATTAGAAGTAGCAACAACATTAAAATCTAACTTTTTCCCTTTTTTTTTAACTTAATATTTTTCCCCTGGTTACCTTCAAAACAATTTTTTTTTACTTTGTTTCTAAGATTTTTGAGTTCTAGTTTCTCTCCCTTTTCCCAATCCACAATTAAGAAACCACATGTGAAATTATGCAAAACATTTCCATAAAAGTCAAGTTGTGAAAAAAACCACAGATCTCCTACCCTAATGAAAATTAAAAAAAATTAGTTTAAAAATAAAGAAGAGATAGAAAAATAGAGAATGTTTTGCTCTATATTCAGACCCAATAAGTTCCTTCTCTGGATACAAGTATAATTTTTCATCATAAGTACTCCAGAAGATGTGAATGATTGTACTACTGAGAATAACAAAGTCATTTATTTACAGTTTACAGTTGGTCATCCCAGAACACTGCTATTAATTTGTATATAATATTTCACTTTGATCAATGGGGGACATTTTAAGGTTCTGTTTTTTGTTTTTGTTTTGCTTTTTCCTGAGAGCATCCCTGCTCATTATTTTCCAGAGAATAATTATATTCCAGAGAAACTTGCTTCAAAATTTTTTTTATACTTAATACTGCTAACTGTATTTCCCCCTTTTATTCTCTTTCATCCTTTCCAATGCCCTTTTAAAAAAATCACCATTTCCCCCTTCCTATAACTCATTCCCCTCCTATCTTCCTGCAGGGTAAGATAGATTTCTATACCACTATTGAATATGTTTATTATTTCCTATTTGAGCCAATTCTGATGAGAGTAAAGTTTATTCATTCTCTCTTTCCCCTTCCCTCTTACTGTAAAAAATAATTTTCTTGCCTTTTTTTTTAAAATGGCAGATAATTTACACCATTCCTCTTCTCCCTTTTCCTTTTTCCCAGCACATTCCTCTCTCACCCCTTAATTTTGTCATTAAAAAAAAAAAAGATTATCCTTTCATATAGAACTTGCATCTGTGCCCTCTACATATAGTCTTTTCGAATAACAATAATGACAACATTCTAACAAGTTTCAAATATCATTTTCCCATGTCGGAATGTAAATAAATAAACCTTATTAAATCATTCATGATATCACTTTCCTAATTATTTCATTATGCTTCTCCAGAATCCTATAATTGAAAATCAAATTTTTCATTCAGCTCTGGTCTCTTCATCATGAACACTTGAAAATTCTTTATTTCAATGAATGACCAACTTTTTTGCTGAAGGATTATACTCAGTTTTGTGGGATAGGTTATTCTTCGTTGTAGTCCTACCTCCATTATTCTCTGGAACATCATATTCCAAGTCCTTTTGTCCTTTAATGTAGAAGCTGCTAGATTTTGTGTTATTCTACTGTGGCTCCACTATCCTTGAATTGTTTCTTTCTAGATGCTTGCAATACTTTTTCTCCTTGACCTGGGAATTCTAGAATTTGGCTATAATATTCCTGAGTTTTTATTTTGGGATCTCTTTCAGGAAATGATCAGTGGATTCTTTCATTTCTATTTTACCCTCTGGTTCTAGAATACCAGGACAGTTTTCCTTGACAATTTCTTGAAAGATGATGTCCAGGCACTCTTTTTTTTTTTTTTTTTTTTTTTGATCATAACATTCAGGTAGACTAATAATTTTTAAATTATCTCTCCTGTGTATTCTGATGGAAGTGGATTTCTCTGACAAAGAGACTTAACTGAGTTTCATTGGATAAATGATGGACAGAAACAGCTACACCCAATGAAGGAATACTGGGAAATGAATGTGAACTATTTGATTTTTGATTTTCTTCCTGAGTTATTTTTACCTTCTGAATCCAATTCTCCCTGTGCAGCAGGAGAACTGTTCGGTTCTGCAAATGTGTATTGTATCTAGGATATACTGCAACATAATTAACATATATAGGACTGCTTGCCATCTTGGGGGGCGGGGGGGGAAGGAGGGAGGGGAAAAAATGAAACATAAGTGATTTCAAGGGATAATGCTGTGTAAAAATTATCCTGGCATGGATTCTGTCAATACAAAGTTATTATTAAATAAAATTAAATTTAAAAATTAAAAATAAAAAAAAAATTATCTCTCCTGGATCATATTTTCCAGGTCAGTTGTTTTCCCAATGAGATATTTCATAGTTTTTTCTTTTTTCTTTTTTTTTTTTTTGGGGGGGGAAGTGTTATTTTATTATATCTTGATTTCTTATAGAGTCATTAAATTCCATTTGTTCAATTCTATTTTTTAAGGAATTATTTTCCTCAAAGTGAGCTTTTGTACCTCCTTTCCCAAATGACCATTCCCAATTGGCTAATTTTGCTTTTTAAAGCATTCTTCTCCTCATTAGTTTTTTGTACTTCCTTTTACACCCCTCTCAGTTGTTTTCCTAATTTTTTCTCTCCTTCCCCACCTCTCTGTCTTTCTTTGATTTTCAAAGTCCCTTTTGAGCTCTTCCAGGACCTGAGTCCAATTCTTATTTTTCTTGGAGCCTTTAGATATAGAACCTTTGACTTTGTAATCATTTTCTGAGTGTGTTTTAATCCTCCTTGTCACCATAATAACTTTTCAATGAACAGAAACTTTATTTTCGGTTCATTTTCCTAGCCTATTGTTCTACTTTTAAACTTTCTGTTAAAGTAGAGCTCTATTTCCAGGGTGGAGGGCACACCATCCCAAGCTTCAGAGGTTATGTGCAGCTGTTTTCAGAAATCCTTCTAGGAAACTGACCAGAGCTGTTTTCTGCCCTGGAGCTGTTAAGAATGTCCCTCCCTCACAGTATTATAAGATCTATTTTGCTGGCTGGAGCTCGTTGACCAGGATTGGGCTACAATAATACACCAGACTTCCACCCCATTGTCACAGACCCTCTCCATTGACCTTTGGAGTCTTCCCTGGTATCCCCAGGCTCAGAGGTTCAGAAGCCTCCATTACTGCTGCTGATTCAAAGGTACTACCTTCATTGATGCAGAGGTCAAGGCTGGAGCTGTGGCTGGGACTGAACCTGTGCTGAGATGACACACTGGGGTCCTGCTCTGGTTCTACAGATCTTTTCTACAGAGCTGCTAAGTTGCCTTTGGCTGGAAAATGTTCTAGTCCATCTTTTTGGGTGTTCTGATGATCCAAAATTTGTTTAGAGTCAGTATTTAAAGGAATTTGGACGAGGCTGAGGGAGAGGTTGGGAAAGTTTCTGCCTCTCTCTCCAACATTAAAATCTAGTGAGACAATTGCATCAATTGTAAAAAAAGACAAGTAGTGACATTTTCATACTAATAATCTAATTGTGATAATGGAGGGTCTAATTTGGTCTGTGTTTCTCAATATTTGGGACTTTTCCCTGTGCTAGAGTAAACAAATTCCTGTTCCTTTCCAGTGTAATCAAAGAGAGTGACTCTCTGAAGTAAAAATCTACTACTACTTTTTCTCACATTGTTAACTATTTCATCCCTAACCTTTGCTGACCTTAAAATGACATAAATGTCTGGCAATTATTTTTCTCTGATGTCTGGTACCTTAGACTCTTTTCTTCATTCTTCATCCACAGTTCCAATATGTGGCCTCCCCTTGAAAACAATTAAAGTTCATCCCTTGCCATTTTCAACCAGATAGATCTTTTTCCTCCCCTAACCAGCAACTCACAATCATCCTCATTTGAATTTCACCCTACTCATTTGCATTATCCTGTCCAGACTCTTATCAATGACCTTACAGATAATACAACATACCTGGATGTTAAATTTCCACTATTTGCACATGAAAAGCTCCTATAGTCTATAATCACAACCTTTCTCATTAGAAAATAAGCTCCCCAAGAGCAGGAACAGTCTTTCTATATGTATTCCTAGTGCTTTACACAAAGTAAATGATGAATGAAAGCTTTTTTAATTCATCTCACTTTCTATTTTAGAGGAAAATTTGAGCCATATTGTGAGTTTCTTTAGAATAAGGATTAAGTACACACAATACATACACACACACACAGAAAAAGAAAGGAATAAACATGATCAGTGTGGGGATTTGACTATGCAAGTTGTCTTGTTTTTCTTGCTTTCTTAATATTGGATGAGAATGGGAGGGAAAGAATATAGTTATGAAAATAAAATTATATTTTATGATGCCAAAACCCCTTTCATTTGAACCTGGCATTCCTTCAACCTACTGTTCTCCATTTCGTTTCTATTTCAATGCTTTGAACAGATTACACTTGCTCCCTATACTTTCATATACTTTCTCTTCATTGGTCAATCTTTTGCAATTGATCTTCTCCTCCCCACCTCCTACCCCACACTATTAAATTGAAATTTCTCTCAAAAGTTGTCAGTCTACCTTTTAATTGCTACATTCAATGACCTTTTCTTAGTCTTCAAGTACCTTGAACTTTTTGTAGTTCTCGCCTTCGGATACCTTAGCTTCAGTGACAGCTCCTTTTTCAATTCTGACTCATCACTCATCTCTTGTCCTTTATGATTTCCCTCAGCCAATGTTTCAACATAGGTTATCTTCTCTTCTCTTTCCCCCATTCTATGGGTTTAATCATTTCTTCTAGGGAAAGGCCAAAGGTGGTTTAATAGAAAGTAGAACTTACACTAATAAAAACATGGGTTCAAACTCTGTCTCTAAAACTTATTAAATGTTTAGAAGAATTGCACATATTTAACCCATATTGGATTATTTGCTGTCTACGGGGACGGGAAGAAGGAAAGGAGGGAAAAAAATTTGGAATAAAAAGTTTTGTTGAAACTTATCTTTGCATATATTTTGAAAATAAAGAGCTATTGTTAAAAAATAAACAAAAATTAAAACTTATTAAACAAGTTCTAAAGGGTATCACCATCCCTATCTCTTCCTTTTTAGGATCAAATGAGATAACAGATATAAAGTACTTTGCAATCATAATGAAACATATGTCAAATATCATTATTGATATGAAAACTTCCAAATTAATGTATTCAATCCCTAATCTCCCACCAAGCACTAGTTCCCAAATTCTTAACTGGTACTTAATGTTTGGTTTCTTCCCCTTCTCTTATCATCTGAACCAGTACCTTAAATTCAACATGTTTAAAATGAAAACAATCATTTCCCCCTAAACTCACCCACTTCTCCCAACCTCCCCAATCTGTTGAATACCATTATTGTCCCAGATTGTCCTATCATTGTATTGTCTCCTATTGTCTAGATATTTAAGCACTGCCAAATTTACCTAACATTTATTACTTGTCTACCTTTCTAGTCTTATGTCACATTATTTTCTTTCACGCTCCCTATGTTCTAACTAAAATGGACTATTCTCTCTCACCCTGCTCCTTATCCCTACCCATTCTCAATGTCTATGCATACACAGCAAAAATCAACCATGAATCTTACATATTCTATTCTGATCTCTGCTCAGAATCCTTATTTTCCATCAAACTCTGCACAAGTGGCCTTCTTCATTGTAGCTTTCCCTCATCCTCAAGGCTGAAAGTATTCTCTCCCTAAGATATTCCTCACAAGAATGGGGTCTGGATCTTCTTTGTTTCCTAATTTGTACTTTAGGGATTTCCTGGAAAACTTAGGCTACATCTCTTTGTCTTTATTGTATCTTTTTTTCCTGTTATATTTATAGATTTATAACTCACCTGATAGAAACTCCTTAAGGACAAGGACTACAATGTCATTTTTATTTTCATATCCCTGTTACTAAAGCATATAGCAGACATTTACATAGGGTGTGGTAAATTTTTTAGGGAAACAGGAAAGAAAAACTTATTAAAAATAAGCAACATAAAATACTTGAAGTGAATATTTTAGGATATAATCATTTAATCATTTCATTATTAGAATGATCAAATTACTGAAACATAAATATTTTAGCATTGTAATATTTGCAAAAGTGTATGTATAATGTTTAACTTACAATGGATTGCTTGCTGCCTAGGGGGAAGGGGTGAGGGTAAGTGAGGGAGAAAAATTTTAGAACACAAAGTTTTGTAAGTGTGACTGTTGAAAACTATCTTTACATATATTTTGAAAATAAAAAGCTGTTATTTTTTAAAAAGTATATGAATTAAAACCAAAGATTTGTAAAGTATAGTCAAATCCTCATCATAATCTGTCATCTTCCAATTTAAAACTAATTTCTATTCTTGCTTGGAATTGCCATTGGTTACCATATTTCCCTAATTGCCAGGATATCTAGTGTTTGCTGATTAAAGTGATTCGTAGGGGTTTTGTGGCCTCTTTATTGTGTATTCATCATATTCTTCTATTCTTTTCCTTTACACTAACATCACTGATAATTCAATTAAGATGATTTAATTTTGAAGATCTTGAATTCTTTATAAAAGTTCATCATCTTTTCAGCTTCTAAAAAAAAAAATGTTGGCACCTTAAGTACCATTATCTTCATGGTGGCATTTTAAAAAATGCTAACTATAAGCACTGACAAATAAAATAACCAACCAATATTTCTTCTTGTGGCTCAGGGCACATAATCAAATTGATTCCATCAATTTTTAAAATTAGCTTCTTCTGGGAAAATATGAACTATCCTTCAATTTAGGTGCAGTTTTTTGTCTTCTGATACCAAACATGGTGAGAATAAAGACATTGATAAGATTTAACTTCACTAATAGTGTGTTCACTCAATGATCACAGAATAAAGATCTTATATCTGCAACAGCAAGATCTACGTTAATGTTTATTTTCGACTATTTCATGATTAATTGCTCTCTGTCTCCTTTTCCACTAGTAGGAAACCATCACTGCAGAGCAGAAACAGACTATACAAAACAAAGCCATTTTAGTTTTTCTCTTTGATTCATGGATTGCCATGGCCAACAAACTTATCACCTAATGGTCAATTTACTGAAGATGACCTTCTCTGAACTTAGCTAGAATGATCCATGCAGATATTCATTTGTTGCCAGCACCTGACAGAATTTGACATTCACTGCTAAAGCTTTCAATAACCCAGGGTTCCCTCCACAACACAGTAAGGCCTTAAAATAAGACATCATGAAGAGAAAAACAAGAAAATTCAGATAAAGACCCATTTTAGATCTTTTGCTAATCCCCTATCAGCTAGTCCCTCTGACACAAAATTACCTTGTATTTTAATTTTGCACGTATGTGTTTGTGTTTGTGTGTTGTTTCCTCTATGCACACTAAATGAAATGTTAGTACTGTTTCATTTTTTTGTCTCTTTATCCTAAGGACCTAGCACAATGCCTAAAACATAAAATGGAAAAAAAAAACAACAACAATACTCTCAATGATTAATTGATCCATGACCATTTAAAAGTTAAACTGGAAAGATGATGGAAAAGTTATAGTAAGATAATTGTAAAGGGCTGAAATTCCAAAAAGGTATGCTTGAATCAAGACAACAGAGGACTTAAGGCTAGCTATGAGACAATGACTTTATTAGCATATGTTTGGAAAAATGGCTCTTCTCACCATTGGCGCTGGCTCAATATTTGATGTTAAGATAATCGTAGGCAAAGATTAGAGAAGGAGGAGAAAGGTGGAGATTCTGGACTCAAGAATGAGAAGAGATCTTTGGCTAAACTCCTGGCAGTTTACCTGCTTCTCCCCCTAAAGACCAAGGACTTTTATTTATTCTGACTCTGGCTGATCCTGAGCTCCAGGGAGCTAGCCCAGACTTTACAGATAATGATACCAAAACATATTCTCTATTGATGAAGCACCATTTAGGTTCTAAAATCAGTTTTCAAAGTGCCATATGAGAAAGTAAAATTGATAGTAAAGAAAACAAAGATAGGAAGACCTGGCTAGATACAAAGGATCTATACTAGAACGTAATATAATTTTTTGAAGGCATTAGGGAGATTAATTTGAAAGAGATTAAATTAACAATTAAAATTTCAAGATAACTGAAAGAGGGAAAAATAACATTTAGAAAAGTCATTTATTTTACTGCTACTGAAAAAAGATGATCTGATCAAGTGCTTTTTAAATAAAAAATACAAGTTATCAAAATCATATAAAAGAATATTCATGGGGCAGCTAGGTGGCGCAGTGGATAGAACACCAGGCCTGAAATCAGGTGGACTTGAGTTCAAATCTGCTTCAGACACTTTTAACACTTCCTAGCTGTGTAACCCTGGGCAAGTCACTTAACCCCAAATGCCTCAGGGGAAAAAAAAAAAAAAAAACATTTAAATGCTACTTGACAATTCCACGAGGTAGCTGCTATTATTATAGCCATTTTACAAACTATAAAACTGAATGTTTAATTTGACTTGCCCAGCTATTAAGCAGCTAATGAAGGATTCAAACTCAAATCTACATGCATTTCACACACAAAAAATTAGCAAATGACCAAAAGAGGAAAAATGACAGTTGTCAAGAAAAGCTGTGAAAACATAGGCCTCCTAAAGTCCACATGTACAACAAGTCTGTAAACACTGCCCACTGTAACTAGAAACAAAGTGAGTACTCCCCTCACTTGAAGAATGACTAAATAAAATATGGTATATGAAAAACTCATCTTTCTGAGTTCAAATCTGGCCTCAGACACTTGTTAGCTGCATAATCCTGATCAAGTCATTTAACCCTGTTTGCCTCAGTCTCCTCATTTGTAAAATGAGCTAGAGAAGGAAATGGCAAACCATAAGAGTATGTCTGCCAAGAAAATTCAAAATGGAGACACAGAGTTGTACACAAATGAAAAAATGGCTAAACAATAAAAATATGAACATGAGGCAAAATGACATGTAAGAAATGATGAACATGAGAGATAAATTCAGAAAGATTTATATGAACTAATATTAAGTGAATTAAGAAGAGAACAATTTACAAGGTGACCACAATAACAAGAAGGAAAATGACTTTGAAAGAATTCAGGACTGATCAATGCAATGACTTCAGGAATAATGAAGCACACCCCCTACTTCCTTGGAAAAAAGATCAACTAGATGTATAGACAGACATAGTCATTTTCAGAGATGGTCAAACTGATGACCTGATTGCTAAGTTATAATTATGTGTTAAAAGAAAGAGGGAGAGAAGCTAGTTGTTCAAAACAGAATTTTTATTTCCCAAAAATCTATCCCTCCTCCTAACTAACTATTTCTGCTGAGGGCATTTTTGTCCTTCTACTCACTTAACCTGGCAATATTTGAGTAATCCAGATCTTTTCCCACTTTCTCACTTCCTTCTTCCCACCCAATCAATTGTAAAAAAAAAAAAAAAAAAAAAACTTAAGTCTATCTCAGCATCTTCTCTCATATAATTCTTAGTGATTAAGAAGTTACAGAGCCTCTTCACCAGTTAAGGATCTTATTACTTTTCAACTGGCTTACTGCAATAGTTTTATATTTGTTCTTTCTACTTCCAGTTGCTCCCCTCTCCGATTTTTTCTTCACAGTGCTGTTCAACTGACATTTCTTAAAGCAGGTTTGACCATATCATAACTTCACTCAAAAAATAACCAGTGTCTCCCAACCCTCAAAAAATGTAAAATAATCAGTATGGCTTTTAAAGTCCTACTTAATTTGGCTTCCAGCTCCTTTATAGTTTGTTTAAACTCATATTACCCCTTTTGAGGAAGGGGCTATAAAAAGAGAGGGCAGAATGAGGGAGGTGGTGGTCAGTAGCAAAACACTGATAAGGAGGGAAAGGGGGAAAGAGAAAAATATAACTTGGGGAAAATAAAATGGTAGAAAATACAGTGTTAGTCATTTTACCCAAGAAGGTGAATGGGATGAACTCTCCCATAAAACGGAGACAGCAGACTGGATTAAGCCAGAATCTTACAATATATTGTTTACAAGAAACATATTTAAACCAGAGTGATATGTACAGAATAAAGGTAAAAGGCTGGAGCAGAACCTATTATGCTTCAGCTGAAGCAAAAAAAGCAGGGGTAGTGATCCTGATCTCAAATAAAGCAAAAAATAGATCTACTTAAAAGAGATAAGGAAAGAAACTATATCTTGCTAACGGATACCATAAATAATAAAGTAATGCCAATATTAAACATATATAAACCAATGTGGTATAGCTTCCAAGTTCCTAGAGGAAAAGTTAAGGGAGATACAAGAAGAAATAGACAGCAAACCTATATTATTAAAGAATTTCATCAAAGGAAATGGAAACTGAACCAGTTAAAAAAAAAAAAAGGATTTCATCCTTGCTCTATCAGAACTAGGTAAATCAAACTATAAAACAAATAAAAAGAAGTTAATGAAGTAAATAGAAAAGGGCCAGGGAACAAATATTAATTAGAAACTAAATAATGTCATTCTGTTGGAGTTCTTGTTCTTCTTTAAAATAATAAATAATGGTTCTCTCTGGGAGAAGGTAGGTTTCTCGGGGAGGTTTTCTGGAGGTAGCCTTAGCTGCAATTCAGATCAATAATTACCCCAAGTGACAGAAGTTCAGATCTTTTATTGTCTCCAATATAGCCCAGTTAGTTTAGAGGCCTATCTCTCTGCTTGGTTCCAAGAGCTCCCTCAGAATGTCTCCAAATCCAAAGGTTTGTCCTTCAGCCTCTGCCTCTGCTTTCTGCAGCCTTTAGCCAGCACAAAGATGGACGAATCTCTTGTCTCCTTCACTTGGGCTCGGCTAGCTTTCTGGCAAGTCTTTCAGACCAGCTTAGTCTCAGTGGGGGAAGTGCAGAAGCCCAGCCACCACAGTGGTGTGAGATGAAGATGAATCTGGTTGTGCCTCCGAGAGAGTGCTTCTCCTCAACTGAAATGATGCTCCCTTCTCAGTCTTCAGCTCCACTCCCCGTGTAATTCAGTTGAATTCTGTCCGAGAGCCTCTGTCTGTTTCTTATATATGAGAGAAAGGAATTGTGGGATACAAGAGAGAGGAATTATGGGTTTCTTCCCAGAGTGCTCTCTGGCCCTAAGAGCTTCAAGGCAGGTGAGAATTCAAGTTTACTTTGTGAATCTCCCATACTTGTGAATTCCAATGAGCAAAGGTGTGAACACATGCATTGTATCAATTACAATGAATTAACACTAGGATTCTAACATCTCCCTTGAGTTATCACCTTGTTTCAAGTTGAGGTAAGACTAGGATTCCAACATCATCCCAAAGAATGAGAGGGTGAAAGAACAAATAGACACAATTGATAATTTCATCCAAGACAATGACAATAATGAGACAACATATCAAAATTTATGGGATGTAGCCAAAGTAGTTCTTAGGGGAAGTTTTATATTTCTAGACACTTACTTGCACAAAACATAAAGAGAAGATTTATAAATTGGGCATGCAAATAAAAAAGCTAGAAAAAGAACAAATTGACCCCCCAATTAATTACCAAATTTGAAATTCTGAAAATAAAAGGGGAGATTAATAAAACTGAAAGAAAACTATTTGATGGAAGTGGATTTCTTTGACAAAGAGACCTGAGTTTCAATTGATAAATGATGGACAAAAGCAGCTACACCCAAAGAAAGAACACTGGGAAACGAATGTAAACTATCTGCATTTTTGTTTTTCTTCCCGGGTTATTTATACCTTCTGAATCCAATTCTCCCTAAGCAACAAGAGAAGTGTTCGGTTCTGCAAACATATATTGTATCTAGGATATACTGCAACATATCCAACATATAAAGGACTGCTTGCCATCTAGGGGAGGGGGTGGAGGGAGGGAGGGAGGGGAAAAAAAAATCGGAACAGAAACGAGTGTCAATATAAAGTAATTATTAAATAAAAAATTAAAAAAAAATTAAAAAAAAAAAAGAAAACTATTGAACTAATAAACAAAATTAAAAGTTGGTTTTACGGTCACCAAAACCATTTGGTATTGGCTAAGAAATAGATTATTTGATCAGTGGAATAGGTTAGGTTCACAGGACAAAATAGTAAACAAATATAGTAATCTAATGTTTAACAAACCCAAAGATCCCAACTTTTGGGATAAGAATTCATTATTTGACAAAAACTGCTGGTAAAACTGGAAATTAGTACGGCAGAAATTAGGCATGGACCCACACTTAACATTGTACACCAAGATCAGATCAAAATGGGTCCGTGATTTAGGCATAAAGAATGAGATTATAAATAAATTAGAGGAACATAGGATAGTTTACCTCTCAGACTTGTGGAGGAGGAAGGAATTTGTGACCAAAGAAGAACTAGAGATCATTATTGATTACAAAATAGAAAATTTTGATTATATCAAATTAAAAAGCCTTTGTAGAAACAAAACTAATGCAAACAAGATTAGAAGGGAAGCAATAAACTGGGAAAACATTTTTACAGTCAAAGGTTCTAATAAAGGCCTCCAAAATATAGAGAGAATTGACTTTAATTTATAAGAAATCAAGCCATTCTCCAATTGATAAATGGTCAAAGGATATGAACAGGCAATTCTCAGACGAAGAAATTAAAACTATTTATAGCCATATGAAAGGGTGTTACAAATCACTATTGATCAGAGAAATGCAAATTAAGACAACTCTGAGATACCACTACACACTTGTCAGATTGGCTAAGATAACAGGAAAAAATAATGATGAATGTTGGAGGGGATGTGGGAGAACTGGGACACTGATGCATTGTTGGTGGAGTTGTGAACGAATCCAACCATTCTGGAGAGCAATCTGAAATTATGCCCAAAAAGTTATCAAATTGATCCAGCAGTATATCCCAAACAGATACTAAAGAAAGGAAAGGGACCTGTATATGCCAAAATGTTTGTGGCAGCCCTTTTTGTGGTGCCTATAAACTGGAAAATGAATGGATACCCATCAATTGGAGAATGGCTGGGTAAATTATGGTATGTGAATGTTATGGAATATTATTATTCTGTAAGAAATGACCAGCAGGATGAATACAGAGAGACTTGGAAAGACTTACATGAATTGATGCTGAGTGAAATGAGCAAAACCAGGAGATCATTATACATTTCAACAATGATACTGTATGAGGATGTATTTTGATGGAAGTGGATTTCTTCGACAAAGAGAAGATCTAATTCAGTTGCAATTGATCAATGATGGACAGAATCAGCTACACCCAGAGAAGGAACACTGGAAAATGAATGTGGACTACTTGCATTTTTGTTTTTCTTCTCAGGTTATTTTTACCTTCTAAATTCAATTCTTTTTGTGCAACAAGAGAACTATATGGTTCTGCACATATATATTATATCTAGGATATACTATAACATATTTAACATGTAAAAAACTGCTTGCCATCTAGGGGAGGAAGTAGAGAGAGGAAAGGAAAAAGTCGGAACAGAAGTGAGTGCAAGGGATAATGTTGTAAAAAATTACTCAGGCATATGTTCTGTCAATAAAAAAGTTATAATAAAAAGTTGGTTTTATGTAAAACCCAACAAAATAGATAAACCTTTAGCTAACAATTGGAAAAAGGAAAGATGAAAATCAAATTTTTAATATGAAAAAGGGGAACTTTCTACTAATAAAGAAGAAATTAGAGCAATAATTAGGAGCTATTTTGCCCAACTGTATACCAATAAATCTGATAATCTAAGTGAAATGGATGAATACTTATAAAAATATTGATTGCTCAGATTAATAGAGGAGGAAAAAAATTACTTAAATAATCCCATTTTAGAAAAAGAAATTGAACAAGCTATTAATCAATGCCTTAATAAAAAAATCTCCAGGGCCAGATGGATTTGTAAGTGAATTTTACCAAACATTTAAAAAATAATTAATTCCAATATTATGCAAACTATTTGGAAAAATGGGGGAAAAAGGAGTCCTACCAAATTCCTTTTATGACACAGCTATGGGGCTGGATCCCTAAACCAGGTTGGGCCAAACACGGAGAAAGAAAATTATAGACCAATTTCCCTAATGAATATTGATGCAAAAATGTTAAATAAAATATTAGCAAAGAGATTACAGCAAGTTATCATTAGGATAATACACCATGACTAAGTAGGATTTATACTAGGAATGCAGGGTTGGTTCAATATTAGGAAAACTATTAACATAATTCACCATCAATAACCAAACTTACAGAAATCATATGATTACCTCAATAGATGCAGAAAAAGCATCTGACAAAATCCAACACTCATTCCAATTAAAAACACTAGAGAGTATAGGAATAAATGGAGTTTTCCTTAAAATGATCAGTAGCATCTATTTAAAACCAACAGCAAGCAACATATTTAGGGATAAACTAGAACTATTTCCAATAAAATCAGGGGTAAAACAAAGTTGTCAACTATCAGCATTACTATCCAATATTGCATTAGAAATATTAGTTTTGGCAATAAGAGAAGAAAAAGAAATTAAAGAAATTGGGTAACGAGGAAAGTAAATTATTACTCTTTGCATATGATATGATACTTAGAGAATCCTAGAGAATCAACTAAAAAACTACTAGAAACAATTCATATTACCCTCCCTTTACAATCTTCATTTAAGCCAAATTGGCCAATCTGCTTGTTCCTATATAAAACATGTCATCTCTCACTCCTTTACCTTTAAAAGGCAGTTTTCCCATGTTTAGAATAGACTCACTTTTCACCTCCACATTTCAGAATCTTTAGCCTGATTCAAGGCAGGGCTGTCCAACTTATACACATGGCATTTCTTATTCCAATTATTCCTTCTCTTAACATTCTTATCTCAACCCTTGTCCTTCTCTCTTGAATCGATTTTGTGTTCCTTGATTTTTTTTTGTTGTTGTTCCAATCTATAATTTCAGCAATATAGAGAATTCTTAGTAAAGAAATTTCTTCTACCAACGTAAATAAGTAAAGGCTTTTCAATTAATTTAATTAATTTATTTAAAATTAATTTAATTAAAATAATTTCCTAAGACCCTGAGATTTTAAGCGACTTGACCTCAAGCCACTGTATGTGAGGATTTGAGTATTTGATTTCTTGGCCCAACTCTCATTTCATAAGAATACAGTTGACTCTCCATTATTTTAGAATATATTTTGATGATGATGATGATGATGATGATGATGATGATGAAAGCAGTAGCATTTATACCATGCTTTAAAGTTTACAAAATGCTGTGCAACAAATATCTCATTTGATCCTTCCAACAAACTGTTATTATGACCATTTTACAGGAGGAAAATGAGGCGAATAGCAGTTAAATGACTTGCCCAATTCACACAGCTAGTATCTGTTGCAGAATTCGAAGTTGGGTATTCCTGGCTCCAAATCCAGTCTTCTATCCACTGTGCAGATGAGTAGTCACTTACTTCTTGGAAGATATGCCTATTTTGTTTGTTTTTATATCTTTAGTATAAGAGAGTCTTGAGACACGGTATACACTTAATAATTTTTTTTTTAATTTTAATAGAATTAAAGAAAAAAGAATGGCATTATATTTGGGAAACTGCTCAGTTCTTTAAGTGATTTCAACCTTTTACTGGAAACAAAAGCCCACTTTTTTGAATACCAATATATTCTAAATTATATGACTATAAAATACTATCTCAGGCTTCAGAGAATTAGTTGTTAGTCTCACTCAAAGCTCAATGGAGAGATGTACTATAGGTTTATACAGGTTGCAATATATTACAAATATATAGCTGTAGAAGAGAAAATATATTTTCCAGAAAAGAAAGTCAGTCAGTCATGTAGCTTAAATTAAAAGACAGACCCCATGCTCCACCAGAACATGTGATATCAAAAGATACAGAATACACATATTGCACCCCATTGATAGCTTGGACAAGAGATGCAAAGGAGGGGAAAGGATGAATGGGTAGAGAGGTTGTGAAATGAACTGTTGGAGTGGAAGAAGTACTTAAATTATTGACACCACAGATCCACAGAAGCAACAAATAATGAAAGGGAAAAACAAATATATTTCTACTGCAAATATCTATACCTATATATTATATATATGTAATTTTTTTTTGCTGAGGCAACTGGGGCTAAATGACTTGCCCAGGGTCACACAGCTAGGAAGTGTTAAGTGTCTGAGGCCAGAGTTGAACTCAGGTCCTCCGACTTCTTGCTCTATCCACTGTGCCACCTAGCTACCTCTGGGAATATATTTTTAATCTGATATTTGAATACAGACATTTTTGATATTCCAAGAATTTGTAATATGACTAGTAAAATAATGAAGTCACACAATAAATGCTTCACTTAATAGGTTCCTATAGATACATACTGCTCTTTCCTATTTTATTCAGTTCCTCCTAGCTGAAAATTAACATCAATTCTCACAATGACATCAAACATTAGCCTACCCAACTCTCAAATCCACTATCTTAAAAAGTCAATAATTATAAACCTTAAAATAGGATTTGATATGTCCAAAATACCTGTCCAAATAAAATATAGCTATGTGCACATAAGAAACATCTTACCCTGACTATTTGAGTGTGTTGTCGTTCAACAGCAAGGTGAAGTGCTGTTTGCTGGTTTACATTCTGGATATCCAGGTTTGCATTTCCCTGAAAAAAGGAGACATGTATTTTACAAACAAATTTCTAGAAAAAAGTAAAGAGCAAAACTATTGTCTTATATAAGTGATGTCTCAAATTTCACTTTCATAAAAATGTATAAGCAATTAAAGCAATGGTAACCAACGAAATTTAGAGAAGAAAATTCCTCAAATATACAAGTAAAAAAATAAGGGAACAGAAATAGACCCCAAGTTTAGTACATAGATCAGACCTCAATGATATCTTTTTTTCTCTCTTTTCCATTTTAGCCCCTATGATATAAGGCAGACATATTCAATAAATGTTATTTCGGACCATTATCTTTTTTCCACTTCCTAGCCACTTCCTTATGAAAGAATACAGCTCATATATATAACTACTTATTTCCAAAATAGGTAAAATAAAACAATATTACTCTTCTCTTCTTTGAAATGAACACAGTATCACACTATTCTGGGAGAAAGATGAGAGAAATGGAGAAAGGGAAAAAGGCATGCAGACTGAAAAATGACAGGAGCTTTTCAGAGTACCCCAAGGGAAATCTTTCAGTCTACATCACTGACTGCTCATAGTCCAGTGCCATAATCATTTATTAAGTGCCAGTTCTATGAATATAATTCATGTGCTAAGTGTTAAGAGTTAAACAGAAAAAAACTAAAAACAGTCCCTGATATCAAAGAACTTTTGTCTCATAGGAAGATATGGCATATAATTAGATAAGCATCAAAAAACAATATAAGGAAAGAGAGAGTATCAATTATGAGGGAAAATCTGGGAAGACTTCCAATTGGAGGTGGCATATGAACAGTATGTCCAGTAAAGTTAAGAATTCTTGAGCAGGTGGGGAAAAATCATTTTCACATCAAAATTTGGCCCCTAGGGAGCCTGAACAAAAGCTCAGAGACAAGACAGAGTGCTTAGTTCAAGAAACAGTGATTAGGCAACTTTAGCCAAAACACAGAGTACTTTAACCATGAGGGAGAATAATATGAAATAAATCTATTAACGGAAGCTAGAGTCATTTATGAAGGGATTTAAATACCAAGCTGAGGAATCTGTCTCACCTTCTCAAAAAGCTAGTCAGCTGTGCAGCACCTTAGCAACACTCCAGACTAAGGCTGTTAAAAAGTCGATGTCCCCCTCCCCGTTCCCCAAATCCTCCTTGATTTCTAGCTCTCCTTTAAGTTTTATCTTGTAAAATGTAAGCTCCTTGAGAGTAGGGGTTATTTTGCATTTTAGTTTTTCTATCATCAGTGCTTAGCACAGTGCCTGGCACATAATAAGTGCGTACTAAATATACAATCTATCCAGCTAAGTTTTCAGAAAGGCAAAAAGAATCATTCCAAGTATTCCAACAAGATAATGATGTTCAAACTTGTGACATGGGAGGATTATTTTGGCAATTGTTTGAAAGAGAGATAAAAGATGAATGAGAGGAAAATGTCTACTTTAAGAAAGCAATGTAGCAACTCCACAGTCCAGGGGTTATGAAAACCTGATCTAGGATAATGATTCAATGAATAAGAAAGACACTGTATTTCAGAAAACTTTAGGTAAATGATTGGAATGGGTGGTGGGGAAGGTCACAGAGAGGGTGACTAGAGAAACAAAGGTTTGTTTAGAGGAGAAATAGGTTTAGGAGAAGGATAAGTTTCCTTATTGAACAAACTTCTACCTGGGTCTCCATTTACTTTTTTTTTTTTTTAATGTTCATGTCACCTACTTGAAGACGGAGATGGTTTACTTAATTTGTATTTGTATCCCCAGGTACTTGGATGGGAATTTAACAAAAACTTTGGGATTTATTATATCATAAGAAAGTAATCTTACTTTTTATTAAAAGGAATCTGGCAATCTGGCTCAAAATTTTTTTTCTTCTTCTAAATACATCTTTTTAATTGATGTTTCAATAATGATTTGTCCTTAAAATATAATGGATATTTATACAAAGTGACCAAAAAGAGAGCATGAAAAGAAAAAAAAAGATTATCAATCAACAAGGATGTATTAAGTACGCAATGTGTGCCAGGAATAATTCTAAACCTGGGAATACAAAGTCATTTAAGTTTCTACCCTCAAGAAATATGCAAACATTCCAAATGATATGAATTTTCTAGTTGTTTTCATGACAAATTCATTTTATTGATCAACTCTAATGACTGGGATTTCAGGCTATACTAGTTTAGCAGAAGCTTAGATCGAACCAAGAAAACCTAGCACAGATTCACTTCTTAGCTACTTTCCCTTCTGATGTGATGCTGTGTTTTTCACATCATCTTACTCCCTCTAATATGTTGTAAATTTCCCAAGGGCAAAGGCTGTTTATAATCTAAATTCTATAAATATAAAGTAGCTATGTATTAACTTTTTATTATCAGAAAGTCCTGAATTCCAACACAGTTTCAGACACTAACTTGTGATCCTGAGCCAGCCACTTCAATTTCCTCATCTGTAAAAGAAGAATAACAGGACCAACAATTTCCTAACACAACTTCCTTTGGCCTAAGCTCCTCTGAACCAGCTTTGTCTCTACCACATGGCTTCCTGGTCAAGATGCATATAATCTAGGCTCTTCAGACTTATAGATGACTGAGATATTACATGAGTCATGACAGTCTGAGGACTTAATGACCAAATGGAGTTTCCAAATGAAGACTAGAGAGGTTTTGTCCAGAGAAGCTATCCTTCTTGCACAATCTTACTGGTTTAGGACAAAATCAACCTTGTTTATTAAATGTCTGGTGACTTTAGGAGTGCTTCATTTTATCCCAACATCAAAAATTGAACAAACAGGTACTGGTGCTATAGCCAGGCTTACAACAAGGTGCTTGTTGTAGGTTGTAGGTACAACAAGTACCTACCCATCAGGATAATTTTGAGGATAAAATTAGATATATAGAGAGTGCTTTGCATAACTAAAATAGCTACATAAGTGCTATCTAGTATTACTCTTAATTGGCCAGCTTAAAACTTACAAAATGAAAAGTGCTAACAGAATTTCATGATAAAAGCTTATGACTATAATAGAATGTTTATCTTATTAGATTAAGTTCACAGGTGAATCTGAACTGGCTCTTGAGGACTGTTCTGCTACACTACCTTTGCTGTAAATCTTAGGTTGCATATGTTACCTGATGCACCAAGAGTTCGGCCACTTCTACATGATTATTGAGTGCAGCTAGATGCAAGGCAGTGTAACCATCATCTTTCTTCTCATCCACAATCCATGGTCTTGGCAGTTTAGACAGTAACACACGCATGGCACTGAAAGTCAAATTTGACAGATTTGTTTTTTTAAAATACTTTTTTGTAAAAAAAAAAAAAAAAAGCCTATTCTCTATCATATATATCAAAATCATCATGCAATATATTAATGTAACTTAATATAATTATGCCATAAGAAAAAGTAAATATAAAGAACTCTGAGAAACATTGGAAGACTAAAGTACTCAAGAAGAAAGCCCCAAACTGTGAAAGTATGACAACCGATATTATTCAGGAGAAGAGATGAGGAAATGTAATACCACCTCCCCTTTCAAGGTGGATTCCACCTAAATGATCAAGCTAATTAATTTCCATGTGCTTCAGGTTTTCACCTGCAAATGAGAATGATCTTATTCATTATGCCTAATTAGAGGATAAAATAAAGTAAAAATGTAAATTCAAACATCACATCTCTTAGCTTTATAAAGCAGTGTGGTACATAGGAAGAAGGCTAGCCTCAAAACTAGGAAGACTTGAGTTCAAACCCTACTTTCTATACGCAATACCTATGTGATCCTATGTAAGTTACTTAACCTTACAGTGCTTTAGTCAATTCTAAGAATATAAATCACAAAGAATGTACTGCTCTACATCTTTAAAGGAAGTTTTCCCATCTAGGAAGTGTTAGCCAAGGAAACCACAGGTTAACTCCCTATTCCTATAGTTCTTCTAATATGATCTCAGACTAAAATTAGACTCTAATGCATAAACTACCAAACCCAAGTTCACATTGTATTTTATCCTAAATGATATGAAAGAATATCACTGTTCAACTACCCAAATTAAGACTCAAGGGTACCCTGAAAAAACATCTACATTTCTGACCACATCTATTCAATTTCTGGAGATGCAAAAGGCTTTTCTTGGTCTACATCTTCAGCCTATTTTTCCAAGATAATAATTTCTCTATTTACTATTTCTTTCCCTTAGGATTATAAAGGATAAAATACTTCTACATTTTTATTAAGTGTCCAAATATCAATAAATGCTGAGGCAATTGGGGTTAAATGACTTGTCTATGGTCACACAGCTAGGAAGTATAAAGTGTCTGAGGCCAGATTTGAACTCAGGTCCTCCTAACTTCAATTCAATTAGGTTTTTTCTATTTGAGACTTTTATTATGTTTCATTTTTGTCCTGTGCCCTCTTCTAAATCTATTCTTTCAATTGGTGATCTCAGTTCCCTTGGATTCAATTACTTTGCCTTTGAAGTTGACTTAAATCTACCACCTATATTCCTCATCTCCCTCTTGAATACCAATCCAACATCTCCAATTAGCTGCAGGACATTTCATTCTAGATAACCCTAAATCAACAAGTGTTTATTAAATACTTACTATATTGTAGCAAGAACAGTGCTAAGTACCAGGGATACAAAGAAAAGTAAAATAAAGTCCTTGCTCTCTTAAGAAACACAGTCTAACAGGGAAGATAACATACAAACAATGATCTGAAAATAAGCTATGTTGAAGAATACAAAGGAGATGATCAGAGAAGAAAGACATTAGCATTAAGGAAGTTCAGGAAATGCTTCCTGTTGAAGGCACAATTTTTAGCTTGGACCTGAAGGAAGTCAATCAATCAATGAATGAACATTTTTCAAGCAAAGCACTGGGAACACAAAAAGAGGCAAAAGACTATCTCAAGGGTTTACAGTGAATCTAATGGGAAAGACTACATACAAACAGGTGTGTGTGTGTGTGTGTGTGTGTGTGTGTGTGTATTTACACACACACATCAAGTTTTTTGTAGGATAAATAGAAAATAATTAACAAAGGAAAAGCATCGGAATTAAGAACGATTACAGAAGGCTTCCTGTAAAAGGTAGGATTTTAGTAGAGCTTTAAAGGAAGCCAGAAATTAGAGCAGAGGAGGGAGAGCCAAGAAATGAACTGTGGTGTTGGTGGAATAGCCAGGCAGCCAGTGTAACTGAATGTAAGAGTACATGTTGGGGAACAAGACATAATAAGTAGAATGGAAAGGTAGAAGTGAAGCTTAGTTACAGAAAGCTTTGAATGCCAAGCAGAGTATTTTGTATTTGCTACTGGAGGTTATCAGAAAGCCAGGGGAGTTTATTCAATAAAGGGAGTGACATAATCAGACCCGTGTTTTAGGAAAATCACTTTAGTGGCTTAGAGAATAGATTGAAGTGGCAGGCAGATCCACTACCAGCTTATTGTAACAACCAAGACATAAGGCTTGATAAGAGCCTGCACGACAGTAGTGACAGTCAGAGAAGAGGAAGGGGGCATATCTGAGAGATGTTGCTAAGTGAAATCGGCAGACCTTAGTTACAACTTAGATGGGAGGAGGGGAAGAAAGGGAAGGTGAGAGATGGTGATAAGTCCAGGATGATTTCTCAGTTGTAAACCTGAAGGAACAGGAGAATGGTATCTTCTGCAGTAAAAGAAAAGGTATGGGGCAGCGAGAGGACTGTGGGAACTGAGTAAAGACCAAAATATAGCATTTTCACTTTTTCTGCTGTTGTTTGCTTGCATTTTATTTTCTCAATTTTTTCCCCTTATTGATCCAATTTTTCTTGTACAGCAAGTTAACTGTATAAATATGTATACATATATTGGATTTAATATATATTTTAACATAGTCAACATATATTGAGTTACTTGCCATCTAGGAGAGGGAATGGGGGGAAAGAGGGGAAAAATTTGGAACATAAGGTTTTGCAAGGGTCAATGTTGAAAAATTACCCATACATATATTTTGTAAATAAAAAGCTTTAATAAATAAATTAAATTAAATTAAATTAAATTGAGGAGGGAAAAAGAAAAAGTGTGGGGCAGGGAGAGAAAAGGGAGGTTTGGGGAAAAGATAAAGAGTTCTATTTTAATCAAGGAAAGCAGAAGACAGATGAGAAAAGAAAGAATTTTAGGTATGGGGACAGTATGTAAGGCTGGGAGAGGAAATGTCTTATGAGAAAACAGCAAGGAGGCCTATGTCACTGGATCTCAGAATAAATGGAAGGGAATAAGCTATAAGAAGACTAGGATCTAGGTTGTGAAGATCCTTTAAAAGTCGCACAGAAAAATTTGAATTCGATTCTGGAGGCAATAGAACAAGTTCAAATCTATGGGGTTACCTCTAATTTTTAATTCTCCCTTACGCAGCTATATCAATTAGCTGCCAAATAAAACTAATTTGGCCTCTACTCTCACAAGCAACTACTTTTCTTCCATTCACATAACTATACTCTCATTCAAGCCCTCTAGATTTACCTGAATTATTACAACAACCTAATTAGACTCTGACTCAAATTTCTCCCCTCTTTAATCCATCCTTTCTCTACATAGATACCAAAGTGGTATTTCTAAATGAAGTATGATCATGTCTTTCCCTTCTTCATAATTTCCAGTGGCTTGATATGGCTATAATAAAAGGCACACTCCTGTTTTACATGTTAAGCACTTTACAATATGATTCCAGCTTACTATCTCCTGGCCACTCTTTCTTTGTGTCATTTCCTGTAACACCATCCACTCTAACTAGACATTCCCCAAGACTGTCAATCTAGTGGGGGAGGTGTATGTATGACACATATTAATGCATATATATGTATATAGTTAACAAATACAAATATATACAAAGTAGTTTGGGTGGGAGAACACTACATATCGGAGAAAACAAAAAAGGTTTGATGCAGAGTTATAGTGCTGACAAGATTTCAAGGTAGAGATTCCAAGAAAGTAGATGGGAGATAAGATGTGGGACTGAACTCAAAGCATACACTGATGCAAGATACAAAGATTCTATAGTTATTTACAAAGTAATTACAAGTAAAGTCATATTAATGGATCAGAGAGTCAAAGAAATTAAATAAAAGAAAAAGATCAAAGCTTTGAGAAATATCCATACTTTGGGACCTTGAAGGAGAAGAAACCAACAAAAGAAACAGAAGGAATGGCAAGACAAGTAGAAAAAGTAGGAGAGGATAGTGTTATAAAAGTCAAGGAAGAAAATATCATGCACTAAAAAGTGGCAAACAGTATCAAGGAGGATGAGAACTCAGAAAAAGTTATTGTTTGGTTTTTTTTTTTTTTTTTTTTGGAGTGGGGGAAAAGAAAAGTCACTAATATAAGTGTTGTGCTTGCTCTCAAAAAGCATCAGTAAAATATCTTAAAATAATTGGGTTTCCCCATGAAAATCACTAGAAACTTTGGAGAGAATTGGATCTACAGTTTGCTAGAGCTGGAAGCCATATTGCAAGGGGTTGAGTAGATATTAAAAAATAAAGGCACTATCAAATGTAAGAACAAGCAATTCTCGAGAAGAAATCCAAATTAATTATAGAAATATAAAGAAGCATTTTCAAATCACTAATAAAGAAAGGAAAATTAAATATTTTTTAAGGTTCTACTTACTCCCAAATTGGCAAAGTCCACAAAAAGGGAAAATAATATTATGTATAGCAAACAAGAAGACTGATACAATATTGATGAATTGGTATAACCATTTTGGAAAACAATATAGAACTATTCCCCAAATATAACTAAACTGTGCTAACTCTTTGACCCAGCAATACCACTATTAAACCTACAGATCAAAGAGAAAAGATGAGAAAAATGATTCATAAACAAAAGCAATGTAATGATTAAGCATGAATACAGAGAACAAGTGAAAAATGTTACACAATGAACTAATATGCAGAAATAAATATATAGCTAGGATATGGCTAATATGAGAATTTGTTTTGATGGATTACTTATTTATCAGAAGAGTTTTTAGACTTCCTGAGCTGGGGGGGCGGAGGAGATAGTCAAAGTGGAAGGGAGAAAAAATGTCCAATAATTTTTAAAAGTAATCTTAAATTAAATTTTAAAAGAAGGTAGAGGCAAGAGAAAGGATAACTCAAATTTATTATTTAAAAAGACAGAATACATAGTATCATAGCCTATGGGTATCAAGGTCAAGGGAACAGTTTTTTGTTTTGTTTCGTTTTTTTAGGATGAGAGAAACCTGAGTATGTTTGTAGGCAGCAGAAAAGAAGCCAGTAGTCAAGGGGGAGATTAAGAAAATTGGGGGGTAGAAAGGGAAGAGAAGAGGATTTTAAATACTGACTCAGAATGCATAACTTAGTCGAAGGTATTCAATTTGGTTTTTTTCCCCTTGAATGCTGTGATTCAGAATAATTATGTGTGTAGAGAATAAAACTTTTTTATTTTTTTTTAAAGCAAATTGGAATGTCAGAAAAACATGTTTAGAAAAATTTCAAGAGAGAAAATTCGAGGAGAAAACAGGGATAGTCTATATTATTATTATTAGTGGTACTAGTAATGAGAGTAACCCAATTTATATAGCACTTTAATATTTATGAAGTGATTTTCTCAGCAATTTTTAAGATCGGTAATGAAAGCATTAACATCCCCTTTTTTCTTAGATGAGGAAATGGAGGTTGATTACAGGTGAACTTAGAACCTTTTGTATTTAAAATTAATTCTATTTATGTTACACAATGGTCTATCAATCTCTAAAAAATTACATTATAAGAATACTACTAAATGTACTGGTGTTTTTTCCCAAAATTTAGTCTCTTCTCCCATCCGAATTATTTACTCCAAAGAAGTTTCAATTATGACAATCACTAAGAACTTGATCAATGTCTCATTATTACATAAGATCATATTAAAATTAGCAGACCACTGTCAATCCCTTTCTCTAAACATTTTTTAAAAAAATCTTTGTGAACATTGCTGAGAAAATATATTTTACATGATTTCAAAATTATAAAGGGTATATTTCTTGCCTTCTCAATGAGTAGGGAAAGGCTGGAGAAAAGGAAAGAATTGAGAACTAAAAATAAAAATTGGATAACAAGAAAAAAACAAACCTCAAACATGTACAATATTTTCACTGCAAGGTGAAAATATTCTAAGCACAGATTAATTTCTCCACCCCACCTCCCAAAAAGACTGCCACTTTGTTCCACCAAATGTAAGTGAAATATATAATAAAATCAAAACAATGTGGTTTTCAATTTCTGCAGGAAGGAAAGGGTAAAACAGTGGAGGAAGAATTGGTTTTTGAGAGCTAAGACCTAGATTGATTAATCCTGGCTTTGTTACTTACTATCTGAACCATGTACAAGTAACAATTTCTCTGAGCCACAGCCTCACTTTAAAAGAGTAAGCACTGCACTGAGACCACTAATGTTCATTTCAACTTTAAATTTATGACTCTACTCTACTTGAGGAACTTACAGTCTCCTTCAAAGGGATAAATCTCTTATTAATCCCAATGAATATCACTAGAAAATGACAAAATATTTTTAAGCATATTTTTATTATTTGAAAATTTTATAAAATAGATTAAATTTGTTTTGGGCATTTTCCTTCTTAATTTAAACACACAGAATTTTAATAGAGGTCTTCTGGAGATAATATGAGAGACCAAAGTAATAATGACTAATAACAAATTGGAGGCATTGTCTCACACCTAGTCTATGAAAGCCACAAAAAAGTAGACCACGAAGGAGGAAGGCAGAGAAAGAGAAATTATGGAGCAGACTGGGCCTTGTGGTACCCTTCAAATCACCAAAAGGAGAAAAATACACTGTCCAAGTGTAGCAATTAACCACTAAGAAAATGATTCTAATTATAATACCTACAAACTGGTTTTAAAAAAAAAAAACAAATAATACTATCTTTTAAAATACTTTAAGTATCTCTTTACTTTGTTGGGTTAATTATGCTCCAATATTTGTTAACTTAGTTTATTGAATTCTACATTTTAACTATAAAGAAAAATGTTAGCTGTCATCAGTTAAAATATCACAAATTCTTAAACTGGTTAAGTCCAAATTAATGTTATATTATACAAATCACAAAAGAGGTTCAAAGCAAATAATGTCTAAAAAGAGCCAAGAAAGTAAAGCTCACTGAATTCAGAGACCAGGGCAAGGTTTCTAGACTCTAGAACTAGCAGTGTGGATAAATCATGTAAGTTCTTTGAACCCATTTCCTCATGTGAAAAATAAGGATATTATTATTTGTCCTGACTCCTCCTCACCTGAATCATAAAGATCAAATGAGAATATATATATATATATATATACACACACACACACACACACATACATACATATATATATAAGGGGAATGCATCCTATAAACTATAAGGCACTACACTATGTAAATTATTAGGTAAAGGTGTTTCTATATCTGAAATGTTGCTTCAAATTTCTGACAATCAAAATAACAAACATTCTTTCACATTCAAATAAAAGTTACCTTCTCAGTCCCAAAGCCAAAGGTGTTCTCCTGCAAAATGAACTTTTCTATTCCCACTACTCTGAAAAGCTGTCTTATTTATCTTTGAACTTCCCATGTCAGGCTAATTACATTGTAGGTATTCAATAAACTTTTTCTAATTAGTTCTTATTTGAATATAGCAAGGTAAATGAACAAGTTACTTGTCTCTAACTTCATCTAGTCTGAAAAATCTCTAATCCGTATTAACTATTTGATAGGTATGTGATTTTTGTTCCAAAAAGAAATTGCTGAACAGTATACTGCAACCAAATGCTGGCCTGCCAGAGAACCCACATAATCTTACCCTGATACTTACCTTTCATCATGGTAACCTCAAGTTCCTATTGCCAGAAGCTACCAGTGGTAGATCACATAACTGCCACTGCTTCCTATAACCACTCTAATGATACAGGGTTTTTTCCCTAGCCCAGAACTCATTTTTACATCCTATACTGAGGGTGATTCTTTTCAACTCCATTAAAAAAAGCAGTATTTATAGCTTCATATAGACAAAAATCTCTAAAGTCTGCCTAGGCTGCCTCTTCTATAAAATAGCTAGAGGGAAATGACAGATGACGTAACTATACACCAAGATTTCCACTCACTGATGGGAACAACCCATCAGAAAAACTAATCATCTTAAATAGCCAAGTACTGCTGCCTCCACCATCAACACTAGTGTAAGCACAAAGGACATGGCTATCTACTTCTTTGTATATTGTTCATGGTTACTTTCTCCACCTTTCTAATTTATCAACAATATTCACTAAATGCCTTTCTATAGATCGTTGTACTCGGCACTGTGGTAGAGACAGCATATAATAAGTAGCAAGGAAAGATTTTATAAATGATCCATAACTGTGGCATTTCAACAATCTGAAAATCCTAAACCCCGAAAATTTTTATCTACTTAGTTATATGTTGTAATTTGTTCAGTTTTTAAAATGAATAAATAAACAACCAAATAGCAGAAGCTACAAGGAGATAATGCAGCATTATAGAAATCCTCAAACTTTCTAAACGAGCCTCCAATAATATAAACTGAATTCTAGTCCTGGCTCTCCCTCAAAATAACTATTTGACCCTAGGCAAATTCTTTAACCTCTGGGTTCATCTGTAAAATGAGGGGATTAAATCAGATGTCCTCTAAGGTCCCTTGTAATTTGCATTAAACCTGCAAAGGCAGAGATTCAAAGGCAAATGTGTCTTATACCAAAATAAACCTAGAAAAGTCCTTTTTTTTCTGGGTTCTCTTTTCTGAGAAAATCGATTAACAAAAGAAAAATATAGTTGATTTTCTAGGTTTGTAGTTTTAGGGGTTGTTTTTTTTTAAAATCATGCTGAAATGATTTTTTCCCCCAGGGCTTTTCAACTTAATGTTAGTATCCTGCCTTCTGGTGGTGGTAGTGGTGGTCCTGAGTGGGTGGGTAAGTGGTGTGTGAGAAGACAGAGAGAAAGAGAGAGAGAGAGAGAGAGAGAGAGAGAGAGAGAGAGAGAGAGAGAGAGAGAGATGATTAAAAATTTTGTATATACTACCAATATTTATTACAGAAGCACTGCTGTCAAGAATTGGGCTCTATGCCATAAAGTTGTGGGTTATTTGGTCTTTGTGGTAGAAGAATCTGTAATGTCAATAAATGTTCTATTTTGTTTTTTAAATTAAAAAAGTCATGAAAATACTTCTAACTCTTTCTGAAGGAAAACATTTTAAAGGTAACAATGCATTTATTCATATTAAAATATATTCCTGTATATACTTTGACACTTCATTTCAATGTAAATGTACACTAGATAGACTATTCCATAAAAAACATTACCTGGGATTTTTTCTCAAAATAAATAAAAGCTATTTACAAATTATAATTATCCATATTTTAATCAAGGTTAATTTAATTAGCCTCCAAAGATTTTATATGAATAGATCGCTTTTTTTTCTTTTACAACTTCTTTCTTCCCTCTTCCACTATACAAATTATATTACTAGCTTATCTATCTATTCAAATATAATAGAATCAAAACATTTATTAATTGAAAAATATATAAAGGAACAGTTAACTATGATTACTCAGGACTATAGTTTTATAATATGTTACTTATACTTATCATTACCAAAAAAAAGTCAGAATGTAAAACATTTTACAACAATAAAAGAGTATTTCTTGTTTCATATATATCTAAAGACTTTGTTACTCTAGTCAAGGTGACGTGTTTCTTTTTCCTTTGCCTTTTTGCTCTGCAGTGCTTCTAAGTATAGTGACAACAGCATCAAGCTTTACTAGTAACAGCGCAAGCTCAGTGAAAATCTGGGAAATATAAGTGGAAACATGAGAGACCGCTTTATTTGGCAGTGCTAAAAAAAAAAATAGCAGGACAAATGGCAAAGCAGTGTGTTGGGACTGCAGGATGAACAATCAATAGGCAGAAAGCAAGATAGAAGCTTCCTCAGCTTCTGGATCGACAATCGACAGCTGAGAGACTATTTTTTGCTATGGTTGACTAAATATGGTCAGGGAAGACAGAGGCACAAGAGAGCCCGTTTGCCTGGGAGTGCATGTTTTAAATGCTTAGCTGCCTATAAAGCTGTAACAGTTTAGCTCCACCACTCTGAGTGGGAAATATGGTTAGTCTCTGTAGTATCTATGTGGAAGTCCTGACCTCGCTTGCAGACTTGACCTCTGGAGAAGGAAAGGTAGTTTCATACAGATCTGCCTATCCATTAATTTTGGAAACTAAAAACAAAACAAAAGCAAAATCTCAAGCAAGAAAAGATGCAGTGTACTTTTTAAGAAGCCAGAAGAATCCAATACATTATGGTGGGGGTAGGATAATAAAGGGGAGGATGATGATTTGGGTTGCTTGGGAAGGGGAGGGGAGAGAAAGGTATGCTTTATTGCCTTTTAAAAATTATAAAGTAATTTACTCTGCAATTTTTTTCCTCTTCCGGAGCTCTTCATCTGAGAAATGAGTTAGGTTCATCTTCCTTGGACATTCTAGCATCCTTAACTTTCGGTCCAGCAAGCACAAGGTACTCATTTCTATGCAGTATTAATAATTTGACATTCCAAGAAAACTAGCCAACTATGATTAAATTTTATTGTAGACACTAGTATTTTGGGGGAACGAGGTGGGGGGGGGGAGAAGTTAAGTTTTATCTATTTAAGAAGGAGAGGTACTGTATTCATCGACACTTCCCCCTTACCTCCCCCCTCCTATGTAATGAAGAGCTGAATCAGCGAATAGAGTGAACGAACACTCAGGATGAGATGGCTGCTGCTGATGGGTCTGTCTCTCTAGGTCATTACCTCTCTTCCAACTGCAAATGCTGCATGATACTAAGCTTACAGGTAACAGCACCACAAGGCCTATGTTATTCTGTACTTTTAAGGATTCCTTTGACTTTCTGCATGCTTACCTATAATTTATTAGATGGTTGCTTTTATTGATTAATTACTATCTGGGCACAGTTTAATTTTTGAGTTCAAGAAAAAAAAAGCCTTTGTAGTGTAAAAAAGGAGGCTTTGAAAAAGCAGCCCAATATCATATCATGACAGACAACTTTTTTGAAAGATGTTATCTCTAAAATGTAAAAGTCCTTTCTTGCCATTTATTAATTACTGAAATTAAAGATTTATTCTTGGTAATGGTCGTATAGTAGATCATTTTGTCACTCCAGTAAATTAAATTCTATTTTCAGAAATGTTATCTTAAAAATTAATTGAATATTTCATGATTCAGGCCACTAAGAAATATGGGTGGTGGTAGTTATTTTTTTTTTAATATTTAACACTGAATAGCCATGAAGACAATCCAGTTTAAACTCAGAATGTGAAAGTTGTAATTCTAATACTGCATTGCTGTTTCTCCTTGTAGTATTGGGCTTTCTACAGCTACATTCTGATGTGTTCTCTATCAGCTGCACTTGTTTTTTGTCACAGGCTGCAGGAAATACACTTTCCTTGGCCTTCTTTTAAGTATGGAATTTCCTGTGATACTTTATTATGCCTTCAATGTTATAAGAATTAAGTCCCCTCTTACTATAACTTATTTTCATGTCTAATAAATGCAGATGGTAAAATTGGGCTGGTCCTATCCTAAAACCTTTTAGTTCATTTAAGTTGGGCCTTACCCATATGCTTAGTTTACTGTTCTATTGCTCTATCATGTTCATCAAAGAGGTTAAAAAGAAGGGAAACTTTAAACTCATAGCAACTAGATAAATATTTTATATCTAATTATTAATTTTTAATTATCCTAGAAAATGCATGAAACTTTGAATAAATAAATTTAGTGACTAATAATGACAATAAGAAAAATTAAGGCATTTCAAATAAGCATTATCTACTACTTTTGACCTATAGTCTATTGGTAGCTAAAATCTTACAATAATAACTATTTCTTTTTTCTTTAAACATAGTCATTCTCTTGAAAATGTGTCTGTAAGACACTTTGGACAGATTTTAATACTTAAAAAATATATAATCTACATTAGAAAAAAAGTATTAATTGAATAAAAGCAGGAAATTTTTATTAGGATATAGTTTATGAAAAAACTATTTTCCACTAGACTACGTACTTTTAGAACTCAGAAGCACAAACAAGTCATGAAAGAATTCTGCTGAGAAGACCAAGATGAAACCTTTCCAATTACAGAAATACACTCTGCAAAACTTCATCAGGTCAATGAATCATACAAAGGTGGCTAAACCAGGAAGAAGAGCAACAGATATGTCTGGAATGACTATGTCCAGCCAAGAACAATGAAGTGTAGTAAGCCTTAATGCCAAATCTGCAGGTAAATGACTCTATAAAATTCAATTCTTGTGAAAAAGTAATCTGTGCGAATAATTATACAATTTGTGTAAATAATGAACAAATTAATTGTTATTCTAATGATAAAGGAATAAGGAAAATGAAACATTTCATGTTTATCTGACAATCACCTAGACCTACTCAGAGTACATACTTCTTTATGTACCCATATGAACATATAATGCTATGGAATGTAAAGAAGTATGTATTTTTGGTAGGTAATAAACCACCAAGAGGGAAGACGGGAAGAAGCAACATTTCTTTTGGAATGACCTTCATGTGGCAAATTAAACTGGCAAGAAAGAGGACTTTGTTTTTAATACTGCCACAATAAAATATGAAACAAAATATGTCATTCCAAAAACAGTTTGTATTTATGTGAAGGAAGAAAGATTTCTTTTAAGAAAAAGGTAAAGAAAACTATGAATATTTTGGTTCACTTTCTTCCATTTGAAAGCATTCTTTCTCAATTTAAATACTTTTTTAAAACAAGAAAGATTCAGGTGACTAAAACTTGAGAACAAAAAAAAGAAAAAGTCATCTTAGCACAAAAAGAAAAAACGTCTTACTTTTAAATCTGGTATCCACTAATAATGTTTTGATTCAACTATTACATTTTAATTTAGGTATGTCATATTAATAAAAATTTTTGATTGTTCAAATTCTGGCATACAAAAAAGAAAGGTTTACTTATTCAAAAATGTTAGCAAAATACTTGAAATAAAAATAGCTATTGAAATCTGACCTATTGGCATTTGGGAAATTTTTAAAATAAAAGGCTTTTTTTTTTTTTTTTTTTAAGCTGTGACTACGGCTATAGCTTCAATTCTAAAAGATCAAAGATTTAACAATGACCCTTATCTTCCCAATCTCTGCCCCCCTTAAAGCAAACAAAAAACTTTTGGCCTTGTTGCCTTTTAAGTTTATTAGATAATTAACCAAATCCACACTTTAAAATTTTTAATGAATGTCTAGATGGAATAATCTGAAATGTCAGATTTAAATACAGAAAATTATAATCCAATGATTTCTAGGATATAATTGCTAGATTTTGGGGGAGTAATTTCACTGTGTTTCTCTGAGCTTTGTTTTACATCAATAAATTATATCTAAGCCAAACTGGATTAATTATGAGTCATCAAACTCTTAGATACTAAACTATTTCCCTATTTGCAAGGTATACTATTATAATTCAATTTGTTATAAGTGCTAAAGACTTACTATTTGTAGAAAACTACAAATATAAAAAATCTAGAAAGAATTAATATTAAAACCATTAGTTATTATGTATATGCACTGTAGGGGGGAACAATAAGAGAAAGAACAAAAATAAGCACTAATAAAGTTATAAAATTAATGCAAGACAAAGGCACAGAAAATTCAGAGACAAATACCTTCATTTAATTTCAATTCAGTTTATGTTTTCTGGACATCCTTTAAATAACTATCAGTTATCCAAGTGATACTACTTCATCTTGGACAGCTAGGAAAAGCTCAGTGAGATGTGGGATTTTGTTTGGGTTGTATTGGCTTTTTAGTAGTCAGAAATTGTCATAGTTCATTTTCTTTCTACCCATTAATATAATTGGTCAAGTAATCAATAGAGAAATCATAAATTACAATTATAATCTGCAGAGAAAAGAAACTGATCTTGTGGTATTACAAATCTTTTCAGAGTGACTGAGGGTAATCATATGTACAGAAGAAATATTCAAACTAACATTTCAAAAATATTTCCTAGATCACTTTTTCCCCTCAAACACAGGCTAACATTCACTTCTTAATTCCAATTTTAAAAGATTTTTTATGTAACTTTTTATGTTACTTGATAAGTGCTGACCTTTACCACCTCAACAATGATTGTTATAAGTGCTCAATATTCCTCCAGCATTCCTCAATATTATTACTTTGTTATACTTATTTCCTTAAATTTTGCAATGATTACCTTACAAATAAATTATTTTATATGTTCTAAAATGTAATTTTTTAAAATTACTGGAAACATACCAGTGGCCATTATTTTTTATTTCATATTAAGATCATGATATTTTGAAACAAAATAACAGCTTATCAATTACAAAAGGAAGAATTATACATATTGATACTATTGCATACTAGCTCAATTTAACATATCTAAGAATATATTCAGTCATCCTAAAATGTCACATCTATCACTTAGATCAGCTGTTCATTTTTAACTGAGTACACATTAAACTCTGGGCATCTGCTGACACTGTTGTAACTCAAACATTTCAACTGTCTCCCTGACAGGGATAACAGATGCTGACATTATCAAATGCTGTACTATGTGTTTCTTTTTTTTTTTCCATGGCCTCTTTTTGCCCCGATATGGCCAGTATATGAAACTGAACTGACTGACATCCAAAAGCACACTTGAGCAGCTGGATCTGCTAAGTAGTTCCCATATAACTGATAAAAATAGAATCCCATTTTAAAGTTATCATCAGTGCTTAAGTCCAGGCAACCTGACACCTGCTATGTTTCTATCAGAATACGGGGTGTAAAGAATATATTTACATAAATATCTTCAGCAACATTATACTTAGCTACCAACAGATGCAGCGTCTACTTGACAAAAGTAGTCTGAACTAATGTTGACCTCTCCTCCCTTTGTTTCTTAACTCCCTCTGGTCAGACAAAAGAGAAACAACAAAAACTTTTGCTGAAGTGCTGTATGATTTCTTTAAACTAAGGCCCTCTTTTAGGCTGTTTTTTTTTTTTTTTTTTTGAGCCTTAAAATTCAAATTGTAATACTTCAGAAGACAAATTTTGATATTTTACTCCATGTTAAGTCAAATCCAAATGAAAACCATGTTAGAAAATTTCTAAATTATCATTACTACGCTAACATGAAGTAGTAAAATTCTACTTGTTCAAATGAATATAGTTTTATATTTTAAGACATTATTTCTTAATTTCTCCATCAAACTAATCACAGTCTCTTAATTGTCAACCTAGTGTAAAGTCTCACCAAAATTAGTTAGCTGGTTGTCAAATTACAGAGTTTAAAACTAGACCTGTATCCTATGCCTTAATTAGATCTCACCAGCATGGTAGGATCTGCCAATATCTATTCCCCACACCTTGCCTTGAAAAAATCCAGGATTACCTCTACAACAAAATAAGGTAGTAGAGATTTTTGGTGAAAAATTACTTTTAACCAAAACTTAATTTTGCTTATTAGATGGGATTAAATAACTTACATTCAAAATTAGTGTATCTGTACCAAAATGACAATATAATTAAAGGAAATTAAATGATTATATTAAGATTAGCTATCTGTCTGTGTAAGGTTAGCAACATTATATAAGTAAAATCAAGTGAAAAACACACTGGATTATATGGCAGTTCCTTTCACCCACATATGCTTAAGCAATACTTTTAACATATGTATGTTCTATTTATAAAGTAAAGGCCAGAGGTACTTCCTCAAGCCACCCTCCTTCTTCTCCACCCATTTTCAGCAACTTGTTACTGGTCAACAATTTAAGACTAAAAAAAGCAGTGGTGATAGTAAAGGTGTGATCTGTTGAAATCAAGAACAGTACTTATCCAATTTCAAATATGCAGACATCAATTTTTACTGCTTAAGCAACCTGTTCTACTGCCTAAAGATTTAAATTAAGGACAATATGTTATTCTAAATGAAGTTATTTTCAAAATAATTAAGTTGTTCAAAAGATGGATTCAGTAATAGCAACAGTGTAACAATCCCCCCATTTCTATTCTTCTCCTGAACAAAAAGTATTCATTCAAACAGTAGTCATTTTAAAAACTGAAGTCTTTCAACTAAAGTACACATCTATCTTGTTAATTTCTAAATCTTACAGGAGTTCAAGATCATAAAGATTACCATCACCACCAACAAAAAAACCCTAAACTTTCAAATCAAACAGCTCTAAAGTATGACAATGCTTTGCTAAAGCTGGTAAAATGGAACCAAATCACCTATTCAATGGATTTGGTCCCCTTCAACCAGCTGTAGCTATGCATTGATTACTACAAGAAAGCAAAAACTTTTAATAAAGAACATAATTAACAAAAACATATGTCATCCAATTTTCAACTTGTTTTAAGTTTTTCAGAAGATAGTTAAATACACTATAGATAATAATTTGCAGTAATATGTGGATTTTATATTTTATCAAATTGTATTTAAATTATATTTCTGTTAATACTTATTAAAAACGATTTTTATGGTAAATATGTTTATTAAAAATTTTATGAAAAATAAATGTTGACTGTTAAGTTTCTCAAATATAGCTTTTTACTTATTTATTTTGTGTTTTTGACATTAAATTTATTTCCCTAAGATGGTAAATGGTAATGAAATAAAGGCATATTTCATAATAGAAAAACTAAACTTCTCTTCTACAACAGAGAAACCTGAAAATCTATATGTGCACTAAACCACTATTTATCATTACACATACTTGAGTTTGAGACAAATTATATATTTCATAATCAAATTATATTGAGAAAAAAGGTTTTATTTTCTTAATGATCAGAATTGGAGCTATGATTTCACTATTTTATGGAACTCTGGTAAGTAAATTCCTTTTTAACAGTTCAGGTTGGCACATTCTGAGAGCAACTTAGTCTTAAAGGGTTGCCTAGAGAAAGGACTAAACAAAATTTCTGAAACTGAACTTAGCCTACATAGCATTAATCTGAAGTTTCTGCCATTATTCATCTTCAGTTAAAATTCACCTTGATTAAAATTAGAGTGTGAGAAGAGGGGAAGGAAAGAAGCACTTAAAAGACTACAGCATACCTAGCTAGGAATTATAATAGACAAGAAAAAATACAGGGCTAGGAATAATTTAGTTGTGGATTCTAGCTCCAGATTGCCCCATATTAGCTTTATGACACAGGAAAAATTACTCACTCCCTTGACTCAATGTATCTTTAACCATTAAAACAGGTTAGATTAATTCTAACACCCCTAAAATATTCTCATTAACTATTGAATGAAAATAATTTGCCAGATTTATTATTCCCCAAACTGATAGCTATACATTTCAGCCCTATTTCAAGACCTATTTCTAGGAATAAGCACAAATTTCTTATTTTTCCCCAAATACAGTTTTGAAGACAATAATTTTAAACTTACTTATTCCATTAAATACTTTTTACCAGAAAAAAAAACCCAGAAAAATTGTTTTTATCTACATAATCCTCCCTAACAATTAATTTTACTTTGAAATAGCAATTATTCAAAGTAGCAGAGACTCTTTAAGCACAACATACTATATCCTTCTCTAGGTAGCCAAAGCACTAAATTAAGAAGAGCAAGCTATTTAAAGCTGTAAGGAAGAAGGAATTGGAAAATTAGTAAATTTTTATTCAAATAAGTCCTGTCCAAATGAATCTCATTATCTCAGCTTCCCTTTGCCTAAAAGGACAATAGGCTATTAAGTTTTTTCCAAACCTTTTTGTTTATTCCTGCCACCAAACCTTTTTGTTCATTCCTGCCAGGCCCACTTACGGCCATAGCACCCCACAACCCTGTTCAATAGTCTTTGAAATCTTTTCCCTGGCACAAAGATATTTGATAAGCTCCATGTGTGATGGGGAAGGGAAGGCTAAATAGAACTTTTCAGTCATTCACAAATCTTCCCCTTTCTTTTTCACAAAAAAGACCTACAAGAACACATTTATTAAGAAAGGGATAAATTCTATATGGTCTCTAATCCATTCAACTTTGCTACTCCCTTGTCTATAAACATTCTAGGTAACAAGTATTTAATAAATGGAGGGAAGTATTTCAAAGATTGATGAAAGCTAGTGAAAAGTAGGCAGCAAACAAATGCTCACATAACCCTTTCATTTGTCTATTTCCATCACTGCATAGTAAAAGCTATAAGGAGGATATATGGGTAATCTGACACTGCCTTCCACTTACAAGGTCTCTTCAGGTGATAGCTGATGAAAACAGCCTGTCTGAATATCATGTCTACATGTTATACAACTCAGGATGCTTTGAATTAGATAAACAAACAGCAAAATCAATGTGTTCAAGGGCTCATATCCTAATGGCATATCTACACATAAAATAAAAGCAGGCATAATCAAATAAGAATAGGATATCAACTTCATTTCCTTTCTCAAGTATTTTTCTAATGTTAGCTAAGCTGCTGCTACATCAAAAAGATATGAAACATCAGTAAAGTTCCTAGAAAGATAAGACTACTTGAGAAAAGAAAAAAATATATCGCCATTAACATAAAGACTCAAATTCTTACAGTTAAATAATTATAAAAACAACAATATTATACTCTTTAGCAGATCCATTACCAGCAATAAAAAAAAAAATTAAATAAAAGAGAATGCCTAGAAGTTTATTTGGCAATTCAGATAAGTCTTAATAGGTGTCTTTTGGTGACTAATAAAAATTCCTGGATAAATTCCAATCTGACAAATGAAAAAACTACTGCTAACATCATTTATCATAAGTCCTAAAACATTTGATTTTTTTTTTTTTAAGGCAGGGGACTCCCTATATAAAGAAACAGAATTTCTATAAATAGCTGATTAAAATGAGGAAAGACATGTATTACTAACAGCATATTGCTTGCCTTCTCAATAGATGAAGAAGGGGCTGGAGAGAGGGAAAGAATTTGGAACTCAAAACTTTTTTGTTGTTGAAATTTTGTTAAAAACTCTTTCATGACATAGTAAATAAAGAGGGGGGCTCACAGTCAGAGATCCTGGATTCTTCTGATATATACTGACAACATTTGATACTGGGCAAGTCACAACTTCTAAACAACCCAGGAGACGTTCTAAAGTTTGGTAAATCAGTATCAATCCAAACTGGTAGAGGTGGTTTCCTCATCATTAGTTCCTCACATCAATGAAAATCACAGATTTGTTTTTTGTTTTTTAAAAAGGTAATTTTCTAAATAATTTTTATCCAGGGTTATAAATAACTAAATGTAATTTCTGCCATATCTAGAATATTTTAAAATGCCAACATATGAAGCAAATTTCTCAGTGCCTATCCAATTCAAAATTCCTATTTTTCATTCCCAAAGGAAAAAAGGAATGAGTTTGCAAAAATGTAATCTTGTAATTAATAGGTGATAAGATGCTTACTTGCTAACTACTACATAGTACAAAATGCAATAAACTTTGATCAATAAAACCTGAATCCAAATTCCATCTCAGACACTAAATAACCCATTTAATTTTTTCAGTCTAGCTTCTTCATTTGTAAAATGAGAATACACAACTGCCAGGGTTGTATCAGAAAACACATGTAAAACATTCTGCAAATCTCAAAACACTATACATTTGTGCTAGCCATTTTTTAAAAAAATAGTTATTTTTATTACCTAAGGCCTGTCTGAATATAATCTATGGTAGGAGTCAGAAAAACTAAGTCTCATTTGTCCCATAGTTTATTTCTCTATTACAGATAATAGTTTTTGCAGTTTAAAATACAGTTTTATTGTATTTAAAGGTGGTAAATTTAGGAGATCATTATATATTTCAACAACGATACTGTATGAAGATATATTCTGATGGAAGTGGATTTCTTTGACAAAGAGATCTAACTCAGTTTCAATTGATCAATGATGGACAGAAGCAGCTACACCCAAAGAAAGAACACTGGGAAATGAATGTAAACTGTTTGCATTTTTGTTTTTCTTCCCGGGTTATTTTTACCTTCTGAATCCAATTCTCCTTGTGCAACAAGAGAACTATTCAGTTCTGCACACATATAAAGGTGGTAAATTTAGCCCTTGAGCTGAATGTAGTTTGTCTGATTCTATATTATCATTAAATATTTTATTCCTATATCAATATTGGAAATTTAAAAATTGGTATCTTGCTAAAACTATGTATTTTAGCTTGGGAAACAAACATTTTGCTTAAAGTGTAAGAAAACAAATAAAATAGCATAAATTATAATAATCACAAAATCAGAAACAACATTATGATTAGGGAATGGCTACACAAAAGTAATGGAAAATCACTGCAATAAATAACAAATAATGAATATGGAAAATTCAGAGAAGAACAGGAATAAAAGAAACTGACACAAAGCAAAATAAGTAGATATTTTCTGGCATTTCCTATACTCAAAATACAGTTTTCCTAAAATGAAAAAATAAATCTAAAAAAATAGAACTAAATCTAAATATACAATAGACACTGAATAATTTTTTGTTGAATATATCAATCTGATTTTCTAAACTCTTAAGTGACATGAACATATGCAATTATTTTCTCAAATTCGAAATAAATCAGTAACAGATTCTTCTTCCTACTCTAGCTTTATTCAATACTTGTTATTTTCGTGGTTCAGTAAGGTAAAGAAATGGCAAAATATAAGACATGAAGTTTATATTTTACTAAAGATGTGCAAATTTAAGAAGCAAACTTAGATTTAGAGCAGACAAATTTTCAAGACCATTTCTCTATAAGCAAATCAATCCATGATTCTTTTCCAGCAATCCATTATTGTCAAATATTTGAAATGTATGAAGCAGACAGTATATATACTGTCTCTTCAAATGAAACACTGCCAAGTCCACATAGTAGAGTCACCTTTACCTGTGTGGGCTTCAGATTTTTCATCTATAAAGTGACATCATTAGACCAGATGACCTCTATTGTCCTATGATCTATCATTTAGTAATTGCTGGGCTAAGAGAGCTGTATGTCTGAAAACCTTTAAAAATAAAACCTAGTTAGGCAAAGGCAAAGACTATAGAGGAAGTCACTGTTTTTTCCTTTATAAACTGGAATGGACTTAAAACTCTTTAGTCAATGCACTGAGATCAGGACAGCCCAACACTTGAGGCTAACTACCAATTGGACAATACTCTATGGGCATATGCTTGGAAAATGGCCCTTCCCACTATTCTGTGCTGGCTCAATGATTGGTGTATACAGAGGATTGTAGGAGGGACTAGGGGGTGAAGTAAGATTAGCCAGGGTCACTTTGGCGGTAGACAAGAGAGAACAAAGGTTGTGGAGATTCTGCTTCCATCCAATTCAATCCTACTTCTAAAGACCAAGAATAAAGACTAAAGACTTTTGCTTATCCTGACTCTGGTTGATTCTAAGGTATCCAGGGTGCTAATGCAGTCATCACATTTGGTGCCCAAGGCGTGGACCAAGGACCCTAATTTCACTGAAGAAGTCTCCGGTGACCAGGAAATAGGGTGAGAATTTTAATAGGCAAATGGGGAACTTACTCTGTTAAGGGCTAAACTAGTAACCTTTTCTAGCTGAAATGGGGCAGAATGGGGCAGCCCCAGCCCCATGCCCACCCCTACTCCACGGGGGCGCTATAGAAAGCATGCTTAAGTTGATCAAGGGATAAGGCTCAACTGTAACTTAGGAGCAGATTCCTAGACTCTTGGGTACATTAGAATGCATGTCATGTCCCCTTGGTTCTTAAAGGAAGAAGACATAGGGGTAGATAATTGGAAACTAGTAGATCAACTATGTGAATATTATAATTATAAACGTCCTTGGTCAATTTCCAAAACATAATACATTTGGCCTGCAAGTTATAGAAAAAAGAAGAATTCTAAGAACAGCCAGATAAGGAAGTGTGAGGAAAAAGAGGAGGATAAAGAAAAAATTAAAAGAGATATCACCAGAGGGCATGGGGATTTAAGTGAGGGTGAAGGGCTTGATGAAGGGTATGGGGATTCAATCCCATCTAAAACGGAACTGGTGCCAAAATGTTTGTAGCAGCCCTGTTTGTAATGGCTAGAAACTGGAAAATGAATGGATGCCCATCAATTGGAGAATGGTTGGGTAAATTGTGGTATATGGATGTTATGGAATATTATTGTTCTGTAAGAAATGACTAGCAGGATGAATACAGAGAGGACTGGCGAGACTTACATGAACTGATGCTAAGTGAAATGAGCAGAACCAGGAGATCATTATACACTTTGACAATGATATTGTATGAGGACATATTTTGATGGAAGTGGATTTCTTTGACAAAGAGACCTGAGTTTCAATTGATAAATGACGGACAGAAGCAGCTACACCCAAAGAAGGAATACTGGGAAATGAATGTGAACTATCTGCATTTTTGTTTTTCTTCCCGGGTTATTTATACCTTCTGAATCCAATTCTCCCTGTGCAACAAGAGAACTGTTCGGTTCTGCAAACATATATTGTATCTAGGATATACTGCAACATATCTAACATATATAGGACTGCTTGCCATCTAGGGGAGCGGGTGGAGGGAGGGAGGGGAAAAATCGGAACAGAAACGAGTGCAAGGGATAATGTTGTAAAAAAAATTACCCTGGCATGGATTCTGTCAATATAAAGTAATTATTAAATAAAAATTTAAAAAAAAAAAAAAAAAGAAAACAGACAAGCAGGTCAATCTTGAAAAAAAAAAAATAATAAAACGGAACTGGTTCTTGACATGCCCCCATCAACTTCATCTTCTGGGATGGAGGGAGGAGTAGTGGGAGGGGCAGTGACATCCCCAGTACCTCCCCCCAGCAATCATCCCCTCCTATGACTAGATTGCAAAAGGCTTAGTACTTAAGCCACAGAATAAGGGCAGAATTCAGGTGATCTGAAAATAGGTATGTATCCTGTGATTCAACAGTTTAACTCTTCAGGTCAAGAAAGTAGAAGATATGCTCCTTTTGATATAGAAATCCACAAAGACCTGAAAAAGGCTTGCACTCTTTATGGGGCTACATCAGCTTATATTAAGATGTTATTACAGAATTTGGCTTACGAAGTTTTAACCCTAGGGACTGGAAATCTATAGCAAGGACATGCTTAGAACCTGTACAAAACTTATTGCGACTTTCTGAATATAGTGAGGTCTGTAGGATTCAAGCCCAACAAAATAGTCATAGTGAAGTTAATCCTCCAATCACCTGTGACCTACTAACAGGTGTAGGTTCTTAAGGGTAAAGCCTTCACAAAAATAGCACAAGGACCAAATGAACCCTTTGCTGATTTTTGTGGGACGTGTGCAGACAGCTATCATACGAACTAATGGTGAAAATGCAAAAACAGACATTATGATAAGGCAACTTGCTAAAGAAAAGGCTAATGAGGTTTGTAGAAGAATTATATTAGGACTACAAAAGGATGCTCCTTTAGAGGAGATCATAAGATGCTGTGCCACAGTGGGCACAAATGCCTTTTATAGCCAGGCTATGATGCAGACTTCCCAAGATCCCAACAGGGGAAGACAGGGTCCCTTTTGGCAAGGGACTTCCAGAGAAACTCGTCAATGCTTTCAATGTGGTAAAGTAGGGCATCTGAAAGCTCAATATTGGCAGAGAGACAGGGTGGGAGAACAAGACCTAATACCCCATGTCCAAAATGCGACAGAGGCTTCCATTGGGCTTCAGAATGTAGACTGATTCAGGGAAACGGGATGAGGGGCCCAGCTCCAGGGCCCAAGACAAAAAACACTTGGGGCATGATGGCAGTTGATGGTGCACCCAGAGAATGCCTAGAAGTCCAATACCCAGCCAGGAAACCATATGATGGGAGAAAGGGATTACAATTGGGGAGAACAGAGTTGTATGCAGCTGGGACAACTGAGATACCCCCTGGAGAGGTGAAATCGATTCCTCTCCAGCCTATAGATCCCTTGCCTCCAGGCACAGTAGGCTTGATCATTTCACCTCCTGAGAGTACTTACAAAACAGTGTCCATCCATATACTGATGTGGGAAACTGGGGAATGTGTAGAAAATAGCCTAGTCACTAATACAGGTAGACAATGTGTGACTTATCACCCAGGAGAAGCAGCAGCATCAGGTTTACTGATACAGACTCTTAATAAGCAATCTGGTGATAGTCACCCAGATTCTGATTCCAACCCATAAAATCCAGGAATATACTGGACAGCAGCTGTAACAGCTGACCAACCTATGCTCATGATCTATATAAATGGCCTACCATCGGAAGGAGGGGTAGACAAAGGTGCAGATTGTACAGTCATTAGAGGTGCCAACTGGCCCAGTCACTGGCCAAAGATTAAAGCAGACACCTACATGTCTGGCATAGGAGAATCAATAGCAGCTGAAGTGCCCCTTTGAGATGGATATTTGAAGGTGAAACAGGAGTTTTTACTCCTTTTATAGTTGAAAAAATCCCCATCAATCTGTGGGGAAGAGATGTCTTACAACAATTAGGATTAAAAATGAGTACTTCATTTTTTTAGGCAGGGCTGCTGTTGAAGGCCTGCCAACACTTTCACCTGTTCCTGTTTCACCTGTTTCCACCAATGGAAAACTGATACACCAGTGTGGATAGAACAGTGGCCCTTAGCTAGCGATAAAATTCAGGCCTTATTAGATATAGTACAGTAGCAATTTGACCAAGGACACTTACAAGCTTCTCTAAGTCCTTAGAATTCCCCAGTATTTGTTGTAAGAAAGAAATCTGGGAAATGGAGGATGTTGACTGATTTAAGAAAGGTAAATGAACAGATGGAAACTATGGGAACTCTTCAATCTGGACTTCCATGTCCTCCTCAGTTGCCTAGAGAATGGCCTCTTTGGGTTATAGACATTAATGATTGTTTCTATTCTATCCTTTAGATAAGGAGGATATGAAAAGATTTGCCTTTTCAGTGACCAGCGTTAACTTAGCTGAACCATATAAAAGATATGATTGGACAGTTTTGTTACAGGGAATGAAAAATAGCCCTACTATGTGTCAAATGTATGTTGCTGCTGCTCTTACTCCAGTAAGAAAAGCATTTCCAAAAGTAATGTTATTACATTACATGGATGCTATATTGGGATGTGCACCTGAGGAACAAATATTAGAAGCATGTCTACAAAAGACCATGGAAACACTAAGGAACTACAAATTGCACATAGCCAGAAAAAATTCAAAGACATGCTCCTTTTCAATATTTAGGATATTTAGTATATCCCAAGGTGCTCACAGTACAAAAACTTTCCTTAAGAACAGAGAAGCTAAACACCTTAAATGACTTTCAGAAATTGATAGGCGATATCCAATGGATGTGTCCAGTGTTAGGCTTGACTACCTATCAATTGCAACCATTATATGACATATTAAGGGGAGACAGTGCTTTAAACTCACCACACCAGCTTACAAAAGAAGCTCAAGAGGCTTTGAGAAAAGCTGAACTGGCTTTATCCAATGTGGTTGAAAGAGTCACTCAAAAACCCTTGGAAATTATCAGTTTTTGCTACACAAGAGACACCCACAGCAGTCCTTCATCAAGGAGACTGTGACAGAGTGGGTAAACCTCCCAGCACAACCAGAACAAAGCTTTATTTCTTACCCAGTGCTTGTGGCTAGAATTTTATTAAAGGCCATTAAGTGAGCAATACAATTATCTAGGATAAGACCTGACAAGATATATACCCTTTATACTAATGCACAAATTAATGTATGCAGTGAAACCATCCCAGAGTGGCAAATTTTATGAGCCATGGCTCCAAATTTTACACACAGGTCTCCATTAAAAATAACCAGACTTTTACATAATTGGCGATGGATTCTTGAAGAAAAGGTTTCTAAAGTTCCTCTTAAAGAACCAACTATCTTTACAGATGCATCCAAATATCATATTTGCACTGTATACTCTCGTGACTTAATTATAAAGAGAGTAGTCAAAACTCCTTTTCAGTCTACTCAGCAGAATGAATCGTATCCGATCATTCTAGCTCTTACTTATTATCCAGGAGATATAAATATAATATCTGATTCAGCCTATTCAGTAAGTGTGATACAAAGAATTATCACAGCCCAAATAAAATTTGTAGCCTTTAATACATATCAGCTCTTTAAGGAACTTCAAGAGCAAGTGAGAAAGCATCCAGGTAAGATTTATATTTTGCATGTCCACTCTCATAGTGCACTTCCAGGTCCTATTTTTGATGGTAATTCAAAGGCAGATAGCCTTCTAACTATGCTGGCCAATACTCCTTTATTCCAAGAAGCCCAAGAATCTCATTTTAAATACCATCAGGCTGCTTGAGCTTTACGTTTACAATTTGGAATAACAAGAGAGGAAGCAAGGAGCATAGTAAAAGCCTGTACAGCGTGCCTTCCTTTCCATGCTCCTACATTGCCTCCAGGGAAGAACCTTCGTGGTTTGAGACCCAATGAAATCTGGCAAATGGATGTGATCCATTATAAATCTTTTGGTCGTCTATCCTTTATCCATGTTATGGTAGACACCTTTTCAGGATTCACTTTTGCAATACCAGCAGCAAAAGAGACAGCCCAAGTGGTCCTTGAATTCCTTATACAAGCATTTGCAATTATGGGTGTGCCACAAGCAATAAAAACAGATAATGGACCTAAATATACTTCTAAACATTTTGCACACTTCTGTGCACTGTATAAGATTTTACACACCACTGGCATACCTTTTAATCCTCAAGGACAAGCAACAGTAAAAAGGAGAAACCGAGACATTAAGACACTTCTCCAAAAACAAAAGAAAGGGGGAGCCACAGGTAACCCTAGAGAACTTCTAAATGTAGCTCTTTATACTATTAACTTCTTGATTTTTGCCAAAGATGCACTGGCCTAGCAGACAAGTTTTATAACCCACCAGAAGGGCAGTATCCAGTGCAAGCAGCTCCACTATCTTTAGATAATCTCCAGGTGATATGCAGAGGCTCAGAAAGTGGTGAATGGAAGGGACCAGATAGATTAACCGCTTGGGGGAGAGGGTTTGCTTGTATCTCCACAAATGGAAAAGGAGTAAGATGGGTGCCAACGAGCCATATTTGCCTTGTCCATCGGAGAGAGACAGAGCAGACCTTTGAACAAAGGAGAAGATCCAAGAAACATCGGGTAAGGTTCCATTGCTGACTGTGTTCACCACTGAAAGAGCCTGGCAGTTAAGGCGTTTGACTCATGGACATCAAAAATTGTTGGACTTGAAAACCCTCAGGAATCACTGGATTCTCTGAGACATCATGATAAGATTGTTGTAGGACCTCAAAACTGTCAGGAATCATTGGATTCTCTGAGATATGCTAAGACTGTTGTAGGACTTGAAAACCCTCAGGAATCATTGGATTTTCTGAGAAATGATAAGACTGTTGCAGGACTTTAAAATCTGCTGGAATCATTGGATTTCCTAACACATAAAAAGACTGTTGCAAGACTTCAAAAACTTGCGGGGAATCATTGGATCCCCTGACATGTGAAGCAATGGACAATAGATTGGTTTTGGACTATCTCTTGGCTGCTGAAGAAGGCATATGTGTGACTGTTGTTTATATACCCTCCTAAGACTTCTGGAAATCTTTTACAACACCATGTTGATTTATATTGTTTGTTATACCACTACTTGCATTTATAATTCATGTTTCTTACACCACATTGAGCCTGCACTGGCTGTGGGGAGAGTCACCACTAATAGTCTGTGCGTTATTGCAATGTGCTTGTGTAATACCTCTCATGCTGATGGGTTTGTGCATACCTGTTTCTAATAAGACCCTTCAGCCCAGAAACCCACTAGCAATCCCCACTTCCCTTTGGTGCTTTTCATCTCCCTTCCTGAGATGTCAGGGAGAGTGTGATCATCTCCTTTTTGGTGCTTTCACCTCCCTTCCTGAGAAATCGGGGGGGGGAAAGGGGAGGGGGGCGGCGTGATAACCTCCTTTTTGGTGTTTTCACCTCCCTGAGAAGTCAGGGACAGGCATGACCACATTTATTCTAAAACAAAAGAAAGCAGGAGATATAATGGACTTGAAACTCTTGAGTCAATGCACTGAGGTCAGGACAGCCAAGCACTTCAGACTAATTACTGATTGGACAATACTCTATGGGCATATGCTTGGAAAATGGCCCTTCCCACTATCCTATGCTGGCTGTATGACAGGTGTATATAGAGAACTGTAGAGGGACTAGAGGGTGGAGTAAGACTATCTAGAGTCATTTTGGTGATAGATGAGGAAGAAGAAAGGTTGCGGAGATTCTGCTTTCATCCAATTCAATCCTACTTCTAAAGACCAAGAATAAAGACTAAGGACTTTTGCTTATCCTGACTCCAGCTGATTCTAAGGTATCCAGGGTGCTAACGCAGCCATCACAATAAAAGATTAGGATTAAAGAGCAGTCTTTTCTTTGTATTATATTACAACTATGTAATAAACTAGCTATGCTAAGTACTGGGGAAATAAAGAAAGGGAAAAAAAATAGTACCTTCTCTCAAGGAGCTCTCACAGTCTAAGAGAGAGCCAACATGCAAACTGGATGCAAATATGTTATATATAGAATAAATTGGGAATAATCTCAGATGGAAGACATTAAGATTTAGGAGTGCTTGGAAAGGCTTTTGGCAGAAGGAAGAACTTTGGCTGAGCCATTAAAGAAGTAAGGGAGGTGGAAATGGGGACAGGAAGAATTTGGGCATAAGGGGACAACTATAATGAAAACCCATCAAAATCAGATCTTTATTATGTGCAAGTACAATCAGGAGGACACTATTTCTTGGATCTCAGAATACATGAAGTGGAATAAGAAAAGTAGAAAGAAAAGTAGTATGAAAAGTTTTGAAAGTCTAATACAAGATTTCAAATTTGATAATAGAGGTTAATGAGGAACTTCTAAAGTTTACTGAATAAGAGGGTAATATAGTCAGAATTCCATTTTAAGATCATCATTTTGAAAACTGAGTGTATGATATATTGGAGTGGGGAGAGAATCGAGGCAGGAAAAACAGCCAGTAGGCACTGAGGAAATGACAAGAATGATTGCCAGGACAGAGGAAAGAAGCAGGGGTAGACATATAGCAATACATACAAACATACACACACACACACACACACACCGCCCCCCCCCCCCCCACCAAAGAACACTAACAAGCTTTCTGAAATGGCATTTTACATCTCTGAAACCTAAAAAAGCATTTCTCAGGGGTCTTAACATCTTTTACTATTGCATTTATTCAATAAAATAAAACTTAACCCAATTCCAAAAATTTGAAGCTTGTGATAATAATTCAGGTTAAGTCTCCTAAGTAAAGTTCAAATTTCTTAATTCACTAACTATTTATCAAGAAATAGTTTAGATACTATTAGATATAAGAGACACAAAGATTAAACAAAAAAGTCTCTTTCCTCAAGGAGTCTGCATTCCACTGGAGAGTGGGGAAAATGACAATAGAAAGAATCTGGATCTTTTCTAGGGATCTTGGGAGAAAAAAAATGTGATCCTTACAGTGCTTCTTTGATTAATTTTTAAAATAATGATTTTTTTCAGACACAGACACTAATCAAAAAGGAGGCAGCTTGGTGGTACAGCAGATCAAAGGCCAGATATTAAATCACTTACCTAGATTTGTGATCCTAGACAAATTATCTGCTTTTGTTTCCTCAACTGTAAAACAGGGATGATAATGATAATAATATCACCTACCTCCAAGGGTTGTTGTGAGGGTAAAATGAAGTAATATTTTTAAATCACTCTGCAGACTATAAACCACTATATAAGTGCAGGATAATGATGATGACAAGATGATAATAATGAAACTCACTCCAACTTCTACATTGTACACTGTATATAATTGTGTGTGTGTGTGTGTGTGTGTGTGTGTGTGTGATATAACTGTATATAACAGATTTTTTTTATTTTAAACATGAATCTACAATGACAAGCTAATGAAAGTTTCTGGGCAGGCTAGTGCCACAGTAAAATATGTTTATCAGAAGATTTTGGCACCTCTGTGCAAGGTAGATTAAAAAAAGGAAGAGACTGGAAGCAAGAAGATCAATTAGGACATTTTTATAATATTCCCTGAAAGATATAAATAGGGAACAAAATAGAATGACAGCCTTATGAATGGGGAGGAGACAAATGTAGAAGATTATTACACAACCGAAATTAGCAAGATTTGATAACTAACTAAATAAGGATGACTCCAATGATTCGGGAGAATGAGAAAGGAGCAGTGATATTTATGGAAATAAGTAAATTTTTTGAAAAGAAAAATTATGGTTTAATATCTATTTGTTAATTTGGTACCATGAATAGAACAAAGTATACACAATCCAAAACCAGTTCCAACTACAATCATTTGTCTAATATTAGTCTTCATAAGAGATGTGAACTAGTAAATAAACATGAATTTCACTTTTCCTTTCTTGTAACCATTTTATTATAAGCTTATCTATCTAATGTAAATAGCACATATTTTCTGGAACATCTAAACAAAGTTCAAGATAAAAGGGCAATAAGTATTTAAATACCACTTACCAAATCTAAGCAGTTATCTAAAACTATAATAGCTATCATCAGAGTTGAGAAATTCATTTCAATATCAAAAGATAATTTCAAGTAAACATTTTGTTCTAAATAAATACACGAAATATTTTTATAAAAAGGCTTTTTATGCTCTTAATTTGCTTCACAATAGCTCTGTTAGGATAACAACCAAAAAGAAAAGGTTACACACAGGAAACAAAATTATTAAGCATAACTATAATGAATGTTTGAATGATTATTTAACAAATAATCTAGTCAGTATCATAATCACTATTACCAAAATTTGAAGTGGACACTTTAAATAATCTATAGTTATTTTAACAGTAGCCATAACTTGATAAATCAAAAAAACTCAAGTATATATAATAACATAAAATATGTAACATTCCATATTTACCTGGGGTTTCCTCGTAATGCAGCATGGTGGAGAGCATTAAAACCATTGTTGTTTGTGATTGTAACATCTGCCCCAGCTTCTAAAAGGACTGCAAGGATATCATCACGTTTTTTACTTATTGCATCATGGAGGGGAGTATCACCTTCAGAATCCTTAATAGATAAATTTTTTTTTAAATGTTACAAGTCCATTTATAACTTTATATTTAATTTCACAGTATTTTTGACTGAGATACAATTATTAAACTAATAAAAAAGCATGAAAAGATCATATTCCATCTGTCATTAATGCAATATTTCACTATATGTGAGGTTTTTTTTAGTTTCAGGTAAACAGGTTATCTTACACAAATATCACTAGATATCTGTCACTATCACTATCACTAGATAGTTCTATCACTAGAGCTCAATAGTAAAACATGAGATGGAAAGTCTTCCCAAAACAATTAGCAATATGAAAATGGACCAACAATATTTCCCCTGTGATACCTTTAAAATCTCTTTCAAATTTGTACCTCTGGACCCAACTAGCACTGATCAAATCCTCAGTGATCCATTTTTTATTAGTCTGTTGTTACTCCTAATATAACTAACCAAAAGTCATCAAAAAGATGTCTTTTTCAACTACATATATATGTGTATGTATGTGTGTGTGTGTGTGTGTGTGTGTGTGTGTGTGTGTGTATTCTAACTGCCCAGCTAAAAATGAATCATGTCTAAAGCTTTCCAAATTACTACAATATTCCTATAATCATTTATCTCTTCCACAGACTAATAAAGAACAGTAACCATAGATCCAGAAATAGAAGGGACTTCAAAAGCCATCTAGTTTAACACAGACATTTTAAAGGTTAAGATACTAAAGCGGGGTGGGAAGTAAGAGAAGAGGAAAATTTGGGTGCTACTGATTTGCTTGAAGTCACTATCATTATCCTTATATATACACTAAGTATCAAAGGCTGAAATTGATACCCCAAATTCAGTATTCTGTCTACAGAACAAATGTTCTTTCCACTATACTGTATACTCTCTTATTGTTGGACCCTGTCACATAAATTATGGCATCTCTGTCCTAATGGTGCATTTACCCATACTCAATTCAATGAATATTTATTAAGCTCCAATTACATGTTAAAACAATTTGAGACTCTAGGTATGCAAAGATGAAAAGAAATATCATCCCCGGCCTAAAGAAGCTAATAATTTAAAATAAGGGCAAATCATATAGTCTACAAGCCAGAATATAAGTAAAAAAGAGATAAAAAAGCATGGCATGAGAATTCTGCTATGTATATGGCAATGTTTTCCCCCCTTTATTGTTTTGTATTTAAATTTAAAATAAAAGTTTAAAATTTATCACCATCACCACTCCTCCCAAAAAAAGCATGGCATGAACAGTAAGTGAGGAACTATTACTCTTAGCTACAGTGTACAAGGAAGGCTTGGAGTTGGTACCTGAGCTGAGTCTTGAAGGGAAAGAAGAATTTCAAAGGCAAGAGATTGGGGGAATAAAGGGCGAAAATGTAGACAATGGCTTGCATAAATGTACAGATGATGGGATTTTAAAGCTGGAATTGATGTTAAAAATTACTGAATCTGACCCTTTTGATTTTACTGGTGGGAAAGCTCAAGTAGATAATTACAGGGCTGAGTTTAGCTGAATGCAGAACAGATAGAAAAGACTGGAAGATCAAGCCAGATTACAAAAAGACAGTTTTTTAATTCAATTCAATTCAAATGAAATTGAGGCATTCATTATTATAAGAGTCTAGTAGTACAGAACACTTTTAAACAATAGGGTTTCAAAAATAGTCCCTACTCTTAAGCAACTATTAGGAGGATATAATATGTACAAAAATAAATTCAAAATATTTTAAGGTGGGAGATAACATTAACAACAAGAGAATCAAGGAAAGCTTCATGTAAAAGGCCTGAGCCTCCAGAAGCAGAGAGTAGAATGGAGGGGAAGAAATTAGAAGCAAGTTATTCTTATGATACAGACAAAAGGTGATTATTAAAAACAGAAGACATATAAAAGACAGAAATATGAAAGCAGAATTGACAAGATTTAACAAATGACTGGTTAGAGGAGATGTGGAAAAACTGAAATACTAACATATTGATGGTGAAATTGTGAAATGATCCAACCATTCTGGAGAGTAATTTCGATCTATGTCTAAAGAGCTGTCAAATTTTGAATATCTTGTGATCCAGCAGTCTCCCAAAGAGATCATACAAAAAGGAAAGGGACCCATATATGCAGAAATGTTTGCAGCAGCTCTTTCTGTAGTGGCATGAAACTGGAAATTTAATATATGCCACTCATTTGGGGAATAGAAGAATAAATTATGGTAAATGAAAGTAATAGAATACTATTGTTCTATAAGGAATGATAAACAGAATGATTTCAGAAAAATCTGGAAAGATATGAAATGATATTCAGTGAAGTGATCAGAACTAGGAGAATATTGTATGTAGTAACAATAAAACTATGTGATGATTAACTGAGATGGCCTTGGCTCTTCCCAACAATGTGGTGAATTCAAAGCAATTCCAATTCACTTAGGAAGGAAAATGCCACATCCAAAAAGAGAACCTATGGGGACTGAATGTGGATCGAAGCATAAAATTTTCATCTTTTTGTTTGTTTTCTTTCTTGTAGTGCTTTTTTTTCCTTTTGGTCTGATTTTTCTTGCACAACATAACAAATATGGAAATGTGTTTAAAAGGATTGCTTGCTATCTTGAAGAGAGGGGAGGTAGCAGAGAGGGGAGTAAAATTTGTAACAGAAAATTTTACAAAAATGAATGTTCAAAACTATCTTTACATATATTGGGGGAAATAAAATACTATTAAAAAAAAAAAAAACCAATGACAGGATACAGAAATTGTGGGAAAAACAAGCCATCAAGGATGACTCCAAAAGTTAGAAATATCCCAAATGTGAGATATTAATAGGACATTTGGGTAGAAGTGTTCTATATGTAGTTAGTGATAAAGCATCAAAATCCAATAAAAAAAGATTAAAGTTTGGAAATATGAGGGCTGAGAGTCACCTGAATAGAGGTAATAATTGACAATGATCATAACTGTGAATTAGAAAAACTACTTTGCCAGAAGCATGAAAAAATATATCACAGGGGACTATCAAACTAGTTATAGAAAGATCAATTCACAAGCTATGAAAGTAGTCAAGATGAGAGTAATAAAAGTGTAAAACAAGGAAGAAGATGGAAAAGAAAGGACAAAAATGAGATAAGGTGAAAGAAAAATCTCTACATTTAGCAAATGATAGAGTACAGAGACAGAAAAAAGATGAACAATGTTTAAAAGAAATGAGTTGAACCTGATCATTGTATCTTTTTTCCTATAAATTTATCTTCTTGTTCCTGGTTCTCTGCTAAATTCTTTTGGAATTTAGCCCACTTTAATTGGCATTACAATTATAATAAACCTTGCCCCTTGACTTAGGAAAAAAAAAAATAAGCTGAGCTAGATGACTGGGAAATGGTTATTTCATCAACAGGAATACGGAAGTTAAGCAGGGACTGCAGATAGAGCCTAGAATTTAAATTAACAGAAATGAGGATAGATAAAACCTAGGAAATGTTTTTAATCATCCCATACTATTTACTGATACAAAAGCCCCCATGTAACATTATTTTCTTCCTGAGATTAATATAGCTGTGAAACATGGCTAAAGAATTGAAATTACTAATAACCCAAATGTTGATAGAAAAGCAATGGTGGTTTAGTTAAACTATAGCATGTTGTTCTCAAGAATGACCAAGTAAAATATATGGCATAAAAGACAATCATTGAGAAGATGACTAAAGGTTTGCCTTGGAGCCAACATGACATGATGTGGATTACTTGAAGTTTCACAATTGCGTTTAGAGAAAAGTCAACAATGATTTTCCTCAAGTCCTAGCAGAAAAGAAAATGAATGAAAAGTCTCTTCTATTTTTCTTCCTGGGGCAGAGAACTATTGAGCCCTCCCTTTTTCTTTCCATTTTCTCAGCAGGTTAAAGGATGGGACTTATAATGAGATGGGAACACTCTCCAAGACTTCACTTATGGTACCTACCATTGGGCATAAGAAACACTGCATCCATGCTGGGGAACGTGTACTCATGTTGTAATCCATCAGACGATTCTCTAGCTAAGTAAGAGTCTGTTTACAGAGACAGGGAATGCTCAGTAATCCTGAGATAATGGGTAATGGTCTGGGAATATTGTGTAAATGTGTTATTATTTTTATTTTATTGATCTGGAAAGTTCTCAGATATTTTTTCAGTTTTGGCTGCTTAGTGCAGAAGCAAAAGGAAGTTCAGAATTAGAGTAGGGGCACATGAGTGTTTTTCTGTGTATGAGAAAAGTCAAATATATTTGTCTATATGCAGATAAGTGCATATGAGCAGAATCCAGAGAAACTGTAAAGCCACAGACCCCACCATTTATTTTTCTTTGAATTCATGAACAAACTGCTTTTTCTAATGACCCTGAGGAGGGATATAGAAGCAGTAGTTTCCAGAGTCAATGTAGTCTATCCTAATCTAGCAGCCAGACAATTACTCCTACTTAAATTCCACAACTGCAATATGAGAAGTTGGACAAATGGGTAAAATAGTGAATGAAGCCTACTGGGAAAGTTCTAGGCCAGCTGTCTGTGAAAAGTACATGCATTCTCTCAGCTAAATTCATAGGATAAAAGTTTACTAAAGAATTAATGGACATGCATGTGCCTTCAAATAACTTTCAAAAACTATTAAGTGGCAGAAAAGGTGCTGACCTACAATCAATAAAGGAGTTTCTTCACCAGGGAGGCTCCCTATACCAATGAAGGATCACATGGTCAATGCTTATCCTGTGAATGTAACACAGACACAGACACAGACACACACACACACACACACACGTATGCATATCTATTTTCCAGTTTTTCTTGAAGGAGGATCACCTAAATTCACCAAATTTAAAATACATTCTTAAGCAAGAAAGTCAAAGGATGACTATTTATATAATTACACGCACAATACACACACAAATAACTAAAAAGGAAGTTGGACCAGTCTCATATTCTTCATTTGTAAGATGTTGATAACAGCACCTTAATCCCTACTTCCTATAGTAGTTGTGAAGATTTAATGAGAAAATGATGTACAAAAAGTATTGTGTAAACCTTAAAAACTTATAAAAAAGATGCCAGTTATTGTTAATATAATTCAAGAATATGAGACAATAAATGGCATGCTAAATTTTTCCCTAAAACAGTATAAAAAAGAACAATTCCAGCACATTAAGCAAATTTTCTATGGAAAAATTATGAATAAGATGAATAAGAACCTAGAGGATAGGAAATAAAGAGGGTTAACAGGTTCATAAGTGGGAAAAAACAGCTTCACTAATTATGTCACAAGTCATAGCACATGTTCCTTATCAAGCTCTCCCTTTCTCTTGACATCACCTTGCTCTGTTATTATCAGAAACAGGAAATGACAGGTGGTCCCTGGGGTTTTAGGGGTTGAGGCTCTGCTATTCCCCAGAAAAAGGAGTATTAAGTACTTGAGGGCCATGATAAATAGCAATACTCAGTAGAAAATTTTTGTATGTAATCATTATAATCGTAGGAAAAGAAAAATAGATTTTTCCACTTGCTCTGATTACTTCCTTGGGACTTTCACAATGAGTCTGGTGGTTCAAGAGAGCAACAAGCACAGTTCTCACACTAATGTTATCAGCTAACACTGGTGATGGAACCAGACCATACAGTCAAGCAAAGACTTTTCAAATTTTCTTTAACCACAAAAGAATTAGTAATAATGAAATCAAGAAATTTTACTTCCCTATCTACTGAGGATATCATTCATTCCAATCCTTCCCTCTATCTCTGCCTTGCCTACACTCAGAGAAAGTCAATGTTATTAGGAAAAGAAAAATCATTTGAATAGCTAACTAGAATGCTGGACTTGGAGTCAGAAAGACCTAATTCAAATTCTGCTTCATACACTTATTAGCTGTGGGGTCTTGGGCCCATCACTTATACTCTCTTGAGTGTCTACTTCCTCATTTTAAAGCAGGGATAAGAATAGCAACTACTTTAATGAGTTGTTGTAATGAGCAAATGAAATTTGTAAAGAGCTCTGCAAGTCTTAAAGCTCAATATAAATTATTATTATTATTATTCCAAATTCTTAGAATTATAATGTGTTCAATTAGTATTTTACGTTTCAGTAGAAAAAGACCAAATCCTTCCATTAAATGATTTCTAAAGTTTGATAAATTAAGATGAATCATCTGAGGCATTCAGTGATGGGGTGTAGTATATACAATACTGCTGGAAGTTGGAAAGACCTAAGTTTCAATCTGAGCTCCCTTTTAACTGATTGGCCCTTGACAAATTAAGTAACCTCTCTAAGTTTCCTCAACTATCAAATAGAGATAATAATAACACCTATTTTATATGATATTGCAAAGAGGAAACATATCTGTAAAACATATAAGCACAGTACCTAGCACAAAGTAACATTTGCTTATTCCTTTCCCCTTCTCTTTAAAAAAACAACAGCAACAAAAACACAACAAGAGTAAAGTCCCTATGATATACAATAATGGCCCAAGAAACTTATTACCAAAGAGATAGAAAATAAGAACTGAACTGTAATTGCCAATTTGACAGTTTCAGTCATAGCTATAAATACAAATCCAAGGAAAGAAGCTTATGCATTTTATAAGAAGAATATGAATTTTAGTTGAGATCTGAATCTGAAAAGGGCAAGAAATATATAAAAAAGGTTTACTGAAAACAAGAAAAGAATTAGAAGAAAAAAATTGTTCTTATTCATCTTTTCTTCTCAAATGGATAAATTCCTTCTATGTAAACAATGGATAGAGGGTATAATGCTATTAAAACACACACACACACACACACACACACACACACACACACACACACACACACACACAGCCAAAAGCTGTTGCGTTTTGTAAGAAAAGCCTGAATACAAGTAGAATGATCATGAAAGTTCACAGATCAATTTGATGTGCTTAAAGAGAATGAGTTTTTATTTGGGACTTTTAATGCATTTTCAATTGGAGGATATGGATAGGTCTACTGGTTCTCAATGGGTCTCAGTGATTCAGGAAAAATACATTGGCTCAACCTACTAGTTTAGGGCCATCTTTTAATAAAAAGATGTATAAAAGACAGCTAACAGACAGTTTTCTTTTTTCCTTTTTTTGAACATAAGAAGCTAGGATCTGATACTGAACTTCAATCCCTGGAAGGTACCTATGTGTTATCATAGTATCCCAAGGACTAGGGCATCTCAGTACCACAGTTTGACAGCAGTCAAAAATGACGATTATTTGTTGCTGGACCAAAAATCTCTATACTCTGGGTACTACAGGAAGGCAATGACAGAAGTATATATATACTCTACCATGAAGAACAGGACAAACAACACAAATGCTGAAAGATCTTGAATTCATTTTCATAAATCACATAATTAACTGAAATGATAAGTGGGACTGACAAAAGATGCAAGGTTTTAAATATTTTTAAAAAAACCTCAGCAAACGTACTCTATACTTTCTGCTAATGTATCCTAAGAGAAACACTATATTCTAAAAGACTATTTGCTAATTTTATTATGTATTCCTCATTCTATTTTCATTTCACACTTTTTCTAAAATTTTATAGAATAAAATCTTATAAGAAAAGATCAGATTATTTGCTACTAGAATCTAAGATGATAACTTTATGAAGTTTTTAGTTATAATTAAGGAAATGTTTTTAAACCCAACTTACCTGAAGACTAGGATGACAACCAAAGTCCAATAACGTCTTCACAACTTGAAGGTGACCTTTATTCACAGCAATATGAAGTGGAGTCTGTCTGCGTTTGTTTCTAGCATTCAAATCTGCACTACCTCTGTGTAATACTTCTATGACAGCACCTTCATCTCCAAAAGCTGCATGGTGAACAGCTCTATCACCATCTTTATCCTAAACATTAAAAAATAAATAAGTCTGCATTAGACAAATGTTTTTACAGAACAAAATCATTAACATTTGCTAAAGAGTAGTCCAGTAATGGCTTATAAATGAAAATTAAGTGTCATCATGGTCTAAACTGATTTCTAACTCTGGTGATTTCCAAATATAAAAAGTTGACTAGAGACAGACCTTATTATGTTTACAGTAAAAGGCTATGTCATTTTTTTTTTGGCTGAGGCAATTGGGGTTAAGTGACTTGTCCAGGGTCACACAGCTAGAGACCAGATTTGAACTCAGGTCCTCCTGACTTCAGGTTCAAATCAAGGGGGAAAAAAATGACCATTACTATATGAAGAGTTGAAGTGATATAAGAGGAATTTTAAGGGGGAAAAAAACCTTTTTTAAAGCATCAAATACCAGCCATCTATCATAAAATTTCAAAGGAAAAATATGAATAGTACAACACTTTAAATAATAATGAAAAGATGAGTATAAATTTAACATTTAAAAACAATAGTTTAGAAACTTTAAATAAAAACCTAATGAATCGGTTTGTAAAGTAGAATCATTCTGTAATGAACTTGACAAATCCAATGTATCTATTTATAAGACAAATTTTCTTCTTAGGATGAATCATTTAAAAGGAAAGACAAATGACAAAATACATACTAAACAGAAGCCTCAGTTTCCCTGCTAAATAAAATATGGAGAAAAACATTTCCAGTACAGTGCACTTATACTCCTTATGTTGCAAATACTAAGGCATGTAACTTTCTTTAAAATACTGTCTGTCTTTACTTCTGTCTAACCCAACCTGAGTTAAGAGTATTGTCTCTTCTCACTCCCAACTGCAATACAAGTCAGATCACCAAAAAACAAACAGTAACCAATCATTTTCCTTGATTCCTGACTTTCTCCCTTCAGCCCATGCATCCATTCAGTTGTAAAACATTCCAAACATATCTATCACCTTACCTGTTGCCTCTGCTCCTACAGTCCTCTCAGCATCTTACCTAATTTACTGCCTATTTTAATTAGCCTTTTTGACTTAAACCATCCTAGAATTCTCCTAGATTTGACTATCACTCCCCTATTCAACCAACACCAGTGTCTTCATATTGCCTCTCAAATCAAATATAAACTTTTCTCTTTTGCTTTTAAGATATATTACAACCTGATCTCAATCTATTTTCCAATGGATATATCCCTCATTCTAACATTATTCAATGCAGTCAAAACAGCCTTCTTTGATTTTCCCACACGATGTTCCAATCTCTTTCTGCTTTTGTATTAGCCATACTCAAGGCCTGGAAAACATACCCTTCTTACCTCTGCATCAGAGTACTGCTCTTTTAAGACATAGTATAAGTATCACTTTCTGCATGAAACGTTTTTTATTGCTGCTATTGCTAGTGTTCACCCTCACACAGTATCTTGGACTTCACAACCTTGTATTAAGTTTATATGTTAACTTTATATTTTTTCATAGCTACATAGGTATTTCTTGTCTTACATTCTAATGGTAAGCTCCTTGGCAAGCAGTTATTTTGTTCTTTGCATTCTTACCACAATGCCCAGAACAGTGCTGGACATAGAGTAAATGTTTCATAAAGACTGCTAACTGACTGAATACCGAAATATTTAATTTAGGGTAGGAAGCTGGGTGGTGTAGTAGATAAGAGTGTTGAGCCCAAAGTCAGGAAGAGTTAAGTATCAATCTGGCCTCAGTCACTTAATAGCTGTGTGATCCTGAGTAAGTTGTTTAAATTCTCTGTGTCTCAGTGTCCCTCCCAGGAAAATGGGGATAATAATGGGACCTAGTTCTTAGTATTGTTGTGAGGATGCATATTATTGGTCAAGAATTAGAAGTTTCTTCTTCAAGCTCTTCTGAACTTAAAAGATACCTGTTTATCAACTTTACTTTTCAAATTTTTTATAATTTTTATTGCTCTCCTGAATAGTCACTTCAAATTTTCCAGGTATAAAAATAAAGCTCATTATTAGGTTACAGGAAGTAGGTGGAAAAAAAGAACAATAATTGCCTTCTAAGTGGTCACTCTTAAGAAACCAGGGATATAGCTCCAGCAACAAAACATTCCTTAATCTAGCATGCAATAATTTATTTAAAATGTTCTTAAACTTTTTTTTGCATTCTCACATTGTATATAATCTCTCTCTACATGAGTTAAAAGACTCAAAACAGTAATTCTGGATTCTCAATCCATCTCAGAAATTATTCTATTATAATCTTGACTCCTGGCTCATAGCAATTGTTCCAAACTCATATTCTTCTTCATCTCCAAAAATGTAATCCCATACTCCAGACTTTTAGTAAATTTAGCAGACTTTCATCAAATCTGAGGCCAATAAGCAGGAGCCTCCTCAACAGCATATTTCTGTTCCCCTCTACCTGAGAGGCAGAAGTGCCAATGTTCTTGTTAAAAATATGTATATTTGTGCCATTGATTTCATTCTGTGCTATCCCCTTAAAAAACTTTGCTCCAACAATTATTTATCTTATCTAGTCTCTTCATTTCCAATGACTCTTTACAACAGGCCCACAAACATGCTAAAAGCAAAATAAGAAACCAAAAACCAACTCCAACCCTCAAAGTCTTCTGTTGCTCTTTTCCCCCTTCATTCAGCTACTGAGATGGTCATCTCATTCCTTTCTTTCATTGCCAGTTTTTAAACAAGCCTGTTAAAACTATTTCCTTCATTTTTTCATCATTCAATCCTCTATTTAATCCCTTAAAATCATCCTTTCAAATCCTCTGCCAATTATAATTCCTGTCTCATGGTTCATTTGCTAAATCCATGGTCCTTCCTGAGTCCTCATCTTGTTAAAATCAAACTCAAAAGCTCCCCTCTCAAGAAAGCTTTCCTCATACTCTCTAGAAGATCACTTTTCCCCACTTCAAATATCACAAGTATCACATAGTCTGGCTTTATGTAATTATTATTACTATTTTGTAGTAATTTATATAAGATGAAAGGCACACAAGGAATTCTGAATAGATATTTGTAAATCTATAACTAATATATAAATTTGAGGCAATATCAAAACAGGAAAAGGTGTGTAATACAGTCAGGAGAAATCTGGATTTAAATTCCCTACACTTACTGGCTATACAATTTTGAGGACATTACAATCTTTCCTGAGCCCATTTCCTTTCTTTTCAATATCTCTTTCAAAGGGTTGCTACCAGAGGAAAGCACTTTGAGAACCTCAAGGTACCATAAAATAATAGATAAAATAACTCCATAATAGATTCCTAGTCTCTCAGGCACCAGGGTTTATCTACATTGTGATGAGAAGGATTTACAGAGTGCTTAGATTCAGGTCAGACAACTGTTACCTGAGGGATCTGGTCAAGTTACTTCTCTGAGTCTATTTCCTCAACAGGAATAGGAGATTAAGACTCATTTCTAAGAAACCTTCTAGTCTGAGGACTATGGATCTCTGGATAATGTGCTTCTGGAATTAAATTCTACAATGGTATGTATATAATTACTACTCTTACAGCACTCAACTTTGTATTTTGAGTAGCACTTGGTTAGAATGTAATTGAAGGTTTGGGTTTTTTTTTAAAAGTATAAACTATGCGTTCTTATCCCACCTTACATTTTGTATTGTGGTTAGTTACTGCTTTCATTTCAATTATGTGGAATATGGACAATCTGATGAGTCCAAAATCAGTATGCTTAAAAAACTAAGCTATCTTTTCACACTCCATAATAGTTTTATCTATATAATTAAAAGGGAAATAATATGAAATCTTACTGTACTGAAAAGGAAATGTAAATTCCAAGAGACAATTTCCCAGTATTTTGAATTTTCCCTAAAGAGAAATAGGAAAGAATAATCATTTTGTAACTGTCCCTCTCAAAATTTAAAATTTACCAAATTACTTGGTTTGCTAATATTTCCCAAATCAAATTAAAATTTTTAAATGGTAATCAATTATTATATGGAAATTTTAAAAAGTTAAAGATTAGACATTTAATTCAGCAAACATTTATTCAATGCTTATTACATATGCTAACCCACCCCACACACACACTAAATGCTTAGTCACAACGACTGTTTATTGATTAGATACACCAAATAAAAACAAACAAGTTCACATTCTACCAGGGGATAAAAATTTAAACAGACATACAAAGGCCTATGGTACAAAAAAAAGTACAAGGTATTTCAAAATGAGAGTGATAGGCTAGATCTGAACAAAGCAAGTTGTTTCATAAGGTAGAAGTCAGGAGCAAGCATACTGTAACTGCTGGGACATTGGAGTGGGGATGCTCCCATAGTGAGAGACCAGCAGGGCATCATCACTGACACAGAGACAGTTCGAAAACATGAAGATTAGAAATGAAACAGGGTTGTACCAAGAAAAAGTGAGAGTGCATCAAAAAATTTGAAGCAATTCAAGACTTCTGAGCAGGGAAAAGACACTGCAGAAGCTATGCTCCAGGAACAAAACTTAGCAGCTGTGTGGAAAATGAGATGGAAGAGAAATAAGAATTAGGAAGCTATTACAGAATCCACGTAGAATGGCCAGAAGCCAGAGAGACTTGCCCTTCCTCCCTTGCTTTCCTCCCTTTTTATCCTCTCCCCAAGCCTGTCTAATTGACCTCACAGCTTAGAAGAGATAAGAGCAGAGATATCCTGGTACATATTTAACCAATAACTGTCAAAAGGGGTGGGAGGCATATACACAAAATTTAATCTTCACTAATAACAATCAACAAAACAATAAGCCATGCCCAGATGTGAAGCATTTGTTGATTTAAGAAGTATAAATGATCACCCTGAACATTTTAACCATCAATTCTCACAGTCTAGTTGCCTCCAGGCACATCCATGTATCAACAATTCCATTCCTTCTGGTGAGAGAGAAAACCATTGAGCCCACTTCTGCTCTGCCTTAACACCCTGCAGAATCCCAGTACTCTCATTTGATCAAATGATATTATCTAAGAACTCCTAGATCTTGTCATCTAAGCTGCAAGTGAATTTTCTTTGATTTACTGCCTTCCCCAATTAAAGAATAAGCTTCTTAAGAACAGGGAGTATCTCAATTTTTCTATTTGTATCCAGTGTTAGCATGATCCTTAGCATACTATTAGTATTTAATAAACGTTTCTTCATCTATAGAAAAGTTGATAAAAAATCTGAATTAGAGTTGAGAGGAGGAGATAGTCGTGAACTATTTTGGCAGTAGAATCAAAACTTAGCAAATGATTAGATAAGAAAGAAGAGTTAAGGACATCTCCAAAGCTACAAATCTAGATGACTAATTAATCAAAATTTTAAAAAATTAAACTAGTTAATGCAGATGAAAATTTCAAGTTCTTTTATTGAGTTGTTGATATGGTCACTTCTTATGAATGGATCACAGAAATGAACCATAAAAGATCTATCAAGCTAATGTGAATTATAAAAATGCAAAAATGTTTATTTCTCATAAAATGAAAAATATTATAACATTTGATTAATGATTTCAAAAAATAATGCTTGTATCCTAGTCAAAGAAAAATATATTTAATAGTATGGAACTGTTTGTTTTGGTGAAAAAAAATTTTAATTTGCTATTAAAGAATATTTTAATCATATTTATGAATATTTTTGCATCATTTCTGTTCTACTGAATCCAACACATTTTTGAAGAAAAAGCTGAAAATAATAAAGAGGGATTTTAAGACTATGGCACATATTTCATTTCTCTCTCAATTTCAGATTTCCTATCTTAAGATATATCTTATGGTATCATTGGTAATACGGTACCATATTATCAAATGGTATCATTTCCCATACAATTAACACTCATTCCCTTTCCTTTTAATAGTAGCTAACCAATTCAGCCTATATTTGAGACTCCACTTTTAAAAAGGACTATTTTTTTTTGTTCTCTTTATCTTCACAGGACAGACTTCAGCCCCTTCTTGCTTTCTGTTCATATAAATAAAAGAAAAGTCCACCAGATAGCACTATCCACATCATTCAAAAACTCTAACCCTGGCAGTTTATACAAATTTGTCAACACCCTCTATGCTACTAGTCTTAATAACATAATTCAAAATCAGAAAATTGATCTTCTTTATTCTTAAAAAAAAAAAAAATCAAGCATAAAAAGAACTCAGTTTTACTGCCTTTGATATTATTAGATGAAACAATACTTTTTTCACTCTACTTTGGAAACACATAAATTAAATTGTAGAGTCTTGTCTCACACCCTAGATCAAAATGAAACAATACTTGTAATTCCTTCCCTTCTTAAAGCTCAAGTTATCTTAAATCTCTTTACAATGACCATTAAAAAAATTACTAGACTCATGGATTAATGAAAAAAGAAAAAAAGATGAATACTACTAAAGCAAATTCAACTATCAATACTATAATAATATCAGGAAGAACTGAGTTTGGATCCTGGGTCAGACATTTAATAACTGTGTGACCCTGCCAAGTTCCAACTTTTGTGTGTCTCAATTTCCCTACCTGCAAAATAAGAATAATATCACCTACCTCACAGGGTTGTTATAAGGATCAAATGAGTCAACACAGGAAAGCACTTTGCAAACCTTGAAGAACTACATAAATGGGTGGATTATTTCTTTCCCAGTCTTTCTTGATCTTAATGCCTTGCTTCTAAAACTATCTCAAATTTACTCTGGATATATCTTGTTTGTTATACATAACTATTTGTATGCTTACACCCCTTCCCCTCACCTCCTATGACTCCCACTGACTATGAACTTCTTGAGAGCAGTAATTATTTTCTTGGGGTTTTTTGTTTTTGTTTTTTTAAATTTTTTAAAGGGAACAAGGGGGAGGAATCTTTGTAAGCCTAGCATATGGAAGACACTTATTACATGCTTACTGACTTGACTTTAAAAAAAATTTTTTTAAAGTATTGTGAAATAAGATTATGTGATAATTCTGATGGAAATGGCTTTTTTTTTTTTAAACAATGAGATGATTCAAACCAGTTCCAATTGTTCAGTGATGAACACCCAGAGAGCAGATTGATGGAAGTGAATATGGATCACAATATAGCATTTTCACCTTTTTGTTGTTGTTTGCTAGTTTTTTTTCTCATTTTTTTCCTTTTTGATCTGACTTTTCTAGTGTAGCATGATAAATGTGGAAATATATATAGAAGAATTATACATGTTTAATATATATTGGATTATTTGCTGTCGGAGGGGGAGGGGAGGGAAGTGAGGGAGAAAAATTTGGAACACAAGGTTTTACAAGGGTGAATGCTGAAAACTATCTTTCCATGTATTGTGAAAATAAATAAATAAAAAAAAGTGTTACTGGCCCTGAGGTAAAAATTAAAAATAAAAGTGACATAGCTACAGGAATAGTAGCAGATAATTCAACTATATTCAAATCTCACATGTGCTTATATTTTTGTTGAGACTAGTTATTTAATTACCTCTGCTTCTACATCTACATTTTGCTTCAAAAGAAGTTTTAAAATGTCAACATGCCCATTCTGACTAGCAGCTTGCATGGCAGTGTGTCCAGCACATTGTCCATTTACCTGAAAAACAAATTAAGATAAATGTTAGAATATCCAAACATAACTCTAACACCCAAAATATATATGCAATGGTGTCTACAATGCTAAAATGTCAGTTTTATATATCTGTGGGTATACAAGTTAAATCTTTATTAACAACCATAAACGCAGTGTGAATACAGATGAAGCAAAGTTTTTGATAATATTCTTATTTTTTCATTTGCATTATGAAATCTGAGCTATGTTTCTAACAGAAAGTGTCTTCATAGTCATGGAAGTAAATAAGATATTTGTTACTTTCTTGTTAAAAGTTAAAATAAAATTTCAAAACAAAATATACATAATAGTATTCATACTTTCAAATTACATTTTTTCTGCTTTTTAAAAAATGTTTTTGTTGATGGTTGCTAAATATAAGAATAAATCTTTTTTTGAAGTTTTCAAATGGATTTAATAGAAACATTTCCTAAATCATAAACAAATAACAAACCTCTGTGAAATTATTCCCCTAATCACTATTCCTCATTCCTTGACTCTAAAAACGAAGGAATTATATTTTTCAGAAACCACCAAAATAATCCAATTATGATGTACAGAAGAATATTCCTTGTAGTTATGACTTCTTAAGAGGTGAATTCCTACATTTATTACATTGTAGGAACTCAAAAAAGTGTTTACAGAACTTCTTCCCTTAAATTTGAGAAATTCAATTGTCTCATTGCAAATATAATGAATGCTTTTTGTCATCTGCTGTTATTGTGAACAATTTCACTTAGTAATTATACTCTTAAATTTCAACAGTGGGATGAGGACCCCTGGGGGATCAAGGAGTTATTGCAAGAGATACTTGATTGTATATATGCATCAAGTATTGTCATTCACTTAATTATTTAGCACCACAAAAATATACAGTATTTGTAATAGGGTTTTTGTAAATAATTTTATATTAAAATTGCTTCCCTTTTTCTACATGAAAAAGAAATGTCTTTGCCTTTTGGGAGTAAGCTATGATATTTTCTTTTGCCAAGATACCCCTCCCAAATTATGCCATTTGAGTTGTTTACTAAGATTCCATTAAGGCCCTTCTTATAGACACAAACATTTTTAACTGGATTAAATTAAAATAACACCATGGAACTGGATTATGTTACAGAGAAAGGGGGTATACAGCCAATGGAATTTAATCACAATCTATTTTCTTAATAGGTATTAATAGCACAAATAACTGATCATTTATGAAGCATTTTAACACTTGCAAAACACTTTTACATATACTGTCTCATCTACTATAATTACTACTGTGTAAGAAATATGAAAAAATTTTAAAGTTAAATAAATGTTTTATCTGAAAAGATTGAGAACCAGAGGTCTATAACAACTGCTTGATGAAAACCAAAGGCAAAAATTGAAAATTACAATTAATTTGTTTCTAAGACTAAATTTATATTTTGCTTAGAACCAAAAAAATTAAGGACTGGAAAGGAAAGTGGTTCTTTCCCTCAAAAATTTTAGTCCACGAAATTCTACCTATTTTTTTTTCCTCTGAATCTTTTGAAAATCTGCTTTTCTAAATCCTAAGGTGCATCTATTTCTAAATTTTCTCTCCTCTACTAAAAATTCTAGGAGAAGTGGTCATTTCTTCTAGTGGCTCCCTTAAATCCACTTCAGCAATCAGAATTACCCTGTTAGTAAGAATCAGATGCAGAATGGTATTTTTTCCCATTATTGGTCCCTTCACCTTTTGAAGGATAAAATTATCTTAAAGATCAGTCAAGAAGAAAAAGACTCAAAGACCTCCACTTCTAGATCATGCTTCCAAGTCAGGCTAGTGATCTGTTTCCCAAACTACTCTTCTATTGTCTCTTTTTAATCCCTCAAAGTACCTCCCCAAATGTCAGTTTCGTTCTCTTCCAATGACAAAGAATTTGCCTTTAACTCAAGCTAGTCATTTTGTAAATAAAAGTTTTTGATGACAAAAGGGACTTGACAGTGTATAAGTTTCATTCAAGGAAAATTCATGAAAAACAAAACAAAACCCCAAAGCCTATGTCCTACTGATTGTGACCTTACAGTACAGTAATTATAAATGCATATATACCTTACATATTATTTTATACACACACCTATAGACACAAATTCAATTCAAAACAATTTAGCTTGACAGGTTTTCATACATAAAAATGAGAAAAAACTTATCATCTATTTTAGAAAATAAAAATAACAAGTTATTTAACAGCAAATAAAGGGAAAACTAGGTCAAATTTATATTTTGTAAGAGAAAATTTGATATTAAACTTCCCCAAAAGAAAACTGAACCACGTGAAAATGAAGTTGTTAAGTTAAGAGACAATGCTCACATCAACATCTGGTCTCTTTAACAAATCTTCTACTTTAGCAACATCTCCATTAGCAGCAGCTTTAACTAATTCTTCATTAAGATCCCCAGACTCTTGAGTTTCAAATAGTTTCTTCAAGAGTTGAGATAGTCTCTCTGAAATTACAAAGTAAAATTGCAGGCACAGGAATATGATGAAACTCATAATTTAAAACATTAGAAGACATGTTTTCCTATGTCTTAACTACTTCTAGAATTATTATGCTTCAACCTATTTTTTGTACTTTATTACAAATAATTTATCATAGAAGTCATAATTATACACTACCTGAAATTATAGTAAACTGCAGAAACTAGCTTCAGGTGTTTCTTCAAAACCATTAATGTTTCATGAATTTGGAAATAGATTTGTATTGTAAAGGCAATTCAAAAATTAGTATTTATAACTAAGATAATTAAAAACTGACATACTATGAGAGAATTTTACATTGAAAAGCAAATTTTTCATATTGCTTTAAAATGGTATTTGAAAAAAATGAAAATACGTATCCCAACTTTCACTTTTAGGCGCAAGGGTTATAGTTAGTCCTACATTTAAAGTCTTAGGAATTTTATAGCTCCACAATTATAATAATTCTTTATTATTAAATTATAATTTTTTAAATTATTAATAATTCTTTATAATACCATATATTACATTTCTGTAAAAATGGCATTCAATCTTTTTTTTAGTTGAGAATAAAATTCTAAATTCTAATAATATATTTCTAAAGTTATACTTTGATTTGTTGTAATCAAAATAAGGAATAATCAGCTAGAAAGTCACCGCTTCCTTAAACTATTATCACAAGCAATCTTCATTCCTGTAAATCGGAACCAAAATAGCATCAACCACAATAAACAACAAAAATCTCCCTGCTATCCCATTTTTAGATAAAATTATTGAAAAGGAAGTCAAGTAGAAGAATTGAAAGACAGTGTACACATTACTGTAGTCCCTCCATCTACTTCTTTTATTGATTTAGCATTGCCAGAGGATGATTTGTACCAATGTGAAGCAAACTTATCTAATTAAAACAAAAAAAACAAGATAAGGTAAAATTATAGATCATTCAAACTGTCTTTAAGTAACTTACTATTTATTATTAAAATTATATCTTGTCCTCAAAGATATTTCAAAAATTAACCAAGTTTTAAAAAATACATACCGCCAGATGCATTGCTAATAGCTGATCCTGCTGATGCCACTTTGGAAACAGCTGCAGGATTATATGTCCAGGATGTTCCACAAACTTCTACCTTTAAATCACTGTCTGAATAAATCTGCTGAACACGGCCAACTTTGCCTAAGGTCTGAAACATATGACAAACAGCTACAAATTTTCATATATAAAATGTTACAAAATGATTTACTTTTCATATTAATACATTTTTTAAATGAGACCTGATTTTAGCTTCTAGCTCAAAAGAAAAAAATTGCTATTCTTGCTGACGCAGGTTCTATGCCTGTGAACTAAATAATACAATTTACTAAGAAATTAGTGCTTGTAGTTTATTAAAATTTCTCACTACAGAAATAAAATCATAATTATGGAATAGTTTCCCAGAGAATGAAAACAAAAGATTTAACCGAATCCATTTATTAATTTACTTTTAATCTACCACTTTTCATAAAAATTCCCCATCAGGTATTAAAATTATTTTAAAATCTAAGACAGCACAACCCTTTTCCTCCTTACAACCTACCCTTTTATATTAATTAGCAGGGGGAAAAAACCCACAAACACCCCGCAACAAACAAATATAAGATTATACAATTAAGATTTTTTCTTTGAGGAAACATATTAATGTTGTTAAATAGTTTATACAAAATATTCCATCTTCAAGTAAAGATTTAAAGTAAATACACTGAAGGGGCAGCAGAAATCTCATAAAACAAATAAATAAAATAATTATTAAAAGAACTAAACCACAATAACTACAAGTTTTCTCCTAAAAGCTACTGAGATATCATCATATTAAGAGCTAATGTTTCTTCATCTCAGAAACCATCATAATAGTGAGATAATAGTATCTGGAGAGACACTAACTACTATTAATCAATAAAATACCAATTAGAATAACAATGTTGTCCTATAGCAAAACTCATCTTCTAAATGGAACATATACTGAAATTCTAGCATTTTTTAACCAAATATTAAACTTTGGAACCTTCAATAATTGTGTTTATGAATACTGGAAAATATCTAAATGTTATAGTCTCAAAAAAATTAGTATTATTCTCATAACTCACATTTCTATTACTACTTTAAGGTTTACCAAGTCCTTTCCTCCCAGCACTCTTGTGAGGCAGGTAGTTCAAGCATTTATCCCCATTTTAAAGGGAAAAATGAAATCCAGAGAGGCTAAATAATTGTTCAAGGATCACAAAGCAGGGTCACAATAATTTTCACTATAAATAACAAAAGAAGGAATCCCAAAATACAACTTCACAAAAATAAAATTAACTTTATATGTTAAGTACCAATTAATAATGCTCTTATTCAATGCCCTAAGCCAGGCTACCGGAAATTCTATCTTTTCTATTTGCATCATATCTGTATCATCTGTGAATTCTAAGTCTGAATTCTACCTGACAGATTAAAAAATAGTTTACAAACACAACCAAATCACTTAACTTCTCAAAACTTCAGTTATCTTTTATGTAAAAATCAGAATAAATTTGAGCAATTACTAAAGCAATAACTGAAATGTCTCTGGGAAGGAAATTTAACTTTTTCATTTTCCTTGTCTTCCCCCCTTTCATTAATTCTTCTTAATTAAAAAAAATTAAAGGCTCAGTTTTCAATAAAGTAAAGCTCACCCAACTCTGGGAAGTTTTATTCTGTAATGATTTTGAGAATTTATCTGCTTACAAATCTAAATAAAATATAAACAAACAAGTTTGGCTAATCACGTCCCATTTTTATATACTTACAGGAAGCATAGCTTCTGCCCATTCGCCATGACCTCTTTGTAGAAGTTTAATTCTTTCTAGATCATAACAAACCTGAACAAGGTCACCCACTTGAAATTGTGAAGTGCCCCCTTCTGCACCCTGTGCAGCATCCCCACTTCGGACAACATTAGCTTTAGTGAGAACAGCTGGATTGAAAGTCCATCTGCAAATAAAAAATAATAAAGTGGCAAACTATATTTAATTCTTTTTAAAAAATATTCTACTTGTTGAACTATTTTTCTAAATAATGAATTTGCTAAGAAAAATATTTTTAAATGTTGGCAACTTAAAGTCAATCTTCAAAATATTTGTAAAATATTTTAATTTTTTAAAGAAACTATTGTAATATATATTTTTAAATCACCTTAATCAATTTACATATAATTATGTAGGGTGTATGTGAGTTTAAAGTAAGCTCAAACTAAAGTATACAGCTGCAAATTCATAAAGCACTATGTTACTGAAAATTCTGTCTGGGGGAAAAAACATGCTTAAATGATCTAGAAAAATAATAGTATCTAATAGCATACCGAAACAATCAACCTGCAGTTTGGAAATGAAAAAACTGTAATTCAATTTTATGGTGACAAGCTTAAGTTTAAAAAGAAAAAACTAATCTTTTAGAATATTTGTTTTTAAAAATTTTACTGTGACAATTTTATCACCTGCTGTATAACAATTCTTCATTATCCACATTTTAGAAAAAGAAATAAGCACGGATAAGGCAAGAAAAAAATCTGAAATTATAAAGTGAAAAATAATTTACACATGGTTTTTAAATTCACAGAACATAATTTGTGGCTTGCACATAAAGTATATTAATCTCCAAAATCCTCTTGTCTTACTGTCAGACTGGGATTTCATTGCAGTAAGTTTTTACTACAACATATGGCTCCCAAAAGGGAGGGCAAAAAAAGTATCTTCTTAGAATATCAAAATAATTCTTAAATTATTAAGAAAAATCAGAATCAGAAAGTAACTCCTAGATCATTCTATGCTAGAGGTTTAAGGCAAATCATTCCAGAAGCAAAGTTATGTAAGAAGGCAGCACAGAAGAATGGTTAAAAATTCTACAGTCTGAAGGCACAGGTTTGACTCAGAGCTTTACCAATTACTGAGAAATTAAAATTCCATCCTGATAGTATTGCTAACAAATATACACTTCTAAGCATTGTTTTTGCATTATTTTAAATGACACATATGATATAAAATTTAAGCAACTATTAATATTATGCCTATCAATTCTTATCAATCTAAAATCAAATCTTAAAAATACTTCAAAAATGGAAATTCCAAAACTTCCCTAAGTAGCCTATTAACAGTAATTCATTGTCTCTATAATCAATTATTTAATTAGATCCCTCAGCCTGCATAAGGAAAAACAAAATTAGCTAGTATTCTACCTGAATAACTCAATATAATATATAAAATAATAATATAATAATATATAGTATAATCATAATAATAAATGATAGTATAATCAATAGTGTGTGTTGGCCTTAAAAATTAATATTACCCAAATTCAAAAACTAACTCTTCCCTGTCCCCAACCTTAACATATACTAGCTATATTACTCTAGGTATTTCATTAAATCTTTTGGCTTCCATTTATTAATCTACAAAATAGGGATAATAACTTTAGTACTTGCCTTAAGGGGTTGTTTCAAGGATCAAATGAGAATATACATTAAGAGTACTTTTCCAACCTTAAATCTTTTAAAGTGTTCCTTTGTATAACTAATACATTAATAATTTCTTTCTATCTTTTCCCATGGAGTTCAGAAAGAAAAAGTCCTGGGACAAGTCAGTATTTTACTATTATTCTTTTACAGTTAATGTTCTTCAAACTATTGCATAGGTGGACAAAATAACTGTTTTTTTAATTGTCATGGCTAACCAACTTGAAATTACTTCACAATTTCTTTACAAAGTCTCTTTAAAATATTCTGATTCATTTCTATATGTTCTATATTTCTAGGGTCATCATACCTCTTAAAATATGACTGCCAAATCAGATGTTCTTAAGATGTGATCAAAGCCAAACCAGAATTATTTTCTGCTTCTTAAATATCACATTCCTATTATATTTCTAATAACATGAAAATGTAAATAAAAAGGTAAAACATTACTTATTCAGAGCAGTGTTCTGGTACTTGCTCTACTTTATTAGTTTTTGTCTGGTCTTATAAAATCTTTGTTCCTTAGGGATAGAAAGAGGGAATAGACTTGTAATTTTGCTGGTATAACGAAACTTCCTCTACCAGTGTAGGTCAGCATTATGTTTTTAATATATAGTATTAGAGAGCTGCCTGGGGTACTTAAAGGTTAAGGAGCTTGCCCAAAGCCATAGTTTGAGACAGGATTTCCTAATGGTTTATTTTTTTCCCTAAAGTGGAATACTTTCAGTTTTCCTCTATTAAGTTAAACTCTACATGGCCTCTACATTAAAAAGCTTTTTAGTTACATCCATTTCATTTCTTTTTACTTTTATGTACACATCCTTAGTGTGCTACTATTTAATATTAAGTATCACCAACCTATTGCCACTAGGGTATTGTACCACAATGTCATGATCTTCATCAATGCCACAAACTGTTCCAGTTGTAGTTAAAGTTTCAAACATGCCATCAGTCCATCCTCCATGCCCATGTTGCAAAGACTGTACAATCTCTAGATCAAGATCAATGTTTACTAGGTCACCAATCTGTAGTCCACCAGGATTCCGGTTACCATTCTGCTCACCTGTAATTGGGGGACAAAAGGAAGGTATCATAAGAATAACCATTGAATTATAACAAGCCCAATTATTATCATTCTGCAGAGTAACTATTCTAGCTGCTATCTCCACTGAAGCAGGGTTTTACCTTGTAGTTTAAAAAGAACAGACTCAAAATCAATTCAGACTAAATTAAAAGATGCTTGAATCAAATATTTATTTTCTCATTTTTCAAAAAAAGTCAAATCACTTTTTGCCTTTTGTGATTTACTAAAATCTCTTATATTAGAAAAAAAAATGAAACAATTCACTACCTAAATTTAAACACTACACAAGCTACTCTATAGTTACAAAATGAAATTAAAAATGGCTATAGGGTAATGATTTAAAATATAGTTAATTTGAAGTAGCTAATTTCAATGGAATTTGTTCCACTGAACAGTGGCATCTTTTTGTTTTTCTTTCCCAAGAAATAGTATACCCAAATTTTAAAACAAACAAAATGTTCCTGTATATATTTAGGTCCATGTTCTACAAAGTTTTATTACATACTTCAGAAGAGCTCTTGCTAACTCTTATTTTTTTATTTTTTGCTGAGGCAATTGTGGTTAAGTGACTTGCTTAGGGTCATACAACCAAAAAGTGTTTAGTGTTTGAGACCACATTCGAACTCAGGTCCTCATGACTTTAGGGCTGGTGTGCTATCCACTGAGCCATCTAACTGCCCCTCTTGCTAACTTTTAAAAGAAATCTTATGATGAACTGTTCTCACAATTAACTGTCAATTTGGTAAATCCAAATTTTTGAAAAGAGTATCCCTAAAAAACCCAAAAACATTCTCTTACACCTTTACTTAAAATATTAAACTCAAATGAGTTCAATTCAGTTCAATGCAAACATTTAAGTGCCCATTATCTGTAAGGAGCTACTCTAGGCACCAGGGATACAAAGACATAAACAAAAACAGTCCCAATCCTTAACCAGCTTACATTTTACTCAGGAGACACAGTGAATATGTATACAGATAAATAAATGCAAAGTCATCCCAAATAATTTAAAGACAGAGAATTTATAATTGGAAGAACTAAGGAAGATCCCCTAAAGGAGATGGTATCTGGGCTACATCTTGAAGGAATCTAGGGATTGTAAGAGATGAAGACTGAGTGCTTTGAAAAGATAGGGGACAATCTGTCCAATGGCACAGTAATGAGAGATCAAATGTTAACAAAAGCCAATTGAATATTTTGACTGGAATGAAGAAGTGTGTAAGGAAATAACCAAGAAATAAGTAACATAAAAGGTTATTAAGGGTCTTCAATAACTCTCTTGATTTTTTTTTATTTTCAATCATAGAAAGTATTGAAGAATAATCAAAGTGATATTTTAGAATAATGGCACTGTGAAGACTAAAGCAGAGACAAGAAGACTAAGAAAAAATATTTTAAGCAATCCCCAAAAACCCAGAAAATATTAAGATGAATATTCCACATAAGCAATTACCAGAGTCTGACCCAATCCAGGGTTTAAAACCCTCTGACATTTGTGACATTAATAGACCAATAATTTATTTATGTAAGCTGAGTCCCAAAGTCCACTAATGAGGGATTCTTGCCTCATTGGTGGAAGTCAAAATACCCCACATCTGTGTAAAAGGCAACCAAAGTTAGCAAGAACAGGAGAAAGGAAAGCTTTGCTCCTTTCTTTAAGAATCTCTTCAAGTCATTTCAAGCACTTCCGGCTTCCAGCTTTCAAGAGAGAAGATGGAAAGTGCCAATCTCTCTTCAAGCTGCTAAAGAATTTAAGATTTTTTAGCAAGCAAATGTTGGGGAATTTCCCCTTGGGTGAAATATAGCATTCTAGCTTAGATAAATTGAGTTACTTTGCTCCCAGAGAGCTCCTTTACTCTGTACTTCCCGTTATATATATTTTCCTATGCATATTTTCTCTGGTTTGTTTTATCATCAACTTAGATAAATGGATTTCTTTGTTATCTTTTATATATGCTCATTGTGAAACCAGAATTTGGTGGTAGAGGTAAAAAACCTTGGATATAAACGTCAGTCCTCCTTTTATCCATTAAAAATATCTATCAGAAGTTTAGCTTGAGCCTGAAACCATCCTCTAAATCATGGGTCCTCAAACTACAGTCTGCGGGCCAGATGCAGCAGCTGAGGACGTTTATCCCCCTCACCCAGGGCTATGAAGTTTCTTTATTTAAAGGCCTACAAAACAAAGTTTTTGTTTTTACTATAGTCTTGCCCTCCAACAGTCTGAAGGACAGTAAATTGGCCCCCTATTTAAAAAGTTTGAGGATGCCTGCTCTAAATGAATAATATTTATGCTCCTGAGGAGAATTTCTGGCTCCAATCTCTGGCTTTTCCTTTGGACAATAATTAAATTCTCCCTTGGAGTAGGATAGAAGGAGAAAAGACTAGAGGCATCTATTATTCTGTCTACATTTGTGCCACATGACACCTCTATGATGTACAGGGGACCATTTACATCATTTTAATAACGATACCTATATACAGAAAGCCTATTAAGGAAAACCAAAGCCACAAGAAAAAAATAATAATAACCAGGCATATTTCCACATTAGGAAACCCTTAGGATGAAACCAAGGCTGTTTCACATTAATATTGTTACTAAATTATAATCAAATTCTATCATAATCTTATGGAAATATTTCTACTATGAGAGATCTAGCTTAAGCCTTTTAATTTAAAAGTGAAGAAAACATACAACCAACCCCCCCCCCCAAAAAAAAACCTCAATGTACCATATAACCTGAAGACCCATTAATTCATCATATTAGGGGGAGGACATGACAATAGAAAACATTTTTTAAAAACATTTTGTTTGCGTATAACCTATATCAGATTGTTTGTTGTCTTGGGGAGAGAGGAAGTAAGGAAGAAAAAATCTGGAACACAAAATCTTACAAAATAAATATTCTAAACAATCTTTATTTGGAGAAATAAAATTCTATTGAGGAAAAAAAACAAAATCAAATACTATGAACTGTATTACCATTGAAAATGGAAAAGAACTATAAATATTAGAACAAAAATGGAAATCTAGATCTTATTCTTAAAATTCCTTTATGATCAACATATCAATGGGAGTTATTGTAAAATGCAAACTTTTATTTATGGTATTACATATTGATTTATATTTGTTCCTAAGTAAGCTTCCCAATTAAGTGCTCCTACATGTTCCTATAAGGCACAGTGTTTGCCCCTGAAACCCTCCAAAGGGCAAAAAAAGACAGAAGCCTAGGGCCTAAGGGCACAGAGAGCCTATGGAAGCAAGAAAAACATAAGGTAAGCATCTTCACTGCTTACATCTATTCCCTCCACTGGGGCTACCCATAAGAGAGGCATTCTAGCCTAATTATTTAGTGTTTAATCACAACCTTAGGCAACATAAGTAATACAAATAGAAAGATTTACCATATGCTAAGGGAATAGATGAGGAACAAACAAAAGGATGGAATGATGATTAAGTCAAGAGTTATTGAGTGTTTTGTTGTTATTGTTGCTATGTTAAACAAGTATTTTATTGTTTTTTATTTCTTTACTATCCATCGCTATTATTTCCTAATGATTCTCCCTTTCCTTGACTCCATAATATTCTCCTATACAACTTACAACTGAGCAAAACAAACTAAATCACTGGCCGTGTTTGGCAATATATGTCTATGAACTACCTTTGATATAATAATAGAAAATGTAAATCAACAATAAACCATAAATTCAACAAAACATTGGATGGAAATGAAGGGCATAGTGCTCTATGATGGAAAAATATCAAGAGGAGAAGATTATAACCAATTTGTCTCCTCCAAACTATCTCTTTTGACAGACATATACTAACATGACTGATCATTTTCATATAAATGACTTCTGAATCTTTATAACCAACCTGGAATTTTCTCCCAAGCTCCAGGTCCCTATCTTCAATTGCTTATTGGTCACTAAGGACTTCAGATTAAACTTTCATTTTTCCCAAAATCTGTTTCACTCCTGAGAGTCTGTTTGCATTTCTGACACTACCACCGACCTGCCACATTCAAAATACCTAAGACAGGCTTTTTCACTTTTCCCTCTGTTTAATCCCATCTAAGAATGAAGCTTCAAACAAGTTATTTCCTCACTTTCAGGGGCTTTAGATTCATCTATAAACTGAGGAATACATATTAAAAGCTCCAAACTAAAGGGACAAATATTAATCTATTCAATTTTGTCCATAATACCTCTATTATTCTATCTGTCCCCTTCTCTCTATTCCCACTAATACTACTTTAGTACAATCTCTCATTATTATCAGACACTAAGACCATTATAACTTCCCCAAATAGGAATCTCTTCCTCTATGTCTTCCCCTCCAATCCATCTTGATACAGTTGTAAAATTAATTTTCCCCACCATATTAAACTTAGACTCAACTCCATTTTCTCCATCATGCCCTCACCTTTCCCTTCTTTTTTTCCTGCTTCTTTATTGTTGTGTTTGTGCTCTTCCATAAGATTGTAAGTTTCTTTAGAGCTAGGACTATCTTTTTTTCCCCCATATTTCTATCACTAGCATTTAGCATTAAATATGGCACAAAGATATCTTCTCACATCACTCTTTCATGCTAAAAACTTTAAAAGGCCTATTGTTTAATAAGATCCAAATTCCTTTGCCTGTCTTTTGAAGATTCTCGACAAATGTGGCAACATCCTGTTTTTAAGCTTTATTTAACATTGTTTTCTTCCCCATTTGCTATGCTCTTGTAACAGGGGATTTTTTGATGTCCTCTATAAATGCTGATCTATACCTTTGTGAATATTTCCTCAAACTTCATTTTAAAGCCCAATTCAAAGTTCAGTGCTTCAATGAAACCTTCTTTGCTATCTTATCCTGCTCCCACTAGAGTCTTTGCCTTGGTCAGCTCAGATCTCAAGAAGCATTCAGGTTATCAATCTCCTATGTACTTTCATAGCATCTTCTAATACAAGTACTTGTACATATGTCAAACACCTCTCCCTCCCCACCAACAATGCTCTTTCAATGTAGCAGATTCTTCAAGTTTTTCGAAGTTGAAAGTGAAGTTGGATCCTTAAAAAAGCCTGTGTCACAAATTGGGAAGAGGAAATACAAAGATCAGGGCTCAAAGATTAAAGGAGAATGACAATATGAAATACCTAGAAGAAAAGACTATCCATCCTTGAAATCTTTGACCTAACTACAGAAGTAGCTATAGGATTTGGTGACTTCACTTCGGCAGAACTTTCCTATTATTTGTATTATGACTCAATTTATAATATCTTATATTTCCAAGTATATTTTATTCAAATCAACCTTATGTTAACTGACACTTTTTTAGAACTCATTTACAAATAATTTACTGCAAGGGTTCTGCTTAAATTGTGTTTATTACAAGTAAAGGTGGTCACTACAAAACATCTGAAAAACATATTTTAGGAAAACTACAGAATTCATATGAAACCACTGATTATTTATCTATTGAACATAGTGACTTTTCCATATGGGTAACTTTTTGAAATGTCTCTGCTGCTAATAAATGAGACACTTTTATGAAACTATTTATGAGTCAAAATTATGAGACATTCAGAGACCAATTACATGGACTATTTTCAGTAGCATAACTGGGTACACATTATTAAAAAAAAAAATCTGCAGAAAGATACATAATGCCAGTGGCAGGGCAGAATAAGGGGAAAGAATACTAGACTTAAGAATCAGCTTTGGATACTGACACCGAGCATGTTATTTTATGTTGAGAGACAAATCATTTAACATCTCTGAATTATAATTTCTTGTGTAAAATGGGGATAAAAATACATGCATTACTTACATTACATGTGTTATGAGCATGAAAACAGGTATAAGGGCTAGTTAATATGCTTATCATGTCTATGAAATAAAAAATGGGATAATTTGTTTTTCTCTTTCAGCTTGCCTTTTTCTATTCTTCCATACAGGGGTAAAGATCAAGTCTGAGAGCCAAAGAGCAATGAGGACCTAAGCTAACATAACCACACCCATTCTCATTGGGAAAAAAAAAATCTTTTGTAGACATGTATCTTCAGAAGAGTTTGAAAAGAAATTTAGAAAGGCCATGGGGGGAAAGCAATAAGAAAAGCTATAGGATTTTATATATTTTATATATATATATGTATTTTACAAAACTTATTTCAAGCAAAGAAATGTATAAGTAAAGGTTAATATGATCTGCAAATATTGTCCCTGGGCACAATTTGCATCAATAAGCAATTCAGTAAGGCTTAAATTAGTTTCTCTATGACAGATGATGTGTTAGATGGTATCTTAGTTTTAGCTATTTTGTTGCTTTAGGAGTGGAGAGTAAAATTTTATAAGAATGTAATGAAATATTCCTAATAGTCTAATTTTAAGTGATAAGACCTATTTTATGTTTTTTTAAATCCAATGATTGTTTATTAAAAGCACTTATTATATGCAAGGTTCTGTGCTAAGTACAAAGATATAACATTAAACAATAGTCTCTGTGCTCAAGAAACTTATATACTGTAAGACTTTAAATCTGACTCTCTACTACCTGAAGATCACATATATTCCAACTTCCCATCCCCCCAGCCAATGATTGTTACTTCCAGTTTTAGGGGTCCAAGTACCATAATTCTATTAAACTACTTAGCAGTCAGATTAGAATATTATAATTTAAAAAAAAAACAAGATTTTAGAAAATTATTTCCACCCATGAAAAGCATAAAAATGAATTCTACAGAAATGAAAAGATGTATCTCACTGAGCCAAAATTAATTAAGTAAAAAAAAAAAGTAGCCAATAAAGTATTTTAGGAAATAATGATTTTTTCAATCAACTTCCAAAGGTATTAACTGTCAGCCTAATAAAAATTAAAATACTGAACTTAAATTTCTTACAAAACCAAACCAGTTATCCAATAAACTATTGTAATATGCTAACTTACCTAGTACAGGGCAGTGGTCTCTGTAGAAAGAGCCTCCTTTAGCATCTTGGACACACTTCAAATCAGACTAAAGGCAAAAAAAATGCATATATAAAAGAATAATTTCAACAATTTCTGAAAACAGAAGAAATGACAGTCTTATCTCTTCTCAGCTATACAATGATCCAAGGTAATTCAAATAGATTTGAGATGAAAAAAGCCATTTGTATCCAAAAAAAAAAAAAAAAAAAAAAAAAAAAAAAAAAAAAAAAAAACTATGGAGGCCAAATGTGGATTGAAGCATATTATTTTCACCTTTTTTGTTTGTTTTTTCTTTCTCATGGTTTTTCCCTTTTGTTCTGATTTTTCTTTCACAACATAACTAATATAGAAGTATGTTTAAAATGATTGTACATGTATAGCCATATCAGATTGCTTGTTGTCTTAGGAAGGGAAAGGGAAGGGAAAAAAAATTTGGAACTCAAAATCTTACAAAAATGAATGTTGACATCTATCATTACATGTAACTGGAAAAATAAAATACTATTAAGCAAAAACAAATAAATAAATATTTATTAGAGGGGGAAAAAACTATGACACAGACAAGGTAGATATTAGCAGTAAATGTCTATTTTCAAGATGAGGAAATCCAATTAAACAAAAATAAGTGACTTCCCTAAGAACTAATAAATAAAAGAGCCACTAAAACTTAAAATTTTTAACTCCTACTTTAAATCTACTATATTTATATAATTTCTGATTGTTGCCTATTTATTTCTCCTCACTTCTTAATAACTTCATCACTTTAAGCCACATCCAATTTAACATTTTTAAGAAAAGACATTTAAACTAGCAGAAAAAAAGACAAAAAACATTCATCTAAAAACAATTCCTGACTTTTAAAAATATCATTGTAAAATTGAATCCTAAAGACAAAACAATCCCTCTACAATCATCCCACCCCAGAGTATTTAGAAGTCTCAATTTTATATTTATTATCTTACTGAATGTGTAAAGAGTTACTGATGTCTATGTTCCATCCCACTTGATACTGCCAATAACCAACTTCTCCACTAGCTGGTTTCTTTGTTGTTTAAGATAACACTTATAAGTTATAAACACTTATATGATAACTTATAAGATATAAGATTAAGATAACATACTACTACTGCACCTTCTAAATAAAAAAGGAACTAATTTTTCTTCCTTTAGCTCTAATACATTTAACAATAGCATTATAAAAGAGAAATTAGTAGGTGAATAAGCTATATACACTCTTTTTAAAGTTTCTCTTGAGTTCTATATTTGTAGATCAAACTTTTTGTTTAGTTCTGTTTTTTTCATCAAAAATAGATGAAATTCACTTATTTCGTTGAATGTCCATCTTCATCCCTGGAAAAAGATGCTCATTTTGGCTGGGTAAGTTATTTTTGGCTGCATATCAAGTTCCTTAGCCTATATACACTCTTAATACTACTATCCTTAGCATTCACAGTTGCGTTTAATTGACCTCCCTAATGAGGAAATCTTTTCCATGTTTAAAGTGACCTAGAATGATGTCCAACACAACACCATTTCAATTGGCATTTATTAAGCACCTCTAATGTATAAGAAAAACAAACAGTCATTGATTTTTAAGGAACTTAAATTCTAGTGGAATATATATACACAAGCAAACAGGTATGAAATCATGAAGTAATTTAAGGAGGACAAGAGAACTAGAAGCAAAGGCTTCAAGTAGAAAGTGGTGTATGTACATGACAGGTAAGGATTCTAAAGGACTAAAGTGAGAAGGAACTATATTCTAGGCACGAATGTGAAGGAATTTAAAAGGATTATTAAACACTGTGTGTATGTGTGTTTGCGTGCTCATGCACAAGCCTAACCACTGGAGATATAAATACAAAAGTGAGGCAATCCTCATCCTCAAAGAGCTTACATTCTGACAAATGGAAACAGAACAAAGGAAAGATGTAGGTAGGAAAGGAGAATGGTAAAAGAACAACAATACAGAAGAAATTGCAATAATGATATTTAGAGCAAAAAGTAACAAGATAGAGGCAGAAGTGAGGAAAATATGCATGGAGCAAACCAACCAGATAACAGCTGGGGTGAAAAAGCATGGTCTCAGTGTTCAAGGCTGGAGCTCTGATATTTTTCAATTCTATTTTTATTTACATTATTTTAATCATTTTGTAAACTGTCCTTCGGCTTCTGTTCATTTCAGTCTACAATTAATTCATAAGGCTTCCAAAATTTCTCCTAATTCTTCATATTCATCATTTCTTACTCTGCATTATATTTATTTATAACAATATATTTGGCTATTTCAGAATGGACAGGCAACTATTTTCAGTTATTCAATGAACATTTACATGCCAGGCATTATGATAAGCATTTTACAGTATTTTGCTAATGCAAAAAGTGCCACAAAAAATATTTTTATATGCAAGTTATATAAGGTATAGAGGTGAAATGCTAAGCAACTTTAATCAGGTCTGGCTGAAATAGTAAGAACAATGCCGTAAGCAAAGAGCCTTAGGAAAGTTTCCCATTTTCCCTAAGGAAAGTAATAGCAAGTTTACAATCAAAACTCTCAGCTAAAGCCTTAGAGAAAGTTTAAACATCTTCCATTTTACTAATTTTCTTTCACAGAACATACTTCCATTCCAATGCATATGTATAACCAACTGAATTCATAATGCGCTTCCAAATAGGATGCAAATGAACAGAAGGCTATAACAAAAGGAGAAAGAAAAGGAAAACATGAAGGGCTATTTTTATTATTCTTCCTTTCCCCAATCCAACATTTTTATCATTTGTATTTTTTCCAGCTTACCATGCCTTCAAAGCCAACTCTGTAGAGGTTCTTAGCACCATTGTCCCATAGAACATATGCTGCACTGTGTGGACTAGACGCACTCCAGTCCTGTATTTCAGTTACCTAATAAATTTTAAGGGGAAAAAAAAAAAACAGTGAGGGCAGGAAAAGTTGGTTCTTTTAACAAAGTTTAGTGCTTTAGACTAAGAAAATTTCCTTTTGTTAACTGTCACATTAATGATTCATTTCATTCTAAGATCAATCCTAACTATCAAGGGACCAGATAGAGACAGGTCTTTCTTATATTGCCAATCAAAAAATTTCATTTTGATAGTCAATCACTGAAATATTTTTAAAGCTCTTACCATGACCTCAGCATCGAGCTAGGTCTGAGAGATAATAAACAACAAAAAAAAAGGGGGATCTTGACCTCAAGAAGTTTACTTCCATCTAATTATGAGGACATCACAGCTGTCCTGGTATCTGATAACTGTCAGAGAAGTCTGGCCCCAGCAATCAGAAGTGATGGGTAGAAATTGCAGAGGAACAAATTTAGGCTCAATATAGGAAATATCATCCTAATAATTAGAGCTGACTCCACAGGAACAAGATGCCTCAAGAAACAGGTTTCTCCTTCTTGGAGGTCTTGAGGCAGAGAGGTTGGATGACAACTTATCAGGAATGTGATAGGTAGAATTACTTTCCACTATAAATTGGATAAATGGCTGATGCTTCCAACCTTTAAATTCTGAAATTCTATGAAGAAATAGAAAAATAGTATCTTCCCAAATTGTGATGCAACCTGTGGTTTTAATTTTGGCAAAATATAGTAGATTCACATCATTTTAATTTACCCCGGTTTTAGACAACTTGAGCTATCTCAGTTTTCAAATGCAGTGAGCAGTGTCACACAGAATTCTTTCAGTTGACAAAACCCTAGTGGTCTTACTTACTGATTTCCTCTTAGCTGATAGTACCTACCTTCCCCTCTAATGCTCTCTTCCATCTAACTTGTCTATATATATTTATATGCATGTCATCTAAAAAGTTATTACTTAGAAAAAGAAGTAAACATTTTTTGACCTCAAAGACCAAAACAAAGAGGAATGAGCAGAAGTTACAAAGAAGCAAATTTAAGCAAGATATAAGAAAAACAATTAGATCTATTCAGATGTCAGAAGATACCAGTCCCCCTTTTCATTGTAGGCTTTCAAGCAAAGATAGGGTAACTACTAGTCTGGTATATTCTAGTGTGGATTCTTTTCAAGGACGAGTTAAACTGCTTAGGTTACTTCCAACTCAGTGATTTATCCCAAACATACATAAACAATGTTACTTAAAGTACTTAATGGTTACCTCAAGTCAAAAAATTCATCAACTACTATTTAAGCCTCCAGGTGATAAGTCTCTCCATACTTACACTGGATTTCTAACAAAAATAATCTGTAACCATGCTGATACTCAAAACCTTCCCAACATGATAAAATTTATAGGCTTGTTTTCTATTGTTATAGCTTTTAGTAACTAAGACAAGTCTCCACACCAGGATGAGGCAATAGAAAATGACTTTTGAACTTTTTTTTTCATTTTGAGAAAAGCTCCTTTTATTCCTATGCTTTCTAGTGTTTTTAATAAATAACGTGTTTTGTTTTGTCAAAAGATGTTTCTGAATCTACTGATAAAATTATATGGTTCTTTTTGTTATTGATATGGTAAATTATGCTTATAATTTGTTAGAAAGTCACTGCAAAAATAAAAATGGTTTAAGAATATCAAGTAAGTTGATTTATTTATGATTCTTGCAAGAAATAGGTAATCCACTCAGCGGCAGTCCCTGGGTGGAACTGTGCTTATAGACAGAAATGAACCTTTTATTTCCTATTCTGAAGCACAAGGTCCCTCCCAGTTGGCTGGGGATGAAGAAATTATGATTTCTTGACCCTCCCATTGTATATTCCTTCTTTACATGTTCTCCCCTCTCTTATAATAGAATCCAAGTTCAAAAATGGTGGAAAATAACTACTCAGGGGAAGAGAAGCTAATATCAATTTATTAACCAAGCACACTCAGTTTTTGCAGTTACCTTTAACCCATTTCTTGTTTTGGGGTGATTTTTGTCAGTTTATCAATTCAGAGTTTCAATATCTTGTTTTGTACAACTAATGTGGTCAGTGACATCATCTTTCTCTAAGACCTTATCCCTATATGGAAATACAACTCTATAGATTTCTCACATAGTTTTCCTAATGTATAGTCCTATTAGTATTACATTCCTGGAAAAAAATCCGACCTGGTCATGATGGAGTAGAAACTCCAACAGTAACAGAAACCCCAATACTTTTTAAGAAACCCCAGATGGCCTGGGTAGCCTTGAAAATGATGTAGTCCAATCCTCAAAATATTTCACCATAGGAATATACCTATTGGGAATGATATGGTATAACCTTGGAGAATGTATGTGAAAGAAAAGAGAGTTGGACCTGATATCATTATTCCACTATACAATCCTTCAAGAATGTCTGGTTTGTCATCCAAAAGTCTGAGCTGATATCTCACACCTGGATTGGGACACTGAATACTTTTTTGTTTCACGAAAGAAAAAAGGAGATCGGTGCTAGCTCTCAAAACCTCCCACTAAATCATGTGAGCTCCAATTCCATGATGTCATTTCCCTACTCTGTTCTTTGTTTTGTACTCCACAACTCCTCCTCTAACAGTTTTCCCTATAATTTGCCTGTTTGCTCTGTTATTTGTTATTTTTCTCTCTAGGAATTTAGCCCACTTTAATTAGCATTACAATTATAACAAAACTTTGCCGCTAGACTTAGAAATTACCCAAGCTTCCAAATTCTTTTGGGAAACCTTCAATACCAGTCTGAAATCCCAATATATTTTGGGGATCTTGCTGTACTCCTGAACTCCAACAATCATAGTATATAATTTTTGTAACATATAATCTCCTTGCCAGTATTTTATTTAAATTTTTTGCATTGATATTTATTAGGGAAATTGGTCTATGGTTTTCTCACTCTGCTTTTGCTCTCTGGTTAACCATATTTGCATAGTAAAAAGGAGTTTAGTAAGATTCCTCCTTTATCTGTTTTTTAGTTTATACGTTACTGGAGTTAAATTGTTCTTTAAATGGTAGAACTGATTTCTGGGAAATTTTTCTTACTGTGCTCATTTATAGATTGTTCAATTTCTTTTTCTAAGACAGGAAATGTTCTATTTTTTCTTCTGTTAATCTGAGCAATTTAAATGTAAATATCCATCCATTTCATTTAGATTATGAGTTTTATTGGCATAAAGTTGGGAAAAATAACTACTAATGATTAATTTAATTTCATCTTCCTTGTAAATTCATTCTTTTCATTTTTGTTACTGATAATTCTTTTTTAAATCAAATTGGCCAATGTTTTGTCTATTTTATTTTTGGTTTGGGTTTTCATAAAATCAGTTCCGAGTTTTGTTCAATCTTTTGAAAATTTCCCATTTTACCTCTCTTTTGATTTTCAGGATTTCTAGTTTGGTATTTAATTGGGGATTCTTAATTTGTTGTTTTTCTTGAGGTTTTTAAACTGCATGCCAAGAAGGTTTTTATATTTTTAAAGAAAGTTTTACTGTGTTTTAAAATACAAAAACTACACAGCCAAGTAGCAAGTCAAATCCCCAAAATATAAGAACCTCCCAAGAAAGGACAAAACAAAGCAGGGCAACTATAGTGGGAGTCCTGGGCTTTCCTAGGGGACAACATGACTACAGTGAGTGACAAAAAAAATGAGAGTGAGAAGCAAAGTCAGCCAACCTAACAATTGTTTACAGTTGCATAAATGCTTTTGTAAAGAAAGTTATCATTGTTTTAGGACCTTTACCATCTATTCTACTTTATAATGTCTCATTATAACATGCTAGTAACTCAGGGTTCTCAAGTTAATTTAATAGAAGATAATTTCTGACCAATCTTTTTAAGCAAGAAAGCCTTTGAGTATGGATGTGATAACAAAAAGTATGTCTACTGCTTAAAAGGCTCATCCCCAAAAAGATAGCCATTAAGTGATATATATTTTTCCATTCAAAACAACTTATGATTAAAAAAAAAAAACAACTTATGAAGCAAGTTAAAAAAGACTTTACTCAGTACAGAGAGATAAAAATCTGTATTGCTAAAAAGAATAATACTCTTAACCAAAGAAATAAAAGATTCCTTGTGAGTTAAAGTAACAAAACATTCTGGATGAAACATTCCAAGATTTTTCAAGGGCAAGATATTTTGAAAAAAAACTTCCTTACCTTCCCTCTTCTTCCATTTCCACCATCTTGATCTTCCCATTGCCAATCTACCCCTCGAACCACTCTGGCACCTGCAAAGATTCCTCTGGCTGTAATTTTCTTTGATTTCCGACGAGATTCTAAAAGTACCCTAAAGATAAAAATATTTAGTGGATACGCTTAGTTCAGTAAAAAAGATCTAATTGGTTCTTAAAAACAATATGAATATGAATAAGTCACTTAAAATTTAAGGGATGTTAAAGATAAATTATATTCTGAAGATCTGAAAATTTACTCTCACTATATTTTTTTTGTCAAAACAGAACATAGGGGAATAGTAAAACAGCATGTTTTACCACCAAGAAGTACTCTGTAATTCCAGACTGAATTTCAGATAAGAAAGCCCTCAAAAATTAAAACTGTAGCCAGGCAGCTAGGTGGCGCAGTGAATATAGCACTGGTCCTAGACTCAAGAGGACTCGAGTTCAATTATGACTTTAGACACTAGCTATGAAACCCTGGCAAATCACTTATCCCTGACTGCCTCACCCCACCAAAAAAAAAAAAAAAAAAAAAAAAAAAAAATTAAACTTTAGGCAACTAGTTCAGTTTTTTGACTGTTTTTTCTCAACACATAGCCCAAAGGATATTTTTACACCAATACATAGGAAGATTTTCATAAGGAGCCAATCAAAGCCAGGGGCCAGTAGGATCAGGCACAAGAGTAGGCTTCTGCTAGGGAGAAATATGACCACCCCCTCCTCCCTGGCCCCAACATTCTAAGATTCCTCGAGTAAAGGAAAAGTAAGAGGCAGAATTCTAGCCTAGCTTGATTTGGGAAGAAATTGGAAAGGCAGACTAAGTTAAAAGTACAGTACACTGTCCTCTCTAAATATAAACAGGTACCTATGATAGCAAGGGAACTATGTAAAACAGACTATCCAGAAAGAAAGAGATGTTTCACCAGAACAAAGTCAATCTCTCAGCACTACCTGTTTCAGATGGGGTAGAAAAGATGTATTTCATGCAGGGCAGGGCAGATCATGAGACCAAGAACAATGCTCTGAAATGGGTTATGGGGAGATTGTACAAAGTAGTCCCTTCAAGATCTAAAAATCAGTGATATGGCATTTGGATTCCCATTTGACTCTACCTCAGCTCGATTTCAATTTCATTAAAAATTGAATGAGCCTTGGATCTTAGTTTCCTGTATTATAATGAACAAATGACCTCTTAAGGTGTTTTGCAGATCTAACAATAATTTGAGAGTTTGGAAGGTGTTAGCATCAAGCCCTCTTCCAGCCCCACTCCCCAAGAGGAACCATCTGCTTGCTATGATTTTTTTTCTCTATTTCTACCCTTCAGTAAGCAGGTTTCTAGAATGCCAAATGTGAAATAACTGACCTTAGCACCTAGGTAACAAAAATAATTAGTTAAAAATAGTAAGCTATAAACAGGCTGATTTCCTCAGAGTAGGAGTATAATCTTCTCAGAGCAGTTCCCAGGGACTGTATGTCCCTCTCACAGCAGGCTCCATTCCTTATATAACCAAGAGTACCTTTTCCTGATATTTGTCCCAGGTATAATTTAAGGTGTTTCTCTTCCTCTGGCCCTGCTCCCCCACTTTACTCCCCCAAAAGTATTCCTTGTTTATTTCTCTAACAAGGGACAGAGAAGCCCTACTAGCCAGTAAAAATAACGACAAACATGTCCTCTTCCAAAAAAACCCAAAACAACTATTCTTTATGATTACTGATAAACTTAATATACTAAAATTAATAATAAATAAGTCATTATTAATAAATTAATAATAAATAAAATTATTAATAAATAAAGAATAAAATTTTACATTTTAAAAAAGTAGACAGAATTCATACCTCATGGAAGAGTTTTTTTTTTTTTTTTAATTTGTTTTCAAAAGGAATTAAAGGATTTCTTTCAGTGGCAAGTACCTGAATATGTTAAAATAATTTAATTCACCAATGTTACTTTTCAGAAATAGCACACACAGTGAGGTAAACCAGTAAGGAGTAACTAGTAATTATGTAAACTGTATCCCTCCTTCAATCCAACGTCATATAATTGTTAGCTTCCATTTATCAGACAGAACATTTCACTGAACTTATCCTTGGCACCTGTGATTTCATCAGTACAAGTATTCCTTCCACAGATGGTGATTTCAATTCAATTAACCCTCTTTAATCAATGTTACTCTTGTTCAGAGTTTGGTGCAGAAATATACCAAATTTAAGGAAAAAAAAAAACAAGCAAGAAGAATAGGAAGAGAGTAAATTTAAGAAGGAGGATAAAATTAGTTAAGGAAAAGATACAAACAAACCAAATTTCAGCTTTGGAGACTGAACTCTAAAAGGAGGATTTTGAGAAGGGGAAAAAATAGCAAAGATATCCATCAATGGGGATGGCTGAATAAATTAAATTATAATTGAAATGGAATATTATTGAACCATAAGAAATTAAATGACTTTAAAAAATCTTAGGCTTCATATATGAACCAAAGAAAAATCAAGGAAATAATTTTTACAGCAAAACAAATTTGAAAGACTTAAGATCAAAAGTTGGGCTTAGAAGAGCAGAATCAAGAGAACATTGTGCACAGCAACAAGAAGATTATATGAAGATCAACTGTGATGGATATGACTCTTCTCAACAATGTGGTAATTCAAAACAATTCCAATACACTTGGGATGGAAAATGCCATCCATATCCAGTGAAAGAACTGTGGAAATTGAACATGGATTGAAGCATAGTATTTTCACTTTTTATTTGTTTTTTTCTTTCTCGTGGTTTTTTTTTTTTTCTTTTTGGTCTGATTTCTTTTATACAACATGACAAATATGGAAATATATTAAAAAGAATTGAACATATTTAACCTATATCAGATTACTTGCTATCTTGGGGAGGGAGGAAGAAAAAAATTGAAATACAAAGATTTAAAAAATGAAGGGCCAAAACTATCTTTGCATGTATTTAGAAAATAAAATACTACTGAAAAATTATTAAATGGGCTTAGAAAAAGAAAACTAGCTAATGTAATACCAAAAAAGATACTTTAAGACAAAGAAGAAAAGACATTCACAAGGAAGCATGGATACGAACTTTAAAAGGGATTATTGATGTTATATACCTTTTTAAAATTTATTATTTTTTAAAATTCTGAACCTAAAAAATAAAACAAGTATTTCTATAACAAACTAGAATCTAAACAAAGAGGGTTGCACATGAAAATGTGAATATTTATATTTATCAGTTCTTTCCCTGGATGCAGATAGCATATTCCTTCATACATCCTCTGTAGTTCATTTGGGTATTTATAATAGTAAAAATGACTTGATCAATGAGAATTGTTTTTGTTTACAGCACTGCTATTACTATATAAAATGTTTTCTTGGTTAAGTCTTTCCTTCCCCAATTCACAAGCATCCCAACAATTTCCAGTTTTTCACCACCACAAGCTAAACTGCTATAAATATTTTAGAATAAATAGAATATATAGGATTTAGTAAATTATTTTTCTTTTCCCCTAATCATCTTAGAAAACAGATCTAATAGAGGTACTGCTGGATCAAAGGGTTTAAGTAGTTTTAAAACAACTTGGGCATATTCCAGATTGTTCTCCAAAATGGTTGGATTAATTCACAATTCCACAAACAGTGAATTAATGTCCCAATTTTTCCACATCCTTCCCAATGATTGCCTTTTCCCCTTTCTATGAGTTTATCCAAACAACAAGGGTAAAATGCTATCTCAAGATTATTTAAATTTACATTTCTCTAATCAATGATGATTTAGAGCATTTTTTCAAACTACTACTAAAATGCTTTGGTGTCTTCAATGAAAAATTATTTGCCAGATCCTTTGACTAGTTATCAACTGGGGAATAACTCATACTCTTATAGATTTGGCAAAGTTCTTTATATAGCTGAAATATGAGAAACTATATAAGATTTTTCTTCTCAATTTTCTGCTTTCCTTTTGATCTTGGTTACATTAGTTTTATTTGTCTATATCTTATTTATTTATAAATTGTGCACCTATTCATAAATCTAATAAATAGCATGTTCCATATTCTCCTAATTCACTGGCAATAACTTTCTTTATATGTAGTTTTGACTTTACCTTGATAAATAGTATAAGATACTGTTCTACGCCAAATTTCTGCCAGAATGCTCTGCAGTTTTCCCAACAATTTTTATTAAATGATAAATTTTTGTCCCCAAAACATCTCTTAAAATTTGTCAAACACATGGTTATTAGAGATTTGCTGCTATAAATTACATGTCTATTCTCTTCTGTTGATGCTCTATAATTTAAGACCTGGTACTATTAAACTCCTCCAGTTACTTTTTTTTTATTAGTTCCTTTTTATATTATTGACTTTTTCTTCTACCAAATGAATTTTGTTATTTCTTCTCATTCAATAAAATAAAATTTTGACAATTTAATTGGAATTACACTGAATGTATAGATTTAGTTAAATGTCATTTTTTTTCTCCACCATGCCCTTTTATTGCTTTATACATTTAAAAAACTTTTACACTTCACGAGGTGTTTATGTTGTTCCCACTTCAACACTAATTTGATGAGAGTACTGTCAGTCCTCCACCTCCACCTGTTTCTTTTGTACAAGATAATTATTCCTTTTCAACTTTTCCTACCCAAATTTGCTTACTTAGAATCATCCAATCATAATCAGCTCAGTTACAACCTTTCTTCCAAACTATCCAAGTAATAAATAATAATCTTAAGAAAATGAGTAACAGTTTCACATATAAGAAGTAAACGGTTTGACCTTAATAAGGTCCTTATAATAACTAGTCTTTAATGTTTATCTTACGTAATCTTGATTGTAGCTCCATAGTTTTGGAGCTATCTAGAAGCTTTAAAACTTGGCTATATTATTCCTGTAAATTTTCATCCTGGGATCTATTTCAGCTGGTGATCAGTGAATTTTTTCTTTATCTACTTTACCCTCCTCTTTTAAAACTTAAGGGCAATTTTATTTAATAATTTCTGGCAATATTAACAGGTAATCAAAACTTATACGAAATAGGTTTATTATAAGAAAAAAATGAACATGGATGTGGAAGCCAAAGAGTTCACAATTACATGCAGAAATCTGCATTTTTATAACAGGGTCTGTAACCTCAGCTACTTCTCTCCAACCCTAACATAAGCCCTAACCACACTGCCCAGCAAATGCTCCTTTAAGTCCCCTAAGCTGCAAATTTCAATTCTCCACTCTGCATAACTTTAAACCAGGAACTCCATTCTCCTGCAAATACCCACACCCAGCAGGGTCACCTTCCATCTAATTCCTCTGTTACTGCACTCACTGGGTATGTGCTAGCTCCTTTGTGCCCACAGCCCAGGATGGCATCTGGTAGCACAGCAATACCTGGCATCTGGAAACCACAGTCGATCTTTCAAATTCTACTCAGCCATCAGACCCCAACATTATCTAGAAGAGGCAACAGTTCCTGAGGGCCTGGCTATTTCAAGAACTATCTGCCCCCAGAGTTTGTCGTGTATTGATACAACAAAGTCATTGTAGAGGTGTTGGCACTTCACTAGAGCAAAATCTCTACCCTTGAAAGTTACAATCTTACTTGAGGTCTTCTCAAATAATCTTAAGAAGACAAATATTTTACTCTGACTTTGGTTTATTTTTGCCACTCTACATTTTATGATCTTCCTTCTTGTTTGTGGAGGAAAGCTAAAAAATTAAGAATTTCCTGATCTACTTTTCCATTTTAAAAGCATGTCCCTAGTTAACATTAGGTCAAATCTAATTAAGAAATATGGTGGGGCAAATATCACCATACATTTGAATTAAAAATTAAAATTCACAAGTATTTATGGCTTTGCCATGGCTAGATAAGACATATTTAAGCAAAAAATTTAAGATACAAATTTCAGCAAATTTAGTACAAGTAAACAATGTGAAAGGGCATTCTAAAGCTAACCCAAATTTAGGTTTGAATTGTGCATATCCACTATGATCTAGCAGTGTCTCTACTGGGTCCATATCTTAAAGAGATCATAAGAAAGGGAAAAGGACCCACATGTGCAAAAATGTTTATAGTAGCCCTTTTTGTAGTGGCAAGAACTGGAAACCAAGTGGATGTCCAGTAGTGGAGGAATGGCTGAATAAGTTATGTCATACGAGTGTTACGGAATATTATTGTTCTATAAGATATGATCACAGCAGGATGGTTTCAGAAAGGACTGGAGAGACTTAAATGAACTGATGCTAAATGAAATGAGCAGAACCAAGAGACAATTGTATACAGCAACAATAAGATTGTACGTTTAGAAGAATAGTACATGTTTAACCTATATTGGGTTACTTGCTCTCTGGGAAGGGAGAGAAAGAAAAGAAGCGAAGGAGAGAAATTTGGAATACAAGATTTTGCAGGGGTGAAATATTGGAAAATCTTTGCATGTATTTTGAAAATAAAAAGCTATTGTCAAAACAAAAAAAAAGTTAAGTTTCATTCAAAAAGATTAGTGTTCAAGACTACAGAAAGAGAATGAAAAAATGTCCTAATACTTTCTTGGTTTGTTGAGCTGTTTTTCAGTCATGTCCTACATTTCATTTTTTCTTGACAAAGATACTAAAGTGGTTGCCATTTCCTTCTCCAAATGACTTTACAGATGAGGAACTAAAACAAACAGAGTGAAGTGATTTTCCCTTTACAAGAGTAGTAAGAGTCTGAGGCCAGATTTGAACTCATAAAGATGAGTCTGTCTAATGCTTTCTATTCATTGTGCCATCTCACTACCTGCCTTTCTAATAATTGGAGCTGTCCAAATGTGGAACGGCCTGTTTGGGTATACTTAGGTTCTCCCTCACATACTAGGCAAAAGTTAGATGAACAGTTATCACCTATGTTAGAAAATATATTCTTATTTCAACTATCATTTAATACTAGGTGATCTTCAAGGATCCTTTTAACTTTGAGATTCAGTGATTTCTCTCTCTACCAAATCTGGCAAATCTTATCCAAAATCGCACTAGAAACTGTTATTAATAATAAGAGTTTGTGATTTTTCTAATTTCATTTATAAGATTGAATACATTCTCAATATAGAAGGAACTTAGGTGTGTAAAAATAAAATTTACTTCCTACCTTTCACTTCCTGGTGTGGTAATTCTGTAAAAACGATGCCTTAAGTGATGTTTGTCTCCATGATAACAAACTGTGCATAAATCATAATTTGTACACTCAGCACACTTCCATCGGATACCAATGATTGGTTGTTGGCGACAAGTATCACACATGGTTCCATCATGCTTGATGCCTATTTTTAAAAAGACACATACTTACATTTTTAAAAGTTTTATAATACACACTTATTACTCGATGAAGGCTACTGAGAATAAGGAAAACAAAAGGTATCTAAAGAACTTGTAACAAATTATGTGGGGAAATAAGAGAGTTTAATCTCCTTAAAAATAAAATATTAATAAAATTCCATAATTTTAATTAATATACACCACACTATTGTATTCTCACAAACTAAAAGATGCTATTTTTCATCACTTTTCCCCTTATCTGTACAAAACTAACCTAATGTGGCAGTTTCATTTAGAGTAGAAGTGGGGAACCTTTTTTCTGCCAAGGCCGATTGTAATATTAATAACAATTCATGGGACATACAAAATTATTAGAATTCAAAGCAGTGGGAAGTTGTAGTTGCCTGTGATTTTGTCCAAGCAGGGCATAGAAGACTCGCCCCATCTCTAATTTAGAGAAATAAGGAAGACAAAAAAACATTTTAACAAAAAAAAAAAAAAATCACAATATTTAGTATTTCAGCATTTGAATACTTGAATCCTCTCTTGTTATTTCAACTAGTGTTCAATTATGATAAGTATACAGACACTATGGAGGCCTACTCCAAAAAAGATAAAAGGAAAAGGATTTAAGTGAACTTATGCATCAATATAGTGAAAAGAAACAGAGAATATATAACATTCTAAAGAAAAACAACTCTGAAAGATGAAAACTCTGATCAATGCAATTACTAACCACAATTCAAAATATGACAAAGGATGGCACTCATTTTAATGAATTCAAGAATATAATAAGACTTGGTTTTTTTTACACAGCCAAAGTACAAATCTGTCTTTGATTACACAAATGTTTTGATGCTTTGATATTTGGGTGGAAAGGGACAATGACTGGAAGAGAGAAAAAGGTTAAAAAGGTTAATAAGGGAAAAGGGAGAGATTATTATGTCTTTTTTCTTCACAGAAGAAAATAGAGGAAGATTAGAAAGAATTGACAAGTAACAGAGTTTTGAAAGCAACAGGTTAATTTCTTTTAGCTAAAAAAAGAAAAAATGTGTGTGTGTGTGTGTGTGTGTGTGTGTGTGTGTGTAAAATAGAGATCTACAGTTTCATACAAAATGTATGTATATGGAAATGCCCTTTTGGTGTGTGTCTAATATCAAAATAGAAACAAATCTTTTTTTAAAAGTACAAAAATTTGTAGAGATCTTTAAAGTTTATGGAGGACAGAGATAAAATGGTAGAGAGGCCAGGGAGTTGCATGAGCTCTCCCCATTTTCCCTGGGGGGAAAGGGCAGGGGAACATTAAATCAAGCCTCTACCAGGGGCCCTCAAACTTTTTTAAATAGGGACCTAGTTCACTGTCCTGGGACTGTTGGAAGGCCGGACTATAGTAAAAACAAAACCTTTGTTTTGTGGGCCTTTAAATAAAGAAACTTCATAGCCCTGGGTGAGGGGGATAAACTTCCTCAGCTGCTCCATCTAGCCCGCGGGATATACTTTGAGGACCCCTGCTCTAAACATATTCTGGAGCAACAGAACCCACAAAAAAAAACAGAATTAAACAATTTGTCACTTTAAGATAATTGAAAAAGAATTCAGAAAAGGTCTCTCTCGCTTGGATTAAAGGGAGCACAGCCCAAAGCACATAGTGTCCAAGAAAGATAGTGGGAGGTTCTTACTACAACACAACCAACCAGGGTCTCTTTGTCCTGGGCTCAGCAGGTCAGTGGTACAGTGGGGCAAGCTAGGAGGCCTCCAGGTCCAGCACAGAGGGTAAATTGCTAGCCTGGAACCTCAGCACAACAAGTGCAACTAGGTCAGGGCACTCAGTAATCATGCCCCTACTTCCCAGCAGACGTTTGGGACAGTGCCCCCTATCCACAAAAGCAGACCTCAACTTCTAAAAATGACCAAAAAAAAAAAACCAAAAGGAATCCTAACCATAGAAAGCGACTAGGCAAACTCAGAAAAGAACAACAATGTCAAAATCCCTACATGTGAAGCCTCCCTCCAAAGAGAATATAAATTGGTCTCGAGCTCAAAAGCCCTCTATAAAGAGATCAAAAAGGATTTTTAAAAATCAAGAGAAGTAAAAGAAAAATTGGGAAACGAAATGAGAATTACGTAGAAGAATTTAAGAAAAAAGAGCCAACAGTTTGGAAAAGGAAGCTCAAAAAACTGATTAAAGAAAACAACTCCTTAAAAAATATAATTAGTCAAATCTAGGGAGGTGGAGTAGGAATCTATGATGAAAACTTTCTTTAAAAGTAGAATTGTCCAAATGGAAAAGGAGGTACAAAAGCTAATTGGAGAAAATGATTCCTTAAAAATTAGAATTGGGCAAGTAGAAGTTAATGACTCTATGAGATATCAAAAAATCAGTGAAACAAAATCAAAAGAATGAAAAAAAAACAACCCAAGACAATGTAAAATCACTGGAAAAATAACTGTTAATTGAATTTTACTAACTGGAGGCTCACAAAGCAAACCTACAGCAAACTTTTTTAGAGATCAAGTAGCAGTTTAATTGATCAGTTTTGAAGTGAAGAATACAGCTTGCAAAAGGGAAATTGGGCAAGAAACCTCCTCCTGTTACAGGAAAGGTAGAAATTTTATATATAAATCATAAATGGGAAGGCAGGGAGAAGTAGATTCCCGTGACAAACTCACGTATGCAGGACAATAATGGTGAATCAGGGTGCCTTCCAATCCAGTTCATAAATGATTGTTTCAAATCATGGGGATTGTTGTTTAATGAGGGGACAAGAGCCAGAGTTTTGATAGAAACAGGTTCTACAGTCTTGATTCACTTATCACATACAGGACAATGTTGTCAAGAATTGATGCATCAGGGGCAGCTAGGTGGCACAGTACATAGAGCACCACTCTGAAGTCAGGAAGACCTGAGTTCAAATCTGGTCTTAGACATTTAACTCTTCCTATCTGTGTGATCCTGGACAAGTCATTTAACCTCAATTGCCTCAGCAAAAAGAAAAAAAAAAATGATGGATCACTTCAAGGTGCCTTTATAAGACTGACTCCTAAACCAGAAAAGGTTGCTCTAAGAGATCTAAATTATTATTATATTCATTACACATATCATCTTGATTATCATAAAAATTATCATTTTTCTACAACAACTGACCTGGAAAAATAAATATAGAGAGATAATTTAAGAATTATTGAACTACCATGATCAAAAAAACAAAAACAAAAACAAAAACCTAGACAACATTTTCAAGAAATTATCAAGGAAAATTGTCCTGATACCCTAGAACCAGAGAGAAAATTGTCATTGAAAAAATCCACCAATCATTTCTTGAGATTCTTATATGAAAACTCCAATAAATATAGTAGTCAGATTCCAAAACTATCAGGTCAAGGAGAAAATGCTGCAAGTAGCCAAAAAGAAACAATTTAAATATCAAGGAGCTACAATTAGAATTACACAAGCTTTCGCTTCTACAGTAAAGGATCAGAGGACTTGGAAAATGATCTTCCTTCCAGAAGGCAGATGATAGAACACAACCAAGAAAAATTGAGCATACTCTTTCTGGAGGAAAAATGAACATTCAATGAAAGAAGAGGCTTTCAAACTTTCCTAATGAAAAGACTAAAGCTGAACAGAAAATTTGATCTTCAAATACTCAAGACTTAAGAAAAGCATAAAAAGGTAAACAAGAAATAAAACATGTTATTCAATAAGATTAAACTATGTACATTTCTACACGGGAATATATTTTGTAACTCTTAAGACTGTATCACTATTAAGGTAGGTACTTTACAGAAACAGGGTGTGGATGTATTGAGTTGACTTTAACATGATATATATTTTTTTTAATTAGGATTGTACTAGGGGAACAGGAAAGGGGAGGCAGAATAGTTAATTACATCATATGAAGAGGTACCAAAAAAAAAAAAAAAAAAAAAAAAAACTACTATAGGAGAAAGAAAGAAGGAATGGAAGAACTATTGTTTGAACGTTGCTCAAAGAGAGAATAACCTTAGCTCAAAGAGGGAATAACACTCATTTGGATATAGAAATTTATCTTATACTATAGGGAAAGTAAAAGGGAAAAGGGAAAGAAAAGGAAGGGGATAAAAGAAGAGGGCAGAAGTAGGGGAAAGGGGGAAATGGATAGAAGGGAGGGCAGATTGAGGGAGGTAAGATTAAAAAAAAACTACTAGGGAGGAGGGATAGGGTAAAATTTATAATTAATTATGAATATATAATAAATAACATTCATCACAAATAAATATTGAAATTATTAAGCAGAAGGAAAAATAGGAGAGAGGGAAATATAGTCAGTAATCATAACTGTGAATGTGAATGGGATGAACTCTCCCTTAAAATGGAAGCAGAATGGATTAAAAAACAATCTTAAAATATGTTGTGTACAAGAAACACATCTAAAGCATAGAGATACACACATATTAAAGGTAAAAGACTGAAGCAGAATATATTATCCTCCATCTGAATTTTTTTTTTAAAAAGGGTAAAATACTGACCTCAAACAAATCAAAAACAAAAAGGTCTAATTAAAAGTTAAGGAAGGAAAATACATCATGCTAAAAAGGTACTACAGATAATGAAGCAATATCAATATATATTCACCAAGTTATATAGCATCCAAATTCTTGGAGGAAAAGTTAAGTGAATCACAGGAAGAAATAGACAGTAAAACCTCTTTCATAACTCCTTTCACAATTAGGTAAGCTTAATCACAAAATAAAAGAAGTTAAGGAAATGAAGAGAATTTTAGAAAAGTTAGATATGATAGACTTCTGGAAAAAACTAAGTGGTTACAGAAAGGAATATACCTTTTTCTCAGTGGTATATGACATCTACACAAAAACGGAGCATATATTAGAGGATAAAAACAAATGCAGAAAAGCAGAAATATTAAATGCATCCTTTTCAAATGCTATCACGATGCAATAAAAATTACATTATAAAGGACCATGAGAAAAATAGACTACAAATTAATTGAAAACTAATCTAATCCTGAACAATGAATAAGTCAAATAACAAATTATAAAAATTATCAATAATTTCATCCGACAATAATGAGACAAAATGTTAAGTTTTTATATTTGCAGTTAATACTGTTCTTGGAGGAAAATTAACTCTAAATGCTTACATGAATAAAACAAAGAGCAGATCAATGAACTGGGCATGCGAATAAAAAAATCTAGAAAAAGAACAAATTAAAACCCCCAATTAAATAGCAAATTAGAAATTCCAAACATCAAAAGAGAAATTAATAAAATTGAAAGAAAACAAACAAATAAATAAAACTAAGAACTGGTTTGTTTTTTGTTTTTTTTTTGTTTTTTTTTTGGGGGGGGGACAATAAAATAGATAAAAACTTTGTTACACTGATTTTAAAAAAAGAAAAAACCAAATTACCAGTATCAAAAATGAAAAGAATGAACTCATCACAATGAAGAGGAAATTAGAGCAATAATTAAGAGCTATTCCGCCCAGCTGTATGCCAATAAACTTAACATCTGAGTGAAATAGATGAATATTTACAAATGTATATATTTCTCAGATTAATAGAAGTAGCAACAAAAGTATTTTAAATAATCCCCTTGGAGGAAAAAAAAAATTGAACACAAGCTAGCAATGAACTTCCTAGGAAAAAAATCTGCAAGGCCAGATGGATTTACAAGTGAATTTCATCAAACTTTAAAGAACAATTAATTCCAATACTATATAAATTATTTGGGAAAATGGGGAAGGAATCCTACCAATTCCTATGGTGTAGATAATTAAACAATCAAAATGGAAAGAAAATTATATTCCAATTTCCCTAATATATTGATGCAAAAATGTGAAATAAAATAACAGCCAAGAGATTATAGCAATCTATCACAAGAATAACATACTATGCCCAAGTGGGATCTATACCAGAAATACAGGGCTGGTTCAATATTAGGAAAACTATATTGAAAATATAGGAATTGATACTAGAAAAACTACATTGGAAAACAGTATTAGAAAAACAAATAATTGACCAGTTCACTAACAAAAATCAACAAAAGAAATTATATAATTATCTCGATACAGAAAAAGCTTTTGACAAAATACAAGACCCATCCTTAATTTTAAAAAAATACTAGAAAACATAAGAACAAATGGAGTTTCTCTTAAAATAACAAGCAATTTGTATTTAAAACTATCAACAAGCATTACATGTAATAAGAATAAGTTAGGAAGCATTCTTGATAACATCAGGAAGTTAAAAAGGATAACCATTATTTACTATTAACTATTTATTATTACAAAGTAATTTCTAGTATACATACTAGAAATGCTAGCTTCAGCAATAAGAGAAGAAAAAGAAATTTGAAGCAATTAGAATAAGCAATGAGGAAAAAAACTATCACTCTTTGCAGATGGAATAAAGAATTCTAGAAAATCAACTTAAAAAAACTTCTTGAAACTTTAGCTTTAGCAAAGTTGCAGGATATAAAATAAATCACATTTATTTTATTTTATATTATTTTTATGCTCATATAAATCAACATCATTTTTAGATATTACTAACAAAGCAAGAGATAGAAAGAAAAATTCCATTTAAAAATAACTATGGACAACATAAAATACTTGGGAGTTTATCTATCAAGACAAATTCAGGAACTATATGAACACAATTACAAAGCACTTTTCACATAAATAAAATCAGATTTCAACAGATTTCAAATCGATTGTTCAAGAGACCAAGCTAATATAATTCTATCTAAATTAATTTTTTTCAGTACCAGACCAAATTGCCAAAAAGTTATTTTATAAAGCTAGAAAAAAAATAACAAAATTCATCTGGAAAAACCAAAAGTCAAGAATTTCAAAAGAAAGGGAAAAAAAAGAAAAGAAATGTAGAGGAAGATGGCCTAACCACACCTAATTTAAAACTATATTATAAAGCAACAATCATCAAAACTATTTTGTACTGCAGGCAAGATTCAAAAGACACAGTAGAAATAACTATAGCAATCTACTGTTTGATAAACCCAATGACTTCAGCTTCTGGCATAGTACAGCAGACACTAGGCATAAACTATCTCACATCCTACACTAACATAGTCAAAATGGGTATACGTGATTTAGACATAAAGGGTGGAATCATAAGTAAAGTAGAAGAGCAAGGAATCATTTATCTGTCAGAACTATGGAGAAGGGAAGAATTTATGACCAAACAAGAGATATTATGAAGAGACATTATGAAATGCAAAATGGATAATTTTGATTACACTAAATTAAAAAGGTTTTGCACAAACAAGCAATGCAAAGAAGATTAAAAGGAAAGCAGAAAACTGGAAAACTATTTTTTATAGCCAATGTTTTTTGATAAAGGCCTCATTTCTCAAACATATAGAGAATTGAATCAAACTTTAATATAAGATATTCCCCAAATGATAAATGGTCAAAGGATATGAAAGTTTTCTGACAAAATTTTCAGATGAAGAAATTACAGCTATCTATACTGAGAGAAGAAATTAAATTACTATTGATTAGAGAAATGCAAATAAAAATAACTCTGAGGTAATACTTCACTTATCAAATATGCTAATATGACAGAAAAAGAAAATGATAAATATTGGAGAACTAGTGGAAAAACTGGAACATTTTGCTTTGTTGGTGGGAGTTATGAACTGATTCAATCATTCCAGAGCAATTCAGAACTATGCCCAAAGGGCAATCAAACTGTGCATACCCATTTATCTATCAATACCATTAAATTGGACTGACTGCAGCCCAAAGATATAAAAAAGGGAAAAGGACCCCCATGTACAAAAATGCTTGCAGTCGCTCTTTTTATAGTGGCAAAGAATTAGAAATTGTGGGGATGTCCATCTACTGGGGAATGCCTGAAAAAATTGCAATATATGAATGCAACAGAATACTATTGGTCTATAAGAAATAATGAACAGGCAGATTTCAGAAAAACCTGGAAACATTTTCCTGAATTGATGTTCAGTGAAGTGAGCAGAACCATGATCAACTATAATAGATTTAGCTCTTCTCAGCAATACAATGATCCAAGACAATTCCAAAAGATTCATGAAGAAAAAAAATGCTATACACATCCAGAGAAAGAATTAATAGCTTAAATGAAAATCAAAGTATATTATTTCCCTTTTGTTTATATTTTCTTCTTTTTTGTGTGGTTTTTAACCTTTTTTTGATTCTCCCTTCACAACATGAATAACAGAAATGTTTATCATGATCATACAAACATAATCTATATCAGAGATTGCTTATGATCTTAGAAAAAGGGCAGAGAAGGAAGGAGGCAGAAAAACTTAGAACTCAAAATCTTACAAAAACAAATGTGAAAACTATCTTTACATGAAATTGGGGGAGGGGGGAAATAAAATACTATTAAGTAAAAGGAAAAAAGTTTATAAAATCCTCTCCTTAAAAACAACTACTTACCTGATAAAATCCTTTCTCTAAAACAACTCCTTACTTGTGCTACCCTAAACAAGCATTACTACCTCATTCTGGGTCAGTTATAAAATAACATATACATCAATTTAAAAACATCTATTGCTCTGCAATCTCTTTTGGAACATCTATCTTGTATCTTATAAAAGAAAAAAACACCAAATATGGTGGTGGAATATAAGCTTTAGATTTTTTTTTTCTCTATTATTTACTGTGTCACCTTAGGAAGATAAGGTGACCTCTGTGTCTCAGTTCCTGTTCAGTTGTTCGTTGCTGTCATTTTTCAGTCCTGACTATGCATGACCCCATTTTGGATTTTCTTGGCAAAGATAATGAAGTAGTTTGCCATTTCCTCCAGTTCATTTTATACATGAAGAAACTAAGGCAAACAAGGTTAACTTATTTGCCCAGGGTTACACAGCTAGTAAGTGTTTGAGGCCAGATTGGAATACAGCAAGATAAGTCTTCCCAATTCCAAGCCCAGTGCTCTATGCACTGTGCTGTCTTGCTTACTCATAAAACAGGTCCTTTACTGTACCTCAAATCATTACATAACATACGGAAATTAAAGAACTTTGTACAGTCCTATTTATGAGTATATAAAGTAGTAGTATTACTGTAATATGCCAAAACTTTGGAATCTTTAAGTTTCTATCTATACTTAGCACGAAAACTAAAAAGTTAAGTGATTTGATTGCATCTGTACCATTATGAAGTTATCAAAATTCTAAATTGACAGTGCATGCCTCTCAGTTGAAAAGCCATAAGAAAACTCAAAAATCATTTATTCAAAAACTTTCCAAAAGTGTTTTTGACAATTCCCTATTTGAATATTTTAAGTCTCCATACTTTATTCTTCTAGTTCAAACCAAAAGAATGATAAATTAAAATTCATGAACTCATAAATATCCAAACTTCTTTTAAAAACAGCTATGTTTAAAAAAAAAAAAACAACCCACAAAAAACAATTGGTAAAAATCTTCCATAATTCATGATTTCAAAGTATACTTCAAGAAAGCAATATATATACTCATATCCAAACTCAAGTTTCTACAGCTTAAATACCAACAATGTTACTCAACAGCTGTGAAACAATTTGAAAGAGTAAACAAAGCAAAGCATTGAGCTGCCATAATCAACACTACAGAAGACAAAACAAGAATACAATTGATTTGCTCTAAAAGAAAATCTTGCCCATTTGATGGCATCATAAAACACAATTATTAGAGAAAAATATTTTCACTTTTTGCCCCCTTTAGGCCTTTTTACACAGTTATTCAGGCCCATTCTGATCCTCTATGACCCTACAAAATTGCTCCTTACAAATTTTACATTTCATACTAGTTGACTACATCCCTTTCCTTTTGAAAAAGTTTCAAGCTCTTAGTTCCAAAGCTTCCTATAAATGCTATGATCCCTGAAGAATCTTTGTGCTGTTTTTGTTCAGTTTTATGACCACATCTGCCATCTACTTTTCATTGATAAATGAACTACCTATAACAATAGCTTTTGACTCATTCTATTATTATTCAAACTACCATCTGTCCTGTTTTTGATGTTATCCCAAGTTAAATAATAATTCAAAGATTCTATATAAATTGGAGGTTTTAGTTAAATTTCACAAAAAGTAGTAGTATATGGTAGTGAGATGACAAGCAATAATTTCATAAGAGAGTAACTTAAAATGGTTCAAATTGATGAAGACAGTAACTTTTATGAAGTAAAAATTTCTCTGGCAAAATGGATGGCTGAGAAGAAAGAAGATTTAGACATCATCCTCTATAAACTATAACACTTATTTAATCATTCAGTGATTCTCCAAAGATGTCATCCTCTCAAAGGTTATTAATTTAACTTTGGTAATTAAACCTAGATAAAGATTTAAAGTGTTTAAAAAGCCTTACTTATGTAATGTTTCTTAATGTTTTTTAAATTCTCTAAGCATTATTGTAAACTATTTTTAAGATGGTTTCAAAGTTAATTAAAACTTTTAATAAGAACAAGGCCTTTTATGACCTGCCAGCTGGTAAATAGATTCCACATTCATTACTCTTGAGACTTACAAAAAAATACAGTAGACATCAAGATTTTTCTTTAACTAAGATCAACTATGGTTGCCAGTTGTGTTAGAAGTTTCATGTTTACTATCCTCATCCTCTCAAAGCTACACATTTATAAAGTGTCAAAAATCAAATTTGCCAAATAAAAAGGAGATTGTGAGATGTGTGTGGGTTTTTTTTAAAGAATATTTCAGGGGATAATGCAGAATGTTGGAGGAGATGTGGGAAAATTGGAACACTGATAACATTGCTGGTGGAATTGTGAATACATCCAGCCATTCTGGAGAGCGATGTGGAACTATGCTCAAAAAGTTATCAAACTGTGCATACCCTTGGTCTAGCAGTATTACTACAGGGCTTATATCCCAAAGAGATCTTAAAGAAGGGAAAGGGACCTGTATGTGCAAGAATGTTTGTGGCAGCCCTTTTTGTAGTGGCCAGAAACTGGAAATTAAGAGGATGCCCATAAATTGGAGAATGGCTGAATAAATTGTGGTATATGAATGTTATGGAATATTATTATTCTGTAAGAAATGACCAGCAGGATGGTTTCAGAAAGGCCTGGAGAGACTTACATGAACTGATGCTGAGTGAAATGAGCAGGACCAGGAGGTCATTATATACTTCAGCAACAATACTTAATATGATGATCAATTCTGATGGACGTGGTCCTCTTCAACAATGAGATGAACCAAATCAGTTCCAATAGAGCAGTAATGAATTGAACCAGCTACACCCAGTGAAAGAACTTTGGGAAATGAGCATGAACCACTACATAGAATTCCCAATCCCTCTATTTTTGTCCACTTGCATTTTTGATTTCCTTCACAGGTTAATTGTACACTATTTCAAAGTCCGATTCTTTTTGTACAGCAAAATAACTGTATGGACATGTATATTTATATTGTATTTAACATATACTTTAACATATTGAACACGTATTAGTCAATCTGCCATCTCAGGGAGAGGGTGGGGGCAAGGAGAGGAAAAATTGGAACAAAAGGTTTTGCAATTGTCAATGCTGAAAAATTACCCATGCATATATCTTGTAAATAAAAAGCTATTAAAAAAAAAAAAAAAACTTCTATGGCTTCCTTCAAGACCATGCAAATCAAACTTTCCACAAGTTTCCAGATATTCTGTCATACACACACACACATACACACACACACACAGACACACACACTTCCAGTACTTTCTTTTTGAAATTATCTTCCATTTACATCATATATCATTTGTATAAGCATAGTGAACTCCTGGGGGACAGAGACAACTTATCTGAACTCCTTGTTTTGGATCTTCCCTCTTCAAATTCATCTTCCACACAGTTCCCCACCCCCCAAAAAAAAAACCCTTTTTAAAACCCAGGCCTCACCATGTCATTCCCTGCTCAAGAATCTTTCATTGCAATTGATACATACTCCTCACATTTGATATTTAAAACTTTTCTAAGTCTGATGCTCCAACATTCTAATCTTATTTTACATTAATACACTTCATGCACCCAATATTCACCTAAACTCCTCTCCTTGATATTCCCAAACCTCACATTCATCTTCCATCTATATGCCTCTGCACAAAATTGTCACCAGGCCTGGAATGTACTCCCTTACCACATTCACCTCTTAAAAACTTTAGCTTCTTTTAAAAGGCTCTGCTCTGTGGACTGAAGTCTTTTTTGATTGATCTAGTTACTAATGCTCTTTTCTTTCTAAAATTATCCATCCAATACCAAACCAAGTAAATGTACACTTCCAGTGCAATGTAATCCTCTACAGGGAAAAATTCATCTTTTGTATTTATAGATCTGAAGAACATGAATACTTATACATAAGGATGGAGACCAAATCTGTGATTTTATCAGTGAAAGGAAATCTCAGGAGAGGAAATTCTCTTTTTTTATTCAGAGGAAATTCTTCAAAATTCTCTTACAATGCAAAACAGTAAATGAATTACAAAGCAACTTGCACCAGAAGTGGGTTTTGAAGCCAGGTCCTCTTGATTTGCTAAACTGAGTTTTTATTTTTATGACAATGTTGGTAAGAAACATAGACATCCTTTATTTTAAACAGAAACCCATTAAAAATGAATTATCACATTTATGGGCTATTTTAACTTGACAGGGGGAACTTAATGATTTAACATTTAATGAGTATTTTATTCTGTCATGTGAAGCATCAAAACAATGTCTGCATAATTATTTTTATTTGTATGATCATCAACTACTTCCCAAAGCAACTTGATAATCAAGGATTTAACTACTTACTGTGTATCAGGCACTAGGTTAAGTGCTAGGGATGGAAAAAAAAAAAAAACAGGCCTACTCTTGAGAAGCTTACATTCTACATGTTTTTTTTTTTTTTTTAAATTTTTTATTGATAGAACCCATGCCAAGGTAATTTTTTACAGCATTATCCCTTGCATTCACTTCTGTTCCAATTTTTCCCCTCCCTCCCTCCACCCCTTCCCCAAGATGGCAAGCAGTCCTTTACATGTTGAATAGGTTATAGTATATCCTAGATACAATATATGTGTGCAGAACCGAACAGTTTTCTTGTTGCACAGGGAGAATTGAATTCAGAGGTATAAATAACCCAGGAAGAAAAACAAAAATGCAAGCAGTTTATATTCATTTCCCAGTGTTCTTTCTTTGGGTGTAGCTGCTTCTGTCCATCTTTGATCAATTGAAACTGAATTAGCTCTCTTTATCGAAGAGAACCACTTCCATCAGAATACATCCTCAAACAGTATCGTTGTTGAGGTATATTTGTTGAGGTATATAATGATCTCTGGTTCTGCTCATTTCACTTAGCGTCAGTTCATGTAAGTCTCACCAGTCCTCTCTGTATTCATCCCACTGGTCATTCCTTATAGAACAGTAATATTCCATAACGTTCATATACCACAATTTACTCAACCATTCTCCAACTGATGGGCATCCATTCATTTTCCAGTGAGAAGCTTACATTCTAACGAGTGAAATGACATGTACATAAAATTATATGATACAGGTAGAGTAGATACAAGATAGCCATGGAGGCAAAAGCAACAGCAGTCAGAAAAATCTGGAAAGGCCCTCTGCAAAGGGTAAAATTTGAACTAATTTTTTTTCATTCAACAGTATTTTACTTTTCCAAACAAATGTAAACATAAATTTCAACATTTATTCTTGTAAAATTTTATGCTGAACAGAGTCTTGAAGGAAGCCAGTAATTTTAGAAGATAGAAGTTAGGAGAAAAAATATAGGGGGAAGGGCTGGTACAAAAGCACAGAGAAAGAATATGAAGTGAGAAGAGATTATCATGTGTCAGGACTAGGAGGTGAGCCACCATGGCTGGACTATCAAGTATATGGAAGAGAATAATATGTTAGAAGACTGCAAAAATAAAAGAAATATGTCAATAATAAATAAGTTAGCTTACAAAGACCTTTACGAATCAAAACAAAGGTTATATTTGAACCTAAACATAAGAGATCCCAAACTCTTACATAAACTGATGCAAATTGAAATGAGCAGAATATTTTAGAAAGTAAAAACAAGACTGTATGATAATCAACTGGGAATGACTTATCTATTCCAGTAACTCAATGATCTATGAAAAGTTCTGAAAGACTTAACAATGAAAACTGCTATTCATCTCCAGAGAAAGAATTGATAGTGTCTCAATGCAGATCAAAACATAATTTTTTATTTTTCTTGTTTGGAGTTTTGGGGGAGGTAGTTGGTCTCTATCTTCTTTCACAACATGCCATGTCAAAATATGTTTTGCATAAATGCACCTTTATAATCTATATCAAAGTGCTTGCCTTCTCCACAAGAGGAGGGAATGGTGGGAAAACAAAGAACCTCTGTTATTAGGGGCGGGGGAAGAAAAACAAGCTGTTATTGCCCACCAGGACAAGTGCAAAGGACTTGGGTTATAGTAAACAGGACATGGTTAACCACATATCCAGGTGCAATGTGGAGCTTGCATCCTAGAAAACATGTTACCAGGAAGCTTGGGTCTTACTACATGTTTCTATTCCTTATTTTTCCTAAAATTTGGCCAAAGGTTAACAAGTAAACATTTCCTTTGAGAGGGTCTAACCAATAAGCAAAGAGTAAACATCTTCTACCACCACCACCCCTCCCCAGCCTTACTTTTCTCTATAAATACCTGCTTTGAAGCTCAGATCAGCCAGTCCCCTGATGCTGCTTGGTTGTGTCTTGCTTTATACAACAATCAAGTTTCTTCCTTTGAAAAAGCTATGTGGTGTCTAGGTAATTCTTACTTATTGAACCTGCTCTCCCACTGCAGTGGGACCCCAAAAAAATTGTAAAAATGAATGTTCAAACTGGCAGGGCAGGGAGGAAAGGGGAGATGATAAAATATTAAATGGGGGGGGGGGGGGAGAGAAGGTAAGAGCTCCCAGAATGGAATCAGGAAGATAAGGGTTTAAATTCACCAACATCTTTCATTTACTCCTATTACTACCTCTATTTAAAGTTCTACTTTAAGACATGAAAGATTTGCAGTTATATCACAGAAGAAAACACACAGATGAAATTGTGCATCATCAAAGTATTATAGTATTATAATGACTATACTGTAGTAATGCTTAACACACACACCCCCAAAAAAAACCCCACCTCATTATAGAACTTAACCACTTGTCAAAATAGTTGGCAAATTCCTTTAGTCAGTCACCATGCTATTTGTAAAAGAATTTTTTTTAAAAAATCATATCTCTGACTCACTTTTGAAAAGTTCTGATAAAGGCCTCATTTCCACAATATATTGAGAATTGACTTAAATCTATAAGAATATAAGCCATTCCCCATAAAGAGTCAAAAGATATGAACAATTTTCAGATGAAGAAATTAAAACCCTTTCTAGCCATATGAAAAAGTGCTCTAAATCACTACTGATGAGAGAAATGCAAATTAAGACAACTCTGAGGTACCACTACAAATCTGTTGGGAGGGGAGATGTGGGAAAACTGGGACAATGATACCAATTGGTGGAGTCGTGAACTGATTCAACCATTCTGGAGAGCAATCTGGAACTATGCCCAAAGGGTTATCAAATTGTGCATACCCTTTGATCCAGCAGGCTCTCTACTGGGTCTGTATCCCAAATAGATCATTAAAAAGGAAAAAGGACATGTGCAAAAATATTTGTAACAGCCCTTTTTGTAGTAGCAAGAAACTAGAAATTTAGTGGATGCCCATCAGTTGGAGAATGGTTGAATAAGTTATGGCATATGAATGTAATGGAATATTATTGTTTTATAAGAAACAATCAGCAGCAAGACGATTTCAGAGAGGCCTGAAGAGACTTACATGAACTGATGCTAAGTGAAGTGAGTAGAACCAGGTGAACATTGTGCAGAGAAATAACAAGATTATGAGATGATCTGATGGATGTACCTCTTTTCAGCAACGAAGGCCAATTCTAATTTATTAGTTATAAGTTATTATTATTAATTATTAGGTATAATTATAAGTTGTGAGAGCCAACTGCATCCAGAATGAGGACTATGAAGATTGAATGTGGATGATAACATTGTATTTTAACCTTTTTTTGCTGTTTGTTTTTTTTTTCTCATTTTTTTCCTTTTTGGTCTGATTTTTCTTGTTTAGCATGATAAATGTGGAAATATGTATAGAAGAATTGCACAAGTTTACCATATATTGGATTATCTGCTCTCTAGGGGACAAGGCAAAGGGAAGAGAGAGAGAAAAAAATTTGGAACATAAGGTTTTGCAAAGGTTAATGTTGAAAACTCTCTTTGCATGTGTTTTGAAAATAAAAAGCTATTATTAAAATAAATACATAAAGCTCAGAGAGACTGACTTGCCTAAAGTTTTATAGGCTGTACTACCATAAGTTTTTGACTGCAAAGCCAATATTCTTTGTGCTACACTATGTGTGTGTGTGTGTGTGTGTGTGTGTGTGTGTGTGTGTGTGTGTTTAAAACTTTTAGAGAAATAGTATAGCTTTCTGTCAAGAGGCTTCCTTCCTTCTCTTTTCCCCAACAGCAACAATCTAACCTTAACAGCTCAAGGCACCCTGACAATCCCATAATTCCTCTGGCAAGATTACTAGCAAACTTCCCTTTAGATAAAAGGACAAAATCAAAAAAACTTAAGATAATGAAGTAAACACTGGCTAGAGATGATCAGGTTATTTAACTTTGACAACAAAGGCAGATATCTGATCAACCCACCCATTGTGGGAAAAATGTGTGACTCAACTACTTCCCTCATCAGTTTTTGGATTTCTAATACATACACACACACACACACACACACACACACACACACACACAATGTATCAATTACTAGCAGAGATAAACTGGCTCCTGATTGTAGTTAAACATAACAAGGAAGAAAAAAAGGAGAGAGGGATAAAGAGAAAGATGAGAGAGAAAGAAAGAAATGTTATTTCCTAATGGTGTTACTGTATCTAAAAGGAGACACTTTCAAGAAATGTTTTATGCAAAGCCAGGCAAACCTAGCCAAATACAAATAAGCATAACTATTAATAAATAATCTGAAAAGAGGGGATACTATAGGGAAGGGGATAAACACTTACACTGCACCTACTATGTACCACCCATTAAGTGCTATAATAACAATAATAATTTTTTTATTAAAATAATTTTTAAAACCTATATTAAGATAACAAACCTTCTAGAATAGATATCTACCTCATTTCCTGTTAAATAAATAAGAAGAAATTATTTTAAGTTTATAGATCATAGACTTGGGAGTTGGATGAGAATTTTGAGATTATCTAGTCACCAGTACAATGATCCAAAACAATTTTGAAGGACATATAAAAAATGCTCTCCAGTTACAGAGAAAAAAAATTGATGGAGTATATTATAGACTAAAGCCTACTTCTTAAAAAAAAAAAAAAGCCTTTATTTTATTTGCAGTTTTTTTTTTTAAGCAGGGGATATTGGTTTGTGTTTTCTTTCACAATATAGTTAATATGGAAAGGTTTTGCATGATTGCACATATAATCTAAAGCAAACTGTTTACTTTCTCAAAAAAAAAAAGGAGACAAGGGAGAGAATTTGGAACTCAAAATTAAAAAAAAATAAATGTTTAGAAATTGTTTTTACATGTAATTGAAAAAATATTAAAATCTTTTCATTTAAGTTAAAATATTTTTTTAAATTTGCAGAAAAGCTTATAGCTGTTATAGCAGCAATAAAGATTGATAATGGCAGGAAATGACCAAAAATATGAGAGATAGACACGGACGACACATTCACACTCCCCCCCCCCCCCTCCCTCTCTCACACACACACACACAAAATTGTTTCATGGGGCATGTCCTGTTTCAATTTAAAAAAAAAATTAAATCCAACTAACTTGCTAAATCTGCACAATAATCCTTGGAGCTAAGTGGTGTTATTAATTCCTATTTAACAATTAAGGAAAATGAAGCAAACAGCAATTAAATGACTTTCTTAGGATCACAGAGCTAGGAAATGTCTGAGGAGAAGTTTGAACTCTAGTCTTCCTGACTCCAATCTCAGAGTTCTATGAAAAATTACAGCAAAGGTAGAATTAAGCATCAAATTAAGAATAAAAAGGGGGGATGGAGATATGAAATTTGCAGAAGGCTGAAATTATAATAATTCAAACCTGATCTGCTTAAACAAGCTGCTGACTTCTAGAAGAACAAACACTTATCATTGTTTTCTTGAAGTTTAACCAATGAAAAGAATGACTAAATGCACCTACAAACAAACTCGATAGCAGCTGACCTCTTTGCCAAAAGAAAAAAACATAGCCATCAAGGGAAACACCAGTTAGGAACACAAATTCGTTTGTTGTTTTTTCCACAAACTCATTTGTAAGAAGGAGGAAGATAATCAATTTGAACTCATTAAGTAATTACTATGTGCCAGGCACAATGCACACTAGGATACAAAGACAAATGAGAAGTGAATCTCTGATCTTGAAAACTTTACTTTCTATAAGAAACAGTATAAATGTATTGCTTACTACATACAAAATAAATGTAAGGTAGTTTGGGAAAGTGAGATGGAATAACAGAATAATCTCTTAAAAGAGCAAAAGACAGTTGACAGGAAAACACTTCAGAGACCTTGGATTGAGATTCAATTAAAAGAAGAACATATGTAAATAAAGCTAAAAGAAAGAGAAAACAAAAATGATGTGAAATGGAACAGATGTAATGTTCTATAATCTATTTATTCTCATTAACAATGTCAGCAGAATCACACAGTTGGACTCTTACCATTCTACTACCAGATATACCATTAAGAAAAGGGGCAATGAAACAAGATATGAAAGACCAGTTAAATCTCATCAAATACATATGAAAATGGAGAAAATAATTTTAAAATATTACTATAGCAATTTATAAATATTAATTTAGTGCTATTAAAACAGCATAGCTCTTTCATATGTATTTTAGCTCTAACTACCCTAATCATCCTGTAAAATAGGCATAATATCTAGTGTTCTCCCTCTTTTCAGAAGAAACCAAGGCTTAAATTAATTAAGCAATTGATCCAAGGTCACAGCCTAGTAAGCATCAGAAATAATATTTTAAATCAGGCCTTCCTGACTCTTAAATCTAGCATTCCATCCGTAACAACATATTGCCTCTCTTTAAAAGGAATTTCAGGGATCAATTTTAAGAATCTACAAATCACAAAAGAAATATAGTACAACAGCAATATCAATATTATAAATTATATCAATTCTGATAAAGATGACTCTTTCCAACAATGAGATGACTGATGCCAGTTCCAATGATCTTGTGATGAAGAGAGCCATCTACACCCAGAGAGAAAGGACTGTGGGAACTCAATGTGGATCATAACATAACATTCTCATTCTTTTTGATGTTCATTTGCATTTTGTTTTCTTACTCATTTTCTTTCCTTTTTGATTTGATTTTTTTTTTTGTGCAACAAGAAAATTGTAGAAATATACACATATTTGATTTAATATGTATTTTATTTTTTTTAATTTTATCTTTTTTATTATAGCTTTTTTACTAACACAACATATACATAGGTAAATTTTCAACATTGACCCTTGCAAAAACTTCTGTTCCAACTTTTCCCCTCCTTTCTTCCACTCCTTCCTCTAGACAGCAGGTAGTCCCACACAAGTTAAATATGTTTAACATACATTTAGACATGTATAATATACATTGGATTGCTTGCCATCTAGGGAAGGGGGTTGGGGAAAGGAAAGGAAAATCTGAAACACAAGGCTATGCAAGGATCAATGTTGTCAAATTATCAGTGCATATATTTTGGAAAAAAAAAAGAAAAGAAAAGAAAAAATCAAAAAGAAAAAAAAAGAAAAATAGTACCAAAAAATGATGACCAAGAAGATGTCAGCAACTACTGCAATATATACCTGCTTTATCATGTCTCTATAAAATCTTTATGGAAATGGTTTATTAATTCCCAAATGATAACTGTTTAAGCCTTTGGGGGAAAAAAAAGCAAGCAAATTTTTCCAAATCTTCATTTCTCTTCAGGTTTCCCTAAGGACTTTCAATACTATGTCCATAAACGTCTTCAACTTAGGAGGTCACTCCAACCCAGGAATTCATACATAGGAAATAATCCTCAGATCCTGCAGCATCTCCCTCTGATTGGATGGCTCTTCCTAGACCCTCCATTAAATTAAGAAGCCCAGACCAGCCAAATGTTCAATCTTTCTAAATTATTTCTACTTACTAGCTTTTCAGTTTCCTTTTATATGTTGTTTTCCTCAATAAAAAATAAATTCCTTATTTATTTTGCGTGACTACAATTACTTGTTATTTTTATTTTATTTTTTGCCTTCCTGATGGTTGCGAGGAGAGAAAGAGGGAGTGAAAGAATCCAAAAATTTGTTTAAAACTATTTTATTTTATAGCCACTCTTTTTGTGATGTCTAAGAATTGGAAATTAACCAGAAAAACTTAGATTTACATAAACTGACACAAAGTGAACTGACAAGAACCAAAAAAATACTATATACACCAAAAGCAATTATGCAATGATCAACTATGAACTTAGCTCTTCTCAGCAATACAATGATCCAAGACCATTCCAAAAGACCCACAATGGAAAATGCAGAAAAAGAACCAACAGAACTAAATGCAGATCAAAGCATACTGTATTCAGTTTATTTTTTTTCTAGCTTTTTTCCCTCTTTTGTTCCATTTCTTCTTTCACAATATAACTAATAAGGAAATATAATTTATAGGACTGCATATATATAACCTATATATAACTGTTTACCATCTTAGGAAAAGGGGAAGAAGAAAATTTGGAACTAAAATTTTTATTTTAAAAATGAATATTAAAAATTATCTTTATGTGTAATTAGAAAAAATAAAATACTATTTAAAAGGATATATATATATACACACACACACACATACACACACACACACACACACATATATATATATATATTTTTTTTTTAATTAGAAATTGAGGGAGACAGAGCCAAGGGGGAGTAGTTAAGATAGGGTAGGTAAGAAGAGGTAGATATGAAGGTAAGGACTTGACCAAGTTCTCCCCCAGACCCCTCCAAATACCTTTAATGACTCTAAACAAATTTTACAGAGTCAGAACTCACAAAAAGGCACAGTGGAACAATTTTCTAGCCAAACGTGGCTTTCCATCAGGGTGGACTTGGAGTACAACAGATGGCAGCAGCACAACCCAGGTCCCAGGAAAGGGCAACAATCTTCAGATTCATGAGCCCACAAAGGCCAAGGACAATTCAATAAGAAAGGGCATAAAGGGAACCCCAGCCCAGGATTGAGCATTGGAAGCCATTAAATAAACATCTGCCACAGGAGTGAGGTCCTCAGCAACAGCAGCTTCTACAGATCTCAGCTCACAGGTTGAGGGAGTCAGACAACTGGACAAAGGGAGATTTGCTGGCACTGTGGCAAGACTCTGTAGCTTTACCCATATTAAGGTCTGGGTAGCAATAATGGCTCATAGTGTGGGTCCCTAGAAAAACCTCTGAAAACAGTTGCACAAAACCCCTTAAGGTTGAGGCTTTGCACCCTTCATTCATCCTGGAAACAGAGCCCCACCTTACCAAAGCGTTAAAAGCCAAGTAATAGGCTGGGGAAATGAGTAAACAACTGAAAAAGATTACTATGGTGACAAATGATAAAAATATATATTCATCAGATGATGATAAAGTCAAAGCTCCCCCCACCAAAGTCTTCAAGAAAAGTAAGAATTGTTCTCAGGCTATGAAAGAGTTCAAAAGGGATTTTGAAAATTAAGTAGGGGAAAGAGAGAAAAAGAGAGAGGGGGGGGGAGGAGGAAAAATTGGCAAGAGAAATGAGAATGATGCAAAAGCAAATACAAAAAGCTAATAAGAATGCCTTAGAATGCAAAACTGGCCCAATGAGAAAGAAGGTACAAAAGCTCTGTCTCCTCATCTGATTTAGTTTTTGGATACTTTTCAGATTCTACCTTCTGTAGGAGGACTTTTCTATCCACCCCCTTCTCATTCCTAATGCCTTCTCTATCCTTCCCATCCCCCTCTTTCTCTGAGACTAATGGTTTGTCTCCTTGCCACAAGTTTCTCCTCTCCAGTCCAGTTTCCATTCAACTGTCAAAATTGAGCTTCCTAAAGTGCATGTCTTGACCATATGTCATTCCTCAATTCAATGAACTTCATTGACTCCCTATTACCTCTAGGATCAAATTTTTTTTTTAACATTCAGAACTCTTCATACCTCTCCCATCTCTGCCTTAGTCTTTTTATACCTTACATCCCCTACCACATATTCTGCAGTCCATTGACACTGGCCACTTTGTTTTTGCTATACCAAACACTCACTCTGGGCATTTTCACTGGCTGTCTCTCATGCCTGAGAAGGCTCTCTTTCCTCATCTCTGACTCCTGGCTTTCTTCAAGTCCCAGCTAAAATCCAGCTTTCCCCAGAGATCCTTCCAGATATCTTTAAATTGTGATGGTTTTCCTCTGATGATAAACATAATGCTTGGCACATAATAGGCAATTTTTATTAAATGATTATTGAATGAAATCCATTTTGAATATCTTTCTCCTTATGATCTGTGCTCCTCCTCTTACACACTTCACATAATGCTTGATACATAAGTATTTAACAATAACTCTTGATACAAAAATATAAACTAAAATATTAGGAAAAAAACTGATAGATAATGAAAACTAGTCTTCCCACCTTTGCAAGTCACCCAGTATCAAGGTCTTATGATGTTAAAACCAGTATTTTTCCTATCATACCATACTTTTGGGCATTTTTTTTAAACCAAAAGTTGATTAATTACACAGACATAATCAGGAAATTATTCACAAAAGTAGTCAGCAAACATTATTATAATTGCTGACTATTTGTCAGGTATTGTGCTAATAATAAGCATGAAGAATATGGTATAAGCAGAAAATTCCTGTCCTCATGAAGCTTAGATTGCAAATAAAATAATGTTTTTTCCAATACATCTTAAAAACAATTTTAATTTTTTTTATTAGTTTTGAGTTCCAAATAAGATGGATTATTTGGGTTCACACCACATTTTTATAGTCATAACCGAATTAAGTTGTACCAGAAACATTAAGCTCCTCCAAAATTCTATTTTTTATTCATTATTTAAATAGCATTTGACATTGTGGAACAGAAATACCATCTTGAAGTTTCCTCAAACAGATGCATATGTTAAGGTTATATAAGATTTCATGCCAGATATGAAAATAACATATAACTTTCTTAATAATCTAAGTATCAACATCAATAAAAAGCATAGCACAGAGACACTGTTTACCTAAGGTGCATTCACCAACATCATAGACAATGTCCAAAGTAAAATCAAAATAAAAGAATTACCTAAATATCTTCAAAATATCTTATAAAGCAAATTTTTTCCACATGCAAGGAGAACTGTGTTAATTTCATTGAGCCAGGAAATGTTACAAAACCTCCAAGGTCCTTTAAAAGAGATTGGCCTAACTAACCACATGTAGAAACAAAGAAGACAAAAAAAAATTGCACATGGATTAGCACCTGCAAGTGAACAAGCAGCTGGTTCATGTATTTATTGCGCATAGATACTGCAGATGGACAATGAAATAGGCCCAGAAATTTAAAACAGGAACAGGCTGGGTGGGATTGCATTTGGGAAAATAAGTCATACTTTCAACAATCCCAGGCTACTTGATGCAAAAAAATAAAAATAAAAAATACTCTTTTTAAAAAACCAATATTTCCCCAAAAGAGATTCTATACAGATTAAAGTCACAGAACACTAATTAAAAAAAAAAAATCAGAACTGCAAGTGACACAAAAATGTTAAAAGGAAAATAAATTGCAAATGTGAATAGTCCATAACATGTTAAAAACAATGTCATAATCAAAAGGTTGTGTAAAAGACATTACCAAAGATATTGATGGAAAAAAGATGAACTGATGTAGCAAATGTGAGGGAAAACAGATAAAATAGTCCAGGTATGACACAAACAACCAAAAAAATATTTTTTAAGAAAGTAAGAAAGGCATCTAGAATGTCAAAGAGATCCTTTATTAGAGATCATCAGAAAAACATGAACAAGAATCACATGAAATGGGATACACCTGAAAAGGCTGACATCTGAACCAATGGAAGAAGTATCCACATAGCAAACTTACAGATTCACTGAAATATTAAAGTACTATATAACATTATACATGATTTGAAGATTTCATGAAGAAAATGGTATTTGAGCTGAATTTTGAAGTACCAGTCTTTCAAAAGAAGAATAAAGAATGCATTCCAAGAACAGAAAAATGGGAAGAGAGTTATTGAACCACTTTGAAGGAAGGAAGCAGGGTACTGCTGGGTAAGAACATGAACATTCAAGAAGCATCTCATATTGGGTTCTATTCAATTTTGCAATTTGGGCAGCATGATAGGCAACATCAAGAAAACATCTTCTCTAAGTCCTCAGAACCACATTTCCTAAACAAAATATTGTAAAGAGTACTGACTTTGTAGTCAGGGATTCTAGGTTGAAATCCTACACCTTAGCTTTTTGGATAATACTAAAATCAAACTCTTACCGTTGAAATCCTGCTTCAGGCATTTAATTAGCTGTGTGATTATGAACAGGTCATTTAACCTTTGAAATACTCAATTTCTGCATAAATAAAATTGGGATAATACCTGTAAATGATTACCATTTTGAATCAGGCTTACCTCAAGCTGGTTGTTCAACTTGGAATTGAAAGGAAATGAAGCTCTCACAGAAAATCTAATACTTTAACAAAAAAGAAATTTATTTAATAGCATGGAAAAGATATTCAGAAAGGATATAGGATTCAACAAGGCACAGCCTTTGAATTTGCCAGTCTTAGCATCTATTCATTGGAGAGTGTTAGCGTTGAAGAGTCCCAACTCCTCCAGCACCGGACTTTTACACTGTGTCAACCAAGAAAGAAGCTACATCCACTGTTTAGGCCTAAGTCCTCTAAAAAAGTCTCAAAAGACAGTTTTGTTGTTTTTTAGGGGGAAAATCATATGGCAAGGATTTTCCATTCTTTAAAGATCTTGTTCCTATCACAGTTGTGAATAGGAAACAGCTTTCCAAACATTAAATTGTTACATAAGCATGAGTCATTATTACGTTTGTGAAATGAAGCAAAATTTGTGGGTTATTTACATCGTTTCTGAGATGCCCTTAGATCCTGTGACCTTTGGACACAAGAAAAAGCTGGTTTCCTGCTCTTTTGTTCTGCTACAAACAAATAGCTGTCTCCTCCAGAGCTGTTTCTGTACTAGACTTCAGAGTTTTGGGGCCTTATCCTTCCTTTCTGGATAGTTTGCTCCCCACATTCTCCCCTACCCTCACAGACCCGACTCAATGCTTTGACAATTTTCTTAACTGTATATAGCTTAATATAGTAATATAAGTAGCTGATGTGTAAGATTTATGGATATTCTCATTTGATTCACATTACTATTGGCCCCATTTTGAGTTGAAGAAACTGAGGCTCAGAGAAGTTAAGAGTCTTATTAAAAGTCAAAGAGATATTAATTGTCTGAGGCAGGATTCTACCCACTATGCCCAAAGGAATGAATCTGAGTGCTGGTTCAGGATTCTTTCACTATTCCAATAGTATGGGCTTGGTATTCCTTCAACTTCCCTACCTGCAGAATTAGGAAATTCTTTTTGAAAGCTCATACTCATTACCAACTGTTCCCTAGTTTCCCCCACAGATATGCAGGAGAAATAAAATACTGGTAATTCTCCTTTAATTTATCCCATGCCTTTCTACCAAAGATGTTCAATTGTAACCATTTCTGTGACATCATTTAGGGTTTTCTTGGCAAAGGTATTGCAGCGATTTGCTATTTCTTTCCTCAATTCATTTTACAAATGAGGCAAACAAGGCAAACAGGATTAAGAGACTTACTCAGGATCACAGAGCTATTACGTATCTGAGATCAAATTTGAACTCTTTCTCTTGGTCTGGTGATCTATTTTGCCACTTAATTATCCCACTAACGATGCAACAGAATGCAAAAATACTAAAAGTTCCTAAGAAGCTAAGGGGGAGGATAAATCTAACTTGTTCTAAATAATCAACTATATTTAACTTAAGAGTTTGATTGTCATATTTTCATTATCCAGGAAAAGCTCTCCATGAAAAAATTGTTTTGTTTTTTTTTAAATAAGATTCATTTAATACCACTAATGTACCTATTGTGGATTAAATCCCATTTCCTGAAAATTAATGTGGCCTGTGGAGTTAAGACAGTGGGGTAGCAAGAAGTACAGACTAACTGGCCCATCAAATCTCCAAAGATCTAGAAAAGATACATAACTAAATTCTGATAAGGAAACCCAAGAAAAATGACAGTGAGTCATTTTTCCAGGCCTAGGATGCTTGGGAAAGCAGAGATCTACACATATTAGGGAGAGTAGCCAGAAGCATGCCAGAAATGACAGACCAGGAAGTGAAAGAGAACTGAGACTAGGCCAGAGGTCAGTAGCAGTGGAACAGAAAGTGATCCCAGGGGATGGATGGCTAAGCTGGCACAGGGGGCAGGGAATATGTGCCACTGAGCAGCTCTGTTACTTCTTAAAACAGTTGTAGGGCAAGACCTAGCTAAGTACTAAGCAAGGAACAATTTCAAGAATCAAACAGTGGTGTAGCCACCTGTCAGATTGGCTAAGATGACAGGAAAAAATAATGATGAATGTTGGAGGGGATGCGGGAAAACAGGGACACTGATGCATTGTTGGTGGAGTTGTGAACGAATCCAGCCATTCTGGAGAGCGATCTGGAATTATGCCCAAAAAGTTATCAAACTGTGCATACCCTTTGATCCAGCAGTGTTTCTATTGGGCTTATACCCCAAAGAGATACTAAAAAAGGGAAGGGGACCTGTATGTGCCAAAATGTTTGTAGCAGCCCTGTTTGTAGTGGCTAGAAACTGGAAAATGAATGGATGCCCATCAATTGGAGAATGGCTGGGTAAATTGTGGTATATGAATGTTATGGAATATTATTGCTCTGTAAGGAATGACCAGCAGGATGAATACAGAGAGGCTTGGAGAGACCTACATGGACTGATGCTAAGTGAGATGAGCAGAACCAGGAGATCATTATACACTTCGACAACGATATTGTATGAGGATGTATTCTGATGGAAGTGGATTTCTCTGACAAAGAGACTTAACTGAGTTTCATTGGAGAAATGATGGACAGAAACAGCTACACCCAAAGAAGGAATACTGGGAAATGAATGTGAACTATTTGCATTTTTGATTTTTTTCCCGAGTTATTTTTACCTTCTGAATCCAATTCTCCCTGTGCAACAAGAGAACTGTTCGGTTCTGCAAATATGTATTGTATCTAGGATATACTGCAACATATTTAACATATAAAGGACTGCTTGCCATCCTTGGGGGGGGGGAGGGGGAAGGAGGGAGGGAGGGGAAAAAACGAAACATAAGTGATTGCAAGGGATAATGTCGTGTAAAAATTATCCTGGCATGGATTCTGTCAATACAAAGTTATTATTAAATAAAATAAAATTTAAATAAATAAATAAATAAATTTAAAAAAAAAAAAAAAAAAAAAGTGGTGTAGCTTTGATCCCAGGAGGGAGAACTTGTTTATAACCCATAGCTCAGGACAGAAGAATATCTACCACTACCACTAATGTACCTGTTGTGGATTAAATCCCATTTCCTGTGATTTACTGGCAATTTAAATGAAATAAATAAATATTTCCAAAAATATAAGATGCTCAGATAAAGTAAAACAAAAATAAATGGATTCACAAGCAAATTCTACCAAACCATTTAAAGAACAATTATTTCTAATAGTAAACTTTAAAAAAAAAAAAAAAAGAGAAAGAGAGAAAAAGAGGGTGTCTTACCAAATATCTTCTATCACACAAATATCTTGATATCTAAACTATGAGAGAAAACAGAGAAAGAAAACTATAGACCAATAATGAAGACTGATGCAAAAATTTTTAAATAAAGTATTACCAAGAAGACTACAGCAATATATACTATAATCAAGCTGCATTTATACTAGGAATGCAGGGCTGGTTCAAAATTAATAAAACAATGAATATAAATGACCATATTAATAACAAAAACAAATAAGAAAAAAATCATGTGACTACATCAATAGATGAAGAAAAAGCTTTTGACAAGATCAATACCCCTTCCTATTAAAAACACTAGAAAATTTAGGAAAAGTTTTCCTTGAAATGAAATGATAAGTGGTAGCTATCTAAATAAAACCAAGAACCAGCATAATCTATAATGGAGATGATAGAGTCCTTTTAAATAAGATAAATCAAGAATGGGCATTATCACTATTACCATTTTATATAGTGCTAGAAATGCTATCTATAACAGTTTAAGAGAAGAAAAATAAATTCAAAAATAAGCATAGACAAAAAAGGAACAAAATATTCATTCACTTTTTTGCAGATATATATGATAGTTTTTTAGAGAACCCTAGTCAACTAAAAAAACCTAACTGAAACAATCAATCTTAGCAAAATGCTGATTTCAGAAAAGCCTGGAAAGCCTAATATGAACTGATGCTAAGTGTCATGAGTAGAACCAAGTGAGTATCATACACAACAACAACAGAATTATATTCTAGACTTGGCTGTTTTCAACACTGAAGTGATTCAAGGCAATTTCAATATACTTGTAATGAAATTGTCACCCAGAGAGAGAACTATGGAGACTGAATGTGGATCACAGCATAGCATTTTCACCATTTTGTTGCTGTTTATTTAGGTTTTTCCCTTTTGATCTGATTTTTCTTGCACAGCATGATAAATGTGGAAATATAGAAGAAATATACATGTTTAACCTATATTGAATAACTTGCTCTGTAAGGGAGGGAGAAAAATCTGGAATACAAAGTTTAAAACAATCTTAAAACTATCTTTGCATGTATTTTGAAAAATAAAAAATTATCATTATAAAAACAGCAATTTTAGCAAAATTACTGAACATAAAATAAACCCATACAAATCATCAGCATATCTGTATATTACCAAAAAAATTCAGAAGAGAAAGTTCATTTAAAATAATTACAGACAGCATCAATACTTTTAAGTCTGAAGGCACACATAGGAACTATATGAACACAACAGAACACTTTTTACACAAATAAAAGCAGATATAAATAGAGAGACATCAATCATCTAAAGGTAAGCCTAGCAAATACAATAAAAATAATAATAAAAATAATAAAAAAATAGTAAATACAATAAAAATAGTAAATTAATTGACTAAGTAACATACTAATCAAACTACCAAAAGATTACTTTAGAGAGCTAGAAAAATAATTTTTAAAGAAAGCAAAGGTCAAAAATATCAATGAAATTAAATGAGGGTGGGTAAGGAAGAGATGGGGCTGGCACACTAGATCACAAACAATACCAATACAATCATTAAAACAATTGATACTGGTTAAGAAATAGAATGATCATGTACTGAATGATCAGTACAACTAAATGATCAATTATACAATCTACAATAGATTGTAGAGGCAAATCAGCATATCAGTTTTTGATAAATCCAAAGATGCTAGTTAACTGAGGCAAGAACTATATAAAATAATGTAGTATTGCAGAAACTTGGTATAGACCAATGTCTCACAACACGTAGACCAATATCAAAGTGCTGATGATACATGATATATACAAAAGGATGACATCATAAACAAAGGAATAATGAAGAAAATTGCCTGTCAGATCTTTGAATAAGAAAGAATACCTCCTTAAAATAATCAAAGGATGACTCTTAGAACATTGCAAAATATTTAAAATTATTCAAATATGACCTCAGACTTTTTAGCTGTGTGACTCTAGATAAGTCACTTTACTCCAATTGCCTTAGCAAAAAAAAAAAAAAAAAAAAGCTAAAACCTTAAAAAAGCACACTTCAAATTCTTGTATGAGCTTGTATGATGAGCAAGGGAAAAATTAATGAGTCAGCACAAGCAACTTTATTTTTACATCTAATAGATCTGTTGCCTCCCACTCCTTAAGTAGCAATTTTTAAGGGACTACCAATGATGAAGAATAGTTATTAGAAGAGTGGCTAATCAACTCCACTAAATGGAAACATCAGGGTTTTTTTTGTTTTTTTTGTTTTTTTTTTTAAGTGTCTGCCTATCTTGAATACTTTTGCTTTACCCTTATATTGTTTTCTTAATATGAGTATGACTGTCTCAAAAGATGAGGAAGAACATATAAAGACTGTGATCTATAATGGTAGAGGGTGTAATCACAGAAATGAAATGACAGCATAGATCCCTAAAATAATCAAAGGATGACTGTCTTAGAATATTGCAAAATATTAAAAATTATTTTGTTTTTTTGCCTCCAGGATGTATTAATATTTTCTTAAATCTTATAGCACATATTTTGTAACTCTGATTTACATATATGCTTTATTCCCCCTATACTGTTAAGATCCTGGAGCTCCAGGAATCATTTATCTTTATCTTTCCCTCAACAGCCTAGGCACCCGACAAAATTTTATTGAATTATCATCAAATTCCAAGATGATATATAAATGAATATCAAATAGGATGGCATGCTCTTTGAGGACAGGACATATCATCTGAATACTCTGTAAATCTCATCACTTGCAATCAAACGTAAACAGTCTCTGAATTTAGTTTATTTTTCAGATTCATTTCACAAAACTCCCTTTCAGCACTGAATTACAATTAAAGTCTTTTAAACTTGCTGTTTCTCCAAGACTGGCATTCTATCACAAATCCCCAAATTATCAGGCTTTTTTACTTAAGTGGTTACATATTGAACACACCTATAGAACATTTATTCCTAGAGTGCAGTGTTTTGTTCCTTTTTCAATTTACAATGGGGGAGGGGAGTATCCCCACCACCTTGGACAGTTCCTTGCATTCAGTAGGCACTAAGTAATTATTTGTTTAAACAAATTAGACACACCATACTAAACATGTAGAACCGTGTGTACACAAATACTTAAGTGACTTGCCAAAGTTCTCACATTTTTAAGCAAAACTAAAGTATGTAATTTCTATGTTTAAAAAAAATTCCTAGAACAAAATTTTTATATTTAATAAAATGAATGAATAGGGTGAATGTGATCAGTTGCAGAAAATACTGAATTATGTGCAAAATTAGTCTGTAAATTAGAACCATAAAATTTAAAAAAAAATCAGGTACAGTTCCAAAACGTTTTGTTTTCAAGCAAATGCAATTTATATCAATATAAGTACATACCAATTACATCACAACCTGATAATTTAATATTACATTAAGTTAATATTTAATTTCCCTACAACCTACAATTATAGCTACATCCCAGGGGTCCCACCAAATGGCTGAATTGTGGTAAGGGAACAGATCTGAATTACCATCAAAATATAATTTCATTTTATATTTCCTCAAAATTAGTTTATCTGAATAGTTTAAAATTATTTATTACTTACTAATTACAATATCTACCACCCACTTCAAGATTCCAAAATATATCCCTATCTTCCTTCAAGTCTTAGCTAAAAATCTTACCGTCTGCAGAAAAGAAGCCTTTCTCAATCCCCTTTATTGGCTGATGCCCTCCCTCTAAGAATTCCTTCAATTTATCTACAATACATCTTATCTATACATAGTGATCTGCAATTTGTCTTCCCCTTTAGAATCCGAGGTCCTTAACAACAAGGACTATTTTCTTTCTTTGAACCCCCAGTGTTTAGTGCCTGCAACATATTAAGTAAACACTTAATAAATACTTGTTGACTTATTTTTATTAAAACTTAAGCATTGCAACTTAGAACGATCTAATCATTTGAAAAGTAGCAGGGGGAGTGGAGGGGAGTTGGAAATCCTCAAAATTAAAAAAAAATTCAAATCTTTGAAAAAGTGCAAATTTGATTATCATTTTTTACTATCAGAGAATTGTAAGGTAAGGTTATAGTACACAAGAAAAGAGTCAGGCCTTACATGAACTGATGCTAAGTGAAATGAGCAGAACCAGGAGATCATTATATACCTCGACAACGATATTGTATGAGGACATATTTTGATGGAAGTGGATTTCTTTGACAAAGAGACCTGAGTTTCAATTGATAAATGACGGACAAAAGCAGCTAAACCCAAAGAAAGAACACTGGGAAACGAATGTGAACTATCTGCATTTTAGTTTTTCTTCCCGGGTTATTTATACCTTTTGAATCCAATTCTCCCTATGCAACAAGAGAACTGTTCGGTTCTGCAAACATATATTGTATCTAGGATATACTGCAACATATCCAACATATAAAGGACTGCTTGCCATCTAGGGGAGGGGGCGGAGGGAGGGAGGGAGGGGAAAAAAATCGGAACAGAAACGAGTGTCAATATAAAGTAATTATTAAATAAAAATTAAATTAAAAAAAAAAGAGTCAGGCAATTATTTTAAGAAGTAAACTCTCACTTTCTAAGTAGTATGTTAACTACTAAAATCCTATAATATATTCTCATGAGAAAGATAGCCTTGCTAAGTTCAGAATTTTTTTAATGGCATTTTTTTTTAAAGTCTCATTAATTTTCAGACTTAATATTAAGTCTGTTGACTGGGACATTAACCAAAAAGATCATGCAAAGGGCTACTTGGGAGGAGAGATGTTAAAATAAACAAAAAAGTCACACCAAAATCTACAACTTTTTCAATTCCCATCTCCCCCCAGCATCTCTGGAGATATCAAACACTGCGCGCAGACAATTCTACAAACCTTTAGACAACTATTCAGCTACGAAGCTACTCCAAGAGATGAAGCGGAAAAACCTCTATTATCGCAACAAATTCAGGGTCTCAGCCGACCCCTTCTTCAGCAAGACCAAAGGAAACCAGCCTGCCATATGGCAAAGCAACGCCCCCATTCCACACACTCACATATCAGGGAGTTATCCCTGATTAATTTCAAAAGCTTATTTGCATTAGACTGCCGGCTCCCCAACCTCCAGCCCCTTCCCGGGGGATGGAGTGGGAAAATCACAGGCCACCTGTCTTTCCAGGAGCTTTGTATGGTCGGAGTCTGGAAGCAGCCCGGATAAGGAGGGGAAGATTACCCCCCCTTCTCTCCCCCCCCCCCCCCCGCACTCCCATCCCCGCATGGCTCTCTCACCGCCCCCCCCCCCCCCATTCTCTCCGTGGCCTCTCTCGAGCTCACCTGTGGGGGCACTGTCCAGGATGCGGAGATCGTAGGCCCCGGAGCAGCGATAGTTGGCGGCCGTACCGTTGTCCCACACCACCACCACCTCTTCGGGGCTCTCGAAGCTGCGAACGGTGCCCACATGGCCCTCGCCGCCGTCCTGCTTCCCCCACTTCCAGTCCGGGCCCCGGACCACCCGAGCCCCGACCCCTTCCACCATCACCCGGTTGTTCCGGGAGTTACTCATCGGGGCCCGGGCGGGGGGCTCCGCTGCTGCAGCCGGGGGGCCCGTGAGGGAACCGGGCCGAGGCCGTACGCTCGGCGGCGGCGGCTGCAGCAGCGAAGCCCGGGGGAGGCGGGGGTTGCTCAGCGGGGCGGTGGCGCGGTCACCTCGGCGAACGCACCCGCTCCCTAGCCGCCGCCGCGGCCGCTGCCACCGCCGCCCCGGCCCCCGCTCAGGCCTAAGCCCGGCTCCAGGCTCGGCGGCGGGGGGCTGCGAGAGGGAAGGGGGGCGTGGGCGGAGACTCCCCTGCTTCCTCCGGGCTCCGGAGCCAGGCTACAGCGACAGCCGCCAGGAGACAACGCTATCCCCCGACCAGGAGCGCCGGGGGCGGGCGAGCGAAGGGGAGCCTTCGCCCACAGAGGAGACGGGAGCGGCGGAGGGGAAACTTTGCAGCTGAGTTCTCTTGTCCCCGATCCCGTCTCGCCAAGGCCAGCTCCCAACAGCAGCCGCCGCCGCCGCCGCCACTGCCGCCTCCAGCTCCTCCCCGGCAGGAGACGGTGGCGGTGGAACCTCCCAGCGTCGAGCGAGCGCTTGCGGCCAACGCGTCCCTGCTCCCAGCCCCCGCGCGCACGACGACGCGCTCCGCCCTGCCGCGGCCTCTTCGCCGTGAGCTGCAGCGGAGCGACGGCAGCTCCACATCCGGGGACTGACGCACCGAACGCTGGAGTCGCTGCTTTTCCTGAGGGGAGAGGGAAGGGGGAGGAGATGTGGAAGCTTCCCGTAAGGTTCAAAGAAACGGGTGGGAGGTGCGAGGAAGAAAGAAGGAATTAAATCGATCAATTAAAAAAAAAAAATCTCCCAGGAGAGAACGATCACACATGCGCGCTGGACCGCTGAGTTTCGCCATAGGATTTGCCGGGGGATCGTTTCTGGCAGCGCCGGGTTGGGGCCCTGAGAAGCACCACCAAACAGCAGGCGTTTCTGCGGCGTCTTATTGGCTAAGAGCGGGAGAGGGCGGGGCTGTAGACGTGTCCTGATTTTTTTAATGGACTCTGTGGTAGATTGTCACGAGGTGAAAGGATAGTGACTATTTTTTCAAAACCAGCTACAGGACGTGTGGTCTGGCAAAGCCCTTGTTGAATTTTTTTTTTCTTTTTGAAATCGGAAACTTATAGAAAATGTGAGAATACTTTTGAGCATATACCTCGAGGACAGGGTTCTATACACACACACATCACACACAGATAAAGAGTTTCTAAATATACAAAACATTTGTAGCAGTTTTTTTCTTTTTACCTCTGTAACAGAACATTTGATTTTTATAGTTGTTTTGAGAACCAAGCACTTGACAAACTTTAGTTTGCAAAAAAAAACACGAAAAACTCCTAAATACTAAACCAAACCAAAAGCTTTTTTTAAATTTTTATCCTTTAAAAATATTTAAAATTCTTATTTAAAGCAGAAAGTAAGTAAGCATCTCTGTATTTCTCTGTTTTAATGGTATATTAATGTATCAAATCGCTATTATCTGACATGATGAAGTTATGGTTAATCTTGGCGGTATGAGAAAACCTCCATTACTGGCTCCATTTTCATTTTTCCCATGCTTAGTCTTTGAAATTCAACGTTTCACACACCGGCTCTGCATTCCCCTTGGGTGCATTTATCATTCTTGTATCCATCCAGGCCCCAGCTGTAACAGAAGATAATTTTGCTTCTTTGCTTTTGTTGTGCTAGTGGTTATTTTGCATCAATCTATTGTAATGTTTTTTCTCTTGATCTTTCCTCTGAACAAATAGAACTGCATTGTTTACAATTCCATATTTCAACAGATTCTCAGTAAACTTTTGGCCTTGAATATTTTCTTTCTGCTTACTAAAATTTCAATATCCTGTTAATCAATTAGATCAAATCCAGTTGACTATTATTTATTACTGGAGACATTCCCTTTCCCAAAAGTATTTACTCATCTCAATCAAATTTCCTAATTTCCCTTAAATAAATAAATAAAAGGGAAGATTTTATGAGCAGGGATATGACGTGGTCAGAATTATCCAGTGGAAAATATTTTGGAAGCTGTGTGGATGATTACTTGAAGAGAAGAGCTACTAGAAATAGGAATATCAATTAATAGATTGTTTCCAATATTCCAAATGAGAGAATTAATGTACTAATTCTAGTTCAGAAATCATGACATAGGATAGTTACTTTGTGAATGGAGGAAAAAAAGAATAAATGCAACAGATATGGAGTCACTCAAGATAGTAAGCTCCATATTGCCCTTTTTGAGTTTGAGATGACAATGAATCATTTAAATGGAGATGGCAATTTGTCCTTCGCTGAACTGGTTTCCAAGATAAAAGTAAATGCTGTTAATGCTAATGTTTCATCAAGAAACACATAGAGGAGTGGGATTATCACACAGACTTGAAGGACTTCTGTGTTGAAGGGTAGGAGATAGATGATAATCCCGCAAAGGAGACTGGAAAAAGAAGTTACTTAGAAGGAGAATCAGATTTTCCACTTGGCAATGGAAAGTATCTAAGGAGTGGGTGGATGATAATGTCAAAAGCCAAGTAGAATGAGAACTGGAAAGAGGTTACTGGATCTGTTAAGATACCTTTAAGAAAGTGCAGTTGCTGTAGAATTATTGGTTAGATAAAGGGAAAAATATAACATACCTGAGTCATATTATAAGTGAGGTGATACTGTGATCTCTCAGGAGCAGAAGAGAGAAGGGGAATAAGTGAGCTGGGGAGGGTGGGGAAGAGGATCAAAGAAGGGGAGGAAAAGGAAGGCCTTCTTTTGGTGCTGAGAGAAGCTTCGATTAATGAAAGTGAATCAAGAGAAATGTTCTGTGAAGAATGATGGAGACCATATGCTGAGTGTCATCTGCAATGATTGGTGTTTGAAAATTTGGCATTTTTCCTGCCTTGTGAAAAAGGGACTTGGAACTTCTAAGGGCAATGGCACCTGAGGGAGTAGGAAGACATGGACCAATGGAGGAGAGTTTGAAACAATGAGGAAGAAACATGACAAAGGGAGTGGTCCCAAATGGAAACTTAACAAAGTAATCTAAAATAATAGTTGGTCAAAGAACAAATCATGGAAACAATAATCATGTGAAAGGAATTGATAATGATAAAATAAGATATTAAAATTTCTGGGATACAGCTAAATCAGTCCTCAGGAGAAAAAAAATCATATCCCTATAAGCATGCATTAAGAAAATAAAGAGAGGATTATTTCCAGAGGCAGAGCCAAGATGGCAGAGATGACACACATTTCTCTCTGATCTCTTACAACCCTCACAATAATTACAAAATCCAGCCTCTGAATTAGCCCTGGACTGGCAGAACCCACAAATATTGGGAGAGCAACAAATTATCAGCAAAAGATAATTTTGAAGATCACCAGAAAAGGTCTGTTTCAACTGGAAACAGGAGGGAGGCAGCCTAACACAAACAGCTGAGCACACATACCAGCACAGACAGCGCAGAGTAGCAGAGTAGTGCAGACTCCATATGGCAGAGAATCTATGAGGAGGAATCAGCAGCAGTGTTGGCCACTCTGCCCTGGCTGCAAACCAGTAGATCAGCAGTTAGAAAACATCCAACAGAAACACAAAAGGTAAAAGTGAACCCCAAAACGCCAGAATCTCAAGGGACTTGGCCACGCCCACCCAGCACTGGGAGTGAATCAGCACTGACCCAGCATAGCCCCTGTGGCTTATAGAGGAAGCCACTGCTTTAGAGAAAGCTTGGAAACCCCCCACCCCCGCCCTAAAAGCAGATCTTAATTTAAAAAAAAAAAGAGTAAAAAAGTAAAGAGAACTTTACTGATGATAGACAGCTTTTATGGTAAAAGAGAAGAACAGATTTCAAACCCTGAGGAGACTAAAGGCAGATTGTCTGCCCCAAAAGGTGATATAACCTGGTCCCCATCACGCAAAGCTCTCCTAGAAAAAATTTAAAAGCATCTTAAAAGAGAGCTAGAAGAAAAAAGGAGAAAGGAAATGAAAACTTTGCAAGAAGGTTTGGAAAAGGCATATAACTCATTAAAAGACAGATTTGATAAAATGGAAAAAGAAAACAACTCCTTAAAAAACAGAATTTGTGAACTAGAAAAAGGAAATAACTCCTTAAAAAACAGAATTTGTGAAATGGAAAAAAATTCCATAGAACAAAACAACTCACTTAAAAATTCGATTGGACAAGTACAAAAAGAAATAAAAGTAAATGAAGAAAATAATTCACTAAAATTCAGAACTGAACAAATGGAAATGAATAACTCAATGAGATAAGAATCAGTCAAGCAAAACAACAACAACAACAAAAAAAAAATAGAAAAAAATGTAAAATATCTAATTGGGAAAACAACCAACCTAGAAAATAAATCTAGGAGAGACAATCTAAGGATTATTGGACTCCCTGAAATCCATGATAAAAAAAGAGCTTAGACACTATTTTTTAGGAAATCATCAAAGAGAACTGCCTGGATGTCATAGAATCAGAAGGTAAAATGACCATAGGAAGAATTGACCGAACTCCTCCTGAAAAGGACCCCCAAATTAAAACCCCAAAGGAATATCATGATTAAATTTCAGAACTATTGGACCAAGGAAAAAATATTACAAGCAGCTAGAAAGAAACAATTCAAATACTGAGAGCTAAAATAGAGATTATGCAGGACCCAATAGCTTCCATTTTAAAAGATCAAAAGGCCTGGAATCTGATATTCCAAAAGTGAAAGAACTTGAAATGCAGCCAAGAATAAATTACCCTTCTAAACTGAGCATTTTCTTTCAGGGAAAAAGATGGACATTTAATGAAACTGATGAATTCCATTTATTTTTGATGAAAAGACTAGAGCTAAACAAAAAATTTGACCTTCAAATAAATATAGAACTCAAGAGAAGCATAAAAAGATAAAAAGAAAGAAAAAACTCTTGAGAACTATTTCTGTTATGGGTATACATAGAGAATACATGTATAATTAATTTTACTGTCATAATATAAAAAAGAAACTAGAACTGGAAAGGGGATTGTAACAGAAAAAAGGGGGAAAGTGGAGGTAAAATGAGGGAAATTACATCTTAAGAAGAGGCAAAGAAAACCTATTATAATTGAGGGAAAGAAAGGAAGGTGACAAATATTGTGTGAATCTCATTCTTATCATATTTGGCTCAAAAAAAGAATATTAGATATATTGGGTTTCATCAAGAAACTTCTCCCACCTTACAGAAAAGTGGGAAAGGAAAGGCAAAAAAGGGAAGGGGTAGGCTAAATAGAAGAAAAAATAGAAATAGTAAAGGAAAGATATAAGAAAGGGGGAGTTCTCTAGAGGAGAACAACTGTTTGAAGCAAGTAGTGCTCATAAGTAAAATACTGGGGAGAAGGGAAAGGGGAAAAGGAAAGTGAAAACTATAATTTGGGGTTATTAAGATGGCAGGAAATACAGAATTAGTAGTTTTAATTGTAAATGTGAATGGGGTGAATTCTCCCATAAAACATAAGCAGACAGCAGATTGGATTAAAAGCCAGAATCCTACAATATGTTGTTTACAAGAAACACATTTAAAGCAGAACAACACATATAGAGTAAAGATAAAATGCTGGAGCAGAATCTATTATGCTTCAGGTGAGGTAAAAACAACAAAAAAAGCAGGGGTAGCCATCCTAATTTCAGATCAAACAAAAGCAAAAACTGATCTAATTAAAAGAGATAAGGAAGAAAACTATAACTTGCTAAAGGGTACCATAGATAATGAAGCAATATCAATATTAAACATATATGTACTAAGTGGTGTAGTATCTAAATTCCTAAAGGAAAAGTTAAGAGAGTTGCAAGAAGAAATAAATAGCAAAACTATAATAGTAGGAAATCTCAACTTTCCTCTCTCAGAACTAGATAAATCAAATCACAAAATAAATAAGAAGTTAAAGAGGTAAGTAGAATAGTAGAAAAGCTAAATATGATAGATCTTTGGAGAAACTTTAATGGAGACAAAAAGAAGTACACTTTCTTCTCTGCAGTTCATGGAACCTATACAAAAATTGACCATATATTAAGACATAAAGATCTCAAAATCAAATGCAGAAAGGCAGAAATAGTAAATGCATTTTTTTCAGATCATGATGCAATAAAAATTACATTCAATAAAAGGCCAGGGGAAAATAGACCAAAAAGTAATTGGAAACTAAATAATCTCATCCTAAAGAATAAATGTGTGAAACAGCAAATCATAGACACAATCAATAATTTCATCCAAGAGAATGACAATAATAAGACAACAAACCAAAATTTGTGGCATGCAGCCAAAGCAGTAATAAGGGGAAATTTTTTTTTCTTTTCTTTTTTCTTTTTATTTTAGCTTTTTATTTACAAGATATATGTATGGGTAATTTTTCAGCATTGACAATTGCAAAACCTTTTGTTCCAATTTTTCCCCTCCTTCCCCCTATCCCCTCCCCCAGATGGCAGTTAATTAAAAAAAAAAAAGACCAATACATGTTAAATATGTTAAAGTATAAGTTAAATACAATATATGTATACATGTCCATACAGTTATTTTGCTGCACAAAAAGAATTGAACTTTGAAATAATGTACAATTAACCTGTGAAGGAAATAAAAAAGGCAGGTGGACAAAAATAGAGGGATTGGGAATTCTATGTAGTGGTTCATAGTCATCTCCCAGAGTTCTTTAACTGAGTGTAGCTGGTTCAATTCATTACTGCTCTATTGGAACTGATTTGGTTCATCTCATTGTTGAAGAGGGTCACATCCATCAGAATTGATCATCATATAGTATTGTTGTTTAAGTATACAATGATCTCCTGGCCTGCTCATTTCACTCAGCATCAGTTCATGTAAATCTCTCCAGGCCTTTCTGAAATCATCCTGTTGGTCATTTCTTACAGAACAATAATATTCCATAATATTTATATACCACAATTTATTCAGCCATTCTCCAATTTATGGGCATCCACTCAGTTTCCAGTTTCTGGCCACTACAAAGAGGGCTGCCACAAACATTCTTGCACATACAGGTCCCTTTCCCTTCTTTATAAGGGGAAATTTTATATCTCTAGATGCTTACTTAGATAAAATAGAGAAAGAGATCAAAGAATTGGGCTTGCAACTAAAAAAGCTAGAAAAAGAACACATTAAAAACCCTCAATCAAATACTAAACTCGAAATTCTAAAAATAAAAGGAGAGATCAATAAAATTGAAACTAAAAAACTATTGAATTAATAAATAAAACTAAGAGTTGGTTTTATGAAAAAACAACAAAATAAACCTTTGGTTATTTGATTTAAAAAAGGAAAGAGGAAAATCAAACTGTTAGCTTCAAAAATGAAAAGGGAGAACTATTCACCAATGAAGAAGAAATTAGAGCAATTATCAGGAGTTACTTTGCCCAACTTTATGCCAACAAATTTGACAACCTAAGTGAAATGGAGGAATACTTGCAAAAATACAAATTGGCCAGATTAACAGAAAGAGGAAATAAATTACTTAAATAGTCCCGTTTTAGAATAAGAAATAGAACAAGCTGTTAATCAATTCCATAGGAAAAAATCCCCAGGACCAGATAGATTTACATGTGAATTCTACCAAACATTTAAAGAACAATTAACTCCAATACTATATAAACTATTTGAAAAATAGGGAATGAAGGACTCCTACCAAATTCCTTTTATGACACAAACATGATACTGATACCTAAACCAGGTAGGACAAAAAGAGAGAAAGAAAATTATAGACCAATTTCCCTAATAAATATTGATGCAAAAATCTTAAATAAAATATTAGCAAAGAAATTATAGAAAATCATCCCCAGGATAATACACCATGACCAAGTAGGATATATACCAGGAATGCAAAGCTGGTTCAATATTAGGAAAACTATTAGCATAATTGACTATATCAATAACCAAATTAACAAAAGCATATGATTATCTCAATAGAGAAAAAGCATTTGATAAAATCCAACGTCCATTACCAATAAAAAACAGTAGAGAGTATAGGAATAAATGGACTTTTCCTTAAAACAATCAGTTTCATCTATTTAAAACCATAAGTAAGCATCATATGTAATGGGGATAAACTGGAATCATTCCCAATAAGATCAGGGGTGAAGCAACGTTGACCACTATCACCATTACTATTCAATATTGTATTAGAAATGCTAGCTTTGACAATAAGAGAAGAAAAAGAGATTAAAGGAATTACACTAGGTAATGAAGAAATCAAATTATCACTCTTTGCAGATGATATACTTAGATATAGATATATTTAGAGAACCCTAGAGAATCAACTAAAAACTATTAGAAATAATCTGCAACTTTAGCAAAGTTGCAGGATACAAAATAAATCCACATAAATCATCAGCATTTTCATATATCACTGACAAAATCCAACAGCAAGAGATACAAAGAGAAATTCCATTTAAAATAATTGTCAATAGTATAAAATATTTGGGAAACTGCCAAGGGAAAGTCAGGAACTATATGAACAAACCTACACAACACTTTCCACACAAATAAAGTCAAACTAAGCAAATGGAAAAATATTAAGTGCTCTTGGATAGATTGAGTGAATATAATAAAGATGACAATACTCCCTAAACTAACCTATTTATTTAGTTCTATACCGATCAAACTCCCAAGAAACTATTTTACTGACCTAAAAAAAAATAACAAAATCCATCTGGAAGAACAAAAAGTCAAGAATTTCAAAGGAATTAATGAAGAGAAAAACAAATGAAGGTGGCCTAGCTGTATCAGATCTAAAACTATATTATAAAGCAGCAGTCATCAAAACCATTTGGTAATGGCTAAGAAATAGAGAAGTTGATCAGTGGAATAGGCTAGGTTCATAGAACAAAACAGTCAATGATTGTAGCAATCTTGTATTTGACAAACCCAAAGACCCCAGCTTTTGGGATAAGAATTCACTATTTGACAAAAACTGCTGGGAATATTGGAAACTAGTATGGCAAAAAGTAGGCATAGACCCACACCTAACACTGTATACCAAGATAAGGTCGAAATGGGTTCATGATCTAAACAAAAAAAAATGATATTATAAACAAATTAGAAGAACATAGGATAGTTTACCTCTCAGACCTATGGAGGAGGAAGGAATTTGTGACCAAAGAAAAACTAGAAATCATTATTGATTACAAAATAGATAATTTTGATTATATTAAGTTAAAAAAATTTTTGTACAAACAAAATTAATGCAGAAAAGATTAGAAGGGAAGCAATAAACTGGGGAAACATTTTTACATCCAAAGAATCTGATAAAGGCTTCATTTCTAAAATATATAGAGAACTGACTCAAATTTATAATAGTTCAAGCCATTCTCCAATTGATAAATGGTCAAAGGATATGAACAGACAATTTTCAGATGAAGAAATTGAAAGTATATGTAGTCACATGAAAAGATGTTCCAAATCAGTATCCTATGCAGATTAAGACAATTCTGAGATACCACTATACATCTCTCAGATTGACTAGGATAACAGGAAAAGATAATGACTGATGAATGTTGGAGGAAATGTGGGAAAACTGGGACATTGATACATTGTTGGTGGAACTGTGAATGTATCCAACCATTCTGGAGAGCAGTTTGGAACTATGCTCAAAAAGTTATCAAACTGTGTATACCCTTTGACCCAGTAATATTTCTACTGGTATTATATCCCAAAGTGATTCTAAATGAGGGAAAGGACGTCATATGTGCAAAAATGTTTGTGTCAGCCCTCCTTGTAGTGGCAAGAAACTGGAAACTGAGTGGATGCCCATCAGTTAGACAATGGCTGAACAAATTATGGTATATGAATGTTATGGAATATTATTGTTCTGTAAGAAAGACCAGCAGGATGATTTTAGAGAGGCCTGGAGAGACTTACATGAACTGATGCTAAGTGAACAGAGCAGGACCATTATACACGGCAACAACAAGACTATACAATGATCAATGCTGATGGGTGTGGCTCTCTTCAACAATGAGATGATTCAAACCAGTACCACTTATTCTGTGATGAAGAGAGCCATCTAAACCCAGAGAGAGGATTGTGGGAACAGAGTGCAGACCACAACATGGCATTCTCACTCTCTCTATTGTTATTTGTTTGCATTTTGTTTTCTTTCTCACTTTTTCTTTTCCTTCCTTCTTGATCTGATTTTTCTTGTGCAGCAAGATAACTGTATAAATATGTATACATATATTGGATTTAACATGTATTTCAACATATTTAACATATATTGGACTACCAGTCAGCTAGGGGAGAGAGTGGGGAGAAAGAGGAGAAAATTTGGAACAAAAGGTTTTAAAATGGTCAATGCTGGAAAAACTACCCTTTGTAAATTAATTAATTAATTAGTTTTTTAAAAATAAAAAATAAAAAGAGAGGATTACCAAACTGAATATGTATTTTCAAAAACCAGAAAGTCCGTAAATAAACTTAAAATGGGCACAAAGCCAACAATATTGAAAAATTAAAGGAGAGATAGATAAATTTGAAAGCGCCCCCCAAAAACATAGAAAAAATTAACAAAACCAAAACTAATTCTTTTTGGAGAATTACAACAATTAATAAATCTTTAAGTAATCTGATTAAAAAGATGAGAGCATAAATCAGATTAATAAACTAGCAAAAGAGGAAGAGTAAAATCACAACAAAACCAGAAAAAATAAAAATAGCAAAACATATTATGCAAATCAATTATATGCTAACAATTAAGAACACAAAAGATAAAGGAATTCTTTAAAAATAAAAAATACTCAAACTATCAAAAGTCTGGATAGAAGTTTAAAATAACCTAATTTCAGAAAAGAAAATTGATCTAGAAACTAGCATGGGGGAAGAAAAATAAACAAAAACTTTCTGGTTCTGATGCATTCACAGAATTTTATCAAACTTTGAAAGAATAAATAGGGCGCCTCCTTCACAAATTATTCTCAAAAATAGAAAAAGAAAGCACCCTATCAGATGCATCCTTTTATATGACAAACATAGTTCTAATATCTAAACCAAGGAATGACAAAATATAGAAGGAAAACTAAGGGCCACTATAGATTAATAATAATATAAAATTAATAATAATGATTACTTATCAGTAATTGAGTAATAACTCAATTACTATTGAGTCACTAATAGTTACTCAAAATTTTTAAACAAAATTCTATCAAACAAACTAAAACAATTTATCTGAGAAATCATAATGATTAAGTAAGATACATGCCAGAGATACAAGGATGGCTGCATTAGGAACATAATCAACACAATCATCCTAAAAACCAAACCATTCAAAAACATATGATTATCTCAATACATGCAGAAAAAGCCTTTGACAAAGTACAACACCCATTCATGCTAAGAAATAAAAGAAAAGTATCTTTCCAAGTTTTTCTAAAAGCAACTGGTTCATCATTTTTTATGGCACAGTAATATTCCATCACAATCCCTCAATTTCCAATTCTTTATCACCATGAAAAGTGTTGCTATAAATATTATTGTATATAAAGGTCCTTTTCCTTTTTCTGTGATCTCTTTGGGATATAGATCTAGCAGTGGATTAAAAGAAGATCAAACTGCTGGATCAACAGATCCACTTTATAGTATTTTAGGCATAGTTCCAAATTATTCTCCAGAATGGTTGGATCAATTCACAATACTATACACAATACTATACACAAAACTATTAGTGTATTAGTGTCCCAATTTTCTTACATCTCTTCCAACATTTGTCACTTTGCTGGCATAGTAGCCATTCTGATAGTTGTGAGGTGATATCTCACAGTTGTTTTAATTTGCATTTCTCTAATCCACAGTGATTGAGGGCATTTTTTTTTCATATGATCATAGATGACTTTGATTTCTTCTTCTGAAAACTGCCTGTTCATATCTTTTGGCCATTTAACAATTGGGGAATGACTTACATTCTTATAAATTTGACAATCCTCTATCTATTTGAGAAATGGCCTTTATCAGAAAAACTTGCTGTAAAAAATTTTTTTCCTGATTTCCTTCTAATCTTGTCTAGAAAACTTTTTTAATTTAATGTAACCAAAAATTATCCATTTTATATTCCATAATGCTTTCTATCTCATGTTTGGTCATAAATTATTCCCTTATTCAAGATCTAAAAGGTGAAATATTCCACGTTCTCTTAATTTGTTCCTGATATCACCTTTTAAATCCAAATCATGTGCCAATTTTGACCTTGTTGTGATATTCAGTGTAAGATATTGAATTATACCTAGTTTCTGCCAAACTACTTTTTAGTTTTCCTAACAATTTTTGTCAAATAATGAGTTCTTGTCACAAGCTTATATTTGAGGGTTTATCAAATGTTAGATTACTATGGTCATTTACTACTGTATATTGTATACCTAATCTATTCCACTTATCTACCTACCACTCTGTTTTTTAGCCAGGACCAGATTGTTTAGATAATTACTGCTTTGTAATGTAATTTGAGATCTTGTGCTGCTAGGCCATTTCCTTCACATTTTTTTTCAAGATATTCTTGATATTCTTCTAGATGCATTTTTATTACTTTTTCTAGCTTTACAGAATAATTTTTGGTAGTTTGATTGTTGTGGCAATAAATAAGTAAATTAATTTAAATAGAATTATATTTTATTACATTTAGTTTAGTTGAAGAAGGTAGAGATATTTAACGTGGAGGAAAATAAAACATCAGGGGATGTGAATAACATCTTCAATTATTTGAAAATCAATCACATGGAGATAGCATCAGACTTGTTCTCCTTTTCTCCAGTGGACTAAAGGAATATCAATAAATAAAAGCGGCAAAAAACTCTGCAAATTTAGGTTTGATGCAAAAAAAAAAAAAAAAAAAAAACCCCCAACTTCTTAGCAATTAGAACTGTTCAAAAGTGGAATGGACTGTCTTGAGAGGTAATAAATTCTTCCTCATTGGATATCTCCAAGGAAAGGCTGGATAATCCTTAAATTGATATGTTCCTGCATGGAACTGAAACTATTACTATGGGATTCACAGTTTTGATTGGTGAGTATTCACTCTTATTTTGCACATATACTACCCCCACCATCAACTATGTTCATATCATACCATTGTGCGCATATGCTCCTGCCTTTCCAAATTGTGCTCTGAAAATATTCCTTCCAGCCCACCATTCTGCTATATGTTCTGTCTCCTTTTATTAAGAATTAAGATTAATTATTAATTAAGATTATTTATTTAGTAAAAGAGGAAGGACCAATGTTTCTTTCTTCCTACAATATGGGGATGATTTACATAAAATGAGACCCAAGGTGAATAGAGAAGACAACCCCTCTTTCTATTTCCATTCCTCCAGCATAAGTAATAAACAGGATTAACCCTGATTTTCCTGACAGTTTATTTCACAAGCTCCCTCTACCCTCAGCCAACATGGGTGGTCCTAGAGCAAAGCTGCCCCCTACACTTCATTGATGCTAGGTTCCCTGGTGCAGCTCCTAGGTCATCTATGGGTATAAAAAGTCCATCCACAAAGTGTCTGAGTCTCTAGCTTGGATAGATTTCTGAAGTCCAATAGAATGACCTTATTCTGCTCTGCTGACCACATGCATTTTCATCTGCAGACAATGGAAACTGAGTCCAAAAGAGCTAAGTGACACTGTATCCCAGTTTCCTACTCTTGTTGTGTTAGGACAAATAAATCTTGTGTTAAATGCCCATCCATGTTATGAGTTCAAATGTTGGAGTTCTTGTTCTCCTCAAAACTCAGCCGGTTTAGAGGCTTAGAGCCCTCCAAATATCTCCAAATCCAAAGGTTCTGTCCTTCAGCCCCTGCCTCTGCTTTCTTCAGCCTCCAACCAACACAGAGATGGAATGTCTCTCTTGTATCCTTCTGGGGAGCCCAGCCACCAACTACAGTGGTGTGAGATGAAGATGAATCTGGTTGTCCACTGAACTCTCCACTCGTAGCTTCTTCCTCTGTAAACTCTTCGTCTGCCACCAGCCAGCCAAGAGGAAAAATGTATTCTGCCATAGATCCCTCATCACTGGCCTTTTATCTGACTCTTCTGAGAGAATGGGATTATGGGTTTTCTCCCATAGTGCTCTCTGGCCCAACGAGCTTTAAGGGAGGTGTGGACTCCCTTGAAGTTAGAAAGTGTACTTTGTGAAGCTAGCATACTTGTGGACTCCAATGAGTAAAGGTGTGAACACAAGCCTTGTATTAATTAGTTCTACTTAGTACCTTGTTTCAGGTTCTGGCCAGAATCTTCTTGTAAGATTAGATCAACTCTAATTAGTTAGCAGTTAGTAAAGATTCCAACACATCCATTTAGGAATGCCTCATTTCATCTCAATAGCAACCATAACAAACAGAGTACTGGACTTAGAGCTGCCTCTGAACAGTAGGGACTCATTTATTCTCACTTACATCCTTCTATCATGTCATCCCCAAGGATCTTTCTCACTATACTGAGAAAGAAAAGGCAATAGGGAATTGGGAAAACCAGTACCTTGATGGTCCCATTGCAGGATAGGAGCCAGATAGGCTTCCTTCCTACTGTTACCGTCCACCAACTCATCTACTTGTCTGCCTATCCATTTGTCATAAAACAAGGAAATCTCCCAATCAGAGATTATAACATCTGAAATATGAAAACTACCCCTAGAAAAGCTCTCTTGGAATGCAATATTAAATTCAAAGGTTTCTGATAGTTTCAAAATTATTTTTATGCTCAGATTTTCAAATAGACCAGAGCAGAGTAATGAAAAATGATTGAGGAAAAAGATAATCAAGAATGGAATACTATAATACTTTCAAGAAATCATGTGAGTTCTTGCCTGAAATTTTGGAGATAATTCCAAATAACAAATCCATCACTTTGTTTGATTCTCTGAAATATCCTTTAAATACACTTTTTTATTAAAACTTTTTATTTTCAAAACATATGCATAGATAATTTTTTTTACATTGACCCTTGCAAAACCTTATTTTCCAATTATTCCCTCCTTTCCTTCACCAAGTAATCCAATTAAATGTACTCTTAAAGAGCAAATAGCTTTCATTGAATGATTTAGTTTTTTGCTTTTATCTCCTCCTAGTTTTCCATGTATATTACAAACATAGAACTTGACCTTTAAAGAAATCTTTTAAAATAGTTTTCCTAATAATTGAAAACTGAATCAGAATAAAAACTCTGGACCAAAATAGTAAATATTGTTAACTTAAATAGTTTGTTATCACCATGAGTTGGTTTTTTGGTTTTTTTTTTTTTGATTTATTATATGTTTATTTGGGAGCAGTGGATAGAGTGCTATCTGGGGTTGAAGTAAGGAAGGCTTATTTTCCTGAGTTCAAATCTAGCCTGAGACACATGCCAGCTATGTGACCCTGAGTAAATCACTTAAATCCTCTTTGCCTAAATTCCCAATCTGCAAAATAGGCTAGAGAAGGAAACAGTAAACCACTCTAATTTCTTTGCCAAGAAAATCTTAAATGGGGTAACAAAGAGTCAAATGGGACTGAACAATAATAAATATGTTTAGCCAATTTCATCTTTTTTTTTTTTTTTTAGGAAAGGAAACATTGCTCAGATTAATGGAATTTATCTCACCACAATTCAGAATCAAAGGATTAAAACGTGGATCATCTATTCCAAAGCTCCCATTTTTATATATAAAATTGAGAAGGGATGTGATTTGTTCAGTCACATGGGCAATACCTGGCAGAATTGAGATTTAAACAAAGCCCTGTCACTCCCAATGATCTTTCTACTACACCTTGTTTTCTTCTGTGTTTATTTGGATCTATATACCACAACAAATTTTTCTATCTTTCTAATTTTATTGATACATTAAAATGCTGATAAAATTGATAAATATGACTAAAAATCTAGAAAACAGCAATTAATGTTCTCACAAATAAAAATAGTTGAAAAAAAGACGGAAACACCTTTTTTAATGATGTGGGAAACGAAGGGGAAAAAATTTTAATGAAATTCAGAGATGATACTAAATTGAGAGGCGTTAGAAGCAAAAACAGAGTGAACATACCCAAAAGTCACAGATTAAAATTAATTATGTGAAAAAAATCAACTTTGTTTTTAAAAGAATACTAAGGATCAATATGGAAAAGAAATTTAAAGCCTAAATTGGTCACTGCAAGGAAAATGTGAAAATTACATTAAATTCAAAACAAGTTTGCAATTGAATGGCAAAATAGGTCATGTCAGTTGTTTAAATAGAGCAAATGCCATTAAGGGGAAGGTGTACAGGAGAAGGACTAAGAAAAACATAAGTTCTAATCTTAAATCTGCCATTAAATAGCTATGAGATTTTGGGTAAGTTGCTTTTTCTACTTCCCTCTGTTCACTCTGTTTTTCTTTCCTCTCTGTTGAAATATTCCCAATACTTAGCACAGTACCTAGCCTATGGAAAGCACTTAAGAAATGCTTTTTGATTGAAAACTGACTAAATGATCCCTAAAATCAATCATCTCTACCCATGCCCCAAGAACAAAAATGTTATGATTCTCAATGAATAAGCCAACATATTTTCTCTTTGGTCCTTTCATTTTGGCTGCATGATAATAATATTCTATCTAGCCTTTATAATAATGCAACTGGGTACATCACTATTTGATTCTCAGCAACACTGTTTTACAGATGAAGAAATGGAAAATAAGAACTAGAGATTTTCCTACAGCCATACAAATACTAAGTATCCAAGGTGGAATTTGCGCTCAGGTGTGATGCTCTGAGCTCCCTAGTTCCTGAGATCATCTGCTACAGCATGTATTAATGTGTAAAAATAAGCACTTTTGAGACTATGACTCATATTAAGTTTTATTTTTGAAACAGTTACCCATTTCAGGTGTGTCTATTTTGTTGCCATTCTATCATTTTAGTTATGTCCAACTCTTCATGATCCTATTTGGGGTTTTCCTGGAAAAGATACTGATCTGATTTGCCATTTCCTTCTCCAGCTCATTTTACAGATGAGGAAACTGAGGCAGAATTAAGTGACCTGACCATAGTCACATAGCTAATAATAAGTGTCTGAAGCCAGATGTGAATCCAGGAAAAAGAGTCTTCCTGACTCCAGACCTGGCATTCTTCCACCTGTGCCACCTAAGCTGCTCTGTGTTTATTTAGGTGGCCCCAATTGGTTTTTTACTCCTTTGCTTTTTCCTTGATATGTATTATGTTAATCATGAAAAAAATTCAAGGCAATCAAATAACAAGTTATATCTACCTGATACTATCCCAAAAGTAATTTTTAAAAGCTTCTGGTGACTTACCAGAATTTGCTTTTAGTGAAATTTATCCCTTACCATAGCAAATTCTATCATTTTAATAGTATGACATACATTTGTTTGTTGTTGTTTGTTTGTTTTTTGTTGGTGGTGGGTTTTTTGGTTGGGATTTTGTTTTGGGGAAGTTTGGGGAGGCTTGTTTGTTTGTTTGTTTTTGACTCAAATGTATTGTCACGTAGGTAAAAATCCAGTCAAGTGGTTTGAATTAACTCAGCATGCCATATCTGAGTTAGCCACCAGGAGAGACTCTTCTATAAGTGTTTCTCCCATTTTCTACAGGTCGCCTTCCCTGGTAGCTGCTATATCTCCTCTGGTCACTAGAGGACCCTTAAAACCAGCAACTATCTGAGCAGCTCCTTTCTCCCCTCAAATAGCAATTATTATTAATGTCATTTTGCTCCTTCCTTTCTTGGGTTTGTTGTGGTAAAGAGCACAGCTTGTTATTTTTGAGAACAGGTCGGCAAAAGCTTTTATTCAGAAGTACAGAAAGATATACACCTGCGGCAATAAAAGGACTCTTAGAAAAGAAATTTTCTCTCAACAGAGCTTCAGGGGAACTAGTTATACATTTAGAAAAATACCTTCTTTCTGCCTTTGCTTTGTAGAACGACCTATGTCCTTCTAGAATTATCCCTTTGTGCAGCACTGACACAGGATTATCTGTTTATCACCTTTGCAGGAGAAACAGGTGTAGTATAGTTTGAGTGCAAGAGCAAACAAAAGATGGTTGATTCCATGCTTTGACTAGAATAGAGGCCAAGAGAGAGAGACAGACAGACAGACAGACAGAAACACAACGAAACACAGAGACACAGAGAAAAACAGGCACACATACACATAGACAGACAGACAAGAGAGAGCAAAATAGAGACACAGAGAAAAAGAGAAAGAGAGAGAGAGAGAGACACGGAGAGAGACAGAGAGAACAGAATATTCATGGCCCCCTTCTCTTTGTTTTTCTAAATCCTAATATAGGGGATAAGATGAAATATTAAAATAGGAATATAATTATATTTGGCTCTGCCCTCTTCACTTTAAAATGGTTCACTCTTGCAGTATTTTTCCTTTGTATCAAAATGATTGCTTCAGATACTCAGTATGTGCATTTATTGCAGTTTTATTAAAACACTGAATTTAAGTGAAGAAAAAAATATGGAACACTCTCCTTCACCAGAACAGCTAGTAATGATTCTATCTTCCCACCACACCTGCTTCTTTCTTGGATCTTGGATCTTCCCTGCAGACTAAAAGGTTCTTTAGCAAACCCACCTGCAGTTCATAAAGGAGGGATGAGAGGGGAAAAGGGCTTTCTCTTCTTATTCTAGAAAGAAGAAAATTCAGGAGTAGCTCTTCTCAGGTAACCTGTGTGATGACCAAATAGAATTCATTTAGTAATTGTTGCTCCTTGCAGACTCTAGATGGAGATCCACTCCCTACAGACCAAAACATCAATAGCCTAATCCAGGGTCTTTGGATGATACTTGCTGCTCAGGATGATAGTCTAGGTCTCCAAACAGACCTGTAATACTTCCAGAAGTCCTAACAAAACAAAGAGCTAATTCCCTTTATCATGGGGATATGGCTTCAGCTCTGATTTTGCACTTCTTAGTACACCCAATCCCCACCATAGGAAAGAGGAGAGATCTTTCTATTCTCAGTAAAAAAAAAAAAAAAAAAAAAAAAAAAGTTCTCAGAATTGTTCCTGACTTCCTGTAGAACCTGCTGCATCATTCTGGAACTACCCTCACTGGTGGGCTTTCCTCTGCCTTCAAGAACCTACCTCCTCAATGGAACCCTCACGATGGATTAGTCCTTTACAAAGCCTGCCTCCTTTCTCAAAGTGTTTGTGTTCTTTCTGGAGCATGAGGTTGGCTTGCTTTTTCTTCAAAGGACTCATTTCCTAACTTCCTTTACACTTTAGAGCCTTTCTTTTCTTCCCTTCCTCCCTCCATTCTTCCTCTCCTTCCTTCCCTTCTTCCCTTTCTTCCCCCTTTCCTTCCTCCTCCTTTCCTCTCTTCCTCCCTTCCTCCTTTCCTTGCCTTTCCTTTCCTCCTTCCCTCCTTCCTTTCCTTTCCTCCCTCCCTCCTTCCTTTCCTTTGCTTTCCTTTGCTTTCCTTTCCTTTCCTTTCCTTTCCTTCCTTCCTTTCCTTTCTTTTCCTTTCCTTTCCTTTCTTTTTCTTTCCTTTCTTTCCTTTCCTTTCTTTCCTTTCCTTTCCTTCCCTTTCTTTCCTTTCTTTTTCTTTTTCTTTCCTTTCCTTTCCTTCCCTTTCCTTGCTCCCTCCCTTTCCTTTCCTTTCTTTCCCTTCCTTTTCCTTGCTCCCTCCCTTTCCTTCCTCCCTCAGTTCCTTTCCTTCTTCCTCCCTTCCTTTCCTTCCTTCCTTCCTTTCTCACTGAGCCCCATTTGGTGAATAACTCTGGACCATTAGAATATTTAGAGGCAGCAAAACACGCAAGATTCTCTAATGCTACAATAAATTTCTGTTAAAGGCAGTGTGCTAGTGGAAGTCATTGAGGTGTGATTGCAACCTATTTTTGCATCCCCTTTTTCTTAGTCTTTCTAAGAGGAAAGAGAAAGGAGGCATACTCTAGGCAGTTCCCTTTTCAGTCCATTCCAAAGGCAGGTTCTACATGAAGAACTGGCACAATTAAGGCTGATGAGTACCCTTCTTTTTCTGAAACTCTAGGGAGTGCAGGAACCCTAATAATATCCCTTTGCCATAGAAAGGTTATTAGAATACCTATTCTATTTTGGAGGCCGTCTGTCCTTTAGCCTTGTAAAACGATGAGAAAAGGGTAAAACAAAACAAGCCTTGGGCATCTAGGAGATGGCCTCTTTATTTTTCCTCCATTCTACCCTAGATACACCTATTCATGCTATAAAGAATGCAAAACATGAAAGTCTTGACTCTAGGATCTGCTTGCTTCCCTGCTCCAATGTAATCCTCTTTCCTGGACCTCTGTCTCTCTGTGGGGCTTCATAGTTGTTTCTTGGCAAACACTACTTCTGCCATAAATAGGTGATTTTCTAAGAAAATCCTTTTCTTCATCTTCCTACATATGGAACAGCTTTTCCCCATCTTCTTTCAGCATTAAGGAAATGGTTGTCCCAAAACTTTTGAAACTGTTCAGTTCCTTTTGGCATTGGATTTATAATACCATGGAATAATTAATCAAATCTTTTGGGTACCTATATGTTATACTCATAAGAGTATTTCAAACTCGAATAATTCTTTTAACTAGGAGTTCTCTTAGCATATTTATAGATCATCGATACCATCTGTTCATCAGCAGATTCTATCATTTTTACTTGTTTCCCAACTACAATGAAGTTGCATTGCTTCAGATCTGATTTTAGCATATGCTTCTCAGTAATTCATATAACTTCCCTCAGTTTGTCTATAAAATAAACAAATAAACAAACCATTATCTGGGAATTCAAGGGAAGTAGGGTTTTCACAAAATATCAAGGTGTTGTGTGCAGCCTGAAGTTCTGATAAAAATATTTTCAGGAACCAAAAATACCTTTCTTCCCCCTAAAACTGATCAGAAAACTGCATCTTTGTTTTTTTTTTTAATTAAAGTTTTTTTTTTTATTTTTCAAAACATATGTGTGGACAATTCTTCAATATTAGCCCTTGCAAAACCTTGTATTCCAGTTTTCCCTCCCTCCCTCCACCTCCTCCCCTAAATGGCAAGTAGTCCAATATATGTTAAACATGTTAGAAATATATGTTAAATTCAATATATGCATCAATATTTATACAATTATCTTGCAGCACAAGAAAAATAAAATCAAACCAGAAAAAGAGAGAAGCAAAATAAAATACAAGCAAATGCAAGCAAACAACAACAAAAAGAGTGAAAATGCTATGTTGTGAACCACATTCAGTTCCCTCAGTCCTCTCACTGGGTGTAGATAGCTCTTTTCATCACTGAACAAGAGGAACTGGTTTGAATCATCTCATTGTTGAAGAGAGCCACATCCTTCAGAATTGATCATCATATAGTATTGTTGCTGAAGTATATAATGATCTCCTAGTTCTGCTCATTTCACTCAGCATCAGTTCAGATAAGTGTCTCCAGGCCCCTCTGAAATCATCCCGCTGGTCATTTCTCACAAAACAATAACATCCCATAACATTCATATGCCATAATCTATTCAGCCATTCTCCAATTGATGAGTATCCATTCAGTTTCCAAAAACTGCATTTTTACATGAAAATTTTTAAAAGTATCAGGAGAAAGGCAAGGAAAAAGGCAGAAAAATGAGGGTAAATAGAACCTAGACTACATGATCTTAATATAATAAAAAGATCTCACAACAAACATTTTCACTCTTTTTGTTGTTTTTAGCTTGCATTTTATTTTCTTTCTCATTTTTTCTGGTTTGATTTGATTTTTCTTGCACAGCAAGATAATTGTGTAAGTATGGATGCATATATTGGATTTAACATATATATATATATTTTTACCATTTTAACATATATTAGATTACTTGCCATCTGGGGAGGAGGTGGGGGAAAAGAGGAGGGAAATTGGAACACAAGGTTTTGCAAGGGTTATTGAAAAATTATCCATGCAGATGTTTTGAAAATAAAAAGCTTTAATTAAAAAAAACTATTAAAAAGGGTCATGTCATGAAAATAAATTAGAGAAGAAATGTTATAGATTTAGAGATTGAAGTGATCATCATGATCCTGCAGTTCAAGCCCCTTATTTGATACATATGCTGCCCTGCAAGCCATGTGAGCACATGGCTTCCATGTAATTTTTTGTTTGTTCATTCCTGGTCTTAGGTTAATGATTATCCCAAGATGGAAAGGCCAGGAGACTTTGGTAACATCAAAGCTGCCATCTCATAGGCATCCTGGGCTCCTTGGACTTCTTGGAACTCACAAAGGGGCAGCGACTAACAAAAGAAATCCTGAATTATGGGAACAGAGTGTAGTTCACAACAGCATTCTCACTCTTTTTATTATTGCTTGCATTTTATTTTCTTCATCATTTATTTTCTGGCTTGATTTAATTTTCTTATTTAGCAAGATAATTGTATAAATATAAATATATATGCATATATTGGATTTAACATATATTTCTACCATGTTTAACATATATTGGCCTACTTGCCATCTGGGGGGGGGGAACTGGAATACGAGATATTGCATTTTAATGTTGCAGAATTATCTATGCATATCTTTTGAAAAATAAAAAGCTTTAATAAAAAAAAAGAAAGAAACTCTGAATTGAGAATTGAAATATACAACAAAGACTAGAATTGTAGAGATGTAGTCACTTGAGGAAAGGCAGCTAATGGCAGAAAAAAGTTCCAATGACAAACTCCAAAAAGGCACAGTACTTTGGAGAACAGCTGAGAAAACAGCATCCCAGGGAAGGTCCTTGAAGGTTCAGAAGTTCCAAGATACTCGTTTGTCCAAAGTGTTCTCCATATGTGTGCATCATTACTATTGTACTTTAAGTTTGAGCCCATTCTCCCCTCCTTCCTACCCCGAACATCATGAGCCTTTGTGGGAAAGTGCATCGAGACTTTGGAGGGAATGTTTTATACCACTCTTTTTATTATGTAGTTCCTTAACAAATATCTTTGCTAAAATCAGATTTTTGGCCATGCTTGGTGACTAAGCCCTGGGTGGCCAGGTCATCTGTGATTCAGGAGTCAGGGAATGGAGTGAGAGCTAAGAGGAAAGAAGGAAGGAGTGGTGGGTGGCCTTTCCTGGTCCCCAGAGCCTCTCCAGGAGGTCCTGAGCTCAGCCCCATGGCTGTATCCTTTGGCTGCTGCCGTGATCACTGCTACCTCAGGCTCAGAGGAGCTGTAGTTTCAGGCCTTCCTGGGCCTCCCACCCAGGCAGGCCCGACCCAGCCTCTCTGCCCTGGCCTAGGGACCCTGAACATAACTGCCCATAAGAGAATAACAGGCCCCTTAGAGTGATGAAAAAACATAACATCCGAAGAACATTCTTAGAAACTTGAAGTCGAGCCCAGTAAGTCATCCAGTCATCATGGCGCAGGTTTTGTGACATGGAATTTCATCCCTTCTTTCTGACAATAAGAATCAGGATTCTTCTTCATCTTCTAGAGCTGACATGATAGATAGGATCTGGTTCATCTGGTGCAGTAAGGTATAATCTACAGTCAGACGTATCAAACAATCAACCCATGGGCCACAATACTCTCTAGTGTGGCCAGAACGAGATTAAGATGTAAGGAAATATTTAACAAAATAAATAAAAAACTAGAACATAATGTTCATATAGGGTTTTTCTAAGCTCACAAAGATCTTTATGTTCAGTGTAAAGATCTCCCTTTCAAACATACAATCCATGGGCCACAACACTCTCCAGTATGGCCAGAATGAGATTAAAATGTAAGGAAATATTTAACAAAATAAATAAAAACAAAATAGAACATAGATAATGTTCATATGGGGTTTTTCTAAGCTTACAAGGATCTTAAGTTCAGTGTAAAGATCTCCATTTCTATTTGTATTTGATACTACTGATCTACATTGTCATGACATGGCTGCTTTCCAAAGACTTTTGATATTCTCTGATTAACAATCTTTGTTTCAAACTGGTTGGCAATTTTAGCCTTGTTGTCTCATCTGTTCAGTCATTTAAATTATCATAACCCTATTTAGAATTTTCTTGGCAAATACTGGAATGTTTTACTGTTTTACAGATGTGGAAACTGAGACAACCAAGGTTAAATGACTTCCAGAGTTATACAGAAGAAGTGCCTGAAGCCAAATTTGAACTCAAAAAGCTAAATTTTTCTGACTCTAAACTGGGCACTATATCCACTGCACCTTCTGGCTGCTCATCATCTCATCTGAGAGCTATGCAAATTGACCCTGGGACTGCACTCAAAGGAAATGCTATTTAAGAACATGCGAATGATTTCCAACTAAAATCTGGTGAAATGATCTAAAGGTACCCCAACAGTTGCTCTTTCAAGACCAAATATTCACAATCCTACAATATTTAAGTAATGTATTTGATCCCCATTGCCAAGGGATAAATAATTGTATGGAGAAAAAAATGTTGTTCCCCTCCCAGCCCTGTTCCTGACTTTGCCTCTAGAACTTCTCTGAACATTTGGGCCTCTTCATTCTGGAGCATCCTTTTATTTCTGCAGCCTGAATATCATGGAATATTCTTTCCCAAAGCCCAACCCCTTTCTCCATTAGTGAGTTCCTCCTGAAACCTGCATTACCTTCATCCTCCTCTCCCTTCTTTTTCAGTTTCCCTTTATGTATTCTTTCAACAACATTAAAACTCTTTGATGGAAAGTATTCTTTTTGCTTCTATTAGTATATGGAGTATTTAACACAATGTCTGATACATATTGAATTAATAAGTTCTTCCTTCCTTCTTTCCTTCTTTTGTTTTTTGCTTCTTTTTTCCTCTCTCTTTCTCTCTCTTTGTTTCTGTCTGTCTGTCTGTCTCTCCTCTCTCTATCTATATAAATGTATATATATATGCATTTATATTCATATTTATATACCTGTCTTCATACTCTCATCCTACATGATTTGTGTGCATGTTTATGTATATGTGTGTGTGTTTTCTCCTGTGTCTGAGGACAGTGGACTAAATGAAGTAATTTTTCTCTGCCTGCAATTGTAATTCTATTGATTTTCTTGTCCCTTAAGGACCTTCTGTTTCTCACTCTCACGACAGTTATATTTGGCACCTAGAATCATTCACTATGCAATGAGTGGAATAGGAAATTGAAAGACTGAAAAGTAAAAAAAAAAGTTTGGGAATAAAGGCTCTAGTGGGAAGAGCTGAAATTTTTAATCCTGTGGAGGAAAATTTTCATAGGATTTCAAATCAGGAGATTTCTACTGAAATCAAAGAGAAGTGGTCCACAGTTTTCTGTGTGAAACCTATTTTCCCAAACTGAAATTGCAAATGCTCTCTGTGATCTTTATTTGGGATTTGAAAGTCTATCAACATGAAATCTATAAATGCAAGGAGGAAACCAACATAAATCAGTTGCTTGTAGCAAACAAATGTAAGATTTCTGTGCTGTGTTTGTGTCCACATAAGTCTATCTAGATGTGTCTTGAAGGGAGGGATGATTAAAAGTATTTTTTCCATTCACTCTTCTTCAAGGGCAATTTTGATTCCTGCCAGAAGAAGCAAGAAGTTTGAGTCAGAGCCTGACCACTCTGTTCTCCTTAGAAAAAGGCTACTAGGCTAAAATGATATCTATTTGTTCTCCACCACCACCACACATACAATATTATTAGTCTACAAAAGATAATTTTTCAGTTCAGCCTGAGCTCATAGCTTGGAAATGTCCCAAGTTATATATCCAAAATTGACTTACTTCCCAGTAAATACCAGTTCCATTATGAAGAGACACTAAAAATAGTCAATAAATCTATTCATGCTAAGAGGAAATAGAAATCAGAAAAGATATATAGATGAGAATATACCAAAAAATGTACAAAGTGAATGAGCATTCCTATTGAGGTAACAGCTCAATCAAGAGAGTCCAAGGGGATATTCTCTGAAGCTTATAGAATAGTGAGCTGGGAATAGAGACATGATTGAGAGGCCAAATCCTCTACATGTCTTATTCAGGGACCTGAAAAGAGTTTGATACCATGCACTTTCTTTCTTGGTAATGGAAACCAGAAGACTTCTTTCTTAAGTCCTTGCCAATTCTGACCCTTCCATAGGCACAGAACATTGAGTAATAAATTTCCATCAATAAGGAGAGATCCATGCAAATGGACTTTGAGCAGTGGGTTTTTTATTTTAAAGAAATAAATACTTCTAGTATCAGATACTTTTTTACATGGCTCTTATAACAGAAGAAAGTAGAGCACATATTTGCAAATACCCTAGTAATAAATAAAAATTAAACTGAACTACCAAAATGTCTATAGTAAGACTGATTTAAAAAAAAACAAGAATTTTGTTGCATTGTATTTTTTGCCTTTGTGGATAGGAGGAAGAGGGCCAAGACTGGGCAATCAAGAATTTTCTTGTCTTCAAGAGAGCTATGGAATCTAGAATTATATTTATTATAAATTAGGCGTTTGAAGTCTAGGGATATGGAGCTCTTTTGAAGTTTGGAATAAAAGCCACTTTCCCAGGTTATTCTAGGCTGGAAAGGTAACAGCTTAATCACAGATGAGCTCCCCTCCTACCAAACAATTATTACATGCTAGACAATCACAGATATCAAGGAAAAATATGTATCAAAGCAAACAGCAAAATGGTAATTGGGGAAGTTATACAGATTAGGCTAGGTATTAGGAAACACAAGAGTCATGAGACCATACACTTTAGGAACAAGATGAAATCTCATCCCAGCCAAGGAAAGAAAACTCTTACCCAAGAAGTCTGCTTTTAGTAATCTCCATGAGTACAAGGATTGAGCATCAAGGGGTGAAAGCTTTTTCCCTTGGTTGCCATCTAAGGAGAACTTCACTAATTTCATCTCTCTCCTCAGCTTCTCTCTCAAACTCTATTTTTCTCTAAAAATTCTCCACCAACTAGGAGTTATATCTCTTTTCACATATTCAACACACAGAATCACAGAGTACCCCTTCAGGGGACCACCAAATGCAGAACTATCAAAGAAACAGGAATGGGTCTGAGAGGTTAAGTGATTTGTCCACAGACATACAGGTCATATAGAACTGTACTAAAATTCAAGTCAGGTTCTCTGATTTCAAATTTAATGCTCTTTCCATTGTGGAGAGAGATTGTAATCCTAAGAGTATTCTGTCACAGAGATCACAGAGATGGAGTGGAGGTAAGCAGAATTTGGAGTCCCTTTGATCCCCAGCCAAATGCCATACAGAGTCTTGATATCACAATTGCACTATATAAAAAAAAAACAAAAACAAATATTAAGGTTCTGAATCATTGCAAAAGATCTAAGATCTTCCCTGAATCTCAATAATTTCTAAATATCACCAATCCCCACCCCTCAACCTTCACCATTCTCTAATTATCCAACACTCGGACCAGTCTCCTTAGAAAACTTCTTTCTCCTTCACCTCAATTTTCTGCCATCTTCTCCAGGCATTAAAATCAGTACACCCCTGAAACTGACTGACAAACAGAATATGTATCCCTGTATTAGATAACACAAGGGATTGCATAACATGAAGAACTAATAACATAGATATTGCATTTATATGATTTTTTTTTCCTACAGAAGTGGAGAAAGGTGTAGTTTCAGTTATTATTCCCCCTTAAATCCTGGCAACCATAATTATAGTCCAGAGCAGTAGTTACCAATAGAGAAACAGGAAAAGATATAAAAGAATTCCTATAGTTCCATCTTTCTAAATATAGTGACAGTAGATGGAACAGACCAGGACAAGGTGAGAGCAGCTGAGAGTACAAGGACGATTTTGTATTTTAAATGAGTACGCATCCCAGAATCCAGATAATATTATTTTGATGTCTGATTTGATGGAGTGAGATCAGAATGTGTTGAGGAACTGATTTAAACTCTTGAAGAATAGAACCAAATCAGTAATTTTTTTTTTCCAGATTATATGTAAACTGCTTCTCCTTTGAAGCCCTGAGTACCTTATGTTATGGAGATGACCTTGCATTCCCAAAGACAACAGTAATGGGAATCAATCAGTGATCTATCTTGTGTCACGCCATGAACATACAAAGACAAAAAGGAAATAATTCCTGCCCTAAAGGGGTGTATATTCTATCAAGAAATAGCACATGTAATGAATAGAACCAGCTACACCCAGCGAAAGAACTCTGGGAAATGAGTATGAATCACTACATAGAATTCGCAGTCCCTCTATTTTTGCCTACCTGCATTTTTTATTTCCTTCATAGGCTAATTGTACACTATTTCAAAGTCCGATTCTCTTTGTACAGCAAAATAACTGTATAGACATGTATACATATATTGTATTTAACTTATACTTTAACATATTTAACATATATTGGTCACCCTGCCAACTGGGAGAGAGGCGTAGGGGGAAGGAGGGGAAAAATTGGAACAAAAGGTTTTACAATTGTCAATGCTGAAAAATTACCTATGCATATATCTTGTAATAAAAAACTATAAAAAAAAAGAAATTGCACATATACAAGTAAGTATATATAAAATATTTATAAAACACATACAAGTAAAAACAGAAGATAAAGAGATATAACTCAGACCTTTAATAAGCTAGAAATAACTGAAAATGGAATAGATGCCTTGTAAAATAGTGAGATCTTTGTCAACAGAAATACATAAGCAGAAATTGGTTGACCAATTCTTAGATATATTTTAAAGAGGATTCATAGAAAATCATAAAGGTTTATTTATATAACTATCTCAGTCTTTACGTGGTATCCCAGTAATTAAGAGACTTAAAGAAGGAGAGAGGATAGATTACAAAAGGATACAGACCAATGTTTCTGTATTAAGTAATTGGCTTTTTATTACAGTATACTTGAATTCAGAAAGAGTAGGTTAAGGGCCAAAGGTGGAGAAATCAGTACAATAAAGGAAGAATGCTCTTAGGTCATTTGGAACCTAGAGAATTCTGGTCTTTAGACCAGTATGAGAAAAGGGAGAGGAATCTACAATCCATTTGTAAAATATTCTCTTGAATTCAACATATTCAGCTTGGTCAGACTAATTGTTCATTTGCAGTTGGCATCCAGGACACTGGGTTCATCTGGGGCTTCTAATTAAGCACAATTGACAGCTATAGATTTATAGAGAGGGGGGCTATTGGTCACTTACTTGACTAGTTTCTCATTATGTCATGAAATAATGGATAATTCAATTAGATGTCTCAGTGGATAGATTGATGGGCCTGGAGTCAAGGAGAACTGAGTTCAAAACCTGCCTTTCACATTTAAAGCCATATGACCCTGCACGAGTCATTTAACTTTTTTTCAGCCCCAGTTTCCTCATCTTTAGAAGGAGATAATAATAGCACCTTATTTCACAAGATTGTCACAGGGCTATGATACGATAACATATGGAATCTGCTGTGCAAACCTTAAAGTGTTATGTAAAATGCTAGCTAGAACTCACTGAATCAAATAGGAAGTACAAGCATAGGATATGGGCAATATCCAGAAAATGACAAGGCAAGGCTGTTAGGAAGGAAGATGTGCTATATTCTGAGTCTTATGAGTGTAAGAGAGATTTTCACTTATAATATAACTTTCTGCATCAGCCAGTAACTATTATTTTTCCCTTAAAATTGTTTAGGTTGCGTTGGTGCCAGGGAGGACTCTGGACATGTAACATAAAGAGATATGGGCCAATGATATGAAAGGAGAGGGACATGGAAAAGGAGTCATTGGACAGCTAAGGGGCATAGTGGATAGAGTCCCAACCCTGGAGTTAGGAGGAGCTGATACTTAAACAATTACTAGGCAAATCATTTACCAATTGCCTCTCAAAAAAAGAAAGAAAGAAAGAAAGAAAGAAAGAAAGAAAGAAAGAAAAAGAAGAGAAAAGAAGAAAAAGAAAAATTAAAAAGTTATCAGGCTGTCAGACCATAAAGGTTATCAGGCTTTCAGACCACAAGATATATAACAGAGATGACCAAGGTCAAGAAAATGGCTCTTGATAGTGGGCATTTAATATTTATCTTCTGAGGGGATGCAGAAAAAGAATCCGGTCATAATTCTAGACTATCTGGCTGTGTTGTCCTAGTTGACTTGCCTCCTTAGGAAAGTGGAGAGCAGTTATAAAACTGAGAGCTAAAAGGTTTTTCCTAGTTTGCTGGCCCAAAGTGGCACCATGGAGGTAGTGAAATAATTATTCCTTCCATTGTGACTTAGATATGTGTGGGAGAAAATACTGTGAGTTCCTGTTCACACAGTTCTTTGAGTACACATGTGGTGCACTCAGACACAAAATAATGGATGGGGGAAGCTGGAAAGTTTAGATTTTTAACACTATAGCAGTGGCTATGACTTACTTAAGTCACAGTGATTTAATTTTGTTGCATTTTTTCTCACATTATGGTATGCAGGTCTTTTTTTTTTTTTTTAACTTGTCATGTTCTCTTAAAACAGTTATGATCCTTAAGTTGTCTCCACAAATTCTGAGATGTATATGTTTTATCTGAATAGAAATCATATATTCTTGATTATTATTGCTTTTTGCTTTCTTTCCAGATTGTCCTTCACATCTATGTATTTGTATCCCTACTTGGTGTTCTTAACTTTTGCTTCTTTGGAGAGATTACTGGTCTCTGGCACTTAACATCCTGACTGTGTGATGCTGGGCAACTCATTTAGCCCCAATTGCCTCACAAAAAAAGGGGGAAAAAAGAGATTCCCCACCAGAGATTCAATTTTTAAAAATTCTTTATGTTATTTCTACTGTGTAGACTCTAAATTTTGCTTTGTTATTGTATCTTTCAAAAAAGAAACCTCTTTTCTTTCTATTTATTTTAGGTTATCGCCATTATCCTAGTCACCCAGGCTTACATGTCATTTTTAACTCCTCATTCTCTCTCCATCATCACCCCACCCTTACCCCATGTCCAATCTCTTACCAAGGTCTGTAAATTTATAACGCTTTTTGCATAAGCCCTTTTCGTTACTTTGACACTGCCAGCATCTTGGTTTTGCACTCCTATTACTCCATCCTTGGATTGTTGCAATAGCCTATTGCCTGGTCTCCCTGTATCATTCCAGTCCACCTTCCACTCCATTGTCAAAGTGGTCTTCCCAAAGCAGAGGGGTCTGACAATGTCATTCCCCCATTCAACTCCAATGGATTCACTTTTCACTGACCTGGGTGGAGAAGAGAACTGGTCCCAAGCTTTCTCCTTTAAGGCCTCATGCATCCCATACACATGTTAGCATCTTGCCACAGTTCCCACTGTTCTTCAGTTCTGTTGCTGCCTAAGGTACAACAGGCTTTCACATTCTGTAAAAGGCTTTCTCCTTGGTATTCTGCTGTTTATTGCTATAGAATAGTGGAGTGAGGGCAAGTGCATACTGGCAGAATGTAGCAGGAGGAAATTGCTGAGTAGATTCTAAAACATAAATCTATGTGTCAGACTGGGCCAACCTACCAGAACATTTGAATGATCAGAAGATTGTTTCTGAGTTAATACATTAAGAATTAGCAATCAGTCTTCTCTGATATTAATTCAATCAGATTGTTACCTTATTAGGCTTCTTGGTGTCTGGGCTTATGGAAACAGATGCAATTACTTTAATTCTTGCATATAGTTCTTATTTGGGAAAATTTGGAAAATTTGGAAAGATCAAAGAAAATTCTAGTCCTTCATTTTATTGATCCTATGACTGATTACCTCATTGATTTTCAATTTTGCTGCAGAAAATGTACTTAAATCTATTTGTAAATATATAATCCTTTCTGGGAAATACTGACATAGGATAGAGTTTAAGCTCAATCAACAAACATTCATTAAGTACCTACTATTCTGTGCTAGGGGCTATAACCACAAAAATGCAAGAAACTTGCATTCCATTTAAGGTCCCATGGAAATAAGGGATAGAGTCATTAGGCAAGTTATGAAGTGCTATTGGGAATTAGGAAATAGAAAAATGTCTAAAAGGTATTAGAAGAAAAAGGCTAAAAGATGCAGGGAGCATGGTCCTGATAATCCTGGATATCAGGGTCTAGTCCATGTATACAAATTTACTCAAGCTGGGGCTTGGAATGTTACTGAATGACTTGTTCAAGTATAGTATTATATGAAGCTAATCTAATCACACTTCTCTTGGTTCTTGATATAGACCAGTTGTCTTTGTGATTGCTGGCTTATGCCCTTTAAATATAATCATGTTTTAGAATTTACAAAGCTTTTGCCCCCCCCAATCATTCTATGAGATAGTTAATGTAGATATTATTGTATACATTTTATACATGAAGAAAATGAGTTTTAAATAGAGTAAATGACTAATTGAAAGTCTTACAACTTATAAAAATAAAATCTAGCATTAAAATCCTGGTCCAATTTGAAATCCAATGCTCTTTCCAAAAGATTATCCCCTATGTGTTTTCTATGATCCCTTTCAACTCTAAGATTCAGATCTTTATCAGAAAAGTTTCATGAAAAGATTTTTAATCTTTTCATTTTCATGAAAAATCTTTTTTCTACAAGTTGTAATTTTTCTTTTTACTCTATCTGCATTTACTTTATTTGTGACAAAATTTTTATATTCATTTGCTTGAGATATTCTTTTCTGAAGGCAGCATGACATAGGAGAGAGAATGCTAAGCTTGAAGTCACGAAGATATGGACCTAAATTCTGTCTTTGACACCTATTAGCTGTATGAGCTTAAGCAAATCATTTATGCCTCAAGGAGTTCCTTAGGATTTTTTGGATTTCTTTAGTAAATTATAGATATGTTGTGAGCTGGTAAAGAAATAATTTCCCCCAAATGATGACATTACAGGTTACTCATGTATTTAAGAAACAAAATATCTTACCAAAAACTATCTTGCTGATGAATCCAGGAAAAGATTTTATTTTACATTCTTGCAAGAATGAGTGTTTAAACTAGTAGACACGCCCTTTAAGTGTAAAAACAAACCTTTTATTCCCAAACCAAACTGCAAGTCCCCCCCTTTCCCACATTGGCAGGATACTACAGAGTTTACAATCCATCGGAAGTGCCTAATTCCCCAGGTAAGTCTCCACCCCTAATAACATCTTCTCTCTACATTAGTAGAAATCCTCACCCCCTGATTATGTTTTAAAAGGTGTTTCTTATTCTAATTTATGGCTTCCCTCCATAAGTTTTTGTTTCTCCTTGTTCCTAATTTTTAGATTGCATTTATTAAATTTCAGTTTCATTATTTTCTGATTGGTTTCATTTCTCTAATTTAAGTTTTATAACTCTGTGAAAACTAAACCCTCATTCAATTCTCACAATGTAATCAATATTTTGTCTTTTATTATAACAGATAGAGTATATTGTGACTAATTACAAATTCAACTATTATCCACAGTTGTGAAGGATAAAATTTTTGGCTCTCCTTAATGTTTTAATGGTATGACTTTCATCATTTTACTTGTTTATTAATTGAGAATTTATTGTGGTACCGATTCTCTCCCAACAAACCTGAGGAATTTAACAAAATGTGAAAGACATATAAACGGACGAAAAGTGAAGTAAACCAAACCAGCAAAACAATATCTACTGTTGGAACAATACCACTGCTGGAAAAGGAGGAAGTCATTTCATCAAGCACCCTTCTGCTTCTTTGGGGGTATAGATACAAGACACTATTCTATAGCACCAGATCTCCTGTGTAATCTCCAGTTTCTCTTGGAAAAGGGAAAAATGTGGTTTCACAACTCCAGTTCTCCTGGAGTTCTTCCTCCATCATTTATTCGTCTTTTTCCTATATTTCAGGGAAGGGGAAGAGAAGCAGCATTTATATAGCACCGACTATGGCCAGGCACTGTACCAAACACTTTTACAAATATTTGTAAATTACAAATTTAAAAATTTGATCTCATCTGAATTGAAGGGGAGAAAATACCATTCCATTGGTCACATCTCCTGCCTGACTCCCTCTGAAGAAGAAAAACACTATTCTACCTTTTCTTTTCCAGGGAAGAGAAAAGCCATTCCATCAAGTCTTTAGCCTTGTATTTTGCCTTGGGCTCTTCTTCAGCTCTAAGCATCAGTCCCTTCCCCTGAATACCTAAATTCCTAAAAGATTCCACCCTAAACCTAAACCCCTCTGGACAAGGAAAATTTACTTAAACTTACTCCTCAATAATGAATACACTCCTCCTTGATCTGAAACCTCATCAATTTGTTTAAACCACATTTCCCATTTCCTTAGTAAGATCTTTTGTTCCTATATCCCTCAACCTAATCCCCTCAATCCCCTACCTCAAAACTACTCACTCCTTTCCTTCCCTCATTTGACTCCCTCCCAATGACACAGCCCCTCTAAACTTATAACCCTTTCTAGCACTGACTTTCACTCATTCCCCACTCACTGGTCAAGGAAGGGAGTTGGCATTCTGCTTGCTCTCCATTGCCATTTCAAGATTCTCCTCTTCCACCATCAGTTAGTAAATTCTTCCCCTTTGAGATTCATGCAACCCAAATTCATCATCCTATCAAAATTCTGGTAGCTGATATTTATTGACCTCTTTCCTTAGTGAGTGCCTGACTCTCAATCTTTCTTCCAATCTCCTGTCCCAATACTAGGGAGGAGAGAAAAAGACAGACAGACAGAAAGAGACAGACAGAGAGAAAGAGGGAAAGGGAAAAGGAGAGAGATACAGAATTAGACAGACAGAGATGGACAGAGAGACAAACATGCAGAGACAGAGAGAGAGGGAGGGAGAAAGGGAAAGAGAAGCAGAGAGAAAGGGAGAGAGAGATAGAGACAGAGACACAGACAGACAGAGACACACAGAGAGACAGAGACAGAAAGAGGGAGGGAGGGAGAAAGGGAAAGAAAGGGAGAGAGAGACAGAGACAGACAAACATACACAGAGAGAGAGAAATGGAGAAAGACAGAGACAGAGAGAAAGAGAGAGACAGAAACAGAAAGAGGAAGGGAGGGAAAAAGGGAGAGACACAGAGACAGAGAGAGAGAGAGAGAGGAGAGAGGGGAGAGACAGAGAAAGTTAACCCCTCAGACTCCCCATGCCTCCTAATGACTCCCTCTACCCCATCAATGCCCAAAAATTGTCACACTCTGGACTTTTGTGTGCACCATTTCCATGTTCATGAACTCTGAACTCCCCCCTATCTGGTGACTGTTGTTGTTCCTTCTTTCCCTTTATCCTACAATCCCAATCCTGTCCTATGATCTCCAGTCTTCTGATGTTTTGCTAGGATCTCTCCTAGGCCTTCGCCCCAGCATCTTTCTCTCCTTTCTCTATCTTGAACCCTTAGTGAATCTATTCAGCTTTATCTTTTCCTCTTCTGGAATTCCTTGCCTCCTTATCACATAATCGATCTTTACAGCCCGTGCCCTAGATCTAGGTCACTTCCAATATTTGCTGCTTTCAGCATGTGCTTCTGAACAATGGTAGATAAAATCATTTAAAGTACAGACTGAATCCACTACAAGTTTACATAACCTCAGCTGCTGCTAGGCAATCCTTTTATACCTTTCTGAGTAACTCACTATCCCACTCACCATAGTGAATTTCCCAAATAGGTTTTTCTCTCCTCCAACCCCCTATGGTTCCCCGCACCCACCCTCTTTCTCAGGGCAGAGAATTTCCTCCTATTTTATTGAATTGAGGCCATTGCCTTTCTCCTCTTTCCTTCATCTTACATTATCTGGATACTTTCTGCTACTATCTCCTTCATCTGTCTCACTGGAAGAGACATCCCTTTTCTATTCCATCTTCCCCAACAAATTGCCTCTTCTCTCATCCCCTTTTTATCTTTATTTAATCTCTCACTCCCTATTGGCTACTGCCCTACTGACTATACATATACCCATATCTCCCCCCTCCTCAAAAACCCCTTACTTGATCCATCTATTCCTGCCAGCTCTCATCCTATCTTTGATTAAAACTTCTTGAGGTCATCTAGAAAAGATGGCCCTCATTTTCTTTCCTCATCTTTTTCATTCTTTCCTTTTCTATTTTATTATCTATAGTGACTTCATTCAACTGAAATGTCTCTCTCCAAAATTACTAAAAATATCATAAGGAACAAATCTTTTAGCATTTTTTCTCAGTCTGGCTCCTTGCCCTCTCTGCAGCCTTTGACACTATTGATCACCATCTTCTTCTTGATACAACTTTCTCCTGGTTCTCCTTCTACCTAGCTGACCACTCTCAGCTTTCGTCTTGTTCACTAACTCGGGATATCTATAGGACTTGTCTTGAACCCTCTTCTCTTCCTTCTATGTACTATTTCTTTTAGTGATTTTGTCAGTTCCTATGGATTCAATTATCATTTCTTTGCTGATAAATCTCAATCCCTTTATCTCTATCTAACCTCTCTGCTGACTTCCTGTTTGACATCTCAATTGCCTATTTGGCATCTTAAACTGCATGTCCTATAGACATCTTAAGTTCAACATATTCAAAATTGAACTCATTATCTTTTCTCCTAACACTCCGAGCCTTCTTCCAAACTTCCCTATGACTATTGAGGGCACCATAAACCTGCTATCTTGGTATCATCTTCAACTTCTCACTCTCTCTTACTTCCCACATATAATCTCTTCTCTGACACTGTCATCACCTTGGTACAGACCCTCATTATCCCATGTCTGAACCATTGCTAGCTGGTGTTTCCCTGCATCAAATCTCTCTCTCTCACTCCTGTTCATCTGTTATCCATCTGTCACAACAGACTTCCCAAACAAAAGATCTGGCCATGTCATCCTCCCCTACCTCCTACTCAATTAACTCTGGTGGTTCTCAATCACCTCCAGGAACAAATACAAAATTCTCTGTTAGTCAGTCATTAAACATTTATTAAATGCCTACTATGTACCAAGTACTATGCTAAATACTGAGATCATAAAGACAATCCCTGCTCTCAAGGAGCTCACAGTCTAATGTTTTCATTCAAAGTCCTCCATATCCTGCTCCCTAATCTTTCCAGTCTTTTTACACTTCCCTTCCCCCCATACTTTTTGATTCAGTGCATGTTCCTTCATCTATTGACTCAAGGTATTTTCACTGGCTGACCCCCTAGCCTGGAAGACTCTCCCTCTTCATTTCTACCTCCTGGTTTCTTTCAAGTTCCAGCTAAAACCCCAACCTCTACAGAAAGTCTTTCTGATATTCCAATTCTAGTTCATCCCTTCTGTCTAGTTTTTTTTCTGATTTACCTTGTATATAGCTTATTTATACATAGATATTTGCATGTTGTCTTCCCCATTAAACTGTGGGCTCCTTGAAAACAGGGACTGTCTTTTACCTCTCTTTGTATGTACCTGACAAATATTAGATGTTTCATAAATGTTTATTGACTGGCATCATCTGATTCATGGAATAATACAAACTCCTAAGAATTCAAGATTAATATTCACAGGACAAATATTGATCACAGGAGGTGATCAAGCTGTAGCAGTGCTGTAGCAAATAAGGAACCAGGAACAAAAAACAAAGAATATAATCAAAGAAATCTATGATCAAAAAAGAAAATGGGCTGGCCACATCTTGAGAATCAGAGGTGCCCAGGGGACAATCCATGTGCTTCTAGTGCATCCTTAAATTATCAGGAGAAACATAGGGGTTAGAGAAGGAAGAACCTCAGCAGGTTGGCTGAATCCATTGTGATGAATTTTTAGACAAAAGTTGCATAACTTCAATAAGGTATGGTTGGGTTATATTCTAAATCAGCCATATTGATATTGTTTAGACTATTGAAAATAACTAAACAGTATAAGGTTGGAATATTGCTGTTGTAGGAAACGATGAGTTGGTAGATTTAGAAAAACAGGAAAAGACTTGGACTTATGAAGTCCATGTTACCCACCTTCAGAGAAATGGGACAAATAAGCAGAGTATGGCCTTACATAGATATATATATATAATGAATATATATAATAATGAATATAATATAATGAATATGTAAATGATTATAGGTATCTATATATGCATATGTATGTATATATGGATATGCAAGTGTGTATGTATGCTTAATTGTAGCCTTACTGGGGAAGGGGGAAGAGGAAAAAAGAATAAAATAAAAAGTGCACAACAGAGAACAAAAGAAAACATAAGGAAGCAAAAAAAAAAAAGATGGATAGCTCTGAACACTATATAATATTTATTATATATAATATAATTAATATAATAGGCTTTCTTGAAATGGAAATTTATTGCTTTATATTTTGAATCCTCTCATTTTCCACTGTATACATGGCAATTTTTTCCTATTTAAGTTTTAAATTAGTTAATTTAAAAAATAAATGAAGGTATACATTAGTTAAATTCATGCATCAGACACAAATGGGAGAGATTTGCAAGGATTGGTCCCTTGATATCTCACCAGAAGATATACAACTAATGAAATCCACATGTGCCCTGCTTTCATAAATCCTTTTGTAACCCATGATCCAGTTGTCACCCAATGGATCTTCGCTGACAGTGTTTAAACTGGGAAAATGATGGTGCTGCTAAAAGTAATAACAAAGACAAGAAGAGGCAGGTAAGATAATTCAGTTTGGGATACATGTAGAGTTTGAGGAAGCAAAGGATATCCAAGTGGAGACATCCCATTGTTGTGGCAGTTGCAAGTCTAGGGCTTTTCATAAAGGGTCAAAGAAGTAGCATGTGTATATGAATGATTATAAGTTTAAAAAATGTGATACAAGAAGAACATAGGAAAGAGCCTAAAGGAGGAATCACTTCTACCTGAGGGGATCAATAAGGGCTTTAGGGACATAACCCATTTGTTCATAAGAATTCTAGAATGTCCTTATTTACCCTATGCTGTTAAATTTCTAAACTCATCACTGATGAAAACTTCCCTAATCCCTTTGTTGATTACTATCAACAAACACTTATTTTTGTTTTGTTTTGTTTTTGTTGAGGCGATTGGGGTTAAGTGACTTGCCCAGGGTCACACAGCTAGGAAATATTAAGTGTCTGAGACCAGATTTGAACTCTGGTCCTCCTGACTTCAGGGCTGGTGCTCTAACCACTGTACCAACTAGCTGCTCCTCAACAAATATTTATTAAACACCTGTTAAGCTCCAGGCATTATGCTAGGTAGGGTGGATACAAATACAAAGAATGAAACTATCACTATCTTCCTCTTAGGCTTCATATAGCACTTTGGTTTGTCTCTCTCAGATATACTTATTATGTAATTTTGTATATTCCAATCATTTGTTTCTAAACTATGAATTAGGCATCTTGTTATTGTTCAGTTATGTCCAACTCTTTGGGACTCCATTTGGGGTTTTCTTGGCAAAAAATGCTAGAGTAGTTGGTCATTTCCTTCTCCAGCTCATTTTACAGCTGAGAAAACTGATCTCCAAGTTAAGTGACTTGCCCAGGGTCACACAGCTAAGTATCTGAGGCCAGATTTGAACTCAGCAAGATGAATCTTCCTGACCTTAGACCCAGCACTTTATCCACTGTGCCAAATAATTGCTTTGTTGAATTAAATAAAGAAATCTCTCCTCTAAAAATGACATAAACACATTACTTCAGTTTCTTCTATTTTCTTTAGAATTCATTTTTTTATGTTTAATTCTGGAACTCATTATGTCACAGGATATGGGCCTAGATCCTTTTCTTGCCAAGTTGCCAATGGCTCTTCCCAGGTATATTTGTTGAATATTTAATCCTTTCCCCAATTTTTGTTTTCTGAACTCTAATCTTTTGTATACTTTGGTTGGATATCTGATATATCTAAGGTATTCCACTGATTTCTCCCCTCTATTTTTAAAAAAAATAAATTTTAATTAATATTCTGTTTCTTATATCACCAAAGTATTTCTTGTATCTCTCCATCTATCTCTCCAAGAGAGCTATTCCATATGACAAATAGTATTTTTTAATAAAAGAAAAGAAAATCAATACAATTAGCTGATACATTGAAAAAGTCTGAAAAAATGTTGCTATGATTGACACTTATGGACTTCCCACTTCCACAAAGGAGTAGCTTGGGGATGTCTTATCATTTCTCTTCATCTGAGTCCTAAAACAAATCATTTTTTTATATGAAAATAACTGGTTTATAGTAATAGTTATATAACTACAAACATATGCATTTGGATAGATATATGAAGGGCTATACAGGTTAGTTGTAATTAGGGATATAAAGAAGAAATACCTCTTAGATTTCTTCAAAAGAGATTTCACTCTGAATTAGTCAATCAATCAAAAAGTATGTATTTAACACTTATTATGGTGCCAGGCATTTTGTTACACACTTGGTATACTAAGAAAGGCAATAACATGATCTCTGCCCTCAGAGAGCTTACATTTAGTTATATAAAAGATATGTGCAGAGTATATGAAAGGTAACCTCAAAGAAAAGGAACTGGCATTTAGAGGGATTGGGAAAGGCCTATAGCATTTAAACTGAGTCTTGAAGGAAGTCAGGGAAGAATTGTGAGGGTATCAAGAAGGCATTCCAGGCATTGGAGACAGGTAGTACAAAGGCAAAGAGACTAGAGGTGGAATGTTGTGTTCAAGGAACAGAAATAGATAATTTTATATAGATCATAGGGAGTAAATTATAAGAAGACTGGAAAATAGGAAGAAATTAGTTTGGGAAGGATTTAAATGCCAAATTTTCGTCATATGTTAGTTTGGACAAATCTTTCCTCCCTTTTTTCGATTTTTACAACTCAATAGTATCCCATTAAATTTATATGCCATAATATATTCAACCATTTCCCAATTGATGGCTCTCTAAGTTTCCAGTTCTTTTCCACTATAAGATATATATATATATATATATATATATATTCATGCACATGGGGCTATTTTCTCTTTCTTTGATCTCTTTTGAACATAGACCTAACATTAGTATGGTTGGGTCAAAGGGCCCACACTTTTTAGAAACTTTTTTGTGTATAATTCCAAATTTCTTCTCAGGTTCATAGGCTTTTCCATGATTCACAGGTCCAATGCATCAATAGGTTCCTCTCTCCCTCCTATCTTTTGGGTCAAAACTCCTTGAGAAGGCCATCTATGATAGGTGGCTCCATCTTTTTCCCCCTCTTATTCTCTTCTTAACTCTTTACAATCTAGCTTCTGACTTTACCATTCAGCTGAATCTATTCTCTCCAAAGAGAGTAGTTATTTTTGCCAAAATTAATGGCCTTTTCTCAATCTTCATCCTCATTCTCTTTGTATCCTTTGACACAATTTACCTCTCTCTTCTTATTCTGTTCTCTCTAGGTTTTCAGAACATGATTTTTCCTTGGTGTTCTTTCTACTTATAGAAATATTCCTTCTCAATCACTTTTGCTGGATTTTATCTTGGTCTTGCCCACTAACTACACGTATCCCACAGAATCCTATTGTCTTGGTCCCTCTTCTCCTTCTCTCTCTATACTATTTCACTTAGAGATCTCATCTGCTCCTGTGGATTCAATTTCATCTCTATCCTGATGATTCTTCATTTTATTGCTCTAGTTCTGACCTTTGCTGACTTCTAGTCTTAATATCTCCATTTGACTATTAGATATCTTGAATTGTATAACTTATGGATGTCAAACTCAGAATGTCTAAAACTTTTTTTATATTATTTTATTTTATTTAATAATAACTTTATATTGACAGAATCCATGCCAGGGTAATTTTTTTTTTACAACATTATCCCTTGCACTCACTTCTGTTCTGATTTTTCCCCTCTCTCCTTCCACCCTCTCCCCTAGATGGCAATCAGTCCTATATATGTTAAATATGTCACAGTATATCCTAGATACAATATATGTGTGCAGAACCGAACAGTTCTCTTGTTGCACTGGGAGAATTGGATTCAGAAGGTAAAAATAATCCGGGAAGAAAAACAAAAATGCAAATAGTTCACATTCTTTTCCCAGTGTTCTTTCTTTGGGTGTAGCTGCTTCTGTCCATCATTTATCAATTGAAACTGAGTTAGGTCTCTTTGTCAAAGAAATCCACTTCCAACAGAATACATCCTCATACAATATCATTGTCGAAGTGTATAATGATCTCTTGGTTCTGCTCATTTCACTTAGCATCAGTTCATGTAAGTCTTGCCAGTCCTCTCTGTATTCATCCTGCTGGTCATTTCTTACAGAACAATAATATTCCATAACAGAATGTCTAAAACTTAACTCAAGATCCCTTTCTTCTTTTAAACCTTCCTCTCTCCAAAATTTACCTATTGCTTTTGAGTTTAACTATCATTTTCCCAATTTTTTATGCGTGGTACCTTGCTTCAACCTCAGGTCTCCACTATCACCACCTGTAGCCAATCCATTGCCATGGTCCGTCGATTTTACCTCCTTAATGTCTCTCATATATGTCTGCTTCTTTCCTTTGACACTGTCACCATCCTGGCAGAGACCCTCATCATCTCATGTCTAGATTGTTGTAATAGCCTGCTTATGGTCTCCCTGCCTCAAATCTCTCTCCCACTTCAGTTCATCCTCTACTCATCTCTCACAACAGCCTTTCTAAATAAAAGGTTTGTCATATAATGTTCCCAGGTTCTCCTTTAATAAACTTTTAGAGGGCTTCTTATCATTTTCATGATCAAATATAAAATTCTTTATTAGTCAGTCATTAAACATGTATTAAGTGCCTAATGATGCCTTATGGGATTGGTCCCTTAAGAAATGCTGAGATCATAATTGTCTTTTGAGCTCTCAAAGAGCTCACAATTTAATGTTTGATACTTAAAATCCTTCATAACCTGCCTCCTAACTTCTCCAGTCTTATACTTTCCCTTCCCTCACATATTCTTTGATTCAGGGACATTGACCTCCTTTCTGTTCCTCAAATAAGACGCTCCATCTGCTGACTCCAGACATTTTTTTTAGATTTTTTTAATAATAGCTTTTTATTCTTCCAAATACATGTGAAGATCATTTTCAACATTCACCTTTGCAAAACCTTGTGTTCCAAATTTTTCTCCCTCCCCCCCTCCCAGACAGCAAGCAATCCACTTTAGTTAAACATGTGCAATTCTAAACATATTTCCATATTTGTTGTGCTGCACAAGAAAAATTAGATCAAAAAGGAAAAAAAAATGAGAAAGAAAAAAACAACAAGCAAATAAACACCATCACCAAAAAGAGGGGAAAACTATTCTGTGATTTCACATTCAGTCTCCATAGTTCTCTCTCTGGATGTGGATGGCTCTCTCTATCACAAGTCCATTGTGTCTTGAATCACCTCACTGTTGAAAAGAGCCATGTCTATCACAACTGATCATCACATAATCTTGTTGTTGACATGTACAATGTTCTCCAGCTTCTACCTCTCTTCACTCAGCATCAGTTCATATAAATCTTTCCAAGCTTTTCTGAAATCAGCCTACTTATCATTTCTTATAGAACAATAATATTCCCTTACATTTATATAGCATAATTTATTCATCCATTCACCAACTGATTACTACTACAGAAAGGGGCTACTACAAACATTTTTGTACATGTGAGTCCTTTTCCTTTTTTATGATCTCTTTAGGATATAGACTCAGTAGAGGCACTGCTGGATCAAAGGGTATGCACAATTTGATAACTTTTTGAGCATAGTTCCAAATTGCTCTCCAGAATTGTTGGATCAGTTCACAACCCCACCAACAATGTATTAGTGTCCCAGTTTTTTTACATCCTCTCTAACATTTATCATTATTTTTTCCCATCATCTCAGCCAATTTCGAAAGGTATGATATGGCACTTCAGAATGGTTTTAATATGCATTTCACTAATCAATAGTGATTTAGAACACTTTTTCATATGATTAGAAATGGCTTTAATTATCTTCATGTGAAAATTGTCTGTTTATGTCCTTTGGACATTTATCAATTGGAGAATGGCTTGTATTCTTATGAATTTGTGACTCCAAGCATTTTCACTGACCTCATGCCTGCAAGGCTCTCCCTCCTCATCTCTCCCTCCCTCCTAGCTTTCCTGGCTTTCTTCAAGATCCAGCTAAAATCCTACTCTCTAAGGGAAGTCTTTCTGATCTCTCTTGATCCTCGTGCTTTCCCTCTGTTTAGTTTTTCTAATTTATTTTGTCTATAGCTTATTTGTACATAGATACTTATATGTTGTCTTTTCCATTAAACTGTGAGCTCCTTGAGAGCAAGAAGTATTTTTTACCTATCTTTGTGTTCCTAGCACTTAGCACAGTGCCTGGCACATATTAAGTACTTTATAAATATTTGTTGACTGATTGAAATTCTTTACCTTTTGTTCTTCCTGATGAATTTTATTATTTTTTCTAGTTTTATAAATGATCCTTTGAAAGTTTGATCGAATAAATAAATTAATTAGTTGCTTTGCCATTTTTGTTACCTATCTACCCATGATCAATTAATATTTATTTCTCCAGTTACTTAAATCAATTATTTTTTCCCCTTAAGCACGTTTTATGGCAGATAGGTGGCACAGTGGATAGAGGCTTGGGCCCTGGAATAAGGCAGATCTGAATTCAAATCCAGCCTCAGTAACTTAATAACTATGTAATCCTGAGCAAGTCACTTAACAGTGCTTAACTCGATTTCTTCAAGTATAAAATGAGCCAGAGAAGGAAATGATAAACCATTCCTATATTTTTGCCAAAAAAGAAACACAAAAAAACCCCTCCAAATGAGGTCACGAAGAGTTGGACACAACTGAACAAAAACAACAATTTACATAGTTCTGGTATATATCTTCATAGGTAAACTCTTAGGTAATTTATATATCCTCGAGTCAAAAGAGATGTTTAGTAATTGTTTTTTGGAAAGGAGGAGGCAAAAAGGATACAGGAGGGGCAAAGTCTCCATTTTTCTTTTTGGACAAACTTTTTTTTTCTTATTTTGCTATGGTTCATAGATTCTACCCCCTGAAAATGCAAACAAAATCTATTTGCTCTGGTTCTGAACATCTTGCTTCTCATAGATTTGTATAATATTTATTTTGTATTTTGACCATGTAGTTTATTGGGGCTTTTTGAAGGGAAGACCAATTAATAACCTTTATTACAGAAAATGGATGCATTTTAAAAGGTCCCTAGATACACTTTTTGACAAGAATATAAACCTGAGAGAGATATTTAAACAATAATTGCTATATTAAGCATAGGGTTTTGGGGTATGTTTGTTTTCCCCTAAAAATCAGACCTCATTGAGAGAAAAGTAAAAGAGAAAAAGAATTAGATGAGAGAAGCAAAATGGGAAAAGAGTATTAGAGACCAAAGTATTAGAAGCATGTATAGATAGGCTGACACTGCAAAAAAACAATTAGACCAAGCTTCATCCCAAGTCAAGGCATTACAAAACATTGCAGCAGTCCTAATGGGGTCAGTCCCTCTGATAAGCAAATGTTTTTCTTAATGCCTAAATTAGCTTTAATTTTGAAGAAATCTAATTATCAAGCCCTCATCCCAATAACCACTACTTAGATTCTATCTTCTTTTTGAAATTCATTGTCCTGTTGGTCTTTAGAACCCCTCAACACACTTCCTAAAATAACCTGTTTACAATGATCTTCACAGAATATAGGTTTGGAATAAGTGGGAAACTTAAGTTAAGTGATGTCCTTTATTGGAATGCCATCCTTCTGTCCTGAACATTTCCCAAAAGGCTTGTAGATTACAGTAAATAAAATGGCAACTCTAGGATGAAGGGAATATTCAGAATATGATTAAAGGATTCAGAGATGGAAGGGGCAGGTCATCTGGTCCATCACCCTCATTCTGCATCCCTGATGGGCACAAGGGGAACTTGTTGATACAGGATGCATGGGTGAATAATAAACAAGACTGAACACAAAGCAGGGCAAGGAAGGCCTTGGTTAGCCTTCAAACCAACAACTGGTCAGCAGTGAAACCAGACATGTCAATATGCCCCCTTGTATGAAACTGGGCCCAAGTCCCAAGCCCCATTTCCAAAAGACTGCCCTTGGATACAATGTCCCCTTGGCTTTGTCTACTCTTGAGACTTGCACCTTGGGATGAGTTTAAGTCAGGAATGGAAATAGAATTGTGATACATGGGGGAATTGTCCTATTCTTCCTTAGTCCTAGATGCTACCTCAATATCTGTGAGAAGAAAAAAAACAAAAATGAAGGAAGGGTTGCAAAGAGAGAAAATGAAGGGCTGAAGAATATGACTCTAACCATGCACTTGACACTCAATTCCCTGAATGACCCTAGGTCACAGAAAAAAAAAAAAACAGGCTATACAGGTATGCTCTGACTGACACTGTTTTATTGAAAAGTGGCCCCCGAATACACCTTTGAAAGCTTAAATGTTTTATTTAAGAGACTTTCTGGTGAGAAACATTCCCTTCATGCAAAGAACACTTCAGATGACCATTTACAATTTTAACCTAATTTGGTTTAGTGCCCTAGGACTTTAGTGCCCTAAACCACAAGAATCCCACCTCTTTCCAGGAATTGACATTATCCATCACCATTCTCAAAACACTTAAATATATATAGGCCATTTCCTCACCCAACACTAACATTAAGCTCTGAATCAATTTTTATTTTCTTCATATTTTTAGTATTTAAAAGGGGAAGATATTCCAATTGAGGGAAGAATGTGTTATATGGACTCCCTTACAGATCTTAGATACCTTGGTATAGATGGGGAAGGATACACCACAACCCTCACTTAGTGGCCCTACTTGCTCTATCTAGAAGTAATAATTGACTGGTAACTTTCTCCCAGAACCCAGCAGGCTTGAGAAGAAGCCAGTGTTCCTGGGAAATAAATATAAACTGCTTGCATTTTTGTTTTTCTTCCCGGGTTATTTCTACCTTCTGAATTCAATTCTCCCTGTGCAACAAGAAAACTGTTCAGTTCTGCACACATATATTGTATCTAGGATATACGGTGACATATTTAACATGTATAGGACTGCTTGCCATCTGGGGGAGGGGGTGGAGGGAGGGAGGGGAAAAATCGGAACAGAAGTGAATGCAAGGGATAATGCTGTTAAAAAAATTACCTTGGCATGGGTTCTATCAATAAAAAGTTATTTAAAAAAAAAGAGAGAGAGAAGAAGCCAGTGTTCAACTACGCTATCCCTTCTCTATGACTTGGCAGAGCTGGGAAATTTCTAGTGCTTCTCTGGATAAAAACTTGAGAGTGCTAAACCAAAACTAAGGAGTGATAGAAAGGAATCCCCAAACAAATTTGAAACAGTAACAAAAAAGAATTTTTTTTAAAAAGGAACATTTTAGTACATATAGCAAATGAATCCCAATTTAATCAGAGAAGGGGGAAAAAAGTCAAAACTATTCAGTGGAACTAGCTTAAAATCTCATGACCTGTTTTTCAATAGTTCTAAAACCTGTAACTCATAGGCAGGAGAGCCTCAGAATGGTCACTTTTTCAAGCATCCACTCCATCCAAGTAAGTACAGATTTGCATACCATATTAACACTATTCATATATCAACTATTTAAATGGCAGAGTAGCTTAAAGCAAATACTCCCTTGAACTCCTTCACTGCTCAGGTTTGATTTGGTTTTAAATTGAAGAGGAATGGGAAGGGAAGGAATGGTTTTCTTTCTTTCTTTTTTCTTTCTTTCTTTCTTTCTTTCTTTCTTTCTTTCTTTCTTTCTTTCTTTCTTTCTTTCTTTCTTTCTTTCTTCTTTCCTTTCTTTCAGATTCTTTTTTTAAAAATTTATTTATTTGATATTTTCTCCCAACCACATTTAAAACAATTTTTAAAATATCTGTTCTTAAAACTTTTGAGTTCCAGATTCTCTCCTTTTCCCCACCCCCAGTCCTCATTAAGAAACTGCAAGGGAAGTTAAACAAAATATTTCCATAAAAGTCACATTGTGAAGAAATAGATTGGCCACCCTAAAAAAAAGGAAAGAAAAGAGAAAGAGAGAGAGAGGGAGGGAGGGAGGGAAAGAGGAGAGAGAATGCTTCATTCTGTATTCAGATAGACACAATCACAATCAGTTCTTTCTCTGAGTATGATTAGGATTTTTCATAAGTCCTTCAGAGTAGTTGTAGATCATTGTACTGCTGAGAATAGCAAAATCACTTAGCACTGATCATCCCAGAACATTGCCATTACTTTGTTCAGAGTACATCACTTTGTTTGAGTGCATGGAACAGTTTCCAGTTTTTCTGAGAGCATCCTGCCATCATTTCCCATGAACGATAACATTCCATCATAATCACTTACCATAATTTTTTCAGCTATTCCCCAAGCGATGAGCATCTCCTCAATTTTCGTTTTTTGACTTGAGGACTACACATATATATTTTGCCTAGGCAATTGGGGTCACACAATTAGGAAGTGTTAAGTGTCTAAGACCAAATGTGAACTCAGGTCCTCCTGACTTCAGGGCTGGTGCTCTATCCACTGTGCCATCTAGCTATAACTTGTAAATATTTTTGTACACATAAGTCCTTTTCCTTCTTTTAAAATTTCTTTGGGGATTCATGCCTAGTAGTGATTGTTAGGATAAAAGATATACATGAATTTATAGTCTTTTGGCCATGGATCATATTTTTTGATCATTTATCAACTGGGGCATGGCCCTTAATTTTTTTTTTTTTTTTACAAATTTGACTTCCTTCTCTCAGTTTGAGAAATGAGGTCTTACCAGAGAAACTTGCTTCAAAATTCTTTTTACAATTACTATTGCTAACTGTATTCCTCCCATTTATTCTATTTTCTCTCTCTCCTTTTACCCTGTCCCTACTCAGAAATGTTATGCTACTGACCACTCTCTCCCCCAATATGCCCTCTCTTTTATACTATACCATATTGAATATGTATGTTATTTCCTTTTTTTGAATCAATTCTGATGAGAATAAGGTTAATTTACTCACCCTCTCCTTTTCCTCTTCCCTTCTACTGTAAAGGCTTTTTCTTGCCTCTCTTTATGGCAGATAATTTACACCATTCTAATTCTCTTTTTCCTTTTCTCCCTCTCCTTTTCCTTTCTCCCAGGAGAAATGGTTTTCAACAGCATAATACTCTTTATTTTGCTTCAAAAGACATTTCAGCATTCTAAACATTAAAAAAATAAACACAAAACATCCCAGGTTGTATTTAAGAACACACTTTTTATTCTTTTTTCTTGTATCACTGCCCTGGCTTTCTATTTGATTGAAATAAGACAGAACTCTACAATTTGAATTTAAAACTACTGCCCTTCAACTAAAAAAGAAAACTCAAAATTCAGACACTTTTCTCATGGTAGGTGACTACCCCAGACCCCTAAGAACAGGAGCTGGTTGCAATTTCATTACATATACAGAAAGACAACATTTAACTTAAATGGACACCCACTATACTGTCTCTGCAATCTATCCTCACAGTGTAAGCTTTGGGTTGCAGTCTCATGGAAGTGGTAGATGAGCCTGATGTTCTCGTTAAGCCTGGATGCCAAGAATCTGTCGAGGGAATGGGATTTAGTTAAACACCACTTTACAAAATTAAAAGCCTGAAAACAACAACAAAAAGTATACAAAGTGAGAACACAAGAATCTTTTTTCATTTTAAAAAATGTTTGGAAATATGTACAGCTTTGATACAGTTTCTAGGTGCTCTGAGATACCCATGGCCACTTCATGTAAACCAGTTACAATATCTTTCTAGAAGCACTTTTGAGAAGCTGTGATCAGAAGCCAATCAAACCTAATATGGGCAACCACAGTATCACAGAGAGGTGCTTCATTTAAAGCATCCTCATCCTCCTCTCTTCCTTGTCTTCCTCATCTTTCTTCTCTACCTTTTTCCAAGCAACATTAGTAGTCTTCTTTGCCCCATCAAACCTCTCTTTCAATTTATAATCTATGACATTCTTCTCATATTTCTCCTTCGGTTTGGCTGCATCATTATTATTTTACTTAATAGTACCTTATTTTTCCAACTACACATAAAGATAGTTTCAATATTCATTTTTGTAAGATTTTGAATTCCAAATTTTTTCTCCCTTTCTCCCTTCTTTTCCTTCTCCCCAAGAAATCAAGCAATATGATACAGTTTATGAAGAGCTAAAATAGGCACCAGAAATGGTAAATATGAAATAGATTCAGGAGAGCAATTGTTTATATAATTGATTATATAAAAACACCATAATAGAGATTCAGTTCTCAGGAGCAACCATGTCAAGATATCTATACAAGTACAAAGGAGTACTATTTATTATGTGAATTAGCAAGAAGTTATCAAGGAAAGGGGATTTAACAACTAACAAGGAGAAAAACAAGTTCCCTAGTGGAACTCACAATTAAGTCAGGAGGAAAACTCCATAAAAGGGAATGTACCATAAGGTGGAAGTATGCCATTGAATGGCAGGCTAAATCCATACAGTTTAGCAGACTAACTCCAAAGGGGAATAACAAGGGAGTGGAATTACACCATTAATTGGTGGGCTAAACTTAAAAGAGATTTAGCAAAGATCTACATCATGAGTTTGACATCATAACTTGGCTTTCTGATTAGAGACAGTAAGGTGGGATTTCTAAAAACCTCTAAATGGAATGGGTCTGTAATGAAAAGTTCACTTAAAAAAAAAGATCTTCTTAAGAATAAAAAATTCACTTAGGGCTGAGATGATCCCATCAGTGACCTACCTTCCTGCCAGAGGGAGTATTATGATTTTATCAATGCTTCAGGTTTTCTCAGCTAAGTTCCAGGTAGCTATCCAGGACCTCATCAGGTTATATGTGTAAAATCATTTTAAATATATTTTCATGTTAGCCATATTGAGAAAGAAAAATCAGAACAAAAGGGAAAAAACCATGAGAAAAAAAACAAACAAACCAAAAAAACTGAAAATATATGCTTTGATCTATATTCAGTCTCCATGACTGTCTCTCTGGATACAGATGGCAGTTTCCATATCAAATCTGTTGAAATTGTCTTGGATCTCTGTGCTGAGAAGAACTAAGTCTCTGCCTTATTATTATAAAGTTGTTTCTCATTGTCACTCAGATTGTTTCACACTTTGCCAAGCTTCTTTGCCACATCCCCAGTGATTTGGTCAAGGTTTGTAAACTTGATCTTGGGATGAAATTCTTTTTTTTTTTTTTTAAATAAATAACTTTTTATTGACAGAACCCATGCCAGGGTAATTTTTTTACAACATTATCCTTTGCACTCACTTCTTTTCCGATTTTTCTCCTCCCTCCCTCCACCCCCTCCCCCAGATGGAAAGCAGTCCTTTACATATTAAATAGGTTACAGTATATCCTAGATACAATATATGTGTGCAGAACCGAACAGTTCTCTTGTTGCACAGGGAGAATTGGATTAAGAAGGCATAAATAACCCGGGAAGAAAAACAAAAATGCAAACAGTTTACATTCATTTCCCAGTGTTCTTTCTTTGGGTGTAGCTACTTCTGTCCATCCTTGATCAATTGAAACTGAATTAGCTCTCTTTATCGAAGAAATCCACTTCCATCAGAATACATCCTCAAACGGTATCATTGTTGAGGTATGTAATGATCTCCTGGCTCTGCTCATTTCACTTAGCATCAGTTCATGTAAGTCTCACCAGTCCTCTCTTTATTCATCCTGCTGGTCATTTCTTACAGAACAATAATATTCCATAATGTTCATATACCACAATTTACCCAGCCATTCTCCAATTGATGAGCATCCATTCATTTTCCAGCTTCTAGCCACTACAAACAGGGCTGCCACAAATATTTTGGCACATACAGGGCCCTTTCCCTTCTTTGGTATCTCTTTAGGGTATAAGTTGGGATGAAATTCTGAACAGAACAGGAAGAAAGAAGTCAGATGGTGGTTGTTTAAATGCATTAGGATCCTTCTTTTTGCCACTTTTCACTGATCATGGCTTTTCATTTCTCTATCATATCATACCTTATCATCTTTTGCCATTTCATCAAACTTGAATTTCTCTTTCCCTGACATAACATTCTACCTCCTGGATCACATTTTAGAAAACTCTACAAAGTTAACAGGAACCTCTGAATTCCTCTTATGTTCTTCCTTGAAAGTCTGCACAAAGCCAGAGGGAGCAAACATCTTACCCTTTGTTTTGGGGGGTTACCTTTAGCCATGATGAACTCTGTATGGTTTACTCATCTGACCATATAGTTTTGCTTATGGCTAGGCTATATAACCTTTGACTTTTGGCTTCCAACTCAACTCTCACATTTCCTGGACTCTTGACTGAACACCTTTTGGTTTCTTTCCTCTCTGCTTCTGACTTTCTGGACTTTGATATTATGCACTGCCTACAACTATCTACAATCCTACAACTTCTCTCAGATCTGGGGTCTCCTCATCCTGGTACATTTTTTGATTTTTGCTATCTTCTCACCTTGGTTCAATCATCCCTCTAAGATACTAATCTTTTTTTCCCTTAGTAAGTTACTTCCAGGTACTTCCATTCCAGGTACATTTGTAGATGAGTCTTCCTGAGTACAAATCTGACCTTAGTCACTTAACCCAGTTTGCCTTGTTTACTCATCTGTCAAAAGAGCCAGAGAAGGAAATGGCCAACCATTCTAATATGGTTGCCAAGAAAACCCCAAATGGGGTCAGAAAGAGTTGAATTACTGAACAACAACAAACCTACATTTTGGGGGGTCCGGGGCAGCCAGTTTTATTTCCCTACAGGTTCTGCTTCTGACATTCTGACTTTTGCCTCCCAACTTCAGCCTTTTAGCTTCCTTTAATGCTATTTCCCTCTCCCCTTATTACAATGTCTTCCTTTTTCCCCATAATGTTTACCTTACCTACTTTCCTGGCTGACTTCAATCTCATGATCTCATTCTTTTCCCTTAACTAATTTGATTTCTTGGCTGCCAGTCTAATGAATGATATTGGTCTTGGTTACCTAAGATCTTGTTTTCACCTTAATCTCAAAGTTAACATACATACACATATCTATTTTTTTCTATCTATCATTTTCATTTTCATCCTCAATGTAGGAACATTGATAGTTGGAAAGTAAAAAGGGATATTATTTTCTGATTGTCTTAGTTCTTGAACTTAGATTTTTTTCCTGGAGGGAAAAACTTTTAAGGAACAAATTACAAGAGACCCACATTTAAACAGGTATATCAATATACTTGTAAAATTGACACAGGAAGAAATGGATAGGGATCAGGTGTCCAGGTAATTTGCAAGAATAGCCAGTTAGACAAGAAATATTAAACGAAGCAGAGGGAAGTCAAAACCAAGGGTTGAAGAGGATGATGTCTCAACTAATTTTCTTGTCCTTGGTCAAGATTTAACCAGGCAGTCACTAGCCTTTTCTTCCTTTCTCCTGTCATTTCATTGCTTGTTACTAGGGTCAAAAGAAAGCATTTGTATACCTTAAGGAAGCTTTCAAAATTCATTATGTATCACTGTACTCTGGAGGTCTCAAGCCTTTATTAAGTTAGGACATATGATTTAGCACTAATACATACCCATGTACTATGGAAAATTTGATTTTCTGAAATTAAACTTAAGTGCATCTAAATAAAATAGAATTAAAAATAGCCCTCATTGTTACCCCCTTGTCTACCTTTAGTCTCAGCCCTGCTTATTCACTTTAGACTAGAGAACAGAATTTTTATAACTGAAATCTAACAAAAGCAGTAATAGGGGATGTTATAGGCCAGAAGTCTGTACTTGAAACAAGGATTCTTACAAGATGTCAACTCAGTGGAACTGATAAAACAATGGTTATCTAGTTTAGCATGGTGATTAATAGTTCTCTAATTCAGTATGACTGATTTAATCTTACAACAAATAATGATTCCATAGTGATATAATGACTGACATATTCACTATGATGAATGGATTTAATTGTAATAAGAGTATTTAAGAAGGTCAGAGTCAGACCTAGAAAGGGGACTGAAAGGATTTGGAGACAGACTCTGAGAAGACAAAAGACGGGAGGCTGGAGCACAAGTCCTTGGACTGAGACAGATTTCAAGACAGAGAGACTGTTGTAATGGTCCTCCTGCCTCCCCCACAGAAACCAAGACATATTCAGGAGGACCTTCAAAAAGGTAGCCAGGCCCCAAGTAAGAAAACTATATTGTGAAGGAGATAATAAAGAATTTGGACTTTATCCCTAGCTATTCTCATGGTAATTACTCAACTGAAACGAAGGCTGGTCCAGAGACCTCCAGAAAACCACCCAGAACACTACAGGGGGAAAGACAGGTAAAAGGTAAGGAGACATGAAATTGATGCTTATATTCAAAATATGTGTATATTAAATATTTTATATGCATATATATCCATACAGATATGTATTCTGGAGCTTTAATCTAGACTCTCTTATCTTTCATTGATATGAATGATTAAGGGGTTAATATTTTTAAGGATGAATTATTATTTTTCCCTTTACAACTGTAAGAGTGCATCAAGGCACATCTCTATCATCCTTTAGGCCTGAAGGTTAAATTTTTGCTATAGTTTGTTCACTTTTAAAATAGGACTAGGATGTTAATCAGAGATATACAATGTCACATAAATATAAATGTTCTTTCCCTTTAAGAATATGCTAATTCAGTTAAGCTTATATTGACACTTGAGATTTGGACTAATAGTGACATTAAAAAAATGGAACTAAAAAAAACTGTTTAGATAAACTTATATGCTCACATCTAATACCAATCTATATCATTTTCTTTTTAATCAGTGGAGTTCCTGCCATTTTCAGGAGTTACCTGTTATTTCATCTAATCTGGATTTTTAAACATTTTAAAATTTAATTTACAATTTATCTAAGGGCTATTTTATAGGGTGTCCCAAAAATGTAAGTATTGTTTTAGTTCTAATAGCTTTTGATATATCCTGTATATAATTTTGCTCAGAACCCCTACAGAACGGGTTAATCACCTAAACATGGAAACAGCTCATAATGTACAATTCTAATCCTTCCCTCTGAGCCTTTTCAGATGATACCTAATTAAATTTCCGGGCTTTATTCTTGTTGCTATAAATAAACTTAGGAAATTCTACTTCCCAACCTTTTTCCTGTGTATTATATTAGATGACCAGACTTATCACAAAACGAGGATATATCAAGTGTGGATATTAAACCCTTCGCGTTCAAGATACTTAGTTTTTGGAGGTCGTTTGTTTTGACCCATTTGGTCTATTTAGGAGAACAAACCAGGAACTAACTTCTGATCCCTGCTTGTGATGCAGAATATGGAAGCATTCAAATCTGATTTTGAACGTTCATATTTCTATTGAGAGTGACATTTCCACCGGCTTCCTGCGTTGTCCCAACCCCCCTCCCTCCCCACCCCCCACACACACTTTTGCCGTTAAGCCACAGCTTATTCTCTTCACTTTACGCATCAACTTTGCGAACACTTTTCCCCCCTAAGTCGCTCCACATCCCTAGTCCTGGGGACTTGCCCCCTTGCTCCTTAAGCTTTTCCCCGGCAGGGTTAACCCACTCGCTCAAGGTCATAGCCGCATATCGTTGTCCGGAGGCCAGGAACGGGGACTGTGGCCCGACCTTTTTATTATTTAGCAGTGACCCCAAGTTGACTCCCTTCACTAGAGGGCTTTAAATGGGGTCGGTTTCTGCTGTTCCCCGCCCCCCGCTTCTCCAAGCCACTCCTCCCCCATCCCTCCGGTCAGCTCTAGGCTCCTGCCAGCTCCTCTGGAAGGTTCCTTAGTGGAAGGCGGGGGCGGCTCCCCGTAAAGCCGGGGAGGAGCCGGCGGCGCCCGCAGCAGCAGACAAGGGGGGCGGTGACGGGTGGCCCCAGTTACGTCTCCTTCTCGGCTCTGCCCGCCCCGCTTCAGTAGGCGGAAACGGCCCCTTTCCTCTGTAGGAGCCGCTGTAGACAAGTGCCGGCCGCCGGCCCCGTTGCTGCTGCGCGCCTTCCTGCTTCAGCTCCCGGGGCTCGGGTCCTCTCCATCCTCCCGGGACCCGGCGCACGATCGGCAGCGCGCGGCGCAGCGGCGGCCGGCCATGGACCTGGAGATGCTGTCCCGGGAGTTTTCCCTCTATCTGGAGCACCAAGTCCGAGTCGGGTTCCTGGGCTCGGGCGTAGGTTTGTCTCTGGTCCTGGGCTTCAGCGTTGCCTATGCCTGCTACTACCTGAGCAGCATTGCCAAGGTGAGGTGGGGGTGGGGGACCGAGAGGGGCCCGGGCGCTCCGGGAGGGTGGGGTTGGCAAGCGGAGGGACAGGGGCCGGGGCTAGCAAGCGGAACGGAGTGCTTTGCACTTGATGAGGCCGAGAAAACTTGAACATTGCTACCCCGGGATGCAAGTGACTCCAGAGGGAGGCTACCTGGTTTGAAAAAGAAAGGAAGGATGACTGCTTTCTCCAAACTACCGGTATGCACGCTGTAGCCAAAGTAAATGCTTTTAACGGGAAGACGCGGGAAACGCACCCCTCTCTCCGCGCCCCATCTTCTAAGCTGCCCATCTTGATTCCCTTTTGGGGCTAAGAAGCATCAACTAGTCTCTTTCCCAAGAAATGCCCTCGACCCTGGCTGACCGCAGAGCACACCCAGCTAGTATGCAAGCCGGGCTGTCATTGGGTCGCTTTAATTATTGATGAACTGTGGCACGGTTCCGTATGTTTCTCCGAAACTTAAGGGAGTTTTTGCTGTGGCTTCCTTTGCTCAGCTTACCGGGGCCGTTTCAGAAATAAAACTTGAAAGTTGCAATCTTCGTGAGTTCCTTGCTATAGGCCTCGTAACAAATGTAGACAAAGAGAGAATGAACGTGTATGAGCACGTAGTGGAATACCAACAACACTGTTTTTTAACCTTTCCTTGATATTGGCCTTTCCCAGAAACCCCAACTGGTGACAGGGGGTGAGAGCCTGAGCCGCTTTCTTCAGGACCATTGTCCGGTAGTGACAGAAACCTACTATCCCACCATTTGGTGCTGGGAGAGCCGGGGGCAGACTTTACTGAGACCTTTCATCACTTCCAAGCCCCAAGTGCAGTACAGAAAGTAAGTATATTTACCGGGTTTTTTTTCCTCCATAGCCATCCTTACTACCTTGCAGGAAGGGACCCCACCCCCATCCAATGCCTAGGCGTTAGTACTTCTGTTTAGTAAATATAGTATGTGGGATAGAGGTGTGTGAATGAAAGGTCTCCGGGCCCAGAAATAGGTGCAACAAATCAAGTGGAATACTATGTTTCCAGTTACTGCCATTGTATTAAAATTTTGATCTTAGACCGAATAGACTATTTCTAGAATTAAAGAAGTGTTTTTGTATCCGTTTTCCAAGAAGTGATTCAGCTGTCCCAGAGTACCTAAGTCCTTTGGTGATTTACACCATAGAAACAGAAAGACAGGCAGTTAATGATGCCAAAAATAAATAAATAAATAATGCAAAAGGTGCTATTCATTGTGGTCTTTGAGATATGAACTTCACTTTACATTAGTGAATGAATGGATTCTGATAGTAATGACCTTCAGGCATTAAAGACAGTCCAGAATGTAGCAGTAACCAAGAGACAGAGATGGTGCCTATTATTAATTTCCCTGAGTCATCTAGTCCTTCTGGAGTTCCTTTTGTTGCCTGGAACTTGTACTGTTTGGGAATATAGCATGAGTTCATTGATGCTTTCTGATAGAGACTTAAAAATATTTTAAAAGTGGTATCTGATACTTGATACTGATAGGAGATAACAAGGTTAAGTTGAAAGCATCTTTAGGACCAGGAACCAGAAAGTCTGAATTATATTTATTTTTAATTCACTGATATCCTAGATGAACTTAATGGAGTTGGAAATAATACTAGCTATTCATCCATTTCATAATGATGGGGAAATAAGATAGAATTTGGACTACTTTCAGGCACTGTGCAAATATTAGTTATTATTATAATTATTATTCCATAGCATCTTTTTTATTCAGTCTGCTGAAGATAACTCAAAACCAAATGTTATTAATTATTATAATAACTTTGTATTGAAAGCAAGTGGCTTTTATGTGGCTTCTCAGAAGCATGCAGAAGTGCAGAAAAGCATAACCAATTTAAAATGAACTAGTAATATTGTAGACCCATGATTCATAAGATTAAGATCCTCTATAACATTAATTTAAGTGAAGAGGCAATAGTTACCAAATATAAAGACTACAAAAGAGAATCATTTTTTGTTTTTTGATTGTTTTAAAGTGAACTTATTAAAACAGCAGATGGAGGACAGATTTCACTGGACTGGTTTGATAATAATAAGAGTACGTGTTATTTGGATGCTAGCACCAGACCGACCGTCTTACTGCTGCCTGGGCTCACAGGAACAAGCAAAGAATCTTACATTCTTCATATGATCCAATTCAGTGAAGAACTTGGATACAGGTACCATTGAGTGTTTTATTCTAGCTAAATGAAATAGATGAAATAACATGATGATGATTGATGTATATTTCAGAATGGCATAATTAAAACATTACTTTATACAAGATGCTTTCCTCCCTACCTGTAAGGTTATTTACTTTAGAGTTGCTTGATAGAGGAGCAGGAGTAGATGATTGGCACTATAGGAAACCACATTATCACTTTTTAAGAAACACAGCTGAATTCCTAATGTTACATTAAATGCTTGGTTTAGAAAGGCACAATTTTTTTCTCAAGTGTGGGACTATATACCAAGTATGTAAAAACACTTAAAACATTAGAATTTGGTCCAAGGTCATGCTTATTGTTTCAGAGATAATTCACCTCTCTTATGTCTGACCAAAGGTTATGGGCTTATGGCAATTGCTACTGCAGCATTTTTTTTAGTAACTACACTTAACCCAGTTTCCAGGCATGATTTTATTTTGTCTTGCCTTTAAGGTGCCTTGGCAACAGCAAATTTTAAGTCCTGTTTCTATTTATCTCTGCGCCCTAGAGCAAAAATATTCAGCGAATTAAGTTGAAAGAGACTTGTGGATGTGTGTTTAAGTTATTTCAACACATTCAAATTTACAAACTGTAGTCCTTGTCAAGGCTAACTTTAGAAAGGAAGGACTTGGACCTCTTCTATGAGGAGTATAATATATAATATATATGTAATATAATGCATATTAATAATTTATATAATATATATATATATGAGTATAATATATAATTGAGCAATGCTTTATCCACTTTGGAACAATTATACTAGGCAAAAAGAAGCATGAACTTGTGAATAAAAATCCCCACATAACTAGGAAAAGAAAATCCTTCACTTAAGTTGTATCAACTTGACTTTTTGTGTAGGGATAGAGAGTGGACTTGTGATTTCATTGACTTAGAGTATACCTGGGTAAGAAAACCCCTCTGATTAGTGCTTTCTTTGCTACTCATTATACTAGAGCATTGCCTCTCCAAGTATTCAAGTGAGTCCTCAAGGAATTATATACCCGGTATATAAGGAATTTAGGGGCAGCTAGGTGGTAAAATGGATAAGAGGACTGGGCCTTGGAATCAAGTAGAATCATCTTCTTGAGCTTAAATCTGGTCTCAGCCACTTACTAGCTGTGTGATCCTGGGCAAGATACCTAATCCTGTTCACCTCAGTTTACTTATCTGTAAAATGATCTGGAGAAAGAAATGGCAAACCACTCCTCTGTCTTTGCCAAGAAAACCTCAAAAAGAGTTCATGAAGAGTCGGATACAACTCATCAACAACAGCAACAGAACTCAGAAGCAGCTCTTGAATCCAGTGCTTTCTGGCTTTAAAGTCAGCTTTCTGTTGACTATGCTTATGCTACCTTGTACCTTTTTGACATATAAAATATATCTTGTGCACCAGATAACATTTTTAGAATCTGTATTAGTTTTAAATACCAGAATTATAGTGGAAGGGAAATCTTTGGTTATGATTTCAGCATCCATTTATCCATCTTTAATCAATCAGACTGAGCCGTAATGGTGTGTCTAAGGCTTTGTTAAACTTTAGACTTGGACAGAAAGCATTAATAAAGCTTTTTGTAAATGTTGAAATTGCTACCTCTAAGCTAGGACTGAACCAATTTAAAATCTATTTTTTAAAAAAGTCTTTTGAGACTGGACACAAGCCCTGAGTTGCCAAAAGGCAAAGCTTCCTTTTGTCATCTAAAGTCTCACAGATCATTGTCAGGACCCCGAGGCTAAAAATATTGTCCTGGGCTTCCAAGAAGTTGGAAAGATTCTAGCTTGCTTATGTCTTAGGTTTATACTTCCAAATACTTATTGAGTATTTACTATGTGCAGTGCTCTGGGGTAGGCACTATGGGGTAAATTTAAATATACAAAGATATAAGGAATAGCTCCAGGTCTTAAGAAACTTATAATTTGGTATATAAAATAGGGGGAATTGAACTAGGCTGGATTCTACTTCCTGTAGCTCTAGACTATCCAGCAGCTATTTTTAGATTAAGAGACTTTGGATCTTTATCTGAATCAGGGCCTAGACCTTTACCATCAAGCATACTCAGTTATAACCTCACCTATTAGCTGTGAGGAATCTCAGAATCAAGATCAAGGACAGGTAAATAATAAAAATATTACCTGGGTTTCAAAGGTCATTGAGTTAAAAATAGCCTTGGAGGTTTGGGAGATGGTAGTCTGAAGCTCTTACATAACAATAGTAACTAATAATGATGATGATGATGGTAATATAGTGCTTTAAAGTTTTTAAACCATTTCTCTCCTTTGAGCCTCATAACTATGTGATGATATAAGTATTGTTATTATCCCCATTTTACTGATGGGGAAACAAGCTGAATGAGGTTAAGTGATTTACCTAGAGTCATATAGCTAATAAGTTTCTGAATCAGGATTTGAAGTTAGGTCTTCCTGATACCCGGTTCAACACTTGATATTATACTGCACTGACATAGGGGACAAACTAGTTCTAGGCCTCTGACTTGTTGAAATTGAAGTATTATTGTTACACCTGTAGAAAACTCCCTATGTTATTATCTTAGCAAGCTGCCTGGGCTATTAAGCGATCACGTCATTTGTCTGAGGTGGAGCAGTCTTTAGAGGTCAGAAGTAGGATTTGAATGCATTTTGTCCAGATTCTGAGATTAGCTCTCTATTTTCTGTGTTCCTGAAAGCTCATCTCATTGCCAGGTGTTACCGGGCTATATTCTACATAGTAGAATACACTTAAGTCACTCCCTGACCTGAAGTTTAGAATTTAAGGAAATTTATGAACTTGGTGGTTGTCATTACAGCACTATTTAATTCATTACTATTTAGATGTAATTTAAGTACTAGAAATAATTTGGCTCTTAGCTTGTGGAATAAAACTCTAGATTAAAAAAAGATATAATTTTTCTTTTTTAGTTAACAAATTCCCTATATCTTAACTAAACACACAAAAACTCATGCCTATTATTTTCAAGTATATTTGAATCCGCTTTAACTTCAACTTTTAATGCTAAATTTCTATGATCCTATGAATTCTATTAATTTAAAACTTATAACAATTAAGTAAACTTGGTTTGACTTTTTCATACTGATAATGAAACAAGGGTTTATTAAACATTGATTTTAAGATGATAGATAGAATTTCTGGCCTACTTAAGAGAACAGCTGTTTTGAATCTCTTTTGAAAAAGCAATTTGGATTACAAATAATTGATAGATAAGTTAGCTATAAATCCAACTTCACAATTCCATCTATCTCTACAAATTATTACATGGAATTGCTTTCCATAATTTTCCATAAATACTCCAGAGAAGATGTACCCAAAATACTAGAAGCTTATTCTGGGACTTGTAACCTTCTGCAAGTAGTGGAGCTGAGCCTTCTTTAAGATCTTTTAATATTACAAGGCTGCCAGTAAAGCACTTGGCCTTTTCATTTATTATTTCTTGCTCTATGACTGACCTATGTGTTTTTTTTCAGTCATAGATTTCCTTAATGATGGCTCTAATGCTACTCTTTATATACAGGTTATTCTTCTTGTCATTCAGTTGTTCAGTTATGTCTGAGTATTCATGACCCCTTAAACCATACTGTCCATGAGGTCTTCCTGGCAAAAATCCTGAAGTGGTTTGCCATTTTCTTCCCCAGCCAGAATTATTCTTAGAAAATAATAAAAACACATTTTGAAAGAATCTATATTGAATTCTTTTAATCTAACTCATATTAATATATATACTTTTAAGTAACATAGTTACTTTGAAAATACTTTCCAAAGTAGGGAAGAAAAGAAATTCTTGTAAGATCTGAATGCTAGGCTGCTGTTGTTCTTAATTTAGAGATTTATTTAGCTACTTGGATGTGTGATCTCATGAGTGAAGGTACTACCACTTGTACAAGTCACAGTCTCTTCACACTTTATCATCCTGTGTGATTCTTATCTGCATGTTTTTCTAAATCATCCATAGAATATCTACCGGTTGTGCTAGAGGCCTTTCTTTGTTTCTTTTAATATCTTAATGGTACCAGTGTGTCAATCACATTCTATTGCTTTTCATTCTTGTTACATGACCAGTCCACTTCCTTTGTCTTTGACGATGTCTTACATCACATTGTGGATATAAATTTGCTGCTGCTCATATCTGTCCGTCTTTCAATCACTCTTAAGCACATTCATTAATCTTTGAGATTCTAGCCCTCAGTTATTTCAAGAATTTGAAGGACTCTCATGAAAGAAAGAGTAAATTTGTTCTGTTCTGCCCCAGGAGAGAAGGAACAAAAACAATGTGTATAAGTTTCAGAAAAGCAGGTTTAGGCTCCATGTAGACAGAAACTTTCAGCTATTCCAAAGTGGAGCTGCCTCAGGAAGTAGTGAGTTCTAAGGCAGCCTGGATTAGTAATTAGAGCACTGGATTTAAAGTAAGGAAGACCTCTGTTAAATCCTACCTCACACTAATTATTTGATCTGTGACAAACCATTTAATTTTTTTCAGCTTCAGATTCCTCATCTGTAAATGAGAGCACTGGACACTTATGATCTTTTAGGTTCCTTCCAGCTCTAAACCTATGTTTTGTTATCTTTTGCTAACATTCTTCAAGTAAAGACTGGATGGCCATTTGTTTGGGATGTCGTAGAAGATATTCTCAATTAGTTGGCCTGAGATTCTGTAATCCTAGTTGAATTGGGCACTGAGGCCTTCTGTAACTTTTAAAAATAGTTTCAATAAATTATTGAGAATGGAATTTGGATTGCAGGAGTTGGGCATAATGAATACTAATGTTAGAGAGACTGAAATACAAAGAAAGATTTTTAAAAATAGTACTTGCCATTATAATTATTATTATATAATTGTAATATATAAATATGTCACATATTTATATATAATTATAATATATAAACACATTAGATATAATATAATAAACACAAAGATATTATAATTATATATAAATATATTATAATTATATATAATTTCTAATATAATAAGAGAGACCATAGTTAGACTATAGAGATGCAAAAAAACAGGCTTATATAAGACAAATATAGTGTATAGATTTTCGAAAGCTAAGCAAAACAATTAAAACCTTGGCAGTTTCAACCAAGCTGGAAAAGCTTTAAATATAGTACTAATAATAAACTGTATCTGCTGTCTGAGGATCAACTTAAGTACAATTCACCACCAGTAAGTTGACTCCCAGCTAGTGAATTCCTTGGTGACCCATCAGAAATAAAATATAAAATGACCAACAGTGTTATGTACTTTCCATGATAGAGACAAAAGGGAAGATGGAGGATGCTGAGATTTATATTGTATAATCTACAAAAATTGGTACTTTGTAACTGAAATGTGTCTGTTTAACAGTTAACAAGCTGATAGACTACTGGAGAAACTAAAGTATATCCATAACTGACATTAAGTCTGAAAAAAAAATAAATGAAACCAGAACCAGAAAACATAAAGAATTTGGAGTAAATGAAAGGATGGCTCATAGGTTGATGAGCCCCTTCCTTGTCCCATCATTATTCAGGCCTTTGCCAAATCCCAGTTCTGAACTGATGTCACCATCTGCCTTTTCTGCTCCTATTCTCACGTTGCTAGAGAAAGACACTCAACCATGCTGCCTGAATCCACTACAAATATTAATTTGTATTTCTAATAATCTATTATTATTATCTAATCTCAAGTGGACTCTTAGTGCAGCAGGATAATACTTGTACTTCTCCTTTATCTTCTCCTTAGGACTCTCATACCACTTCTTATTCCCTCTTCCCATGAGCTTAGGACCTCACCTCATACTTTATTGAGAAAAAAAGGCTATTTGTCATTATTTCTCTCATCTTCTCTACATCCCACAATCAATTCCCCTCATCCTTATATGGACAAAAATCCCACAAAATGAAAATGAATTGAATCAGTCTAAATAATTGCCAAAGTACTTAGAAAGTACTTGAGGCAGGACTTGTTCCATCTTGAAATTTAATAATCCTAGTGCCTAGTGAGTATTTAATATGGGTTCATTGAACTGAATTTTTAAAAAGGGATTAAAAATGTCATTTCAGCTAGACTCAGTGATTAAGAAGAAATGTGAGTTTTTTTTTGAGAGGGAAGTATCTGAAATGTGGTGACTCCTATGTAAGGATTCCATATCACACAAAGTCAACTTGCTATTTGCTCCCTAGCAGAACAATCTGGTTTTGGAATTATAATCAATCCCTGAAAAAAAAAACATAGTTGACTTTAGAATATGTAGTTTATCTGAGTCTTTGACTTCTTTCTGTTTCTTTCCTTTTGGCCATTTTCTGGTAGACAGAAGAATTATAATTATAGATGAATTCAAACCAGTTAAGATTCTTGCACTGGAAATAGAGTTGGCAGAGAAATAGGTTGAAGCTAGTAGATAAATTTAAGTTTCAGGTATCGTGAAGGCCACTGATAAATTGTCACTATCTCCCAATACCATAGACTTGCTGTGTTACCACAACTATTTATAGTATAGATTATTTGACTAATCTATCTTTGTTTCCCCAACTGGGACAATGTGGTCCTTGTGAACTTCATCAAAGGGATTGTTAGTTTATTAATGTGGAAGACAGTCATAAGTTACCTATGCATAAAAGTTTGCAACATGCTTATCTTATGGAATTAGATAACTTGGACTACATGTTTTGGGAAAAGCTACATACTATTATATTTATTTTAATTGTCTAGCTTTCTGACAAAATAAAATAGGAAATGTTCACCTGCTCTTAAGACTGATGATCAAAGTAATCTGGCTCCAATTTACCTTCCTAAATTTATCTGACATTGCTACCCTTTTTATAGTCTCACAGATTGGTCTGCTCAGTATTCCTCTAGCATGCTTTATACATTGCTACTTTTCTGGGTTGTTGCTGTTTTTATGTTGTTTTCTCCAACCTAGAGCATCATCCATTCTTTTTTTGTCTTTATCTTCTTCATCTTCAAGACATTCTTGCTTCAAATATCCTTCCATCTCAAAGATCTCTCTTCCTTCTTTTAAATTCACATTATTTCTTAACAATAAGACCAATCCAGAAGGGCTGAATCCTTTTTCAAAGCATATGCTGATAATTCCTTGATGACTAAGGTTGTCATACTATAGCACCTTAAAAGTAGGGGACTTCATTTTTTTTATATGTTTTGTACATCATCTAGCTCACTGAGGCTTTTTTGAGTGCTCACAATAGCAAACCTATCTTTCAGAAAAGAATTAAAATCTAAAATGTCATTGATGGGTTAGAGATGTGAACAGACAAATAAATTTAAGATGAATTTAAATAAGGACTAGGGTCATGGTTTTCTTTTAATTAGGGTTTTTAGCTGGCCCCAGATCCCTTTCAAGTTTGAGACCACATGACTTTTAATGGATTTGTGTTAGTTTTTCTGTTTTTACTTATAAACCTTAAAGTTACATAAGAATTATTCTTAATTATTTTTTGCTTTATATTCTTTAATTAATTTTTTTTCTTGTGCATATATCTTGTCACTACTCCCACTCCCCACAGTATAATTACTGTAATCTCCTTGAGGATTGAGACCATGTCCTACATTTATTTGTACTCCTGTCACAATGTAGAAGGCCTTTGTTGAAGGCGGAGTGTCAGCGTATTTCCAATCCTGGAAGAACTGGCAAAACGTTGAGCTTGTTTGGTAGCAGTTGCCTGGTTCTTCTTCCCCTACAAGAGATTTTAACCCATGCCTGAAACAAAAGAAAATCCTGTTTGTAACCATTACTACATTTCAATCCTTTTTTCCAGTCAACTTTTTTCTTGTCCCACTTTTAGATAGTGATATTGACATCATGGCAGGTTCAGCGGGTAATTCCTTATTTAAAGCTTTTTCACTCTTAAGAGTCTTTTTAAAGAGTATGCGGTGACAAATGGCATGTCATAATTATATAGGCTTTACCATTTATAATATTCTTAAAATAGCAATGAAGTAGATATTTGAAATGTTGTTTTCTTAATTTTACAGATGGGAAAAGTGAGTTCTGGAGGGGTTAAGGGACTCATTCAAGGTCACAAAGCTAAGTCAGGTCTTCTGGATTCCAAATTTAGCATGGTTAGTCTTGGCCACATTGCACCAAAAGCCTCACAAAAGAAAAAATTGCCCTGTAACTTGGAGTTTTCTGCAGTTATATAGTAATTAATTTATATCTAAGTGAAGTTTGTTTCCCCATATATTTGTAGCATAATTTGATTCCCTTAAATTAATCCACATAAATCTGATTCTTCTGACCATTTGTCTTAATGTTTGTTTCTTAGATTTTAAAATATTTATGTTGTTTCAATCTGAGTCCTACCCCAGTTTTCCTTATCAGATTTAATTATAGGGCTAAATCCCTTTCAAAAGCTTATGATGCTTTTCCTTGATGTGTGGTTTGATTCCTTGATGACTTGTCATACCAAAGCATCTTAAAAGTAGGGACTTCATTTTTTATATATGTTTTGTACACTAGCTCACTGAGGCTTTTTTGAGTTCCCACAATAACAAACTATCTTTCAGAAAAGAATTAAAACTTAAAATTACTTAGATGGGTTAGAGATGTGAATAAACAAATAAATGAAAGATGAATTTAAATAAAGACAAGAATAGGGTAGTTAATTTCAAGAGAAGTAAACTGTACACATACAAGATGGGCTTTCACATGAGTGTAAGGGGGGAGAAATACATGAACTTCTTCATATAACACTTAAAATAAAATGGCATGATGCTGGGTTATGCAGTGAATAGAGTGCTGGGTCTAGAATTGGAAAGACCTGAAATAGAATCCAACATCAAGACTTATTAAATATCCTACTAATTGGTGGAGACAAATCCCTTAACCTCAAATTTTACAACCGTAGAAGTGAAATAGTAGTAGAACCTACCCTTGGTATAAGGATCAAATGAGTCAACATTTAGCATAGTAGATCTGGCACATTGTAGATGCTATCAATATGCTTGTTTTCTTTCATACTGGAATGCAAAAAATAGTCTGTAGAAAGCATAAACTTTTCCATATTCATAGATATTTAGATCTTTACTAGAAATGTTTTGGACAGTTTTTTAAAGTGCCTAAATGTGTAGGGTAGGTGATAACTGTAGTAGGAATTCAGAGCAGATTGGGCTTATAATAGAAAAGACTTGGTTATCCCTAGTACTTCTCTCTGTCATGTCACATCATATCAAGACATATCAAGAAATCCAGATGAACCAAAGAGTAGAAGGGCAGTTATATAGTCATGTACAACTTCCCCATATTTTTGTTTTGAGATAGCGTGCATCTTATTAGGAAACCTACTGATGAATCACAGGAAGAGGATGTATGTTGGACTGTGGAGAGTTGCAGTTACATAATAGAAGTCAGAGTGGCCCTTGAATAAAGTAGCTGATTTCCAGGCATGGAATTTCCAGACCTATTAGGGCCACACCATTTTAATTGACAAAACAGTTGAAGGCAATATATTTAAGTTTTACTCACTGCTACTTTAAATGTTGGAGAGAATCAGGGAGAAATAATGGCAACTACCAGTTTAGATTGGCTGGTTTAGACTTTGAGGTCAGCTAAATCAACTTAAGATCTCTGCTGGGAATTAAATTGATAATGAATCCTGGACAAAGGCAGCAAGATAAAAGTGCAGGATTCCTTTGTTATATGTGTGGTATTGGTTCCTTAAATATCTTTTTAAAAAGTATATATATATGGTATAAGAGTATAAAATAATTACTGAAATTGATATGGCACTTAAAAGCATAAAGTGATTTACACAAATCATTTCATTTGATCCTCACAGTAGCATGAATGCAATAGTTATCATCTCCATTTTAGGTGACAAAATCAGCTGAAATTAATTGATTTATCCAAGGTTGGGAAATATAGCTAATATTTGAGATGTTATTAAAAACAGGTTCTCTAACTCTCATAGCCATTATTCTATTCAATCCTACATTAGTGCTGAAAGGTTTGAAGAAATAAGAAAGAAAGGGAAATGAATCAGAATAGCATTCACAGGATTGTAGATTTAGTATAAATAGAACTTAGAGGCCATCTTGTTCAATACTTTTGTTTTACAGATGAGAAAACAAATGAAGAGAGATTAAGGGACTTGTCCAAAGCCACACTGGTAGTGAACGATAGTGCAAAATTTTGAACTCAGGCTCCTTGACTCCATACCCATCATTCTTTCCACTGTCTATACCTTTGTACCTTCCTAGTAGCAAAGTACTGTCTGTTGTAAATTGCCTGAAGCTGAGGAGAGAAGTATTTGTTAGTAGGCAGAGATAACAGCAACAAAATATTTAGACTAAGTTGTAGGTGAGAGCAGATTGTCCAAGTGAATCAGTATTAAACCTCCCTCCCACTCATCACCTCCACAAATCTACTTATATTTTGTTTGTAAAATGAATTTTTGATGCAAATTTTTTGTTTTTAATTTTAAAATAATTTTTAAAAATTTAAATGATGGTTTGATCATCTAATTTAAAAGATATGTTCCTTGATGGAATGATTTTGGTTTTAAGCAAGAATATGTGTAGCTAAAAGGTTCCTATAAATAAAATTCTAACCTAAGTTATAAGTCAGAAAGCAATCAAGTGTCAGGTCCCACTTTATCTATGCTGATATGAAGCTGGAAAATAGTGAGATGGCCAGGGAAATACATAGTAAATACAAGCTGATAACACATGGAAAACCCATCTCTGACAAAAGGCAGAAAAAGGAGGAGGTGTTCCTTTGTTTTGTTTTGTTTTATTTTGTTCTGTTTTCCTTTTCATGGGGAACCTTGGGAGAAAACCACTGTGTGCATACACATAAGCAGGAGATATTTTGCTGAACAGACAAGCATTTTATTGTTCTCACAATAAGTACTTTTTTGTTACTTGAAGCTGAAAAGTCAATCTCTCATTTAAAATGGATTTTTCAAAGTATTCATACAAAAATATGTATTCTGCTCTACATAAAAATATAGGAAGAAATTAGTAAAAATCTATTCTTTTAGTAGGAATACTAAACACATTTTATGTGTATATCATATATTTATTTTGTGAATTCACTGGTATACCTTAAACACACATGAATTCAATCAGATGAAATTTGTGGACAATTACATAAATTGCATACTATTACATAAGGGAAAGAAGAAATCATTTTCCATTTGTTTCATTATACCTTTAATGGCTTTAAAAATAAGGTTAATTAAGATACATTTTGTAATCAAAAAAAGTTTGAAATAATGAAAATTACTTTCTTGATTTTTAGATGTGTGGTTTTTAACAACAGAGGAGTGTCGGGTGAGAATCTTCTGGTAAGAATGACTTTAAATAAAAAAGTCAAATTTTTTTATAAGTAGCATTTCAGTTTTTAAAGCTTAGAATTTTCTTAAAAGCATGTTCTATTTTGAGATGCGTAGCTATTTTTTCAGAAGTATGGTTCAATAGTTCCTCTTCTAGCCTTTGAATAGAAAATGACTTTGTATCAAGATTGAGTGTTAAATGTACTTATGTAAATCCACGTTTCTATAGAACTTATTATTTAGAAAATATTTAAATATCCAGATTTAAATGTGAAATTACCTTTCTTCTTCCAAGTGAACAGAATATTTGAAGAGTTAAGAGACCTGTATTTTAGTCCCAGGTTTGCCAAACTCATTTTGACTTTGGGCAAAACAGATAACTTCCCTGGACCTCACTTTTCTCATCTGTAGAATAAAAGAGTCAAACTAGATGATGTCCTACCTGTTTTGTGAATTCTTTCCTGCTTCATCTTTCATGTGTGGCCCAGAATACTCAAATCATGCAGCTGCTTGTGGCAGATCTGGACAGAAACCTAGATTTCTTGCTATATTGACCCTTTTTGGGGGTTGGATTGTCTGATTTTACCATTCCCCATGAGGACCCTCCTGAATGAGATGGCACCTTCTCTGAAAGATTGGAGAGTTGCCTGAAGTATTGAGAGGTTAAAGGACATGTCCAAAGTCATTTTTTTGTTCTGTTTTTAACACCTGCTGTTTTTCCTTTATGTCATACTACTAACTCTGAAGAGTAGAATGTTTTCTGAAATAGGAAAACTTTATCACAGGTGTAGATCAAAGGTGTCAAATCCACACATTGGAAGCAATCTGCAAAACTCCCTAAGTACAACTGGATTCAGATCAAAATAGCATTGGGAAGTGTCATATAATGTAACATAGACAATGTTAATTTGTGGTTTTTTTGAGTCAATATGTGACTTATAGGGATCTATTTCTATGAGATACCATTAGTAGTTGGATGCTTGTCCAGAATATGAAAGTCTTCTCCAACATCCTTGATGAATGTTTGTCTAGTCTCTGATTAAATATCATCAGTGAAGGGGAGATGTCCATTACCTCATGAGGCGCTTAGTCCATTTTTGGACCACTCTGATTGTCAGGAAATCCTTTCTTGCACTCTGATACTCAGATGACCCTCTGATTTAAGAATCTAGCTATTTCCTTCAGTATATACACATATATATTTCCTTCAGTAGAAGAGAGAGATCTTGACTCATCCAGTCCTGGTCATTCTGTTTGATTCTATAGTCATTCAATAAGAATTTATTGAGTATTTATAGTGTTTCAAACCAACCCCTATAATAGATAATGGGGATAAACATATAAAGAAGGAAATAACCTCTACTTTTAATGAGTTTATTGTCCTATAAATCTTTCAACCAGAATTCTGGATTCCATAATCTGGATCAAAGGGTTCTTAACCTGGAGACTTGGAACTTCATTTTCTTAATCTTTTGATAACTGTTTCATTATAATTGGTTTCTATCATAATCTCATGTTATTGTTATCTTATACATTTAAAACATTATTCTGAGAAGAAATCCAGACTGCCAAGGGCTCCATGACACAAAAGGATTCCAAAAAAAGGATTCCACAAAAGGATCCAGCCTTGGGTCTCTTGATGTTGCATGGATTCTAGTGGAGTAACAGGAGCTAGAATCAATTATCCCTCACTTTTCCTTCCTGTGTAGACCCCTTCTCTTCCAATCAAATAGCTCTTTGATCAGATATACTTTGCTCAAGTTCTTTGTAAGTAATATGCTGCAACTTACTCATCAGTTATGTTTCTCTTTTTTACCATTAAAAATGAGGATAAGAATATATATGTGTATACATATACACATATGTATACACACACACACACATATATATGTATCCTTATATATTCATTATCTCATTTTATCTTCACAACAATCCTGGGATGTAGGAGCTGTGATTATTTTCATTTTACAGATGAGGAAACTAAAGCAGAAGATTAAATGCCCTGCCAGGAGTACACATCTAATAAGTATGTGAGGCTGAATTAGCACTCAGGTCTTTCTGACCCCAGATCTAGTGTTCTAGCTACTGTGTCATGTACCTGCCACAGATGTTAGATTGCTTGTTATAAAAAATATGTTATGAGTTTATTCAAATTTTAGATATCTAGCTGGTTCTATAACCTGTTCCCCTTTCTATGATTATCATATACTTATTACATAGATAGATGTGTGTATATATATAGATAGATTACATATATGTTATCATATAACAATCCATTACATTAAATAGATTTAAATTCATGCCTCCTAAAAATAATTTGAGCAAAATAGCCTTGTGGAACGAAATCAAAACTGCTCATGTATCTTTTACTTACGCTAAAGAAAAATAGAAATACAATTAAACTTTTCTACTTGATGCTAGATTCTACACCAGTCAGTAATTTTAGGCTCAAACTAAAATGGTTTGGGGTTTTTTTAAATAGAGTTACTTATCTATGTGGAAGATACTGTCTCTTGCATAGATATTATGGTTGCTGAAAGGGCTAGGAAAAATGCATAAGTAACTGACAAAGTCAGTTTGACAAACAAACATTTTCATAAAAGTGGTTGGGGAGAGAAAGTCTGTTCTGAGAGAGACTCAAATACTACATTTTGGACAGCAGAGCACTGGCTGATTTAAAGATGGCGAAATGCATTGTGATCTATCAGCTATGTGACTATTTAGAAAGTTGTAATTGAGAAATTATAAAATAAATTACTTTGGGGAAAATATAGAATGATTCTATTGGTTATAGTAATAATGTATATTATATTAAGTGTTAAATATCAACATATATAATTATTAAACATTAATATGTATAATATAATATAAATATTATTATTATACTGGTGGAGTCACACTTGAGAGAAAAGTGGACTTTTTGAGTTTCATATCCCAAGTTAGAACTAGCTCATTGCTCAGGAAGACATCCTGCTCTCAAAAGTTAGCAAAGGAGATAGGAGAGTGCAGCAGGTGGAAATGGAAGAAATAGAATACAGAAGCTGAGCTGAGCTAATAGGCAGGCTCTACAGCTGTATTCCTGAGAACCCTACTCATTATAAGGAAGTATTACTACATGGTTGATGGAAGAAAGACTGACCAAGCTAAGAGAACTAACTGAAGCCAGAGAAGGTGCTGCACTTGCTGGGAAATGACTGAAAAAGAGCCAGCCCCGTTGCTCTATGTAGATCTATCTGAGCTTACTGAACTCCAGCCTGAGAGAGGAGAAAATCCTCGTCTTGCCTTTTCCTCCACATGAAGATGGGGAGGAGGAGCAGATTTTGCAGCTGTTCTGACCAGTTCTGCTCTTTTGCTGAGAAGGCTTTTTCTCCTTGCGAAGGGCGGCCATGTGCTGTTTGCCGCTGCTTCGGTCACAGCCATGTAGAGGAGCTGTGGGCCCGAGGAGGGCGAGCAGAGAAGCTTTGCCCACAAGGTGACGAATGGCACAGGCTGTGCTCCAGAGATCAAGCCTATCAAGGCCTACCATGCAGAATTACAACATGCCCTTGGCACACGAGCTTCCCTAATCATGTTCTCTGCTAGCCTTCTCTGGGGACTCTGTGTACACTGGAGATAGAGTGCGATCCAGGTTTATGAGCAGACTGCTTTATTTTGATTATCACTGGTTTTGCCTTCTAATTTAGTAAATGTTTCACAATTTCACAAAAGTCAGTGTTATAAATGGGACCAACTTTGTATAAATAGGATCAATAAATCAATGAAGACATACAGTGTCTTCTGTGGAGTAGGAGTGTGGTTCCCTTTCCCTGCCTCCCCCCATGCCAGGGTTACCCATAAAGCATTGTCAGACTTATCAAGGAGAGTTGGGGTGCCCTTCTGGAAATCCCAGGCCTGTCAGGCATGAATGCAGGAAAAGCAGCTGATGTGCGCCCCGTGACAGACCCTGGTGGCCACCGTGCAGGTGATGTCTTTCCCAAGTAAGCTCCTTGAGAATGTGGGATGTTTTATTTTGTCACTTAGTAGATGCTTGAATTAAATTCCATCTGGAATAAGCTCAGGGCTTTTCATCATCCTGATTATTTACCACTGCTTGCTCTCTAATTGATCAAGTCCCTTGCTATAGATGGGGCTCCTGAACACCTTACTTCGGATGGGCTCTGAATGGGGCAGTACCACAGGACTCCTTTCAAGTCTTTACTGCCATAACTCTTTTAATAGAGCCTAAGAAAGATTACATTACTTTTTGGCTGCCCTGTCTTGACTTGTGACTAGCAGTCCCATTTAACTCTCTAGATCTATTTCAGATAAATTGCTATCTAACCAAAGGCTTACATCTACTATTTGTTAAGGTTTTTTTGAACCCAAGCAAGAGTTTACCTTTCTCCTTACTGAATTTCATTTTTTTCAGTTGGGCCTATGGGAACATTATCCTGATTGAGTCATTCTTGATGTTAGTTTATCTTTTCTAAGTTTGTGCCATTTGTATATTTGATAAATGTGCCATCTATACAGTTATCTAAGGCACTGATAAAAATGTTAAATATCACAGAACTGAGCATACATTCTCAGGGAATTCCAATAGAGACTTTCTTCCAGTTTGAGATTAATCCATTAATGATCACTCTTCGGATTTCCTTCTTTCACTTTCTATCCTCACCTTAATGTTGAACCCTGACCATTTCCCTTTATTTTTTGGCCAAGCCATTGGTAAACTCACCTTTTCTTAATTCACTTGAGATAAGGTCAGAGCTATAAAGCTTGGTGCAGTAGGGTATTAATGGCCTAAAATCCAGTCTGTCTTACAAAGTATTAAAAATACTTTCTTGTCACCTTGTAATGTCTTTAAACTATTTCTCTAATTGAATCTGTGATTCTTCTCTTCTACTGTCAAATTTTTAAAAAGAATAATCTATTATTTCTTGTCTTACACTTCACTGTGGCTTCCATTACTGCTACAGTTGTAAAACAGCTCTCTCCCAAGTAATTAGTGACCTTCCCATCACTAAATCCAATGCTCTTCATTACATCCACATCTTTTTTTTTACTTTTCTGGTATTTTTCAATGGGGCTCACCATCCTTAGTGATGTCTCTGTGGTCCCTGTGATGTTGTACTTTTAAAGCTTTCCTCCTACTTCTCTGTCTCTCTTGCTAGCTCTATAATTTTTAGTACTTTATCTTTTTCAAATTAGCTTGTATTTGCTTGTATTATATATGTTCTTAGTTTTTAGTAATTTATCTTTCTTGTATTATAAATGTTATAGAATGTAATCTCTTGGATATTAAGGATTGCTTAATTTTGTCTTTATATTCCCAGTGCCTAACACATAACAGACACTTAATAAGTGGAAGGTGAGAAAAATACTGAATTTAGAGCTAAAAGAGCTGACCAGTTCTGCCATTTATTATGACCTTTGATACTTCACTTAGACTACTCCATTGATCTTAATTTCCTTATTTGTAATATTAAGGGGGGGAGGGGTTGAACTAGATGGCTTTCTGGTTCTCAATCTATAATCTTAAATTTATATCTTGTTTGTTTCATTAAATCTATCTTATTCTTAGTCTTTATGTGGATGTTCCCCAGGGTTTTGTGCTTCTTTTTTTCCCCTTGACAGTGTCTTTTCTGTAATTTCATCAAATTTCCTAGACTTCATTTTTTCACTTTGTGTAAGTGATTCCGAAATCTATATTTTTTCTCCCCATCTTCTCCCCAGATTTCCACTTCCCCATTTCTGTTTGCCTTCCATAATTCTAGTTCCTATTCAGTATTTTGAAAATGGAGCTCATCTGATGAAAATTGTCTCTCTCATATTAGCATCAATTCCCCAAGCTTCCAGGTTTGTAACAATTGGAGCCATCTTTAGATCTTCCCTCCTCATCCCACACATCCAATCAGTTGCCAGTTTTTATCTATTTCCACATTATTCTCATATCCAATTCCTGCTTTTCTTTCTCTTTACCAGAAATTTAAGTTTCTCAGTAACTTAACTGGTAATAGCTTAAACTTGTGCTAGCTCAGGGAGAATATAGCATTTTGAGGGAGTAAAATATTCATATAGCTGGAATAAACTGATTCGTGTGCTACTTAATTTACTAAATTAGCTTTTTTACCATGCTGAATATCAAATATCCTATTACTTTAAGAAAATATGTTATCATTCTCCAAGGGTCTTTTTGTCTATTAGTTTAGAGTTTTATTTATGTATAAGATCTGTGTAGCAGTAAGAGATATTAGGGGTTATCCATAAATAACTCAAAATTTTAAAACTAAGCTTTTTTTTAAATAAATAGACTCATATGTGGAAAAAATGCTGAATAAGTTGTCCCCTTTTTTTAATATAAATCCTGCTGACAAATTCAGTGGCCATTATGAATGAGCATAAAAGCAGATATTGTTCAGTTCGCATTTTTTCCCCTGACTTCAAGCCAAAAATGTTCTAGCTGGTTTTTATCTTAATCATTTGGATTGTATTATACATAGACAGTCAAGTTGGTATCTGCCCTTCAGGGACCTTCCTCCCCTATTTAGGTTCTTATAAATGTGACAGTAGAATCATTGTGTAGTTGAATATTAATTGGAGCCATCCCGGGGAATTTCACCTCACCAAACTACAGGGAAGTAAGCTTGTGAAACCTTGTCTACATTTTAGTTAATAGAAAAATGATAGTTTACCTTCTTGTTTAAAAAAAAAAAAAGGCACACTACTGGCACTAATAGGTATACTCTACAAAGTTAGTTTTAGAGATTTAAGTGAAAGTCTTACAAGAATTTTCTTTTGGGATTGGATGGTGAAACTGTTAGCCAAAGATATACCCCATTTGTGCATTCATTTTTTGCATATCTTGAGGAAGCTTTTAGTGAGCTTTTCTGCGATGAATGAACAGAGTCCTTATTAAATTCAGATTCAACATATGAAAAGATTACTTGATTTAGTGTATTATGTGTGAATATAATCAGCTTTACATGTTTTAGCATTATAAGAATCTACTGTGATGTGAAGCGGAGAGGGTTCTAATACTTCTGTAGGGCAAAAGAAATTTTCAGTTGCTATACGAAGATTACTTTAACAAAAGAATTGTCCCAGAATACCACTTTTCTTTCAGGATTCAGTGCCAGAAGGAATTAAAAGATTTACAAGAAATTCTTCTCTTTAAACTACTTAATAATAAACTTTACAGTGGCACCTATTTTGTATACCTGGAATGCTTTTCATAAGGAAGTATTTTATGCTTATTTTTATGTAGTTTCTGGGAAACTATAGTTTGCTTTCTTATTCCTAGACTGAAACTGGTGTCATAGATGACTGAAAAGAAATTTAAAGGGAATATATAGTCAAGTAAACAAGCATTTATTAAGAGCCTACTATAAGCTAAAATTTACTGTGGTTTTTAAACTATATTTTCCTCACAGACAAAAAAAATATAGACCACTGTTGAAAATAATTAGTCTTATTAAAAAACAGCCACAATTATTTTTACCTTTGCAAAGTATATTCATACATATGCAAATGAAAAATTACCATAAACAACAGCCAGCATGTCTAAACACAAAGAAATTGTTATTTCTATTTTGTAATATATGTATATTTTGTAAAAATTATATTTATTATATTCTATGAAACTAATTTTTATTTATATTTTAATTTATAGTGCAAATCTTTTTATTTTCTTTATTTATGACCGCTTACAGACACCAAGGACTTATTGTTGTGCTAATACTGAAGATTTGGAAACCGTTATTCATCATGTCCACAGCCTGTATCCCGCAGCCCCATTTTTGGCAGCAGGGGTATCTATGGGAGGGTAAGATTAATTTTTTTTTTTGTAAGCTCTTTAGTTGAACTATAATATGAATTATATCTCATGTTCAAAATAACATATATACATAAGCATTTTTCAAAATTTGATTTCCCTTAACTGCCTTTGGTTAATTCATCCCTTCATTCATTCAGTTACATTCATTGTGCCTTCTGTGTGCACTGGGACCTGTGAAACCAATCCATTTACAATGGTCCCTGCAGTAAAATGGACATATGGATTACGCAGGCCCGACTTGCATCCCTGTTTCATTTCCCATGGGATTGACTTCTGTTACTCAGCTGCTACCCCTTTTTGGTCTTAGCATCTAACCCAGTACTCCTCTCTTGATAAACATTTCTGAAATCAAAAGGAAACTCTCTTGGGTTTAAGGTTTGTTGTGGAGCTAGATGCCACAAGTCCACAATGGAAGTGAGAAAAGAATAGAGCTTCTCTAATTCTCTCACTGATTTCTTCAGATGCCATCCTCCTAAATTGGACTTTTCCATTACATTGATTGGTATTCTTGTGTTGTGTTGTGCCTTTATGCTCTGATTTCTATGCTCCAAATTTTGGGCATTTTCACTGTTTTCTTTTTATATGCTGTCATGCATGGAGTTTTAAGTTATGTTTGGATTTAGGGAGCATTTATGTTTATATTAAAATATTACTAATATCTCTGTTTTCATTATCCCAGGGAGAATTAAGGAAAACTAAAAAAGTGCTCTTGTTTCATGTATTTACATCTTCATAATATTGCTATCACCATTTAATCTATTTTTAACTTTTTTTAGAGAGAGTTTAGGAAAACTAAAAATGTTTCCCAGTGTTGATTATGGTTCAAAATCAAAGGTCAGAACCTAGTTTTATGAACTTCTGAAACTGAACACACATTTTTCTTAATTTAACAATTCCCTCTATATCTTTGTTTTTATTTTTAAAACACCAAATGCTGTATTTATCTACTAATGCATAATCTTTATAAATTACAGATTCACTCAACTATATAGTAGATAGGTTCTTTAACTAGCCTATAATAGATATAATACTCAGAATTCAATTCAATATCTGTTTATTTTAAAGAATAAAACATTTCCTTCCTCAGTAAAGGAAAAAAAAGGGGGAGGGGGAAATCTTACATTAACATGGAAAGTCTGTCCTGACCTACAAAAAGAAGAGGCTGAATCAGATGAAAAGTTGGACAAAGTCTCTAAATTGTACTTAATCAACAGTGTTTAACTTGAGCTTTTTTCCCTTTTACTCCAAAATGTGAACTTTAAAGGAAAGGATGGCGGCTGAAAGTTGTTTCTTTAATCATATAAGTGTCTAACTTATTATTGTAGGACAGATCCTTACATAAACAGGCCTAGATTCTCCATTCAAATGCTCTAGAGAAATGCCTATTCATGTCACAATGAATCTGCAGTGCCTGAAGGCAGGACTTGACCATTAGCCTTTGCAGCTGGTTGAATATTAATGTCTTGTAATGGGTTTGAAGAAAATGCTCTTTCTTGTTGCCTAGCATTGTGACACATTCCCATGTGGGTTCACCAAACAGGGATACACTTTTTCATCTGAAAGCTTCAGCCAAAAGCACTACTCTTTGAGCATCTCCAGGACGAATACAAACACTAGCTGTTGCTCCCAGCTTGGGCTGTTACCTAAGCCTGCAATTGCCAATACCTTGTGTGAACCACAGAACCTGTGGGATCGATGCAGGAGCTGAGAAACCTGATCATGTGCTTTCGCACTGGATTAGTCAGCAAGCATTTACCTGCGTCCTTGCCCTGAGCAGAACACTGCCAGTGTGGGGTGTGACACATGGGATTGTGACACACACAGGGATTTGATCTATTAAAGAAAGGGGTTAGACTAGGTGAATTGGCGTTCTCTTTCAGCTCTGAATCTACAATCCTGTATAAAGGGGCTAGACTGAACCATTTCAGCAAAGGTTAGCTGAGTTTTTGAGTTCTTTCCCAGAAAACAGTGTTATCAAAATTCACCCTGCAAAGAATTGATGAAACATCAATGTGTTACCTCCATCTGTGTCAAGGAAGCAACAAATTATGTAAAACTGATGTTTCTTGATTATACACATACTTATATATGTATGTATAATATATATTATATATAATCAATATATAATTTATATATAAAACAATATATAATAAATGTATATTATATGGCATGCATATTTTATATATTATATATAACAAATATCTATTAAAATTTCATAATATATAATTTATATATAAATAAAAATAATATTTAATAAATATATATAATCAAGAAACATCAGTTTACATAATTTGTTTCTTCCTTGACTATAGTATTGAGTCTTACATCATCTTGGACTTCATTAGTGTTTTGTGAACAAAACTTGAACTTCACCTAACTTAGAATTACCAGACATTGTCTAGGATCAACCCCAAAGAAGAGCCTTGCAACAGCCCTAATAATGAATAATACTATGTACAAGCATTTTTTTTTTTTTTTGGCAGCGGTAATGATTTCATTCCCAGGGGGATTCCTGGGATGATACAATACTTACTTTTTTTTTTTTTTTTTTGCTGTGGCAATTGGGGTTAAATGACTTGCCCAGGGTCACACCACTAGAGAATGTTAAGTGTCTGAGGCCAGATTGGAACTCAGGTCCTCCCAATTTCATTGCTGGTACACTATTTACTGCACCAACTACCTGTCCCCCAATACTTACTATTAAGAATCATTATCAAAGTATTACTTTTTTAATTATTACAGATTAATTACATTAATCACTTTTTAAATTACAGCTTTTTATTTTCAAAACATATGCAATGAGTAATTTTTCAACATTAATCCTTACAAAATCTTGTGTTCCAAATTTTTCCCTCCCTTCCGCCCATCCACTCTTCTAGATGGCAAGTAATCCAAAATATGTTAAACAAAAGCATTACTTTTTTGAGAGTCATTGAAAATTTCCACCTGGAGAGACTTACATGAACTGATGCTAAGTGAAATGAGCAGAACCGGGAGATCCTTATACATGGCAACAATAAAACTATACAACGATCAATTCTGATGGACGTAGCTCTCTTCAACAATGAGATGATTCAGACCAATTCCAGTGATCTTGTGATGAAGAGAGCCATCTACACCCAGAGAGAAGATTATGGGAATTGAGTGTGGATCACAACATAGCATTTTCACTCTTTCTGATGTTATTTGCTTGCATTTTATTTTCTTCCCCATTTTTTCCTTTTTTATTTGATTTTTTCTTGTGCAGCATGATAATTGTTTGCCCATATTAGATTTAACGTATATTTTTTCCCCATTTTTTAACATATATTGGATTACTTGCCATTTAGGGGACAGGATGAGGAAAAGGGAGGGAAAAATTGGAACTCAAGGTTTTGCAAGGGTTCATGTTGAAAAATTATCCATGCATATGTTTTGAAAAGTAAAAAGCTTTAATTTTAAAAATTAAATATTCAGGTTAAAGCTGAAAAAAAAAAAGAAAATTCCCTGTATTTGTCCTATGATTAAGTCATTTGTGTTGAAAGAATGTGGAAGATAAAATGATATCTACTCTCTACCCGTTTCTTCTGATTCAGGATCTGGACTATTTAGGAAACGAAATAATGGAAAGCAAAATATAATGTGAAACAAGATTTAGAATTTAATATTTTCTGCCCTTTTGCTGAAGATCATATGCCAGTTTCTTTGGTTTTTTACATATCACATCAATGTGATTATATGTTACGTTTTGGGAATTGAATGTCTGAGAGTGATGAGGACTTGATGTAAATGCATAGTGTTGATGTTTCCCAAGAAAGGCATTATCTACTAAGGGCATTTCATTCTTGTATCTCCATGTGTGTCACAAGCCCTTTTCCTAGATAAGTCAATCTTAGTGGCAGCCATTATTCCCTACTCTCTCTGCCATACCAGCCACTCTCCCCAAGAAAATTAGGAATTATCTTGATGTTCCATCCTGTTAACAGACCCAGTTCCTTTGGGACTGTGCCTCTTAATAAATCTTGGTCTATATTGTAGCAGATGTAATCCCCATTCTTTACTCAACCAATTCCTCAGGAGATTTCATTCAGCATAGGTCACAGGTTAGGAGGGAGCCTGACCTTTCATCTTGGTTCTACTGGCCATTCCATCTTTTCTGTTCTGGTTAAGAGAAATGTATCTATTTTTTGACTTCATGGAAGGATGCCCAGCAACGTGGAGTGTGATGCATTGTTTTCCCTCACTAATTTTACACAGTGAAAATGAGACTCACATACTGTCTACATTCCCCTCTTATACTCTGAAGCCACAAAATCAGCAGCAATGTAATAGAGCTTATGCTTGAAATACAACCTTAACAATTACTCTCTCTCTTTCTCTCTCTATCTCCTTCTCTTTTTCCCTCTCTCACTTTCCCTCTGTCTCTCTCTTGCTCTCGCTCTCTTTATGTCTCTCTCTTTCTGTCTCTTTCTCTCTCTCTGTACACACACACACACACACACACACACACACACACATCTCCCCTATTAATTACTGGATGTAACAAAGAATCTTATACTCATATAAATATTTACATTAACAAGGACAAATTCTTTATTCATGTATTCCAGAAGAAGTATGTATGCAGGGGAAACAACACTGAAAGAAATCAAGATTCTAATCAATTCAGTGATCTGTGGGAACCAGTTGTGAAGCATGTCTCCCTCTTCTTAAAAGAGAAGCAATTAACCAGGAGTGTAAACCAAGTGTTAGGTTTTTAGATGTGGCAATATGTTGATTTTTTCCTTTAAACTATACTTCTTTGTTATTAGGGGGAAGGAAAAGGAATTAGCATTTCCATAGCACCTACTACATATCAGACACTGTGCTAAGTGCTTTATAATATCCATCTCATTTCTCACAAAGGAGGGGAGGAACTCACTGAGAAGTGACAGTTAATAGACTTTAAAATTAAAAAAAAATTTTTTTAAGAGAAAAGAAATGCTCCAGAGAAATAAAATGTGTTTGTCATAATGCATCTGTAGTACTTTTAGTGAGTGAATTTATTGATGAATTCCACAATTAGATTATGAATGTAAGTAGCCTTTTTCTAGCACTTTTTTTTCTAAATCAAATCTTTGTTTCAAATTTTGCAAGATAAGCATATGTATTTAAATGAGTCATCTAGCTTTGTCATCATCACCTAATTTCCCCAGATCAACATCTCTGATAAATAATTAATATCAAATAACAAATAATAATATCAAGTAATAAATATATCAAAAATATATTTATTGAGTGTAATCTTGGTATACTCAATATTGAACAGATCATTCTGATAGTACATGTAAAATATAGGTAAGTTTACAAAGATCAGCTACTCAGCATACTATGTGACACTGCCTCCTTAATGCAATTATTGTATTATGCTATTTGCTCTGATCAAGATTGTGATTATATGAATGTAAGGAAACATAATATTTTCTAAGTGGTGATTCTGCTTTTCCAAGATGGAAAATTTCAAAATTTTGTTTTAGATTTCTCAACCCCTAAAGATTTTCCTAGAACTGCTGTAACATCTTCAGTGATATAGGGTCAAGAAATTGTTCTTTGTGCTAAAATTTAAATTTAATTTAAGTGAGTTATTTATAATATGTGTGCCATTTGTTCTTTGATTTTAGTATGCTTCTTTTAAATTATCTGGGTAAAATTGGCACCAAAACTCCTTTGATGGCAGCTGCGACGTTTTCTGTTGGCTGGAATACTTTTGCTTGTGCAGAGTCATTGGAGAAACCACTTAACTGGCTGCTTTTTAACTACTATTTGACCACCTGTCTCCAGTCTTCTGTTAACAAGTGAGTCATCTCTTCACACCTTTTTAAAAAGGGAAAAAAAAAGATTCTCTTATAACATTGTAAGAATCTTGTTCTAATTTTCAGCATAAGTGTCTTAAAGTCACTTCCTGCTAGTAAGTTAAGTGTTAAGTATTAATACAGGTTTGATAATTTTCCTCTTTGAGCACTTAAATAGCAACTTGGACTCTAGAATACCGAAGCCACTTAAACATAGTAAACTTTGAGACATTAAATGGTAAAAAAAGATTTTTTTGTCATTTTTTTTATACTACTCAAAACCTGTTTTTTTGTCATCTTATGCTTTTTTCTTTCAAAATACATACATACATACATATATATGTTTTCTACTAAGTTTAATTTTGATTTATATTTTAAGCCAAATGAGCACAATCTGTTTTCTAAAGGATCATAAAAATTTTGTTCTTTAAATCACACCATGTTAGAACTAGAAGAATCTTAGAAATCATTATGTTCAAATTTCTTTATTTTGCAGATAGAGAAAACAAGACTCAGAGACTTTTAATTTCAATCACAAAATAAAGCCAATTATCATTATTAACATTGAAAACTATAACCACCTAAAAATTTGACCATTGTTTTTAGAATAAGCTTCTTATATCAGTGAACCTTTGAAAATCAGGATTAAAAGCTTTTGTTTTGTTTTGTTTTGTTTTGTTGTAGTTAGTACTAATGATTAGATAGATAACCAAGATATAACACAGCTAGCCAGAAGTAATTTGAAAGTTTATTGGTTAAGGAAAAATGAATATATTTATTTTAGTATTTATTCTCCAGTGAGGCTATCATCGTATTCATGTGAATCTGGTCTTTTAACAGTGTGGGTAGTATTATTCCTGACTTCTGTTCTTTTCTTTTCTATCAGTTCATGCATGTACATTGATAACATTCTGCAGCCTGCTTAAGCCCATTATATATTCTTAGCTCTTTAAATTATTTCAATTTTCAGATTCATAATATACATGTTCTTAGCTCATAATTATATCAGTAAGTGAGAGGTATGCAAAAAGTTGAATTCTGTTTTCATCTTTGGTAATTCTTTGATATATTCTATAGGTTTAAAATAATAACATTTTCTTGCTCAGCCAGTTTATATAGTGTTCTAGTTGAGATACAAGGTGGGAATGGTCTTTATTTTTTCTTTTGCCATTATTTGTTTCTAGGCATCGACATATGTTTGTGAAACAAATTGACATGGATCATGTCATGAAGGTATGAAAAATCTTATGTCAATTTTACTTAATGTTTTGATTTTAAAAATTAGGTGTCATTTATTTGATTTCTGTTTCTTCAGGCAAAATCCATCAGAGAGTTTGATAAACGATTCACTTCAGTTATGTTTGGATACCGTTCCATTGATGATTATTACACTGATGCCAGTCCAAATCGTAGGTTGAAGTCAGTAGGAATTCCTGTGCTTTGTCTAAATTCTGTGGATGATGTATTCTCTCCCCGTCATGGTAAGTTTAATTTCTTTTAAAATATATCTAGATAAAAATGAACTATCTTCAAAATATTCTTAGTTTAAAAAAAATAAGTAGTACCATTATGATAAATAGGAACAGATAGACCCAATAAAACATATCAGTGTTGGTTATTAAATTTTTCTTTTAGTTATCATCATTTTGTTAAGCTTTTCTTGTGTTCAGCATAAGTGGTCAAAGGAAATATATAGTTTTTGATGTTTTATCTATTTGCATTTTTATTGCATTTCTTCCTTGAAAAAAAACCACCACTGTTCTTTGAGCTGACCATATTGTACTTGTACAGTACATTGGCATTTTCTGTAAGGTTTTTTACCTTAAGGAAGGAATCTCAAGAAGGATAACATTAAATACCTTTTAAATATTAGAAGGTTATGCACTTAAACTATAAAAATAAGATTAGAAGGAAGCATTCCAGTTTTTTTTTCCATGAGAAACAGCATAAGAAGTAATTCTGCTAAAGTTTTTTTCCATATAATATTATTAAGGTAAGCAACTTTGAAAGGATTAGAAACTAATCAGTGTAATGATCAACTACAATTCTAGAAGAGTAATGATAAAGCATATTACTTATGTACTGAGTCAAGATAAAAGATTCAGAGGGGAGAATGAGACATTTATGTGTGAACATGAATGGCACACACATATATAATATGCATGTGTACATATTACGTGGCCAATGTGAAATTTTTTTTGCTTGACTACATGTTAGTTTTGTATTTCTTGCCCAATTTGGGGAGAAGGAAAGGGGCAGAAAGATAAGGCAATTTTTGCCAACTGAAAAAAAAAAGTTAATTTTTTAAAAAGGAAAAGTTGATACATTGCTCATCTTTCTTAAAGTCCCCTTCCCCCTTGTCCAGGTATATTTTTCCATATAATTATTTGGAATTACACTGTTGATTCCAAGAAATTTTAGTTCTTTCAGTAGGAAAATTTGTCATTCTACATCTATCTATCTATAAGCATTTAATTAGTTTGAATTTTAAATGAAGTCAGATTTTTAAAAAATAGTCAAGATTTTATGTGTGAGTGTGTATGTGTGTGTGTGTGTGTGTGTGTGTGTGTGTGTGTAATTAAATTTTATTAATCACAGCAACTATTTAGCCTCAAAAATATAATCTTTGCTGGGCTAATCAAATTATAGTAGCCAGCTAATACACACACACACACACACACACACACACACACACACACATATATATGTATATCCTTGACTATATGATTTATGCTAAGAATAATTGACTTTAAATTAGTACAAGCCAGCAGATGAGTTACTAATAGGTTACATTTATATAAAATTTCAAAGCCTTTTGCTCACAACCACACTGTGAGAGTCCTAGAACAAATTAAGCTTAATTATGTCCATTTTATATCTGAGGCAACCATAATGTTGTCATAGTGTCAAGAATAATAGAAAAGGTTTAAAAAATCTGTTTAGAATTTAAGTTCTTGAATTCAAATCTGAGCTGAGCTAACTTACTAACTTGGTGAGGGGAGCAGGGAGTGTCACTTTGCTAGAGTTTTGTCCTCAGTTTATTGTAAAAATTATAAAATATGATATAATTTCTTGCTTCTAAGTTCTATTAGGTCCTGAGGGATGTAAATTACTAGTTTGTGGTTATATAACCAGCCAGTGTCAGGAATGCCTCCATATGTAGTGCTCTTGGTACAGTGTTCCACATAATACATTAATGCTCTCCAAAAGGAAGAGTTGACAATCATGATTAGTCCATGATTGCTCGTTATGTCCCTGAGAGTACCTAATTTTTTTTAAGTTTATCTTTACAATATTGTAATAAAATTGTTTTTTTCTGTATTAGTTCACACCAATCTCCCCAGATTTCTCTGAAACCATCCTCTTCACCAATTTTTATAGCACAGCAGTTTTCTATCACATTATTATACCATAACTTATTCAGCCCTTCAGTTGATGGGATTCCAATTTTTGCTACCCCAAAAAGCTATAAATATTTTTGAATACCCTTAGAATTTATTTTGCCTAGAACTAATCCTTCCCTTACTCTACCCTCCCTTTAATTTCCCCTTCTCTCTTCACTCCTTTTCTGTAAAGTCCGGGCTAGCTCCCTGGAGGACTCAGGGTCAGCCAGAGTCAGAATAAGCAAAAGTCCTTGGTCTTTAAGGGGAGGAATGAAGGAGATGGACAAAACTGCCAGAACTTTTGCCAAGGATCTAGAGTTCAGAGTCTCCACACTTTCTCCTCTCCGTCATGTGACCAAGTGAGTCTAGCTGTCTCACTCCACCCTCTAATCCCTCCTATGATTATCTATATACACCAAAAGATCGAGCCAGCACGGAATAGTGAGAAGGGCCATTTTTCCAAGCATATGCTAATAGAGTTACTGTCCAATAGGTAATTAGCCTTAACTGCTTGGTTGTCTGATTCAAGCACACCTTTTAAGAGTTTCAGCCCTTTACACTTTTCCTATTTCACTTTTGAAATATATTACCATATTCAACTCTGTATTCTTCCCTCCTTTGACCAGTTCAGTTGAGAATGATATTCAAGAGTCACCTATTCCTTTCTTCCTTGTTTGTATAGACTTATATTTGTGCATGCCAATTATGTGAGAATTTTCCCTAACTTTTCTTTCCCTTCCAAACTCCCACTATATTCCTCTTCTCCTCCCTTTCTAGTATGTTTTTTAAAATCATAGTATAACAGAACTACCCTTTGGCCTTCTAATTTTTTTACCTCTTGTGATTCTTGACAATGATAAGGTATATAAGGGACATAGGTATCATCTCCTCATGTTGGAATATAAATCAATTTATCTTTGTTTAGTTCCTTATAAATATTTGCTTGTTTACTTTTTTAATTACTATGTTAACACTTCAGTTTCTAAATAGCTCTGGATTTTTCATTAGAAATGCTAGATCATAGCAGTGTCACTACTGGATCTGTATTCCAAAAAGGGGAAAAGATCCATATGTGCAAAAAGGTGGCAACTAGTTTTGTGGTAGCAAGGAATTAGCAATTGATTAGTATATGGCTGAATAAGTTTTGGGTTTTGACTGTAATGGAATATTATTTTCTGTAAGAAATGATAAGTAGACTGGTTTCAGAAAAGCCTGGAAAGTTACTCATAAACTGAGTAACTTACATGCTGAATAAAATGAGCAGAATCAGGAGAACCTTGTATACAGTAACAGAAAGATTATGTGATGATGAACTATGACAGACTTAGCTCTTCTCAGTAATACAGTGAACCAAGACAATTCTTATAGATTTGGGATTGAAAATGCCAGATGCATCCAGAGAAAGAACCATGGACTGAATGTAGATTGAAGCATACCATTTTCATCTTTTTTGTTTGTTTGTTTTTCTTTGTCATTTTTCCCTTTTGTTCTGGTTTTTCTTTCACAACATGACTAATATGGAAATGTTTAAAATGATTATACATTATACCCTAAAAAGAAAAGAAAAGAAATGCCAAATCAGCTCCAGTCAGTCAGCTAGATACTCTGCTGGTTCAGATAAGTTTCCTGTTAGTTTGGGATTCCTATTCTCATTATTTTACAGGCTTCAAACTGGACTAGAAACTAGAAATAAGACGCTGCTATGATCCTGAGGTTCAAGCCATACAATTAGTACTTGCTTTGGGGCTCACTTTGTCTTTATTCCATAGGTTAGGGCCCATGGGAATAGCGTAATTCTATTCCACCACTACACCAAGGTCCCTTCCTCATTTGACAAAGCTGCCAGTTGGTACCTCTTCCTGCATCTCACATGAGGTACCCTGGTATGGATCTGGGGACTTGGTGCTCCCTATCACTTCTACCTTGTAAACAGATCTCTGTGTGTGTCTCTCTCTGCTGACCTCAGTGGGAAAAGTGACTCATTTGTGATTTTTTTTCTTGAGATCCCAATCAAGATTTGGTCTGGTACATTTTCTAAATCTGTGGGAGTTTTTTATTTTGTTTTATTTAGGAAGAAAGCTTGCTCTACTTATTTCAGCGACTCTACCATCTTGCCTTGTTTCTCTATTTCTAATAAATTTTATCCTATTAGATTGGTTCAACATTACATCTTGCAAGATATTTTTTTAATCCAGTTTATTAACTTTTTCTTCTAGCTTTAGATCACCTATAAATTCAATAGCTAATTCATATATACCTTAGTCCAAATGATGTATTTAAAATGTTAAACAGGGGCAACTAGATGGCACAGTGAATAGAGTACCAATCCTGAAGTCAGGTGGACCTGAGTTCAAATCCAGCCTTAGACACTTAATACTTCCTAGTTGTGTGACCCTGGGCAAGTCACTTAACCCCCATTGCCTCAGGAAAAAAAAAAAAAAGTTAAACAACACAGGACCAAATGAACTCCTTAGACATTCCTTAAGCTGACATTAAACCACTGAAAAGCACTCTTTGGTTCTGTTCATTAAACTAGTTCCAAATCATATCTCTAATCTTTTATGGAGAAAAATAGTGTATGAGACTTTGATGAATGTTTTGCTGAGATTTAGGTAAACTCTATCATGATCTCCAGGTCTAATGATAGTCAAAAAAGGAAAAGAAGTTGTAGAATTTTTCCAGGAAACAATCAAGCTGATTGAACACTCTTTAAAAAAAAAATTGGGAGATTGCCTTATTCTTCCTTTTTTTCATCTAGGTCCCATTCTTCCATCTTATACAGGTCAGGATTCCCCATTACGACCTTATGTCTTCTTTGTTGTCATGTTGAAATCCTTTTTAAAAAAATTTTGTTTGAAGAGCATTTCATTCTCCTACGTGATAAACTGGAGAATTAAGAGGCATTTCTTGAGTTCTTTTCCCCTCTCTTGTAGATGGCAGACCATTCCTCAATTTTAGGATAGATAGCAGTCTCTTAATCAAGGCAGAAATACTTAGCTCTCACATTATATGTAGGTCACTGCGAAATTCACTGTTTTCTGTAACTCCTGCAGGTGAAGCTCTGAGCCTTTTTTATTTCTGGCTGGTAGCTAAGTCCCTTAGAAAATTTCTATATCAGATTGTTTTGAGGTCACCCTCTCCTCACTTGTTTAGCACCTAGACAACTCTACCCAACTTCTTTTTCAGTTTGAGCTCTAATTAGAGGTGATATAATTTGGGAATCAGGAGCTCTGGGTTTGGAACCCATTTCAGGCCATTATTGGCTGTGTGATCATTGGCAAGTCACTGAACTCCCTAAATTTTTTCATGTTATATGCAGATAATAATACTTATACTGTCCATCTCTTAAAATTGTAGCAAGAAAAGCACTTTATGAATTTTAATTATTAAGTATTATTAAGTATGTATTAAGTATGTTACTTGTTTTAATAGTATATTTTAATGGTAATATATAATTGTATTGAATAAAAATGATAAAGGTACAGATTATTCAAGGTATATGTGACCAGTTGGGAAAAGTTGGTAATTTTTTTCTCTTCCTCTTTCTTTTTAGCTATTCCAATAGAAACAGCTAAACAAAATCCAAATGTTGCTCTGGTCCTTACATCGTATGGAGGCCATATTGGCTTTCTGGAGGGAATATGGCCAAGACAATCCACTTACATGGATCGAGTCTTCAAGCAGTTTGTACAAGCCATAGTTGAGCATGGACATGAACTCTCTAGCATGTAGTTCTTCAGGTGTATCTTGTCTGGACCACCATTTTAGCACAGTGGCAAGTTCTGACAAAGGCAGCTCAGCTTAGTGCACAAATTTTAACTACTGTATATAAAGCAAATATGCCAGCAAGAGGATGAAGAGGTCCAGAATTATGTGCAAAAACTACTTTTTGAGGAAAAAACTACTTTGTAGCAGGAAATGAAATACAGTATATTAGATTCATTTATGTAGATCTTATTTTTAATATGCCTTACCAAGAATGACCTTAAATAAAGTAGCACTCTACATTCATTAAATTGCACTTAACCAAAACCATTGTGTAAACAGATTTTAATTCCTCAGGGTTTTAATTTAGGTTAGTATTTTTTTTAGGTTACCCAATTTAAATGACTTGTTTCATAACATTTTAATAACTACTAAGATATTTTCAATGCTATTTGAAGTATGTTACATGTTGGCACATTCCTAAGGGTACTTATGTCTAATAATAAATGTGAAAATGAATTAAGAAGAAATGAAATGCAGTACATTGAATCTTTTGTGTCCTAGCTTTAAAAACAGATTGCAACAGTATTAGACTGACTTCTATACTTGTTATTTTACCCTATGAGAGTTATTAAATTAGAGCTGGTTTCAGTTTTATAATGATTATTATTTTTATTTACATGATTATTTTTAAATAGTGTATGTACAAATATCTATTAAAATAAATTCTTCCACTTTAAACATTACTAAGTGAGTTTCCTAATTATCTGACAAGAACAAAAGAAAAAGTTCAGTGAGAACTGTGATGTATAAAGACTTAATTTGGGGGCAAATTGTTATAAAAATCCAAAGTATTCTTCTTTGTAGTTTTCTTATTCCCAAAATAATTTGCCCCTCATTTAAATATTTCTTCTTCTTGCCTCCTTTTTCACCCATTTGCAAAGATATTTTAGACTTTTATCTTTATCACTAATATCCCCCCTTAGAACTTTCCCACCCCCTACCTTCCTTATTATTATAGAGGGCAACACCATTCTCCAGTCTCTCAAGCTTGCATCCTAAGAGTCATTCTGCTTCCTCACTGTCTCTTAGCACATCCCCAGCAAATCCTGGTCTTCCAGTTATATCTCAAGAAATCATAAATGAAAACTATATGAGAAAAAAGCTAATTGTATCAGTTTTTCATGAAAAAAATAGAAAAAAATTTAATTCCCAAATCCCCAAACATCCATATGTAAAGGTATAATTCCCCACATGGACAGAGAGAAAAGAGGAAGAGAAAATGAAGGAGGGAGATAAGGAAGAAGAAAAAGAACAAAAATCAACAATCTGTGTTATCAAAACCTGTCAGTTTTGCTCTTCTGACATCACCACTGGTGTGGATTCTCATCATCTTGTGCTTTGGACTATTGCCATAAACTCCAGTGACTGCCTGTTATCTCCAGCATCAAGTTCAAAACTCTGTTTGGCATTCAGAGCCCTTCATAACCTAGGCAGGTGGTCATGAGAATGTCAGGAGATGGATTTAGAGTGATTAAAACAATTTTTTAAAGTTAAAAAAAATCAATACATTAATCACATTTGAAAATGCATACCTAATTCTTGCACTTTGTAGTCTATCACTTCTTTGATATTTCTTCCTTCTTTATTTTCCCCCTCCTCCCTCTTCTCCATTTTCTTCTCCTCCTCTGCTTCTTCCTCTGTCTGTGTGGGGAGTCATACCCTTACATGTGGGTGCTCTGTCCAGAGGAATATAAATTTTGATCTGTGATATCTTGGGGTTTAGGGATTACATTTTTTTTCATAAAAAACTGGGACAATTAACTCTTTCTCATGTAGTTTTCATTTATGATTTCTTGATATAACTCTGGAAAACCAGACTTTGTTATAAAATCCATTATGATTCAAAAGAAACTACTTGTCTATAGCATGCCCCAGCCCAAACCTCAAATTATTTGGGTTTTGATGGCTCAGTGAGTATAAATAGCAATTGTTGCTGTTCTGACCAGAAATTCTGAGGATCTTCCCCTCCTATTTTGATTTTTTTATGAAGGCAAACTAGGCCATCTTTTGCCGAATCTTACCTAGTCTTTAATTACTGAATGGGCATTGCCTCAGACAACAAACTGGAAAAAAAAAAAACTCAGCTTAAAAAGAGTCCTCCTGACCTTTGTCTTCCCACTGGACTGTGTTGACTGGAAAAAATGAGATTAATCACTTTGCACAGCTCTGCCTCAATTGCAAGTCAAGACATCGCTTTCCTGATGTTACTGGTCCTATTCAAAAATGAAGGATGAACAATAATGAAAGATCTCTGATAGTCTAAGAGGGCTTCTCTGTTCTAACATTTAGCAGCTTCTATAGGATGGTCATAGGATAGCATTAACACTTGTCATCTAAAAACTGAAAGGAGAGACCATCACATATTCCATGTCTGAGTAGTTTCTTGAAGGGCACATTTGGAAAGATGTTGAAACCAGGTTGCAAAAGACTAAAATTTAAATAGGGAGTAATAAAGAAGTCACTGGAACTTAGTAAGTAGAGGAGTGGTAGGGGAAGTCTTGTACTTAAGGAAAATCACTTTGGTAGTAGGTGAATTGAGGAAGCGCTCGAGGCAGGAAGACTAATTAGGAGGTTATTGTGAAAAGCTAAATGAGAAGTAATGAAGTCCAGAACTAAGTGGTAATAATATAAACAAAGGGATCTGGTATAAGAGAGAGCAGAGATAGAAATGGCAAAATTTGGTAATGAGGAGTCAAGGACATTGTGAAGGATACAAACTTGGAGAACTAAAAAAAATAGTGCCTTTGACAGAAATAGGAAATTTTTGAAAATGGGAGGTATCCAAGGTATCTAATGTAATTAAGTGGGTTGAGAATGATGAAGAAAAGACCATCAGATTTGGCAATGAAGAGACTTGATAACTTTGGGGAGAGTAGATTCAGCTGAGGGACACCTTTGGAAGCCAGATGCACAGAGGAAATGGGAACACTGTGGGTAGTTTTCCCTAGGAGTTTGCTGAGAAAAGAGAAATAGGACGATGAATTGAGAAGGATAGAAGAAAGGTTTTTAAGGATGAAAACCTGGACATGTTGGAAAACTATAGAGAGGGAAAGGTTGAAGATTTAAGGTGGGGGATGATTGCTGTTACAATCTGTAGGAAAAGATAGAAAAGGGATGCCATAATACACACACAGGGGTTGACCTTGGCTTGGAGAAGACCCTCTTTTTGTCAGAAACTGGAGTAAAAGAATGAGAGAATGGGAGCGATCAAAGAGTTTTGAGGTGAAGAGAATAGTAGAAAATGTTTGATGAATAGTAATAAATATTTATTGCCTAAGAAAAAAAGGGAGTTCACATCAGATACTCTCAATTATCTCAATAAAGTTAAGAGGCAATTCCTCTGCTAATTGGGGTAAGAAGAAGGTGTGGGAAGTTTAAAGAGGGAGGGAATTAATTGCGGGAAATAGAAAGATTACCTTCCTGCAGTGAGGGCCCAGTTGTCACCATAGTTGTGAGACTTCCTCCAGTTTTGTTTGCTCAGGGTGAGGAGTGGAGAAGGAAGATAGTAGAAGTAACTCAAAGCTGAGGTTTCACAAGAAATAATTGGCAATAGGACACCGTAAGATGAGCACTTCATAGTGAGACAACAATTCATCTGAAAAATATCTGGGGCTTTTTGTGGGCTGTAACCGCCACAATGACAACAGTTAGCAAGTGCCAAATCAAATGTGATTCTAGGTGTTTAAAGAGTCACAATGGGAGGTAATAGGCTTGCTGCAGTGTACCTTATTTTGTGTTCACTATGGGGTGTATATAAGGACATTAATAAGGAGAATGTCTGAAGCAGGTAAAAGCAGAAGTTGAAAAGCCCAGAAGCTATGTTATATAAGAATTTGGTTGATGAAATTAGGGATATGTAGCCTAAAAAAGAGAAGGCTTATGTGGAAAGTAATATCTATCTTCAAAAACTTAAAAGGATATTATGTTGAAAAGGTATTGAAGGATGTGGGAGTCCCGAGGGCAGTCTGAGAAACACTCAGTAGAAGTTGCATAAAGGCAGCTTTTGATTCCCTCCGAGGAAGGACACCCGGGAAGTCAGATATCCTTACATACAAGAGGCTGCTTCTTTGGATAGGCTGGATGACCACTTCTCTGGCAGGCTGAAAAGGGTTGGCTTTTTTCCTGACAACACCATCCAACTCTCAGGTCTGAAGTGAAGTTAAAAACAACAATAACAACCACCACCACCTTCAAAGCAGTGTGAGGTCTTGCTAAAGGTACTGGATCTTTTAAAACTTTTCATATTTTACAGACAAACTCGGTAGGAATCTTTTCTCTACAAATGCTGATATGTTTCTACCCTATGCAGAATATTACTACATTTGTCTTTTTTACTGAAGTTTTTGCCTTTAAGTAAATATCTTGCTGTTAGGTGTTCATTGGAGCTTCTGTGGAAGACAAGTTTATCCTTTTTCAATGTACAATTATAAAGCTGTGAATTAGTCAACTGTATAATTCATCTCTATCCCCAACCTTGTGCCTCAGGAGACCTACTTCCAGCTGTCTTTTCAACTTTTTGAATGTGAAAATTGCTTTGAAGATTATGTAATGGAAGCTATATAGGAAATGTTTTAAAATCAAATTTAATAACCTTTATAGGAATTACTGCTCTCACAACTAAAAAAAAAGTATCAACTAAATAGTCGTTTAAGATGATAATTGCCTTATTTTTTAATAGTTGGAAACCTTGGTGACTCAACATTAAGTAATTCATTATTCAGTAGCATATCTTACCTTCCTGAGAAATTTTAAATCATCCTTGCACTTGGTTACAACTTCCTTTTGTCTTCCAGTTTAGTTTATAGTGAGAGTATCTAGATTGATATGATTCATTTTCTCCAGCATTAAGTCCTCTTGTTGATCAATGGACAAGATGTCACATTTAGATGAGCAGCTAAGTTAAAGTTTACAGAATATTGAAAACATAATTCCTAGTACCCTTTCTCACTACTACTAAAGAAGCAAAAAGGGAGCCTAAAAGCCATTTTATATTTTTATTTCATATGTTGCTGTGGCCAAAGAGTTCATCACCAGCATCCAGCCTACTGGTAACAAGCTTTTCACTATTTACTGGGCTTTTAGGCTGGGTCCTAAGACCATACTTTTTTGGACTTTCTGATATAGGAGACCCTGCTGGAGCGTGCAGCCTGCTAACAAGGCTTTTGAGAATCCATAGTCATCTTCACACCATACTATAGCACCAGCATAGTACTTGGTAGACATACAGAATGTCCTAAAAGTCTTAGTGGAGTTTTTAGCTACCAAAGTTATTGATATCTAGATACATACATATTGAACTATATATGAAGAAATAACCGAGCAATATCTATACATACATCTATGTTTGTATGTATATATCTCAGATAAGTTTGTAATCTTTCTGTATGTATATAGATAGATAACACATATAGGACATGACAAATAAATTATTTAATATTTGTTTTATTCACAACATAACATTCTTACTCTTTGTTGTTGTTCGGTTGCATTTTGTTTTCTTACTCATTTTCTTTCCTTTTTTATCTGATTTTCTTATGCAGCAAGATAATTGTATAAATTTGTTTACATATATTGGATTTAACATATATTTTAACATATATAAAAATATATTGGATTGTTTGCCATCTAGGGGAGAAGGTAAGGGGAAGGATAAAATTTGGAACACAAGGCTATGCAAGGGTCAATGTTAAAAAATTATCCATCTATATATTTTGAAAATAAAAAGCTTTAATAAAAAATTTTGTTTTATAAGAGTACAAAAAGCTTTAAAAAAAAAAAAAAGGTTTGAGTATACCTGGAGTACTTATCAGCTCTAACCAAGAAAATTTTGGGCCAAACTGAGCCCATTTTGTGCTTCACAGAGCATGTAGATACATTTGTTATTAGCTACAGAGATAAACCACATTTTGGATTTCTTCTAATTGATTCTAAAACCAGGTTGCTGCCTTCTGAATTCATGGACCCTGAATGGGTTTTTTTCCTGTCTTGGTTGAAGCATTACAATCTAGTTTGCAAGAAAATTATCAGGTCATTTTTCTAAACTATCAGGTTTCTTTCAACAAAGTACGAAACTATTATTGGAAACATAATTGAAACTTGGCAGTTAGTTTATATCTTCAGAGAAGAATATTCTAGAATTGTGTCATCTTTCTATAAATTAGAGATTAATACTAATACTCTGTGCAAAAAATTCTCCATTGTATTTGTATTGCTTAATAATTTGCTACTAGGCATTCACTACGGTCAGTGTTCCTGATCAAAATTTTGGAATCATTATTAATATAGTTTATTCCATTTCTTTACAACATATATAATATTTAGGGTAGGAAAAATATTTTCCCTTAGTTTTATACTTTTGTGTTTCTGAAATGAATAAAATTAAGAGCTGTTAAATAAACTACTTCAAAAATTTATGATCAAATGACTTTTTAAAGTCTGAAAATTAGGTGAGACTTTCAAAGACTTATTCTCATAAAGAAAACAGAGAAAGATATAAGTTGATATTTATTGAATATAACTAGAGAGGTAATTCATCTCATTAATTCAGAATGGTTTCCCATATGGCTTTGCTCAATGCACCATTAATGAGAAAAACATTTCTGAAGGAGTGTAATTGAAAATTACTGCTAAGATAATTTCATCCCCAGAATAACATTCAAACTTAATGGATTTATTAAAAAACACAGTAGGCATTCAACAAATACTTTCAATAGACATTCTGAGAATTTAATCTAAAATAAATGACCTGAAAATAATAATTCCCAAAGTTATTTTGATTTAACATGAAAGTGTCACCAATCATTCATTTTAATGTGAGAAAAGAACATTTTAAATTGCTGGCAATCTTTTCTTTAAAACTAAGAGCTTATACCTGACCAAAAAAAAAAAAAATCAAAGCAAGTATAAGGTTTTACAATGCAGTATCAATACATTTTAAAATGGGACTCAATTGTTTACATCATTGGAACATTAATATTTTTCAGAGAAAAAAACTTAAATGTTAAGAGAAGCAGGAAGCAAAGAATATTTAGTAGAACTTAAGGATAAGGTTAAATAAATCAAACTCTGGAATGCAAAAAATAAAATAAATCTCTGTAGAAAAATATGAGATAACTTCCCATAGACAGAATCGCAGGAAATGGGTGTGGTGCGTAGGCAGCCCACAAAGCAACAATAGTCAAGTTTTATCTTTTATTGATTTACTGTTGCATATATGAAAATACCAAAGTCATTAAAATCTTAATTGTTGTGTAGACAACACTTTCTTATATTTATATTTATTTAAAATTTCATAAATAAAATTTATTTTTAAAAATCTCAACATTCTAATACTTATCTGCTATGTTTTAAGGAAATGTTATCTAAGTGAACTTGCTCTTTCCCTGCCACATCCTCCTCCTCAGGTTCAACCTCTGCCTTGACCTCTTCCTGCAACTACAAATTCAAACCATAAATTAAAAGTACTTCTTATCTATTCTTTTGATAAATTATTTGAATAAATTATTTAGAAAAGAACATATATATTGAGAAAGATATATGTATTTTAAAATAATTAATTTAAAATGTGATGAAATTTTATTGTTAATAATGCTATCTTGAAACCACAGTACATCATAAACACATTAAAGTACATATAGTATCTTCAGATATCACAATTCAGTGGACTAGAAGTAGAAAAATTGCTTTCTAATCCCAGCTGAAAATAAATTATTTCTCCTTGGGCTTCCATGAATTTCCTTAGCTGCAAAGTGGTATTGATAACTTGCTTATTTCAAGACTCCAGTGTAATTAGGAAAGGAGAAAAGCTTTGTAAAGTATAAAAGTCCTGTTCAAAGGAAAGATAAGGTTTCTTTTTTAGAAATTTGGTGGGACAAAATGTTGCCTCTGAAAATCACTTCATTCTTGCCAAGCAATAATGTTTAAAAGTGATGGGGATTCCAAATACAATAATATAAAGCATTCTTAAATTATATAGTAGGTAGGAAATGTTAAGTGCAATGGGCCTGAAGTCAGAACAACCATAATTCAAATTCAGCCTGTTTGATCCTTTTGTCAATTAACTGCTGTCTGCTTCAATTTCCATATCTGTAAAACTGGGTTAGCAACAGCACCAATCTCCCAGAGTTGTTGTGAGATTAAAATGAGATAATAGATTTTTATTTAATAACTATATAAATGCTAAATATTTATTATTGTTATTATTATTACCATCATCATTGTGATGAGGTCCTGGGTTGTCAGAGAAAGCCTAAAGTACTGATAAGATTACTCCCTGAGGCAAACAGGGAAGGGCATTGATGGGGATCAAGTCGGCCTTATAGTCTCACCTTCCATGGAGGTCCTGGATAGCCCCATTTTAGAGTATCCAGTCAGGAAGCCAAATTAGGATGTCAAACCCCCAGATTAAATTTCCCTCCATAAATCCGTCGATAGCCCACGCAGTCTTTGCTGAATTCCTTTTGAGTTGGCCCAACTGGGCGCTCTACCTCCCGTCTTCCGGCCTCTTAGTGCCTGTTTCCTTGTTATAGCCAAGTAACTCTTTTAGGGTGCTAAACTCCTCCCTGGATTTAGCTTGCCAGTTAATGATATGCTCCCAATTCATGGTATATTCCCTTTCTCCTGGTTAATTGTGAGATCCAAGGGGAACTTAACTTCTCCATTATTAATTGTTAAATTCCCTTTCCTTAATTCTATAGCCCTCACTTTAATATCCTTCTAGTCCGTAGTTATTTCCCCTAAATTGACCCTCACTATTATAACATAGAGTTCTTATTTAAAATAACATTTAAATTTTGCTACATATTTAAATGATGTTATCCTCACAGAGAAAAATATCCACTATTATTATTTTATTCACAGCATAAAATGTGATGCTATTTCAGTTAAATAAATAAGGTAGAATGTAAACTTTTTTGAGGGGCTATATCACTTTTGTATTTGTATTCCAATTATACACATGGGGTCAGAGATTCAAAGCTAGATGGAGTCCTTTTTCACAAACCAGGAAATTAAAGCCAGACAAATCCACCCCAGTAGTAAACATTAGAGGAGAAATTTGAATCCAAATCCTTGAACTGTGGAGTCAATGTAATTTCCACTGCACCAACAGCAAGTACTTATAACAAATGCTATTGAACATTTAATAATAATGCAACAAGTACAGAGTTCCTTCCATTGTCTGTCTTGATTAGTTTCTGCAAACATAAGGGAAACTTCTCCTCCAAGGACTTCTATTCTCACAGGTAGCTACTCTCCCTCACTGCATCTATGGAAGTGCACAAGGATTCTTTATTACATTCAGGGTACAGACTACCTCCGGCTGAATTAGGTTACGAGAATAAAGCTGCCACTTAATTTTTGTTGCAAACATTTAAAGCATTAAATAATCTTTTCCAGGTGTTTCCTGATTACCGTCTTTTTTGATCAGGAATCTTGCCTTGAGCTTTCAGACCTTTTCTATCTTCCTTTTACCATTATAGGTATTCCCTCACCCTGTGGAGTACTAGAGTTCTTTTCTGTTTGAGCTCTCTTTATTATCACTTATCCAGGTTCTTTAACTGGTGTCCCCTAGAATCTAATTAGCTTTTCTATTGACACTTCATTTATTAGAGGGTAAGAAGAAAAAAACCCAACAGGTTAAGTAGCAAGGTGGATTAAAGCAGTCATATATATAGAATCAGGTTACCCTCTCATGGAAATGAATATCCCCAGCTTCTCTCTTCTCTATTATCTTTTACACAGCTAAAAAATATTGATTCAGTATTGTATATAAAGTCATTTTAAACTCTCCCTCAGACATTGACTACTACATGTGTGACCCTAGGCATCTTAGCTTTCTCTTCCTCGTTTCTAAAGTGGAGAAAGCAATAGCACCTGCTTCCCACAGTGTAAGGATCAAATAAGACATGTGCATACATTATGTAATTACTTTTAATATTTTAAAATTAATTTTTAACCAATACATTTTAATTTTTAAAATTTCTAAAATTTTATTTTTCTCAGTTATATGTAAGACAATTTTTTTACATTTGTTTTTATACTTTTGAGTTCCAGGTTGTATCTCTTCTTCCCTCTCCACCGAACTCTGCCTTGAGAAAGCACATATGAAGTTATGCAAAACATCTCCATAAAAGTCAAATTGTGAAAGAAAACTCAGATATCCCCACCACTACAAAAAAAAAAACCCTCAAGAAAAATAAAATAAAAACATGCTTCAATCTGTATTCAGACACAATCAGGTTTTTCTTCGAATATGGACAGCATTTTTAATATTAAATTCTTCAGAATAGTCTTATATCATTGCATAGCTGAGAATAGCAATGTCATTCACAGCTGATCATCCCATAAAATTGCTATTACTTTGTACACAGCACATTTCACTTTGCATGAATTCATGAAAGACTTTCCAATTAGCAATCTTTTTATGTCAGGCTAATTACTCTAAGCTCTTCCACTACTCCTTATCCTGAATTCTCTTATTGGTCCAAACTCCTAGTTTCTATCAAAGTTTCAACCTCTTTCTAAAAAACTTTTTAATTCTTCACAGCTCTAATTCTGTCACCAGGAATTATTAGCTTATTTTTAAAAATTATTTATATTTTATTTTCTCAATTAACATCTAAACAAAAATTTTTAATATTCATTTAAAAGAATAATTTGAATTCCATATTCTTTTCCTTCATCTTTCCCTCCTTACTTTGATAAAGCAAGCAATTTAATACAAATCATACATGTGCAGTTATTCAAAACATTTACATATTTGCCATGCTGCAAAACTCAGACAAAAAAAAAAGAATAAAGTTTTTAAAAGTACGCTTCACAATATGGAACTATGCCCAAAGGGTTATCAAACTGTGCATACTCTTTGATCCAGCAGTGTCTCTATTGGGGCTGTATCCCAAAGAGATCATGAAAAAAGGAAAAGGACCCACATGTACAGAAATGTTTGTGGCAGCCCTCTTTGTAGTGGTAAGAAACTGGAAACTGAGTGGATGCCTATCAATTGGAGAAAGTTATGATATATGAATGTTATGGAATATTATTGTTTTAAGAAACAATTAGCAGGATGATTTTAGAAAAGCCTGGAGAGACATACAGGAACTGATGCTAAGTGAAATGAGCAGGGCCAGGAGATCATTGTACACATCAACAAGAAGATTATGTGAAAATCAATTCTGATGGAGGTGGCTGTCTTCAACAGTGAGATGATTCAGGACAATTCCAATTGACTTGTAATGGAGAGAGCCATCTGCATCCAGAAACAGGATTGTGGGGATTGAATGTGTGGATCACAATATAGTATTTTCACCTTTTTTGTTGTTTGCTTGCTTTTTGTTTTCTTTCTTATTTTTTTCCTTTTTGATCTGATTTTTCTTGTGCAGTATGATAAATGTGGAAATATGTATAGAAGAATTGCATATTTAACATATATTAGATTACTTGCTGTCTAGGAGAGAAGGTGAGAGAAGGGAGGGAGAAAAAATTTGGAACACAAGAAGGATGAATATTGAAAATTATCTTTGCATATATTTTGAAAATTAAAAGCTATCTTTTTTTTTAAAGTGTGCTTCAATCTCTTCAGATTGTATTAGTTCTTTCTCTGCAGGTGGACAATATTTTTCTTCATAAGTCCTTCAGAATTGAAAGAATCTTTATTTAAATAATCTGCATTTGATAAGTGGGAAATTATGAGCTAGAATGTTCTTTGTGGTTTATTTTTATTTAAACCATTTTTTTCTTTGTTACAAGGAATAGTTTCAAGGTGAGTTGAGGAAATAAGATTTGGAAATGATTGTGACATAAAAAAAGGCATAAGATAAACTTTTAAAATAAATTGATTTCCTATCCTCGTCCAAAATCTTACAAAGCTGAATATGATTAATATTCCTCTTAATATAGTCAAGTAAATCACTTCAAATTTATGAAGATTATTAAATGTTTTCATCACAAACATATAACAAAATGATGAAAAAAAAGACTCCTAGAAAAATAGTCACAAGTGATTTTTTTTCTCCATAAACATTCTACAGAGAGCTATAAATGCTGTATCATTCCTCAAAGCAGTACATAAAAAGGATTTGTAAACCTAATGAAATTCCTTGCAAGAAATTGAGGGAATCAGTTAACTTCATCTGAGGCTTATTCTGAAGATACCATTTTCTTTATCAGTTACCTTTTTATTTTGTTTAGCTTCTTCAGTTCTGTCCAACTTTTTGTGATCCAATTTGGGTTTTTCTTGGCAAACATACTGGACTGGTTTGCCATTTCCTATTCCAGATCATTTCACAGATGAGGGAACTGAGACAAACAGGCTCAGTGACTTGCCTAGCTAGTAGTACTATCACACAGCTAGTATTTTGAACTCAAATCTTGCTTATTCCAAGCCTAGTATTCTATCCACTATGTCAGTTGTCGTCCAAAATTATTAAAATGTAGCAAATAATTTGCACCAAAAATCTTTAATAGCTAACAACAATACCAGGCAAATTTTAATCATTAACTTTAAACTATTCTATTCTATTCTACTTCTTCTATTTTTTTTATTCTACTTATTTGTGGGTTTGACCTAGGGCCTCTAGCCAAGGGGACTTAAAAAGGATTTTTCTATCCATAGCCTATCAGGACAAGGGCACACATGAACTTGGAAGCCAAAGGAAAGATTTCTTAATACTTTTTTTATGGGGCCTGCTTTGACAATATGAATCTGTGACCTCACCAATGTCGGTACTTCTTCCAATAAAACTTTTTTTCCTCTTGTGTTGATAGGACAATGTTTTTGGAGTAATTATGGTTCTCATGAGAAAGCTCTGCAACATTCCAAGACAATCAGCACAACAATAACCAGTATTTATGTGATACTTTAAGAAATGCAAAATGCTTTCCAAAATCTATATCATTTTATTCTTATAACAATCCTGAAAGGTAAGTTCTATCATTATCACCATTATGAAGATGAGGAAACTGAGGCAAGCAGAAGCTAAATGACATGCAGAGGGTCACAGCCTTGGAAACTGAATTTGAAATCACTCTGCACTTTAAATCCAGTGCTTTACCCAGAGTGCCATCTAGCAGCCAAAAATGGGAATAGAAGCATCTTAAGTACTTTAGGCATACAGAATCCCTGTGCCATTTAAAATTCTGTGCTAGACAAAATGCTAGGATATCTTTGAGTATTTTTCTTACTGTTCGGTGATTTGTTTGATATAAATAATCACAGTATCGTAAAAACAAAGTTATCTTTGACTTTCAAGGTATTTTGCATGATTCTGATGTATACTGAGAAACAGCTTGATGGAGGAAGAGTCTTTAGCAAATCAACTAGGGTTTTTTTAGTCAACAAACAATGACCATGATAGGATATTACATTTTCTACACTTTAATTGTGTGACTAAAGGTGTGGTTTTCTATAGAATATCATTTGTAAAAGTCTTATTCCTTTCTCATACTTTTTAAAATAGCTTTTTATTTACAGGATATATGCATGGGTAATTTTACAGCACTGACAATTGCAAAACCTTTTCTTCCAATTTTTCCCCTCCTTCCTCCTACCTCCTCCCCCAGATGGCAGGTTGACCAATACATGTTAAATATGTTAAAGTATATGTTAATACAATATATGTATACATATCCATACAGTTATTTTGCTGCACAAGAAGAATCGGACTTAGAAAGAGTGTACAATTAACCTGTGAATGAAATAAAAAATGCAGGCGGACAAAGATAGAGGAATTGGAAATGCTATGTAGTGGTTCATATTCATTTCCCCCTTTCTCATACTTTAACAAGAACATCCCTTTAGAGGAGAAGGGAAAAAAAAGAATCATTTATGTGGTACCTACTATGTGCCAGACACTGCTAAATAAGGAGACAAAAGACAGAATCTGTCCTCAAGGAGCTCACAATCTAATGGGGCAGAGAAAACACAAACATCCATACAAACAAGTTACAAGTTAGAAATATTATTTCATTTGACCCTTAGACCATCCCTAGGAGGTAGGTGCCATTATTACCCCCATTTTGCAGATGAGGAGACTAAGACAATGTGCTCAGGTAAGTGTATGAGGCTACAAGTGAACTCGGCTTTTGCTGACTCCAGAACCAGTGCTCTGAGATTCACTGTGCCACCAGATACCTCATAAAAATCTAGAAGTAGACTTCTCTCATAATAGATTTCAACTGGAAAAGTTGGTATTTCCATCAACAAGTTTTTCATAACTGCCCAACTTAAATGTATTTATTCCATATTTTTCTACCCCATTCCTCCTGCACTTCACATTCTCCTCTCTTTGAACAGGCTTCTTCTGGGTACTCTAGTCTGGTTCAGCTGTTCTCAGCACTAATTTCTTTAATGTCATTTCTACTTCCTCACATAATTAAGATTTGTGATAATAGAGTTCAAATGTGTTGATTACACTGTTTTTGTTGGAGAAAATAATTTTTTAAAAAAATTTTTATTTAATAATTACTTTATATTGACAGAATCCATGCCAGGGTAATTTTTTTACATTATCCCTTGCACTCGTGAGAAAATAATTTGTAATAAAAAAGTTGACCAAAATTTTCTTGTTTTTCATCTTTCGTTTCATATTGAAATGAGAAATGTCTCCAAATATTTAAACACAGATTTTTTTAAAAGTGATTTTTACTGATAACTTTTGCTTTTTATATCAATAAAATTTCTCCCAGCATCCTTTTCTCTCCCAGCGAGTCATCCTATATAACATTTTTTTTTTTAAAGAGAAAAAAGGGGGCAGTTAGGTGGTGCAATGGATAGAGCACCAATCCTGAAGTCAGGAGGACCTGAGTTCAAATCTGATCCCAAATACTTAACACTTCCTAGCTGTGTGACTCTGGACAAGTCACTTAACCCCATTGCCTCAGCAAAAAAAGAAAAAAAAAAAAGAGAGAGAGAGAAAAGTATTGATTTTAATTTAACTTGAAATTCCTCTTAGAATTTCTGTCTTTAATTCTTTATAACAGAAATTAGTGCATAAGCTATAATGATCATCATAGTGTTCTTTTTTTTTAATGAGCACTGCAAGACAAGATGAATGAGTCTCCTATTAAGTTCTGGTTTTTGTAACCTCTGAATGCATGATAAAACTAAATCCATGAACTATTTTATTTGTCCCTCAAACAATAACCTATAAGATATCCGTCCATTTGGCTGCATCTTTATTTCACCATATATTTTTATTTACAATGAGAATATCAAGACTTTTATGATTTAATTTTTCTGTAGCATATCCATATTTTAGTCCTGAGACAAAGGTGCTACATATAGCACAGTTCATATTTACAGAAGATATAGAAGTTATAGGATGGTCAGTGTCCTTTTGCCCCTTTTTCTCCCACTCTGTCACTTCCACTGTAGAAATGTAAGGTGATGACTTAGAATGAAGGCCATTTTTTATTTATTCTTTGTTTTATATGTTGCCATTACCTAGTGATCAGACTGTTGGTGATAAGCTCCTCTGTATCTGAGCCTGGTTCTCTGAAAGCAGACATGGTGTTTGTGGCCAGTTCCATCCATAATGTCTTTTCAACATGGTCAAATACTCCACTAAGTCTTCTAGAATTTAAGATCATCTTTATACCATGATCCTCTATGCTCTAGAGAGTATCAGGAAGCCATCAAGCCTACCCTGGCAATACTCAAAATAAATTCCTATTTCTGTTACAAACACAGGAATAATACAATTAGACTGAAGGGTAGGATAAAAGAAAAAAAATGCCTTATTTTTTTTTTTAAAAGATATAATTAGAACTTGGAATAACAGATGTAAACTTTAGTTAGCAATTTATTTCAGACATTGTCTTTAATACAAAATAATTTGTCATATAAAATATTACTCATGATATGATAAAAATTTGATAGATGACTCATCTCAATTATTTAACTACTGAGGAGTATCCTAAAAAATTCCAGTTTTTTCTTTCCTTTGTTTGAGGTCCTAAAAATCCTAAATCAGTCCTCCAAAAAAGCCACAGAAAGGTTACAACTGAGAAGTACTCAAACAAAATTTTCCCAACCAAAGATTTTATTATAATATATAAAGAAATTCTCATATAGAATCTGATATCTAAAGTATACAGGGAATTGATACAAATACATAAAACCAAAAGCCATTGGTCAAAAGATTTGAATAAATAGTTGTCAAAAGAGTAATTACAAATTAACAACCAAATAAAGATTGCTCCATTACTTAATTAATGATGTAAATCAAAACAGTTCTGAGGTTTCACCTAACATCTAGCATACAGACAAAAATAACAAAAGAGAGGAATAATTGATATTAGTAGAGTTATAGAAAGATGCATACACTACTAATATAGTGTTTGTGGACCTGAGAATCAGTCTAGCCATTAATGCAATGCTAAGAAAATGACTAAAATGTCCATACCCTATGACCCAGAGATTCCATTACTTTGCATTTTCTTCAATAAAGTCAATAATAAAAGGAAAAGATTCTAGTAGTTGGTTGAAAAATATGATTAACCATTCTTCTTAGAGTAGTTAAGAGTTAAAAACTTGTAAATTATGTTTCTAGCAGTTATAGAGACAGGCTCCTTTCTTAAATTTTTTGTGGAGGTCCTTAGGTTGCTTTCATTTTTCTTCTTCCAGTGATCTCATAGCAATCCAGGCTAGCCTATCTCCTCTGCTCCCCAACTTGCCATTATTTATTCTGTAACTGTTCCTGTTTCCTCCCCAGATCTACCCAAACATTACTGGAGTCAATTCAATAGATAAAAACATTTTCTATATTAACTTTCCAAAATACCAGATTCATTTTTTGGAGATAATACAAATAAAAAGTTAAACATACTAAGAAACAGAAACTTATAAACAATAAAAATTACATATTAGTGTCACATCGACCTCTTACCACAAAAGAAAAAGCAGTACAGCTCTTACCAATGTACAATCCTTGACTAAAATTTCCCCCTTTCCCCCATGAAACTGTGAGTTCTTGGAGAAAAAAGAGCATCTAAGTGAAATGAGCAGAACCAGGAGATCATTGTACTTGGCAACAACAAGATTATACAATAATCAATTCTGGTGGATGTGGCTCTTTCCAACAATGAGATGACTCAAATCAATTCCAATGATCTTGTGATGAAAAGAGTCATCTACACCCAGAGAGAGGACTGTAGGGACTGAGCGTGGTTCACAACATAGCATTTTCACTCTTTCTGTTGTTCGCTTGCATTTTGTTTTCTTTCTGTTTTTTCTTCTTCTTGATCTGATTTTTATTGTGCAGCAAGTTAACTGTATAAATATGTATACATATATTGGATTTAACATATATTTTAACATATTTAACATGTATTGGACTACCTGCTATCTAGGGGAGAGGGGTGGGGGAAAGAAGGGGAAAATTTGAAATACAAGAGTCAATGTTGAAAAATTACCCATGCATATGTTTTGTAAATAAAAAGCTTTAATAAAAAGTATTTAAAAATAAAAAGCATTTTTGTAGTTATGTGAACCACAATTTGTAAAAATCAAAGATAATTATCTGAATATCAAGTCCAGAGAGGGTCTACAGTTCTTAACAATGAAGTTTAAAATTGATCTTATCAAGATTTATTTAGTTTCACTCATTAAATACTAATTGTGTATTAATCACATTCCTAATGTTGGTAAAGGTGGGAGAGACACTTAGAGAAGAATATCCACAACTCTGATGAATTTATAGCCTAGTTAGAAAGATAAGGTCAGTGTATATGTGTTTTTTTTCCCTTTTCTTTTTTAAAAAAACCATTCATGAGTATCTGCCTAAATTGTATTGCTACAACAATCAATTAACTTGTATTAAGAACCTAAAAATAAAGAGAAAAGAGAACATCTTATACTATTCTTTATCCCCAATGCTTAGCACAATACTTGGCATATAACAGGTACTTAATAAATGCTTGCTGATTAAATGACAAATCTACCTATAATTCAATTAGAAGTGTACTGGTATCTACCATAAAAACAACCATCAGTCATAAGAGATAATCATCACTTCTCTAGCTTAACCATCACTGATTTTACAAAGTATACAGGCACCCTATTTTAAGACCCAAAATATCTAGTGAAAATGTCTATTAAATATAATTACAACTACTAGCAATTGGTGGAGAAAAAGCTGTTGTGGGCAAATTCAAAAACTTTCAAATCCATTTTTTAATCTTTAAAAAATTATTCAAAAAATTTTTGAGTCATATGTGTACATTCATTTTTAACGTATTTCCATGTGAGTCATGTTAGGGAAGAAAAATCAGAGCGAAGGATAAAAAACATGACAAAGGAAAAAATTAAAAGGGAAAAAAGGGTGTAATTAGTATGCTGCAATTTACATTCAGTCTCCATAGTTTTTCCTCTGGATGTAGATAGCATTTTCCATCCAAAGTAGATCTCAAATCTACTTCTTAAATTATTGCATCTGAATTTTTCCTAGCATCTATCAGGGTTATCAAATTATTGTATACTCATAATGCTCACTCTAAACCATATATACAGATCAGGGATTAATAATCTTTCAAAAGGGGCATGCCAATAACTATCTGTTGTTGTTATTGAGTCATTTCAGTCATATCCAACTCTTCATGACCCATTGAGTTTTGGGGTTTTTTTTGGCAACAATACTAGAGTGCTTTGCCATTTTCTTCTTCAGCTTATTTTATAAATGACCAAACTGAATCAAACAGGGTTAAGTGACTTGCCCTAGGTCACACAGCTAGTAGAGATGTAAGAGGGTTTATGACCAGATTTGAACTCAGGAAGATGAGTCTTCCTAACTCCACCCTTTGCATTCTATCCACTGTACCACCCATTCCCTCCAACAACTATACAGATGTGATATTGGTAATAAGATTTGATTTTCTTGCCGTCTCAGTGAGAGAAGCAAGGAGAGTGAGGGAATGTGGAACTGAGAATAAAATTGAATTGTAGAAAATGTATAAAACAAAAAAAAAAGAGGTAAGCCAGGGTTCTTACCACTTGCTTACTGGGAGTGGGGACATCAAAGATAATAGATGGCTGGAATAAAGAGAAGAAACTGTTGGTAGCATATAAGTTTTGTGGCAATTGATTTTCTAAGCTGCTGATTTCAGTCCACAATGACAAACCTTTCCTTTGGTGGAAACAGCTAAGCCTGATCTAAACAAATATTAAAATGTACAACATTGCCTTGTTTAATCTACTCATCCTTTCTCCTCTGTCTGGATCCTCTCTAGATAGATAAATTGAGATATATAAGGGGAAAAATTTGGAAAGGGAGCAAGTTACCTCTATGATGTTGTTGTTTGACCTTCGTTCTCAAAGAGGACCATGACAACAGGGAAGGGATGCTGTGACATGCAAGTGAGTTGGATGTAAGTGAGGGAGAGCTGTATGAGGTCACCAATGTCACTTTCTCCTCCAGAGCCATCTGGGTCCAGCAGCCAGGTATAGACCAGGACAATTGGAGATGGCCCTGGATGCAGTGGGAGACCTTGGCCTTTTAAAGCTAAGATCTTCAACAGATTTTAGTTTTCTCCCAATATCTAGCCCACTGCTTGAAACATCTTATCAGTAAAATGTTTGCTGAGTGACTGATTCCAAATTAGTCACTACTGAGGAAGCCTTCTCTGTTACAACTGCTTTTCTGAAATTTGCTGAAATCTTCCACAGGAGTCAGAAGACCACCTCAGTAAATCTCTTTATCTAACTCCCAACATGGGACTCACAAGATTTTAAAGTTGTAAAGGACTTCTGAGATTCTCTAGACCAAAACATGTGAATAATGTTCTCTCTAATATTTCTGACGGAGGCATTCAGTTCAAGTATCTGTACTAGAGTTCATTTGAACCAACTTCTTCAGCATTCACAATTTTATTAGTCTGTTCAAAAATATGAAGCTTATTAAGCATGGAACCACTTAAAAATTTGGAATATGTATACAAGATTATAGATTTTAAAATGAAAGGGACCTGGAAGGCCATTAAGTCCAGTCTTCCTTCCTTTTACAGACAAGGTAACTGAAGCACAGAGCAATTAAATGAGTTCCCAGGATCACATAGCTGATATGTATCTGGGGGGGATCTGAATCAATCTTCCTCATTTCAAATCCAATGACCTATCCACAACATTACATTGCCACCTACCAAGCATGCTATGATATGCAGTTGGTAAGAAAATTATATATTTTCCATATCCAACAAACAACTACAAATGGATGATGAATTAGATCCAGAAAAGAAGAAGAGTGAGCTGGATCGCCTTTAGGAAACTTAAAAAAAAAAATAACTCCATATTCTCCCTGCCACTGAGGCCCATATTTTTTAGTATCAATAGCCTTCCAGTGATGTTATATGGTTAAGAGAAAAAAATTGACAACTGCCAAAGAGCTAAAGTTGAAAAATGGGTAAACTGCAACATGTTACCAAAAAAATTATGCAGAAGCAGTGCAAAGGGTATCATCAAAGAAATGTATGATTGAAGAAGCTGGCTAGTCATGTGGAAATAGCAAGAAATAGCAGATGGACAAATTCTGAGCCATTTGGCATAGGTTCTCTTAATATCAGTGGAACCCAGGAAGTTTCCCAACATGTTGGGTAGATCCTTGAACAAACAAAAACATGTATTATTCACATATAGTTAAGAAATTCAGTTTCCTCTGGAAAATGAATGGATGCCCATCAATTGGAAAATGGTTGGGTAAATTGTGGCATATGAATGTTATGGAATATGATTGTTCTGTAAGAAATGACCAGCAGGATGAATACAGAGAGGATTGGAAAGACTTACATGATCTGATGCTAAACGAAATGAGCAGAACCAGGAGATCATTATATACTTCAACAACGATACTATATAAGGATGTATTCTGATGGAAGTGTTTTTCTTTGACAAAGAGACCTAACTCAGTTTCAATTGATCAATGATGGACAGAAGCAGCTATACCCAAAGAAAGAACACTGGGAAATGAATGTAAACTGTTTGCATTTTTGTTTTTCTTCCCGGGTTATTTTTACCTTCTGAATCTAATTCTTGTTGTGCAACAAGAGAACTGTTCGGTTCTGCACACATATGTCGTATCCAGGATATACTGTGACATATTTAACATGTATAGGACTGCTTGCGATCTGGGGGAGGGGGTGGAGGGAGGAGGGGAAAAATTGGAACAGAAGTGAGTGCAAGGGATAATATTGTTTTTTTTTAATTTAAATTTTATTTTATTTAATAATAACTTTGTATTGATAGAATCCATGCCAGGATAATCTTCTTACAACATTATCCCTTGCACTCGCCTATGTTTCGTTTTTTCCCCTCCCTTTCTCCACCCCCCCCCAAGATGGCAAGCAGTCCTATATATGTTAAATATGTTGCAGTATATCCTAGATACAATACATATTTGCAGAACCGAACAGTTCTCCTGTTGCACAGGGAGAATTGGATTCAGAAGGTAAAAATAACTCGGAAAAAAAATCAAAAATGCAAATAGTTCACATTTATTTCCCAGTGTTCCTTCTTTGGGTGTAGCTGTTTCTGTCCATCATTTATCCATTGAAACTCAGTTAGGTCTCTTTGTCATAGAAATCCACTTCCATCAGAATACATCCTCATACAATATCGTTGTCGAAGTGTATAATGATCTCCTGGTTCTGCTCATCTCACTAAGGGATAATATTGTAAAAAATTACCCTGGCATGGAATCTGTCAATAAAAAGTTATTAAAAAAAGAAAGAAAGAAAGAAATTCAGTTTCCTGATGAGGCAAAGAACTAAGTTAAAACTAAATTTAACAGCTCACAGAATTCAAATTATACTGTATTGCACACGTAAGTGTCTCTATTGGTAATAGTCAGAGGAACCTACCTTTAACATCACCTCCTCCAAATTCTTGCTTTTATAGAGGAGAAAATCAAGATCCAGAGATATTAAATACCTTGCTTAAGGACACATAGGGTAGTGTTAAAGCCACTATCTGAACCCAAATCCCCTGACTCCAATTCGACTCTCTTCACTATAATACATTGCCTCCCAGCTCAGTCTACTATTACTGTTCTTTCCAACTCCTTAGTCATTTCTCTGGGAAAAAACCCAACACTATAAAATAACTTAGTGATTAATATAAATTTATCCCTTTTGTGAATGAGGTCCACAGAGATCAAATAACCATCCCAAATTCATTCAACCTCATGGATGTTACTTATCAAGAGGATTTTTAAGGAAAGAAAGGTTGTAGGTTTTATAGAAATCCAGAGGGAAATTTTACTAAATGAAGTGATTTCACATTTTCACAAAAAAGATCACAGACTCAACCAGATGTCTATTCCTTGATGTTTTTAGAAAAGTAAGGATTTCACAAAAAACTCACCTGTTTCCCTCTTCTTAGATTTAACTTTAACTTCAGCATTTACAAATAGTACATCCAGAAGTAAACTATCTGGCAAAATTAAGTGCTGAATGTTTTTTCTTAGAATAGTGAAGTTTCCAATTGTACAACTTTCTCTGCTTTCCAGGGTCATTTCAACAGTTTTAAGATGTGTGTTCATAATAACTTCCACTCTTGGAAAAACTAAAACAGGTGATTATCAGAACAAAGACCAATTCTACCCCTTCTGGTTTTCTCACTTTAATGGATTTTGCTCTATATTTATGCTGTATATTTAATACCTTCAATATGGCAAAACTAAAGTTTATTCTAATCAGAAAGTAACTTTTTGCTTAACTTTACTAGACATGATGTCCTTAATTCTAACTCAGCTGTCACACTTTTCCAGGTTGCAAAACCTGTCTTCATAACTTTAAAGGCATTTCCGGAACTATACTAACTAAACCATTATTTGTCCTATTTCTTTATGTCTAAATCTTATTTTCTGTTTCAATGATCTAGGTCAAATGGCCAACCAGTGAAATTATGTAAGATTTTTGGTTTTTTTTTCCTCTTCCTGACTATCTTTTGTCTACTTTATTATTAACCCCTAATGGAAAGAGATATGAAATAGTGCTGAAATTTGGATGAACAAGTCCTCAGTAGATTTGGCCATAGATTTGGTAGGCAGAAGCAAATCTCATCTTATCTAAGACATCATGTTCACACCTCCATACCCGAGATTCTTTTGTAACCTGGGTTCCATTTTCAATTCAATAGTTACTGTTGCATCACTCAATTTCATCAAAAACCTGAAAGTTTAAATATATAAAATGTAATTAAAGCACTATTTCACCACTTTAGCTACCAACATAAGTCAACTAAAGCCTATTTTCCACCTTTACAAAACAATTTATTTTTAAAATTTCTTACTTAACAGTGCTTTATTTTTCCAATAACATGTAAAGATAGTTTTCAACCATCATTTCTGTAAAATTTTGACTTCCAAATTACTTTCTCCCTTCTTCCCTTTTCCCTAAGACAACAATCAATCTAATATAGGCTCTACATGTACAATCATTTTAAACATTTCTATATTAGTCGTGTTGTGAAGGAAAAGTAGAATAAAAAGAGAAAACAAGGAGAGAAAAAGATAAAAGACAAAAAAAAGCTGAAAATACTATGCTTTGATCTGCATTCAGTCTCTATTCTCTTTATGTATGCAGATGGCATTTTTCCATCTCAAGTCTATTGGAATTGTCTTGGATCATCTCTTCCTGAGCAGAGCTAAGTCTATTGTAGTTGATCATCACATAATTTTGCCCTTACTGAATATAAAATTCTCCTGGTTCTGCTCACTTCACTCAACATCAGTTTATGTGTTTCCAGGCTTTTCTGAAATCAGCCTGCTCATCATTTCCTATAAAACAATTGCATTTTATTATATTTATATACCATAACTTACTCAGCCAATGGATTGGCATCGACTCAATTTTCCTCACCATCACAAAAAGAACTGCTACATACATTTTTTGCACATGTGGATTCTTTTCCCTTTTTTATGACCTCTTTGGGATACATCAAAGATATGGTATGCAGTTTTGAACAAAATATAAAATTATTTTTAAAAAATTAATAGAATTGAGTGATTTGCAAAAAAAAAAAAAAAAAAAAAAAGGAGGCTGGGGAGAGGGGTAAATATACACGGGATAAACCAGAAAGAGATTTTTTTTTTAAGGGCGGCTTGTTGAAGCAACTGAGATCAGAAACAAAATTTATACTGTCTTGTGAAGTAACTCACGTCAAATATAGACACTATGAATAAAAATCTTTTTTTTTTCCTTAAGCGTTTCCTGAATCACTTGGAACCACCTTTGGTTTCCACAACTCTCTCGGCTCAAGAACGTGTCTGGGGGCAGCTAGCTCACATATCGCAGGGGGTTACTATAAAAGCAGGGAGGACGCACAGCCTCTCCGTGGTGTTCACGGATCCTGCGGAAGAGTCAGAGTACGAGGAGGTGTAATAGGACCACTGAAGCCGGGAGTGGCTCCACAAACGGCCGAGGGTAGCAGGCCTCATGGAGGTGAAGTGGTAGGAGCGCAAGACCTGCGTCTGAGGGAATGAGCGCTCTCTGACGCCCTTCCGAGGTTGGACCACACAATGTGCTGCGAGCACATTTACACGGTCAGTAGTTTTCACTTCACTGGCTTTATCTCCTCTACGGCTAGGGTAGGGGCAAGCAAACCACCAGCATCAAGCGAAGGACACCCACCAGGCACTCCGCACTAGCCCGGAAGTAAATAGCGCAGGACTCAGGATCAAGTGGTGACTGGGGCTGTGATTCCTGGGTGCCTGAATTTCACCCCAAACCTTTTAAACTAAGTTTTAGATACAACTGAATCCTCCTAACCTAGACTATCCCTCTTCCAACAGCACAGTTGATACCAATTTTGGGAAATTTTTAAGGGTTACATTTAAATTTTAACTGACTTTAGAAAAACAGGTTAAAAAAAAAAATCTTACCAGAATGGCACAGACTTAGTTGCCCGTGGCCTGATTAGGGATTGACACACACACACACACTGCCAAAGCTGGCTCAGTGTTTAGGAGCTGAAAGAGAAGTGTATGAGACTGGCTACCAAATATTTGCCTGTGAAAACTGGCGAGTGTACCAGCGCCATGCCAGAAACAATCATTTTCTTTGGAATTGTCTCAGGAAGATCACCTGGCAGGATAAGATGCCAGACCCCGAGTTCTTTTCTCAAACTAAACTGCCAGCATTCCAACTCTATTGCAGAGAACACAACCATGTTGGGCTGGCCACATAATTCTGATGCCAAAACTTCGCTTGCCAAAAAACACATAGGGCAAGCATTCACAAGGTGGTCAGAAAAAATGATACCAAGACACTCAATGTTTCTCTTAAGAACTTTAGAATTGATTGTATGACATGGGAGACATCGGCACAGGACTGCCCAGAATGGAATAACCTCATCAGAGGTATGCTTTATGAGCAAAACAGAAATGAATTAGCCCCGAGGAAACTATAGATGAGCAATTAGGAGTGTCTACCACAAATGTTGATGGGGATTATTTGTGTCCAACCTGTGGCAGAGCACTCGAAGCCCCGATCAGCCAGTCAGATACATTGTAACAATTCTTAACAGTGATTCTCATTTTGGTCCTCTTTGAGAAGGAAAGCCAACCAACCAACCAACCTGGTAAAGATTGGACCATCTTATCAAAATGTTTTTAAATGCATCAAATAAAATACATATAATTACAAAGGAAACCAAATGCTAATTAAAGTATTTAATTTTTTCCCATCCAAATCTATGACCATCCCCCTTCAGGAATATAAATATTCCTGCTTTAGAACATAGAAATAATATTCTAAATTCCTACTCCACACTGGTGAGGCTAGTTTTCCTTAAAAGGTTTTGAAAGTTTCTGTAAGAAATAATCAGCAGGGTGATTTCAGAAAGGCCTGAAGAAACATGAACTGATGCTAAGTGAAATGAGCAGAATTGGAACATCATTATACACAGCAACAAAATTATAACAATTCTGATGGAAATGGCTCTCAACAGTAAGGGATTCAGACAGTTCCAATGGTCTGGTCATGAAGAAAGTCATCTGCATCCAGAGGAGGAGAATAGGAACTGAATGTCGACCACAACATAGCATTTTCATTATTTTTATTGTTTGCTTGCGTTTTGTTTTCTCATTTTTTTTCCTTTCTGGTCTGATTTTTCTTGTGCAGTATTATATTTGTGGAAATATGTGTAGAGGAATTGCACGTGCTTAACATATATTGAATCACATGGGGGGAAAGGAGGGAAAAAAATTAAAACTTTTGTAGGGGTGAATGTCGAAAATTATCCATGTATATATTTTGAAAAAAGCTTTAATTTAAAAACATAAATCAATAAGGTTTTGAAAGTGTTCTTGAAACTTAACTGCTCCAAGAGACCAAGGTTTAAAAACCAAGCCATGAAGAGTCAGGAAATCCTCACTTTGGGCTTCTGTAGATCAACAAGGCCAACTCTAAGGGAGAAAAGTTGTGTCCAACTGAATAAATGTTGCATCCTTCTTGAGTTCCAGTTGCTTGATGTGATTAATAAATCCTCCTTTTGTTAGCTATTGATAGTTTGAGCAAATCATTTCATTCAAATTCCAAATCTGAAATACCACTAGACCGAATTAAAATTCAGTCTGGTCTAGGGACAGCTACTAGCAGCTAAGGAAAACAACAAAAGTCTCCTGCAGAAGATGGTCTATGAACTGAATCTTAAAAAAACTAGGGATGAGGCACAGAAAGAAGCCTGGGGAAAAAAAAAAAAAACAGGAAAAGGACTGGGTTGTTAAAGAGTTTTAAATACCAGAGAAATTTTATTTTTTATCCTGTAGTCAAGAGAGCAACTAGAGTTTGAGTATATGGTCAGACCTGAACTTTAGAAAAATCACTTTGGCAGCTGTGGAGAGGATGAACTGGAAAAGGGGGAGGCATAAAGCAGGGAGACAAATTAAGACATTATTGCAACAGTGTAGTTAAGAGATCATAAGTATTTGAACTAGGTGGTGATTATGAATCAAGAAAACAGCAGATAAGGTAAAAATGACAAGACAAAAGATTGGATATGTAGAATGAAGAGTAGAAGAGTTGAGGATGACACTTAGGTGATCAAGCCTATGTGACATGGATTTCGGGATACTTTTGAAAGTAATTAGGAAATTCAAGAGAGCAGGATTGGAGGAGAGGAGATAATGAGTTCTGGTTTGAACATGCAGTTTGAGATGCCAATGGGATATCCAATTTTAAATGTCCAATAGGTAAATGGTGATTAAGGGTTGGAGCCTGGGAGAGACTCCTGGGAAAGACTAGAACAGTAAACTATATCTGGCAATCACCTATATAGGGGTAGTGATTAAACTGATGAAGTCACCAAATGACCAAACATATCAATAGAGGGACAAAGATGGAGCCTTGGGAAACCCTCAATGGGTATGATATGGATAAACATCCAATAAGAGACCAAAAGAGCAGAGATAGAAGAACTAAGAACAGTTTCATTAAAAAAAAAAAAAAAAAAAAAGATGGAAGAGCATCCAGGAGGAAAATAAGTTTCCAAAAGTTTTAAATGCTGTAGAAAGGTCAAGAAGGATGAGGCTCAAGAAGAGGCCATTAGTTTTGGCTTGATATCCCTGGTAAACTGATATGAGAAGCCAGATTGCAGTAAGATTAGAAGAGCTGAGGAGCAGAGATGCTAAATGTAGATGACTTTAGTTTAGCAAAGGAAAGACAAAGAATTGGTAGAAATGGTAGAGGATTTTTTAAGATGGAGGGTACATTTACAGCAACAGGGAAGGAAATGGATATAGAGAAAACTATAGATTTAAGAGTCATAGTGGGGGTGATCTGGTAGGAATAGAAGAGAGGGGATTAGGTCAAGAATACATGTTAGGGCTATGGCAAGAAAAGGCCACATCTTTATCAGACTGGAATAAGATAGGTTACGAAGATAAACAGAAGCTCTTAGTGACTGTCCTTGGTATAAGGAAAGCTCCTTAGTTGTGATGATGGGAGAGCAAGATGTGGGGAACTTAAGAGATTTGGGAGTCATTGTTGGAAATGGAATAATCGATTAAATGGTGATTAGATGACACATTTGTAGTAGACCCGGTCAGCAGTTTCTTGACTTCCTCCAACAATAGCATATGACTAGGAACAAAAGTAAAGAGTAGGAACAACCCAAGGCTGGAGTTTATAGCACAGTGTGTTGGGCAACAGGACAAGGAAATAAGATATAAGAAAAAAAATCATTTGGAATTTAAGTGGTTCACTAAGGGACCAGAATGGAGAAATCAAGTGCAGCAAGAGCAAGTGTGATATAAATACAGGAGAAGAGGAATTAATGATGAAATAAACAATAGAATTAAGGGTAGGAATGAACAGGGAGAGATGGAATGATAAAAGATGACAAAAGAAAAAAAGTATTTCAAGGTTTTGAACATGCAAGTATAATATTTGTGGAAAATGATAAAATGAAGGCTATGACCATCCTTCTACATAGTTGGGAAGGAAATTGAAACAGCTAAATGGAAATATGGTATATCAATATGCATGTGTCAGGATCCCCATGCCAATACCACTCATCTTTTTACTATTAGGACAGTTTTCTAAAGCTAAGGCCCAGCACGCAAGCTGTGCTCTTAACTTAATGTAACAATTCTTACCCTCTGGATAAACTAAGCTGCAACAAAATCCCAAAATTGTTTCATACCAGGCAGTTCCTCAGTTCAGAAAAACACCTGCAAAGATGCATGTTCCAGTCAAAAAGTCCTGCTATTCTGCTATGAATCAAACATCTCATTGTCGCTATATCCCTCATTGTCACTCCATAACCATTGCTATATGTATTAAAATTTGCCGATGCTAAAGGATTCCTTCTAGAAGTCCCAGTATGTGTCCAGTTTATCTCCTTCAAAAGAAAAAAGAAAAGTTTTTTGCTTTGACTGCTGTTGGCCCTGTTTTTATTTTTTTTTTAAACATTAACAGTGATTGTGATAAACTATGTGAGCTTCCTGGGTGTTTTTTTTTTTTTTTTTGAGTTGGCAAGCAATTGATAACCCCTTGTGACTCTTTAGTCATTTATTTTCAGAGTTAATACATTAAAATTTATGTAAGGATTTGGAATAGAAAAGAACTTTGAAGTAGATATTGAACTCATTGTGAAAGGAGGCAAACTTTTGGGAGACATAAAGAAGTTAGTAAAACTTACTAGATTTTAGATTGGGTGATAAATTTAAATAGCGTGAAATATAGTTTTTAAATAATGGTAGAAAGGGAAAAAGAGTCTAAAATTAGCAATGGATGACGAAGAATGATTCCTGCTTGGACCAAAGTTCAGGGTATGAGAGAAAGTGCAACTAGTACTAAAAAGGACTGCCAGAGATGCAATGATATTACCTAGAGGTAACTAGTCTCAGTTTTATTAGACTGAAGAAACAAAAGGAAATTTAAAATTAAAAGAAATTTGTTAACTATGGAATGGGAGTTCTAGAAGATACACTTGCAAAGTACACTAGCAAATTTAGAATGGATACTAGAATGTAGAGGAATAAAGAAGCAGACATCAAGGAGTCAATAATGTGGATTCAGTATTACAGGATGGGGCCTGATAGAATAAAAGAGAATAGGAATATGCTAACCACTGGAGACTGAGTTTAGGCAGAGAAACAGCAGGTCCTCAGACAAAAAAGCGTAATATAGCTTCTGGTGGTATTGTTTAGGGAGCTTCCAAAAGCCCATCTCATGATAGGCATGAGCAGGAAGTAGTCTGTTCTAGGGTGTCCAGGAACTAAGTAATGAACCACCAGAGAACACTGAGTAGGTGACAAAGTCACAAGGGAGTTTTAGAAAAATCGTCTTAGTAGATATATGGATGGATTAGAGTGGATGAATTAGGTGTTAAAAGTCCTGACAATGCACCATCACCACAAACTTTTAACCATCAGATTCTGTATCACCAACTTTCCCACAAATTTGCATGTATGCATGCAAATCCATAGTACAGATAGCGATGGAGCTATATAACACTGCCCTCTAGTGGGATAATTCAGTAGTACTACTGTGGTTTACTTCATATAGTATAACACCTATTTACTGTATTAAATATTCATGATCACACTACATTTATGCTGTAGATTAAAAGCTAATAAAGTTCATTTAAATTTTGATAGAATTAATGGCTTATCACCTAATGTGATTTATAAAAAGACTTACTGTATATTTGTCATTGTAAAGCCTGTGAATTGTCTCCTTGGCTAATTTTTCTGGTAGGAACCATGTGGTAAATTAGTAAAAAGCAGAAGTCAATGAACTTCTAAATATTAAGGGCTAACAGGAAAAGACAAGACGTAAGGTCATCTTCATATGAGGTAAATTTTCATATATTATTGTTAATAAAAAATTAATCAGAAAAATCTATCTTAATGATAGTTTTCTATGTGCAAGGATAGTCTATATAAATTGTGCTAGTTGATTACTTTAATCACTTCTGAACTCACTTAAGGAATATGTTATAATATAATTAACTTATTAGTGTACAGTTCTATACTTGAACATTCTCAAATTATAATACCTTCTCTAGGCAACTCTTTTTTAAAATAAAAAACAAAAACAAAAACAAAACACCCACCACAATGCTCTTGGCTAACTTTGAAATCATTCTTAGACTTTTAAAAAAGTGTTACATATGACTTCCTTCTCATTTACAAAGAAATCATAATTTAATACAGATACAATAAAAGCTACATATTTAGTTTAATTTCCTATTTTTATTTCTTCCTACCACACAAATAAAATAGCATCGATATTTGCAAAAAACCATATATAATGAAAATGAGCAATTTTTCTCCAAACCCTTTCTCTTGGAGACTAGATTTCTTCCTATCTTGCACAGGCTAGAAGTGCAGTGCACACTCAGGCCCAATCCTAATAATGATCAGTATGGAAATCTTAATTGCTCATTTTTCCAGCATTATTAGGCAGACCTCCTTAGCCCAATTGCACTCAGTCCTAGGGGATCACCATATTAGTCAAGACTCCAAACTTTGATGTAGTCCTATTGAAGTTCAATAACCCTGAACTTAATGCCTCTTTTCTGTAGCAGGAATCAGTCATATACCATCATGCCAAGCCTAAACTCTTAAAAAAAAGACAATAAGGATTTTAATCAGGTTACCTTGCATTGGGAAAAATGTGAGTCTTCTTTAAAGGATCATTCTGAAATACCTGTTACTGATGACCAAACTTTCAAATAAATCAACAAAAAATTAATTTAAACAGAACCCACAACTGAGGATATATAAATGTATTTATAACTTCAATTTGAGAGTAGAATGTAAAATTATCTTCTGCTGGGAACTTAAAAAAATAAAAAGCGAAAACATGTAACAAATAATATTGATTATAACAAAAGTAATTCTTAACTTAAAAGATAACTTTTGCTTATAAAATATCAATAGCTTAGAACTTCCCTCACAATACTATTCACCACAGAGTGAAATTCAGGGGAAAAGAATACATTTTAAATATTCTAAAGTTTTAGTTTCAGATATATTAAACATAACTCATTTCACTTCTAGGTCCCAAAAAGAGGAAAATTATAATGAGTATTGAAAATCTTCCATATAAGAGATGAAAACACATTTTTAGGCTAGAAAAAAAGAATGATTAGAACATGATAAGTTAGTTAAGTCAGAATTTAAACTACATTTATGAAGTCTTTTTTGCAGCTCAACTATTTTACATTTGAAACTATTGTACTAATACTAAGAAGTAGACCTAAGAATACTGAAATCTTAATTGATGACATATTCAATAGACAACTCTTTGCCACATTTGTGTTTATTAAAAACCGATATCATAAACAAAACCTGTACAAAAAAATATCCTGACTTTTGTGGTATTGCATAACAGTATTCATGGAAGAAGTTATCGTCTGGGACCCCCTCTTCCTCTGCCACGGCCACGTCCTCGTCCTCTACCCCGACCTCGGCCTCTTCCTGCAACTAAGCAAATAAGAGAACAACAAAGTTAATTTTTCTCATGCTTTAAAAGTTACCTGAAGTAACTAAAACAATCTATTCTAATAAGTTAAGCTAAGGAAAAAACTTTTATAATCAATTTCCACTTCAACAGAAAGATGTTGTGTGGAAGCCATCATGTCACTATACATTCTTCTTTCTTAGTTCTTGCATTTGTAAATCAAGGGGCCTGAAACTGTTTTTGAATTTTGGTCTTTTTGACTTGAGGGCTGATGCTCTATCCCTTGTGCTATCTAGTTGTCACCCAAGAAAGTTATTCTAAAAAGGTGTGTGGTTTTTTTTTTTAAGTTATTTAACTCCAAAGATTTCCCCAATTCTATGGTAACAGAATTTTAAAAATTTGTCTCTGATGAAACACTAACTTTCACAAGCGTTCAAAAGAAATGTAGGTCATTACGGCATTTTAATGACGAAGAAACTAAAAGTGAAAGCTTATTTGCCGCAAATTACAAAATTAAAAAGAATTCTGATTACTAAATAAACTTGAGCTAATACTTTTCCCTTAAAATTGACTATCCAACTTCAACCTTTCCCAATACAATACCCTACAATTCCTTGCTTTTCTCCAAATGCAATATTTATTCATCCTATACCTAGTGTCTTCAAATTTCCATAAAACTTGTAATTAAGTCTTTTAAAATATTTAAGCTCTACAGTGTCACATTTTCACTGCTTAGCAGGGAAAGCCAATTTAAGTGATGATAACATTTGAATATATTTTTAGAGTAGTCCAATCTTTTTGTTTTCATAATCAACATAAGAAAAATAATAAAAAGTTTATTAGTATGCACAGTTTGCATATTCCAGCTCTGGCACAGCAGTTTCAAATGCACAACTTTTTCAGTTAAAACATTAAGGGAGAAATTCATTGAGAAATTAAAAAAATATATACACTACATCCAGTCATAGGTAACAAGACTATATCTGTAAAAGATTTTTAAATAACCAACATGATACACATACAAACAGTTTATAGAGAGGAGTTATAGGAAGTGAGGATAGAAAAACAGAATAGATCATTATTCTGGAGAGCCTAAAATGCAGAATTTTATCATTACTTAAAGGTCTAATAAGATTTACAAATAAAGATGAAGACAGAACAAAAGTAGAAATTGAAATCTAGAAATGTGAATTAAGAATATTCTCTAAGCCAAATATTTTCTCAGACAAGCAGATGACAATAATGATTTATAAAATTCTATTTTGACATATATAATAGTTGTTATATAATATAAGTGTCAACCTGACCATTTCTATATGCTAAGGAGAGGAATTTTAAATGTATAATCCTATTGGTTTTCAGAAATTTGTACAAAAATGTGTTAAAACTGTAACTTTAAAAAGCAATAATTAAGTTTTATAATTCTAAAACAAGAGTCTCTCAAGCTTTACCAACTTACCAGCTTCCCTTTTCTTAGATTTCACCTTTGGTTCAACGTCCACAAGTAAAGTATCCAGAGGTAAGCTGTCTGGGAGGATGAAGTACCGAATGTTATTTCCTCGTATGCTCAGTGTTTCCAATTGTACAGGCTCTCTGTTCTTAAGGGTCATTTTCACAGCTTTAAGATGTGTATTCATACTGACATCCACACCTGAGGGAAAAAAATTAAAATGATCAAGTATGGCAAAAATGTTACTGGTTTTTTAATTAAAATTTTATTTTCAAGACATATACATAGATAATTTAAGACATTCACCTTTGCAAAAACTGTATTTCAAATTTTTTCTCTTCTTTTACCCCTACTCCCATCCCTAGACAGCAAATAATCCAATATATGTTAACTATGTGCAATTCTTCTAAACATATTTCCACATTTATCATGCTGCACAAGAAAAATCAGATCAAAAAAGAAAAAAGTAAGAAAGAAAACAAAATGCAAGCAACTAACAACAAAAAGATGAAAATACTATGTTGTGATCCACACTCAGGTCCCATAGTCCTCTCTCTGGGTGGAGATGGTTCTCTCTCTTTGGAACTGATCTGAATCATTTCATTGTTGAAAAGAGCCACAGTTGATCATCACATAATCTTGTTATGGCTGTGTATAATGTATAATGTTCTCTTGGTTCTGCTCATTTTACTTAGCAACAGTTCATGTAAATCTCTCCAGGCCTTTCTGATATCATCTTATTGATCGTTTCTTATAGAAAAATAATATTCCATAATATTCATATAGCATAACTATATGAATAGATTAAAAAAAAAACCTGGAAATACTTTTTATCAACTCATGCAAAAAAAAAAAAAAAAAGAGAGAGAGAACCAGCACAATGTACACAGTTATAGCAATATTGTAATAATCAACTACTTAGCTATTCTGACAAAGGCAATGATCCAAGACAATTCCAAAAAATCCATGGTGAAAATGCTATCTACCTCCAATGAGAAAACTGATGAACTATGAATGCACATAGCCAAAGAGATTAAAAAAAAAGGGAAAAGGACATACTTGTACAAATATATTTAAATAGCAACTCTGATAGCAAAAAATTAGAAATTGTGGAGAATAGCCATTAATTGGAAAATGGTGGAACAAGTTGTGGTATGATTATGACGGAATACTATTGTGCTATAAGAAATGATGAAAATATGAAAAGATGCTCTAAATCATTATCAATCAGAGAAATGCAAATTAAGCAACTCTGAAATCCGACTACACACTTCTCAGATTGGCTAAGATGACAGGAAAAGATAATGACGAATGTTGAGAGGGGATATGGGAAAACTGGGACACTAATACATTGTTGGTGGAATTTGTGAAGCAATCCAGCCATTCTGGAGAGCAATTTAACTATGCCAAGAGTTACTGAGCTGTCCATACCCTTTGATACAGCAGTATTTCTATCGGATCTATATTCCAAAGAGACCTTAAAGGAGGGAAAGCAACCCACATGTGCAAAAATGTTTGTAGCAGCCCTTTTTATAGTATCAAGAAATTGGAAACTGAGTGGATGACCATCAGCTGGAGAATGACTGAATAAGTTATGGCATATGAATGTTATGGAATATTATTGTTCTGTAAGAAATGATCAGCAGGATGATTTCAGAGAGGACTGGAGAGACTTACATGAACTGATACTAAGTGAAGTGAGTAGAACCAAGAGATCATTGTACACAAGAATATTATACAATGATAAATTCTGATGGACATGGTTCTCGTCAACAATGACATGATTTACCCGGTTCCAATGGTCTTATGATAGAGAGCCATCTGCAGCCAGAGAGAAGACTGTAGGAACTGAGTGTGGTTCACAACATAGCATTTTCACTTTTTTTGTTGTTTGCTTGCATTTTATTTTCTCTTTTTTTTTTCTGCAGCAAGATAATCACATAAATATGTATGCTTATTGGATTTAATATATTTTTTTAAAATGATGAAAAGAACCCAAAGCCCCTGTTGCTCTATGACCATTAGGTCAACTGTGCATTTCCTGGTGTTTGTGAGATGGGCCCTTCCAGATTCCCTCTGGCCTATTGGGTTTTACCACTTGCCCTGCTGACTCCTGGGCATTGCTTTTTGATCTGATGATACAAACCAAGGACCCTTGGGCATGTTCACTTGCTCTGAAGTTGTATCTTTTTCTATGTTGTCTTCTTCAGGTACAACATAAGCTCCTTTAGGGCAGGGACTCTCAAATTTCCATTTGTAACCCTACTAATTAGTATAGTGCTTGGCTCTCAATAAAATGTTCCCCCCCCCCTTAAAAAAAAAAAAAAAAAGATGATGAATAGGATTATTTCAGAAAAACCTGGAAATACTTTTATCAACTCATGCAAAGAAAAGTGAGCAGAACCAGTACAATATACAGTTATAGCAATATTGTAATGATCAACTACTTAGTTATTTTGACAAAGGCAGTGATTTAAGACAATTCCAAAAAATCCATGATGAACATGGTATCCCCCTTCAGTGAGAAAACTAATTAACTCTGAATGCACACTGGATAATCTTTTTTTTTAATTATAATTTTTTATTGACAGAACATATGCATAGGTGATTTTTTACAACATTATCCTTTGTACTCACTTCTGTTCTGACTTTTCCCTTCCCTCCCTCCACACCCTCTCCTAGATGGCAGACAATCTTATACATGTTAAATATGTTACAGTATATCTTAGATACAATATATGTGTGCAGAACTGTACAGTTCTCTTATTGTACAAGAAGAATTGGATTCAGAAAGTAAAAATAACCTGGGAAGAAAAAGAAAAGTGCAAATAGTCCACATTCATTTCCCAGTGTTCCTTCTCTGGGTGTAGCTGATTTTGTTCATCACTGATCAATTGGAACTGAATTAGATTTTCTCTTTGTTGAAGATATCCACTTCCATCAGAATATATCCTCATATAGTATTATTGTTCAATGTATAATGATTTCCTGGTTCTGCTCATTTCACTCAGCATCAGTTCATGTAAGTCTCTCCAAGCCTCTCTGTATTCATTCTGTTGGTCATGTTTTACAGAACAATAATATTCCATAACATTCGTATACCACAATTTGCCCAACCATTCTCCAAATGATGGGCATCCATTCATTTTCCAGTTTCTAGCCACTACAAACAGGGCTGCCACAAACATTTTGGCACATACAGGTCCCTTTCCCTTCTTTAAAATCTCTTTGGGATATAAGCCCAGAAGTAACACTGCTGGATCAAAGGGTATGCACAGTTTGATAACCTTTTGGGCATAATTCCAGATTGCTCTCCAGAATGGTTGGATTCATTCACAACTCCACCAACAATGCATCAGTGTCCCAGTTTCCCCCACATCCCTTCCAACATGAATACTTTTTAAATCTTATTTTTATTATTTTACTTTGTGTTTTGCTTGCCTTCTCCAAGAGAAAGGAAGGGAAGAAGGAAGGAAGTGAATTTAGAACTCAAGTTTAAAAAATTACTTAAAAATTTTTATATGGTTTGGATATATTTAATAAATAAAATACATTAATATAAACAAATAAAATAAATAAAAATAATTTTAAAACAATACACTATACTGGAGTCTTGTTTAGAATACTAGAGCTAGAATACAGAATCAGATTCTATAAGAAAGAACCCTACTGAGAGTTTCTATCATAACTTTAAATAGGAAACTCTTTTAGAAGGGTAACAGATGGCCCTGCTTCATATCATAATCGATTTCTTTTAAACCAAACAATGCTGTCAGGAAATTATAGATATGTAGTACAATAGAAAAAAGGCTGGTCCTCAAAAAATTTGATGGATCTGAGTTCAAAATCTGATCTTGCCAACTTCTCTGAATCTCATATTTAAATGAAAAGGATGGACTAGATATCTGTTAAGGATCTTTCCAGGAATATCATTATTTGTTCAATCATTTTTCAATTATAATTGACTCTGTGACTCCATTTGGGGTTTTCCTGGGGGAGATACTAGAGTGGTTTGCCATTTCCTTCTCCAACTCATTTGACAGATGAGGAAATTGAGGAAAACAGGGCTCAGTGACATGCCCAAGATCACATGGCTAAAGTGTCTGAGGTCAGATGTGAATTCGGAAAGATGAGTCTTCTAGACTCCAGGCCTGGCCCCCTTTTAATATTGTACAATGTAGCCCAAGTCTTATAACCCACAGTATTCCTTAATATCTTTTTTTAAATACATACATTCACAACTTAAAATAGAATGTTTATTTTTCTCTAATGACTCTAGAACCAGAGGATTTGAGGTCAAATATGCATTGAAATCCATTTATATGAGTTGTCTCTTCCTTGAAAGGAACTCCTTGAAAGCTGACTTACTGGTCTATCTATGTACCCTGAATTAAGCACAGCATTTGGCACACAGGAAGTATTTAGCAACTGTTTTTTAATTTTCTTAATCCCATCTCTGACCCTTATTAGTGACCTCAATAAAGTCATTTATCCTCCAAAGGCCTAGCATAAAATTAAGTTGCACTAAATGATCTCTTTTACCTATACATATTTAATTATCATCCACTTAACTGAAATGACTATTAATAACAAAAGGAATATCCCCTTTTGCAAGTGCACTAGATTATTCCTTTACAAAGTACATTTTAGTCTAGCATTTCAGAAAAGCTCTTCATCTGCTTAAACGTTCTTACCTGTGATTGTTCCATGCACTTGCGTTCCATTCTTCAATTCAATGGTTACAGTTTCATGACTCAATTTCATCAAAAATCTGCAATTAAAATAAGTAGAACCATTAATTTCCATTTTCATTAATTATATGAATCTATTGACCATCAATTGGAGAATGGCTGAATAAATTGTGGTATATGAATATTATGGAATATTACTGTTCGTTAAGAAACGAGCAACAGGATGATTTCAGAAAGGTCTGGAGAGACTTACAGAAACTGATGCTGAGTGAAACGAGCAGAGCCAGGAGATCATTACATATTTCAACAACAATACTATATGATGATCAATTCTGATGGACCTGGCCATCTTCAGCAATGAGATGAACCAAATCAGTTCCAATGGAGCAGTAATGAACCAAACCAGATACGCCCAGCAAAAAACCTCTGGGATATGACTAAGAACCATTACATTGAATTCCCAATCCCTATATTTTTGCCTGCCTGCATTTTGGATTTCCTTTACAGGCTAATTGTACAATATTTCAGAGTCCAATTCTTTTTGTACAGCAAAATAATGGTTTGGTCATGTATACTTATTGTGTATCTAATTAATACTTTAATATATTTAACATCTACTGGTCATCCTGCCATCTAGGAGAAGGGGTAGGGGGAAGGAGAGGAAAAATTAGAACAAAAGGTTTGGCAATTGTCAATGCTGTAAAATTACCCATACATATAACTTGTAAATAAAAAGCTATTAAAAATTTAAAAAAGAAAAAAACAACAATAAAAAAAATTATATGAATATATATAAGTAACAGTCTGTTAATTATCTTTAATAAAAACTTAGGAAGCCCTACATTGTTCAAAAGCTTGATTAATGAATAATAATAATAAAAAATAACCAATGAATATCTGCCAAGAGCTGTGTGAAGTGCTGGGACCACTATAAAATGCTAACGCCATTCCTGCTCTCAAGGAGGTCACATTTTAATAAGGGGAGACAACATAGAGAGGAAATTTCAAATCCAAAAAATAGGAAAAAGCCAGTGATCCTTAGGGAGCAGAAAGTAATGCACCTTTCTTAATGTGATCTTCATAGATTAAACCATATCTATTTCTAATGCTAAATTCTTTCAAAGTGATAAAAGTTGGTGGTAATAATGTTGTCTTTGCACAATATCACCCACAAAAACACAGCACTTGGGGTTCCTTGTAGCAAGATATCCCATGCTGATCCCACAATAGAGCTCCCCAACTACAATACATTTGATGAGCATATGTCTCTCCCTTAATATTATTAATATTAATTTAATTACTCTTAAATTGTTTCATATTAATAATTTAAGCATCCAACACATTTACTTCTGTTATATTTTTCAATGAATTTTATGTAATTTTGAAAGGAGATATGATACTTTGATGAAGAAGCACTGTTAAAAAATTGAATCGCATGCATTTCTAAAGTCATTAAACAGTAAGCACAAGGAGATCTTGTCATTTTTTGCATCTTTTCAATAAATCCCGTGATGGTAAAAATTATTATGAAATAATGCTTATAAAATACGACTGGTTTCCTTCAAATGCCTATAGTCCAAAATATGATCTACATTGAATACAAAACCTTGCCTTCTCAAGGGGAGGGGAAGAGGAAGAAGGGAGAGAATTTGGAATTCAAAATTTTGAAAAATATAATGCTGCAAACTGTTTTTAGATGTGATTGAAAAAACATGTTAAAAATATAGTTCTTTGGCAGCACAAAAAGTTGCCATACTTATTCAATAAGTCAACAAATATTTATTAAATGCCTACTATCTAGCAATATGCTAAGTACTGGAAATTTAAAGAAAGGAAAAAGCCAGTCCCTGTTCTCAAGGAATTGAAAGTTTAATTGGAGAAACAACATGAAATCTATGTATAAAGAAGATAGGATAGTACAGACAGGATAAAATTAGCATTAATAGGAATCAGGAAAAACTTCTCACAAAAGGTTAGATTTGATTTGGGACCTGAAAGAAGTCAGAGAAATGAGAATGAGAAATCTTGGCATGAGGAATAATAGCCAACAGTGAATATAACATAGCACTGAATCAAGATACAAGTATCTTGTTTAAGGAGCAGAAAGATGATCATTGTCACTGATCAAAGGTGATCATTGTCACTGATCAGGTCAAAAGGCATATATATATGTAGAGAGAGAGAGAGAGAGAGAGAGAGAGAGAGTTTGGGAATTTCTGGGACATAATTCCAAAATATGTTTAATGGCTGGCCTAGCTAACAGCTCCAAACATCTACAGCATTTTCCCTTTTTACCAATTTTATTAATCTAAGTAGTGTGTTAGAACCTCTGAATTGCTTTAATTATTATTATTTTTTAAATCAGTCACTATTATTAAAAAGCTCACAGTTTAATGGGAAAAACAACTATGTACAAACAAGATATAGACAAAATAATTTAGAGATGACCTTAGCTGAAGGGAAGACAATAGCATTTAAGGGGGACCAAGAAAAGTTTCTTACAAAAGGTAGAATTTTAGCTGGGACCTGAAAGAAGCCAAGAAAGTCAGGAATCAGAGATGAGGAGGGTAAGAATTCTGGATATGGGGGAGGGGGAAGGAGAGGGAGAGAATTAGTAAAAATATGCAGTCAAGAAAAAAGTGTATTGTAGGAGCAGTAGCAAATAGGTCAGTATCACTGCTTTTCAGAAAATAGTTAAAACTGAACAGACCTGAAAGCAATAATTAAAGAACATAAAGTCCATGCTGAATAAAATACTTGCTGTAAATTTATATAAAGATAGGAGACACAGGTATAAATGCATCATTGCAGGATCATGCATAAGATCACTAATTAACTAGAACCCTACAAAAACAAGATATACCAATTTAACACTTAAAAAGTCTACAAAGTTATTTTTATCTCATTTGAACCTCACAAAACCCTGAGATTATTATTATAGGGTTGATTATTATTCTCATTTTATAGCTCAAATAACTTGCCCATGGTCACACTAATAAATGTCAGAGACAGGATCCTAACCCAAATTTTCTTGATTCCAAGTGTGTCTTCTACTCATGCCATAATGCTTCTTGTGGAGTTAGTCCAGCAGTAGATAGATGTACATTATAATAGATAAATGATAAACAGTCTGAGTAAGATCAAGATTAATAAGAGGTTGGATCACATTTATAAAATTATAATGTTTCAATAATCTCAAGCTGCTCCCTGCCACCAAAGCAAACCTTAGCAGCAATTTCTCCAGTAATGCTATTTTGTCTGTTCTCAGAAGAATCAAAATGGTGAGTGACTTATAAGGAAATGAAAATAAACATGTTAGGCTTAAATGGACTTTAGTTTGAAAAAACCAAAGTGTAAGAAGAATAAAAGACATTATCCCAAATATGATGAGAGGAAGAATGATGTAGCAGAAAGGACACTGTTAAACTTCATATTTACTGGCTATGAACTGAGTCAAATCAGTTATCTCTCAATGACTTTATTTCCTTTTCTGTAAAATAAGGGGATTAGAAGTTGGGACTCAAGAAATCTGTTAAGATCCCTTGAATTTCTAAATCTAAAATCCATGTATAATCTAAAAAGTGGTAGCCATATAAATAAGAGCAAGGAATAATTAGTATAGTGAAAAGCATCGAGACATAGAAGATTTCCAAAGTACAACATAGTTCTATGAAGAATTTATAAAAGAACAGGAATAATAATTTCACAGAAAGTGAGAAGGTAATGTATGGGTAGAGGTTCATATCTATTTTACTATGGGAAATTTTATTGTTTAGTCATTTCAGTAGTGTCCAACTCTTCATGACCCCATTTGGGATTTTTTTGGCAAAGATACTGAAGTGGCTTGCCATTTCCTTCTATAGCTCATTTTACTGATGAGGAAACAGATTTAAGGGTTAAGTGACTTGTCCAGGAGCACACAGTTAGTTGTCTGAAACCAGATTTGAGCTTAGGAAGATGAGTCCTCCTGATTCCAAGTTCAGTAAATGTGTGAAAATACATAACTACTATATGAAAATCTGTTGGGATATATGTAGATATCAAAACAATGCGAAATTACAAACAGTAGGATTTGTCCTTGTTAATGAAGGAGACTAGTGATATAAATAATAAAACACCCCACCTCATTTATCCAAATGGCAACCTCAACTATTTAGAACAAAGGCAAAGATCAAGAAATGACAAAATGCCTCTAAACTAATACTGATCTTACAGAGCCCATATTCTTTACTCTTAAGCCCTATATTCTACTTCAAACGGTCTCTGAAGAAACCTGGGTTCAAAAACCAAAGTCTTAGTTCTTCAGAGGTAAAAGAACAAAATATCCTTTCCAGTTCTAAATCTTTGATCCTTTGAATTACAAGAATGGTTATCTGGTTTCTAAGATGATAGCCAAACAAAAGTAACATAAATATATGCCTTAAGAAAATAGGTTGCAAGACTCACTGAAAACATTAACATACTACAAGGAGAGAGACGGAGAGAGACAGAATTATAAAAATAAACAGAAACCTTAAAAACAAGTTTAGTCCACAGGACAAATACACATTAACCTACCTCCCACTGTCTCCTATGTTTTCTAGCATTATAAAATCAAATAGATTAATGTCACATTTACCTGGCATATTTCGGTGATGAATAATCAAAGAAACATCAAATTACATGCAGAAAAATAAAAAGGTAAAAAAAGTATGTAATATATTTTAAAAATCCAAATTGGGAAAAAAAAGTATGTTTAATGTCATTACTTCAAAATTTAATTTACAGTCAGGTCCTGATTACTATACACTATATCTAAAAGATTCACCTTTACACAGAAAGGATGACTTAATTTGTTTCCTCCCTATTTATTCATATGTATCAGACAGTACAAAAGGAAAACTAAGTTATGCTTAAGAAGAAAAGACTAATTGTTTTTGCAAAGCTCCTTTAATAACCCCAAGCTTCCAAGGAAAGCAAAGGTCCATTTTTCTTAATATCAAAATTATACTGGTGTTTCTATATACTCTGATTCTCTGTTCATCAATGTCAGACTTAGCAATCACATGGGACAGAAATTTATGAAGAATTTAAAATCAGTGTTACAAAGGGGAATAGAGATGTATTGTGAGTATAAACAGGTAACAACAGAAAACCAAGGAGGGATTCCTAAGAACAGGAGTGAAAAGATGGGGATAATGATAGGGAATAAGACAGGAAGTGAAGATGGACTGGTCACATGGTGAATGACAGCATGACAAAAAGACAACTCAGAGTACTCCACTGACAACTTTCTGAAGTGAGAAAAAAATTTAGTGAGATCTCTGGCCTGATGGCTGGATATGGTGACAGATTTATAGAAGAACAGTGAGGAGAGGTACAAAATATGAACAGGAATGGATGGCTGTAATCTGTGGAGATGAAGAGAACAATCTAATTCAAAGAAACTAAAGATCAATTGGATATTCCACATAATTACAAATTCCAAACAACCTTTTTTACTTTGTTTACTTTTTGGCTGACTAAAAAAAAAAAAATCTATAAATTTATAACTGGAAAGAACATTAGAGGAAATTCAGTCCAATTTCTGTGTTTTGCACATGAATGAATGGATGTTGAGAATTTAAATGATTGGTCAAAGCCAGGCAGGCAATGATTAAGTGGATGAGCCAAGATTGTCTGAATTCTTTAAATCCAAAAGAGTGCGATTACCTCTCTTACAGAAGGAATGTTTTATCATTTTTGTCTGGATACAAGTTGGCTCCACCAGCATAAAATAAACTCTCTGAGGGGAAGCCTGCTTGATTTTTTTTTGGTGGGGTATGGTAGCCCCTAATGCCTAGTTTATACAACTAGTAATTATATATTGTTGATGAAAAATTTGGGGGTTAAGCAGAAAAAGTAATTTAAGCATACTTCATTTTGCAAGAGATCACTGAATTTACATTTGTTATTTGGGTGAGATTGAGTAGTTATTAAAAGTCATATTCCAAAACGTTTTCACATTCTGATTCTTAAGTTCTCATTTCTCTACACAAAGAAAATTTAATAGCAATACTCGGAGGACTAGCAAAAAGGAATTTTTAGATTTGGGACTTTTTCAAAATATTTTATTCATTGTTCAGTTACTCCTTTGAATGAAATTCCCTTAATGCACAACCCCCTGAATTGAATCCCATCTTCTTCCTTCTTCCCTTCCTCTTATTTTAAAACTCAAATTAGTCTCTGTATTTCTCAGAGACAAGTTAAGTTAAAAGTCTAAAGATGAAAGAAAATTCCCTTTAAGATTATTCTCAATCAAAGTAATCTAAATCTGAGAGAGTCAGTTAACTGTAAATTTATGGTCCACTTTTTATTTCCAAACAGTGTAGAGGTGGAATTTGTAAACTTGGATTAAGACCTGGAGTCTGTGTAATACACTATTAACTCTCCATTTACGCTTGGAATAGTATGGTTGGCTTATATTAAAAAGTTGAGTTTGAATGACTCCTCCAAACTAACTTAGAACCACTTATGGTAAAATTTAATCCTTTAGTTTATGCGATTCTCTATAAAGTTGACTAGCGGAAATGTTCAATTGAGGAGAAACAATTTAAAAGATAGAGGAAAAACTGAATTGTATAACGGTTTTCAAATAATCAAGAGTGGATGCATAGCGCTGTCATTCTATAAAGTGGGTCCATTATGTAAGGTCCCACATTTAGGGAGCTGCTCAGATGCCACAATCTTCAGACGATCCCATTTCAATCGTTAATCGATGGAAAAATAGAAAAACAAAGCGGCCCCCGTTCATATCTCACAGGGTCTCCCCGTTTCTCGCACCCAAGGATTCCCAGGGGGAAGGCTAAGAAGGTACGGGGCTGGCATCTTAGAACCCAGTTGCAAACCCCGGCTTTCAGCAGATCATTTAGCGCTCCTGGGCCTCGGTTTTCCTAACTGTAAAATGGCAAAGGGAAGGGGTCCCCTAGCTTCGAAGTCCTTTAGAACTCTAATTCTACGATTCCACCACGTGAAACCGGTCAGAAGGTTTGGAAATAGTCAAGTTAAGAGGAGCCTGGCCAGATCAGAGGGCCCGGGAAGGGAGAAAAATGCGCCGTCACGTCTCGCGAGAGCTTAAAAGAAAACGGTCAGACCCACGAGTCCCCTATAGATAACGGCCGCCGCTTGCTTTCCTTCCCTTTCTCCCCACCCCGCTCTGAAGGCGCTCGTTTGTGAGGCACGAACAACTGCGCGAGGTATTGAGCGGGTGGAAGTACTGGCCAACGGGCGGGGAGGGGCCGCCGTTGTCCGGGCCTATCTCGCGCCCGCACGCGATTTTGGCGCCTCTTCCGACACTAGCCACACCGCGCCTGGTGACAAACCTTCAACCCAAACTCTGCGGCGGCGGCCAGCGCTTTAGCAGTTTCCTCACCTCACGAGCTTCATCCTTCACGGTGCCGTCAACCTTTCGGTCCAATAGGCCGCAAACCCACGACCACTACGGCGGTAACACGGGCTGAAGGAATGAATGGCCGGAAGTACTTCCACCAGGGCTACCGGAAGTAGAATACTCTACTGGAGGAAAACTCGAGACTGCTAGAGGCGGATGGAGTGGGTATACTTCCAGGCACACGGGGTTGCTGCAGCTCCCCCTAGAGAGCGGAGGTGGGAAGGGCGCCCACAGGATAGAAGACCTTAGAAAAGTTTCTCTTAACAGGGTGTTACTTTTACAACTTGAGGAAGCAAATAGCTTCTGTTTAGCAAAAACAGCAGGTTATTGGCCTTAGCACCTTCTTTCATAGAGTGCTTAAAACTAAAGTTTACTTAAGTTGAGAAAAACACAAGTGCCCTCTGCAATTAATTTTAAAGAAGGAATCACATTTAGTGGAATTTCTGAACTGTGCCTGGTATTGTTTATGTGTCCATATTTGAGTGTGTGTATATACACAAAGAAGGGCAGCTAGGTACGTCAGTGAATAGAGTGCTGAGTCTAGACTCAGAAGACATCTTCCGGAGTTCAATTCCAACTTCAGACATTTTTTGTGTGATTCTGGACAAGTCACTTGCCTCCTGTTTGCCTCAATTTCCTCATCTGTAAAATGAGCTGGAGAAGAAAAGGGCAAACCATACCATGTCTTTGCCAAGAAAAGCCTAAAAGAGGTCGTAAAGAGTTGGATACAATTGAAAACAACTAAATATACACGAAAATCTTTTTTTTCCCCCAAATGAGCCATTTTAATAAAAATTGATATGTCCCCAGGTAAGAAGCGTTTCCAAAAAGCAGTTAGAAAACAGTTCAGAAAGACTGAGGACAGCACCCACATTATTCATAATGGAAATCAAGAGGTCAAGGTTAACAAATCAGGCCAAATAGCCTTTGAAAAGATTGTATACATTGATTAGGCTAAATTCAAAACAATGATCCTATCTGATGGAAGGATCTAATTTGCCCCAAAGCAGAATGCTTTGGAAATTGCCAACAAAATTGGAATAATACAATTAAGTCCAAAGAGTCCACATACAATAAAGTTTTCCAATATTTAAAAAAAGAGTGGTAGCCATCTAAATTAAAGAAGCAAGTCTAAAAAATAGAAGAAATCAATGGTTTATGAAGGATAAACAAGGGACCACCTAGTTGCCCTCTATTATGGTCCTGGAGTCAGAAGTCTTAATTTCCTCAGTTCAAAATCTGTTCTCAGACACTTAGCTATATGGTTCTGGGCAAGTTATTTAACCCTTTTTTCCTGAGTTCCCTCATTTGTAGAATAAGCTGGACAAGAAAATGTCAACTATTCATAATATTAGCCAGAAAACTCCAAGTAGGGTCACAAAGAGTTAGATAGAAGTGAAAAATGACTGAAACAAGTATGAAAAAATAGAGATTAGTCATTGAAAACAGAATTCCTAACAAGTCTGTATTGTGTGATATTATACAGTATGTCAAACTTAAATCAAGCATTTATGAAATTCAGTCACTGTTGGGCCCTGGAAGCAAGAGGTAGAAACGAAATCAGAGAAAGATTTCATGAAGAGTTGATTTTTGAAAGAAGCAAACACTTGGGGTTCTGTTTTAAGGAATGAAGTTATCTCCCTTTTTTTCAGAATTTTTACCCAGAAAGCTATGTATTGTGTACAAACTACACAAATCACACATATCAGTGGAGCCTAAGTTAATGAAATTTCACCAGTTCCCTATGAAGATGTAGACAAATGTAGGGAATGTGGAGATAGGTAATGAAGAGAGCTGCAAAAAAGTATCCAAGGTGTTAAAAAGGAAGCAGGTTGTTAAAGTAAGTAGATAAGGGGGGCGGGGAGGGGGAGAAGGGGGAAGGGAAAAGAGAGGAGAGGGTGAGAAGGCAAGAATATAAAGTAAGACTGTGGAAAGAGCAACATTTGAGCAGATCATTAAAGCATAGTCAGGCATTAAGCAAGCTAAAAAAGGAAACATTCTAAAGAAAGGAAATTATGAGGAAAAGTTAAAAGGAAGAAAAATTCAGCATATTAGTGAATCAAGCATATTAATAAAACAGCTAAGTACCGCAGATTCAAAGGAAAGACTAACCATTTCCTCAAGGAAGTTACAATCTACTGTGGGAAAATAATAAAAAAAACAATTATATACAACCAAGCTATATGCAGGATAAATAAGAAATATCAGAAGGCATTAGAATTAAGAGGAGCTGGGAAAGGCTTTCTATAGAAAATGGAATTTTAGTTGGGGCTTAAAGGAGGCTCTTTTAATAAGCTGTCATTCATGGCAGGGTAATGAAAAAGTAAGTTCTTTTAGCAAATATATTGCATTCTTTCCTAAAACACAGTTCCCTTAAGTATATAAATAGCTGCACTAATCAGGTCTTTTCTGTACATATTATTTAGGTTTCCCCTTCTAAGCCTACAGAGAACTTGAAGGACAATATAAGCAACCACTGAGATTTTCTCTCTCAGGCTATGAATGTCAATAAAAAGCAATAAAGCTAGACAGTTCTTCAAATAACAGATTCTGCCTTCTTCCTATCAGTTTGGAGGGGCTATAGCACACTCCTCCAAAGAAATAGTTCTGTATCAACTGTACAACCTTTTTTTTTTTTTTGCTGGGCTCAGCTCTTGTATTTTTTTTCTTTTTATCTTTCTGCAAGGGGCTTCCCTTGTCATTTTCTGTGTCTTCCTGTCTCCTCCTGCTTTTTCTCTGGTTACTTCTGGCTTTAATCAGGCCCTCCTCATCAGTAGTGACCCATCTCCAATTCAAGTGGAAAAAAAACTAAAGTCCACAATTCTGTCAGATGTGGCACAATTGAATATTTTCCCATAGTTCACAAATAGCTCTGTGATTTATAATTTCTCAGCTGTTTCCTTCAAAACCCTGAAAATAGTTATTTGTAAATGAGCTAATGGATAGCAATGAGCTCCAGTTCCCTGCCACTCCTCTATCTTCAGCATGAGAGATTGTTCTATGTGCTCTGCTGAGAAGCATCTCTGTTTCTCCCCAAGTCTTATCTGATGGGCTGCATTTCCTTTCTGGTTGATTTTATCACACAAATATCCTTTTTTTGATCTTTTCAGCAACCAATATGTCCACATTATAACTAGACCCTTACCAACAAAATGTTAAGAATTGGACTAGATGATCTCCAATATTCCTTTCAATTCTCTCCTAGGACTAAGAGACATATAAAACCTTGGTTATATATAGTATATGCTCTGTTGATCATCAGTAGGAAATGTAAAAATAACAGGACTAAATATAATCCCATTGTATAGTAGAAGCAAATAGGGTGAAAGATAAATATGTACAAAAAGAAGCTGGGACACAAAATCAGCAGGTTTAGAAAGTTTCTATTATTGCTTAGTCAACACAAAGCAAAAACTAATCAAGGAGAATATGCAACTTAGTAAGATAATTTTGCATTAAATCAGAATAATGAAAAGTGGATTTAATTCAAATGGATTGAAACCTTATTGATGAGAGTATTCCCTCCAAAAGCAGAGATGGAAACTCATTCATGTTGGCCTATCTTACATTGTTCTTGTCCATGTCTTCCAATAAATTTGTTATAGATGTCCGAGCAACACAACTCATGAAACAAAATTATCAGGGTATAAGCTGAATGATTATAGATCCACATTTTTAAAAGTCAGGACAGGAAAAGCAAATTTTAATCTTTCTACTTTAATCAAAATAAATTCAAGTTCCCCAAAGCCAAATATTAAGGTAGACTACTTTATCCTATATTCCTCTCTTGAAATGGCAGACAATTATTTTATAAAACCTTGAATGTAATCTGGTAAGAAGATAAACATAGATAAGATCCTGGCTATGTCTTTATGTTATCTATCTAAACAGAAATATCAGAGCAACAAAAGTGTGAGGTATTTCAAAATCCTGTGTCTGAAATTTTGGCCAAAGAAATTTTAAAATGTCCCTAAGACTACAATATGGAAACCATATATTTTAATTAGAAGTAATGATTTATTTTATGATATCTGGAAGCAACCTTCATTTACCAAAAGTTGGGAACAGTTTATTTTTAAATTTTTACTGATTTTTCTAATTTTGCATAATAATAATAGGAAATATTTATATGTGCTTTAAGATTTGAAAAATACTTGAATCTCACAACAGCCTTTTGAAGTAGCTGCTATTATCTTCATTTTACAAACGAGGCAACTGAGGTTGAGAGAATAAGTAACTTTCTGAAACACAGAGCCTATAAGTGACTAAGGCAAAAACAGAACTTTGGTCTCCTTGAGTCATACTAGATGAGCTTAGGGGAGAGCTAATGGATCAGCCTTCCAGTTCAATTTATACCTAAATGAAATCTAGATTGAAACAAACCAGACAGATACCATCTTAGACTCTGCCTGACCACATCCAAAAAGGGGGAGCTCACTACCTGAAGTAGCCCATTCCATTTGGACATATTTAGGTGTTAGGCTATTTTCCCCAGGGCTACACCTAAATTTGCTTTACCCACCACTCCTTATTCTTCCTTCTGTGGCCAAACACAATTAAGCTGATCTCTCCTTCCATATGACAGTCTTTCAGAACTTGAAAATAATCATATCCCCTCCCTCTCAATTATGCTAAGCATCATTGTATCTTCACTTGATCCTCAAATGATTTGCACTCAAAATATTTCACAATCCTGCTTACTCTTCTTTGGAAACCACCTATATTACCAATATCTTTCCTTAACAGTCATTCACAGAAATAAACATAAGTACATTTGTATTTTATAGATGAGAAAACTAAGAATTAGGGTCTTGTATTTGTCTAAGTCCATACAACATGTAGGGGAAACAAGACTCAAGGATTTCAGAATTGGTAATTTGAATTTCTCATGTGTATAATTCAAAACAATGTTAAATAAGTTATTGAAAATTGACAAGAACTTCAATGGTAGTGAGATTTTTCATATAATCAGATTTAAATCTCAACTTTAAATTGTCATATTAGCAAATACCTGTTATTTATTTATCTTATAGCTTATTTTCAAAATATTTTCAACATTCACCCTTGCAAAACCTTGTGTTCCAAATTTTTTTTTCTCTCTCCCTACCTTTCTTCTCCCTAGACAGCAAGTAATCCAATATAGATTAAACTTGTGTGATTCTTCTAAACATTTGTTATGCTACACAAGATAAATCAGATCAAAAGAGAAAAAAAATAAGAAAAAAAAAAGCAAGTAACAAAAAAAGGTGAAAATACTATGTTGTGATCCACATTCAGTCTATACAATCCATTTTCTGAGTGTAGATGGCTCTTTCCATCACAAGTCTATTGGAACTGGCCTGAATCACTTCATTTTTGAAAAGTGTCATGTTTTTCTTTGATCATCAGAATTGATCATCATATAATCTTGCCACTGCCATAAAAATGATCTCTTGATTTTGCTCTTTTCACTTAGCATCAGTTCATGTAAGTTTCTCCAGATCTCTCTGAAATTATCCTCCTGATCATTTCTTACAGAAGAGTAATATTCCATAACATTCATATACCATAATCAGCCATTCTCCAGCTGATGGGCATCCATTCAGTTTCCAGTTTCCTGCCATCACAAAAAGGGCTGCCACAAACATTTTTGCACTTGTGGGTCACTTTCCCTCTCTTTAAGATGTTTAAGATCTCTTTGGGGTATAAACCCAGTAGAAATAGTGCTGGATCAAAGGGTATGCATAGTTTGTTAATTTTTTAAGCATTGTTCCAAATTGCTCTCCAAAGTGGCTTAATCTATTCACAATTCCAACAAGAATGTATCAGTGTCCCAGTTTTCCCACATCCCCTCCAACATTTGTCATTGTCTTTTCTTGTCATCTTAGCCAGTCTGAGAGATGTTTAGTTGTAATGGGCCAGAACTCTGTAAAATATACTTAGGCAAGGATTCTTACAACGTGTTAACTTAGTGGAATTGATAAGACAATGGTTATCTAGTTTAGCAAGGTGATTAATAGTTCTCTAGTTTAGTTCATGTACTTAGTACTTACTATAGTTCTACAAGATTCACACCTATGAGGATGTAATTAGAATAGAGAATAAAAGAGCCAATACCTTTGTGGTGGCTGGCCTATCCTCCTTCATTTCTCCACTGAAACCAAGTCCCATCTGAAGACCTCCAGAAAGCTAGCTGAACCCCAGGCAAGGAGACAATAAAGACTTTTGGACTTTATCATCTGCCTATTCTCGAGGTGATTACTCTGCTAAAATGAAGGCTGGTCCCAGACCTCCAGAAAGCTAACCAGAACTTTATTTATAATGGTACCTCAGAGTTGTCTTAATTTGCATTTCTCTGAACAATAGTGATTTAGAGCATCTTTTCAGTCTGCTTTTCATGTAATATTTAAGACTGAGATAAAATCCCATCCTCTGCAGGCCTTTCCTGTTCTTTTCCCCCAACTCCTTTCTAAATCACCTCTCATTTATACCATATGAATGTATGTATATTTGTAATTATTTTCATATTGTCTCCTCATTGGAATATGACCTCTTTGAGAGCAGGAACTCTGTTTTTGACCTATTAAATTATTCTATTAATAACTGTTTCTTGACCAATAATATCTAATGTTGGTAAAAATTATGAACAATCTGACAATTAAATGATTTTGTAAAGCTTTTTAAATTATAAAATAGATTTCAGAGTTCTGTAGGGAAAATAATGAATATAAAATAAAAATTTACTACAAAAGTTGAACTTAAAAATTCATTAACTATATATATATTATAAACTTATTCCTGAGATTTAAAATGTATTTCTGAAAGACTATAGGTAAATATAATTTTATTCATTTATTAAGGATTATTTGAGAAAAATGAGACATGTGAAAGTATTTAGATTTTTTTTTAATTTAAGGAAAAATATTCAAGCTGTTAAATACTTAGAGAAGTCAAGACATTTATAATCTTTGAGATTTTTATATCTTATTTGTACTTCTATATAGTAGACATAAAGATAAATAGTAAATAGTAAATAAAATCATGAGGATAAATATAGAAAATATAAAGATAAAAGCATACAAATAATATATTATCAAAATAATACAAATAGAATATAACATCAATAGCATAACATTAATATGTAATAGCTGTCATTTAAACAATTTTTGCAAAGCCCTTTCCATGTATTATCTCTATTTTATCTCATAACAATGGTATTCTCTCCATTTTATATGTGAAGAAATTGAGGCTCAGAGAAATTAAATGATTTGACCACAGCCAGGAGAGAAAATCAGTTCCTTTCTTTCTTTCAAAATTAATAGATTTTCCATTACGCCAGTCTAGAGAAACATCATAAATACTAAGGGTGTGGTCCATGCCTCATGCCAGGTCATGTCTGTCTCAGAAATGGGGATAGCAGGGCTGGTAATTAAAGACACAGAATGAAAATTCTATCCTGGATTTTAAATTTCAGCTTGAGACCAGAGTCAAGCTGGTCACATCCACTGATTTGGAAAGAAAGGGTTTAACAAAGTGGGAAATCTGGGTTAAAAACATTGTTAATGTTAACAACTCTAGGATTGTGTAGAGACGAGTTTAAATATACATGTGTGGATTTTTGTATGTGTGCATGTCTTTTCTCCATCTCTAGTCCAATGAGGCAGCTAAGTGGTGCAGTGGACACAGCAGGGCTTAACCGCAGGAACACTAAGTTCAAATACAGTTTCAGATCTTTACAAGCTATGGGATCTTAAGTTCTCGCCTTATATCGCTCCTCCTTTTTGTTGCTAAACTTCTTGAACTTCACAATACTCTCCTTTATGCTGCACTATTTCTCACTGGAGAGTATTAAATAGCATCTATCTCAAAGAGTTACAACGATCAAATGAAATACGCGGCAAATTCTCTGTAAACCTTAAAAAACACTATGTAAATGTTGTTATTATTAATAATGTAGTGACAGTGGACTTTAGAAACCTGAAATCCATAATAGGGGTAAGAGACATCAGACAGGGGCAGATAAAAGAAAGATACAAGGGAAAAAATGGAAATAGGACAAAATGGAAGGTCTGGGACAATCTTGGATGAAAAGCTATGCAGCAGCCCAAGAGCTTCAATCTGGCCTAAACAACAGAACAATTCCCCTCCTCAACCGCCAGGGGACGTTGCCCCACAGCTGTGTCCCGCCTCACCCCGCCCCTTTACTTTCATTTCCTTCCTACATGCCTCCAAATGGGGGCGGTCTCTAGACATTCCCCACGCTACGCCTGCGCGAAGAGGAGTCTCAGTCGCCAGGTCCCTCGAAATTGAGGGCGGAGGTAGCTGGGGAGGGGGGTGGTGGTCGAAAAGTCCGGCCCTAGGCGAAAATCGGCTTGACGCGCACCTCGCGTGGCGGCCATCTTTAGCCCCCGGTAAAAGCAGTCAGCTGAGTAAGGTCTAGGGGGCGAAGACGAATCGCTGCGCAAGCGCACCCAGGAAACTTGCAGGTAGCTTTCCATCTGACTAGCGAGCGAGGCGGTGCCCCCGCCGTCGCCGTCGCCGTCGTCTCAGTCGCCGGAAGTTTGGGGTTTCCGCGCCTCAGAGTAGCCGCAGCCGGAGAAGCAGTAGCTGCTGCCGCCGCCGCCGTCGCCCCCGGGGCTGCTCGCGGTACCCGGATGTGAGGTGACTAGCCGGCTCCCGTTGGAAGCTCGGCCGAGAATGAAGAAGGTGCGCTTCCTTTCCTTCCGAACACCCCACCTCGGGCCCCCGTTCGAGCGCCCAGCGCTGCCCCTCCGCGTGTCCCCACGGTCGCTCCTCTCTCGTCCGGGCGGATGCCGGCTCCTTGCGCCTGCCTCTGGGGGTGGTGGTTGAGCGGGGCCGCCTCTGCCGCTGAGGTAGGCAGCCTTCTGGCCGCTTCACCTGCCACCGCCGCCGTGGGGATGAGGGAGTCCCGGGCTAGGGCTTGCGCTGCGGGCCAGGATGGGAGCGATCCGGATTTGTCTCTGGGATCCCGGTCGGAGGTCCAAGACGCCTTCCCCGGCTCTTCATCCGCCTCTGTCCCTCGTTCCCTTCCCGCGGTTTTGGACCCTAGCCCAGCCAAAATCCCGAAGAATCGGGGCCGTATCCTCGGGATCCGAGGAGGCCTCTGCTTCCCTGCGGGTTAGGATGCTTCCCAGATGGGGTGAGGGATTAATGAGCCCGGGAAAGCCGGACCAAGGTCACAGGGTATCCGGGAGGGAAGTGGGTGTGGGAAAATGGATTGCAGAGCTCCTCATCCTCAGTCAATTTGGGGGAGCCCCGATGAATGGAGATTTACTCTTTAAGGGGGATGAACCCTTCTATTCTAACCTTCATTCCCTTAATTCTAAAGAATGGTAATTATGAAAGTCATGCCGTTGACTAGCGGTTGCAAATTCTCCTTTGTAAAGTTAAAATGCTAGAATGGAGAAGCTAGTTTTCAAGCATTCTGAATACATTATTTTGTGGCTGAATTGGGTATCTTGAATAACATCTTTTAGCAGTATTTGATTGCAGCATTGATGTTATTTGTGTGACTAATCGATTTCCCTGAATAACTAGTGAGAAAAGAACACTTGAAGATGTATTTGCCTGGTAGCTGATGTTCTAAGTATTTTTTTTTTATTGTTGTTTGTTTGTTTCCGTATTTTAAAATTGGGGGGAGGGGAAGAAGAGTAGGGAAGTTAGAATTATGGTTTATCTTTCTGCTTTTTTTTTTTTTTTTTTTTTTTTTTGTGAGGCATTCGGGGTTAAGCGACTTGCCCAGGGTCCCACGGCAAATAAGTGTCAAGTGTCTGAGGCCAAATAACTCCTGTCCTGTCTCCGAGGTCGGAGCTGTATCCACTGCGCCATCTAGCTGCCTCTCGCCTACATTTTAAGACTCGGCCTTTTAATCAAGTATACACTTAACTATTCTAACTTAGGTGCCTAGACCTTGTGCAATATCGTCTTTCCCCTTGAAATTAGGAATCGGAATAGAATTGGAAATGTTTACACGTGTCAGATTAAGAATTAGGAATTTAGCCGTAATATTTTTCAGTATTATAAAACAAGTGTGTTGGAAAAAAGCAATCTCTTTTCCTTCCCTCTCATTGTAGACTTCCCTTTATTATCACTTCCTGAGTGATATTCCTGAGTTCCTGAGGTATTTTGGAAAGAGGTAATGTTGTGCAGGGTAGACTGAATGCATAATGTGGATTCAGTTTCACACTTGAAGTTTTGGGAAAGCTATTTCCGCTGGTTCAAAGTTTTCTTCCACATATGAATATATACTGATCAACCAGTCATTCAGTCAGCAAATATTAAATACTGTGTACAAAACACTAGGTTAAATTCTAAAAATCTAAATAAATTTAATTATAGAGAAATTCTCTATGCAATTATGTTTCTCCATGTTTTAGATTAGATTTTTAGATTTTTATCTTAAATAATATATTAAAATTACTTTTGAACATGCAAAAATGTTTTCATTTAAGTAGTTGAAGGGAACCAGAAATACATAGATATGTCTACTTTGAAGCGTAGTATAACTAAAAGGAATTATTATGTACTTTCGTAAACATATATAATATCAAACACTATTACTGATTGCCTGGCTTTAGATTTGGAGTGGTCCTTAGAAATCAATTAGTCATTCACCTCATTTTACAAAGTATAACTGAGGCCTAGGAAAAAAAAAGTTCCTTACTCAAAGAATACTTAAGATTCCAATGCTCAGCCATTCTGTCTAGGATTCTAATATTCTGTTTCTTAGTTTATATATTCCAAATAGTGATACTCTTTGTAATGTTTTGAATGAATGAATTTTTGTAGAATATCAAATTCAAATAAAGGAGCCAGGTTGCAATTCCAAAGTTACAATTTAAAGAGAAACCTTTAAAATTCAGTGATAAATATTGGAAACATTCTGTTTGGGAATTGTCTGTGGCATTTTTTAGTAAGTGCTGTGTGGTCTAACTTTCCTAGAACTGGTTGTTATTTCTGGTTTCTTTGTAATACTATGAACTTAAATTGATATGGTTAAGAAAAAATGACAATGTCACTGGTTATAAAGACTGTAAAAGGGAAGGATAGTTAGCATATTATCAAGGTCATAAATATGGCTTAAGACCTTTTCCACAGGAAAAGTTATCATGTCAGTTTATATCAGACTTCATTCCTTCATTGTGTCATTATGTGGAAATGATGAGAATAGGTTCCTTCTAAGAAATTTATATTATAATTCAGGAACAGGTACTAATGACTTGATAGTAACCCAGATCAAGGTAACAAATAGTTGGGAGTTGACAAGTGCTAAGATGTTCTTCTGTCTTCCCTTCCTACTAAGGACATTGGTCCTAGACTTTGAATTGTATATATACTCCAAACATATGACAGTGTAATTAAATATCTGGGTCTTGAAAACTTCAGAAAATACATTATTACATCCCTTTGTATTCTACACTTATCACTGACTTGTTTGATCCGAAGTTTGATGAGTTCATTATTAATGAGGACTTAAGTTGGTAGATTCAGTTATATATTTTTTTTCTGAATCTAGTTTTTTGGTATAAAATGGTAGCATGGAGCTGATCCATTAGTATGTCTGTCATGGATAGTTACTGCAAATGGACAGTGACCTGGACCCAGAATTGAGTGGGAGAATTGACTTGATTGCCTTTTAATAACCACAAGCATCTCATTGATATTAAGATTTATCTCTTAAAGTCAGTATTTTTTTCCACTTTAGGTCAGGGAAGGCCACATCTGAAAAATTAATGTTATAGGTCACCCAAAGGCCCTGGAAAGGTACATAGTGGAAATAAGTAGACTTCAGCATACTACTAGCAAAGAGTGAAGACAGTGTTATAAAGATGTATGAAGAGTTACAACCCACAGATTTAAGAAGCTGGGATCTAGAGGGCCCCGAAGGTCTCCCCCTCCCATTTCCATCCCTTGTCAATTGACCCCTAAATAGAATATCTTGAGGGAAATGAACAGAAGTAACATACAAGATGAGAAGGTTCATTGAATATGTTATGAACTGAATCATTGGAAACCACCAAATGAAATAGTATGATGTAAATGGGGATAACTTGCAGTACTTACCTCATAAAGTTATTTTAAGTAACACATCAGTTTAATCAAATAGCTCAAGTAAATTGCCTTATAAATATTATCTTTTCTTACCATTAATGAAGTGTGCCTGATTTTCACAAGTATGTGTAATATATTGAGTTTCTAGATTTCTTAGTCATAATACATTTCTTTGATGCTGGTTTCCAGACTGAGGTCTAGTATGAAAGCCATACTAATTGTAAGTGAAATCAGAATATAAGTAGTGGTTAGTTCAGCTCAAGTTCAACTTAAAACTCTGTTTAAAAAATATACTCATTCTTTATTGAATATAAACTTGTCATATAAACACATATTCCAGTACAGTCTTAGGGTCTTGGAGAAATTATGTGACTTTCACTAGATCACAACTATACCCATTTCTTCACATTTGAAATCTAGTTGGTTTTTAATATAACATGTTTCTCTAGAGTATAGATTTACAAAGAATTTGCCTTAAAACTCTAAGGTAGTTCAGTAAATAAATAGTAATAATATCTCTGCCTTAACAGTGAAGGGGGGAAAATTCTTAGAGAGGTCAGGTGATTTGCTTATGGTCATAAATGATAATAAATATAATTTTTAAATTAAATAAGTATTTGTATTTTGAGCTTTTTAGTTGCACATATAAAATGTGAAGCTTTAAACAAATGTTATATTATTTGAACCAGAGTGAGAAACTTAAAATATTTTTATGCAGGCAGTTCAGGCTTAAATTTCCTGTTGGTTGGAACTGCAAAAAAAAATAGACAACATTCTTTCTGTTTCCATTTCCAAATGATTTCCTAATATTAAATGACTTTATTCATATATTAACAGCTTATTTATTATTCACCATTCATTCAAGTGGAGACTTGGTGTGACTTTAAAATTTTATGAGCAAGTGTACCCTTTGTCTCATTTTAGGCTACACTTCTCTCCTTGCCTCTATATGGGATACACTCAGATTTCATGTTAAAGAATCAGTGTTGTTTTTCAAATTTATACCTACTAAGTGAAGAAAGTTAATTTCAGAATAATATAGATCAATTTTTCAAGAGAGTGAGAGCACAGACAACTGAGGTGATCAGGAAAGGCCTTATGTAAAATAAGATAGGCAGATGAGAACTGTCAAGCTTCTTTTGAGATGAGAGGAGATGGGCTCAATTGATTTGCTTCTCTTTGTGTCCTTAGGATTTGATTTTGTGTGCTTTTCAACATCTTGTGCTGACTTCCCTATAAGACTTTTAGGCCATACGATTCTAATTAAACGTTTTCTGAAACCTTTGAAATCTGCATTATTATCTAGAATTGTACTTTATTTTCTTATCATCCCTTTTATAAATTTTAAAATGGTATGGTCACTCCTCCTTCCTCTTCCCTCTCTCCCCAAGAGAGTTTCTACTTGGGGAAAAAGTGCCCAGGGAAAAGCAAAGTGGAATCTGTCTGTGAATTGTCATCACCCACAAGTGTTCCACTTGAGTATTTTATGCACTCTGTATTTCCCTTATCTGTTAGTAATTTCTTATCACTCCATATTTTTCCATGCTTTATTTAACCCTGTTCTTTGTGTTCACATGATGGTCAATTCTTCTGCTCTTTAGTTTCATTTTCAAAAATTTTAATTTAGTTTTTAAAATTAACAAAAATCAATTTTTCTCTCCTTTTCTTTCCAATAAGGAAAAAAAAAATCCTCTAACAAATTTGAATTGTCAAAATAAATTCCTTCTTTGGCCATGACCAAAAAATCTTACCATGGTAATATTTCACCATTACTCTGCATTGGCTAAACTCCTCTTTTCCCTGTCTTAACAACATAGTGAATCAGTTCAACACTATGTTAGTCCTCTACACTTATATCTCTTGCTCTTATTCTGTTGTCAGTCATGCCTTTCTAAACCCCAGCTTTGAACTATTCCTATTCTCTGACTTTTAGTGCTATATGGAACTGAGGAGATCACAAATACAGATTTATGTTACATAATCTCATCTAAGCCTTCACTGTTAATGCTTTCACATTCTGTAAATGATATAATACCTCATCACCATAGCAGCCATTCTAAAACTTTTCATTCCTCAAGTCCTTTCGTAGTATCCACCTTAGTTGAGCATCTTACTTCAAAAAAATTGAGGCTTTTTGTCAAGAACTCTCTCTTTCTTTTACCCCTCATCCTTTCTTACAGTTGATATACTCCCTCCCTATCTCTTCCTTTACCCCTCTATTGCATGAAAAGGTGATCATTCTTCTTGTCAATTAAACAAATGTGCACTCATGCTCTTTTCTCTATTAGGTTGCCATTACTACCATCTATGGGCTGACGACTCCTACTCTTGCAAACATGGCCATTTCCTCTTCATCATTAAAAAAAAAATCTTTATTTGATTCAGTCACTTATGTTAGCTATCATTTCTTTCTCATTCCTATTCTGGCTGGGAAAGTGGTTTTATCTGAGTCCCACTACTTCTTACCTTTTCCCTGGATTCTTTGCAATCTGGCTTCTGGCATCATTGTTTCTATTAAAAACTACTCTCTAACTAGAGTTGTCAATCTACTGGCTTTTTCTTAATCATCCTCCTTGATTCCTCTGCAGTCTTTGATGCTATCAATTATCTTTTCCTCATGGATTCTGTCATTTTTAGTTTAGTGTGTGTGTGTGTGTGTGTGTGTGTGTGTGTGTGTGTGTGTGTGTACCATTGTTCTGGCCTGGTCTTCTTCTTTCTTAACACTTCTCCCAGTCTCTTTGGTAAATCTTCAACTAGATCACATCTTCTAAAGTTCTTCTTTTCTTGTTTTCTTTTGTGTCTATACCAAAGCTTCTTAATCTGAGATCTGAGAATTTGGTGGTGGTGGGTTTTTTTTGTTTTTACTATTTTGATAACTACTTTAAGATTAGTTTTGTTTGTAATCCTTTATGTTTTATCATATTTTGTTTTGTTTTTTATTTATTTTTTGACAGGGCATAAGAATGTTTTATTACACACAATATAGTAAGTTAGTGTATCTGTTTAGAGGAATCTGATACTATCACTCCTAAGGTATTGTCCATTGTCTTTCCTTGAATTCATCTCCACCCCCCCCCACTCAAAACAAACAAACAAACCTTATGTTCTTTACTTCCCCATTACTTTATTTTTGTTTTATTTTTGTAACACTTGAGTTCAAAGTTGTTTCCCTCCCTTTCATTCCCACACTGGAAAAGGACAGCATTACACACACATAAATAAACAAAACTATATAATTGATAGTTCCATATATTATTTCTTTTTCTGGAAGTGGATAGCATCTTCCTTCATAGGTCCTTTGTAGTTGATTTAAATATTCAGATAACTCATAATAGCTAAATCATTTACATTTATTCTTCAAACAACATTGTTGTTACTGTATATGTAACATTCTTTTGATTCTTCATATTTCACTCTTCATTTCATGAAGGTACTTCCATGTTTTCCTAAAATCAAATTACTTATTATCTCTTTACAAAGTATAGTAGTATTCTATTATCCCTATGTATTGTAACTTGTTCATTCATTCCTCAATTAATGGGTATCCTCTCACTTTCCATTTGTTGTCACAGAGCTGCTATAAATATTTTAGAATTCCTTTTTCCCTGATCACTTGGGAAACAGATGTAATAGTAATATTATAGGTCAAAGAGTACATCTATCTTACCTATTTGCAGGTTAAAGAGTATATGTATGTTTGTATCTATCTACATACACAATTGTAAAACTTTTTGAGCAATTATTCTCCAAATCGATTGAATTATTTTATAATTTTGCCAGTTATACATTAATGTCCCAGTTTTTCCACATGATCTTAACGTTTATCATTTTTCTCCTATCATTTTAGCCATTCTGACAAGTATGAAATAGTTTCTTCCAAGTTTTAATTTGCATTTCTCTAATCAGTGCTGATTTAGAGCATTTTTTCCATATGATTACATAATACTTTTGATTTCTTCCTTCCCAACTACTTTTTTATTTATGTAGTTGGACCATATATCAACTGGGGAATAACTCTTTGAGTTTTAATGTTTTGTTTTGTTTTTTAATAGTTTTTAATTTTTTCCCTATTACATGTAAAAATAGTTTTTAGCATTCTTTTTTATTTATATTTTATTTTGAGTCCCAGATTCTCTTACTCCATTTCCTACCTCTTTCTGAGATGGCAAATAAGTTATATAAGCTATATATTTGCAGTCATACAAAACATACTTCCATATTAGGTTGTGAAAGAAAACACATACCAAAATCAATACCACTCCATATACAAAAAGATAAAATGGAAAGTAGCATACTTCACTTTGCATTATATTTCTATCATTTCTTTCTCTGAAAGTGAATATTACTTTTCATCATGAGGTCTTTGGAATTGGCTTGATTTATTGTATTGATGAGAATGACTTTCTTTCATAGTTAATCATTATATAATATTGTTATTACTATGTGCAGTGTTCTGTTTTTGCTCACTTTATTTGGCATGAGTAATAATTATGTCTTTCTAACTTTTTCTGAAAGCATCATTTCTTATAGCACATTAATATTATAATTCAGTCATAGACCACAACTTGCTCAGCCATTCTCTACTTGATGGGCATTCCCTCAATGTCCACTTTTTGCCACTACAAAAAAGTTGTTAAAATATCAAATAGATCCTTCCCCCTTTCCCCTTTTTTGGGTGGGAGGGAATGGGGGAATCTTTTTGGGATACAGATTAGTAGTGGTATTGTTGGGTCAATGGTCTGCAGAGATTAAGAGCTATTTAGATATAGTTCTAAATTAATCTCCAGAATGTCTGGATCATTTCACTCTTCCAACAGTGGAATGACTCAAGTTTTTAATTTGAGTCCTTACCCTCAAGTTACTTACAGTCTAATGGGAGAAACAAACAAACAAGTTTATACAAAGCAAGTCTTATATGGATGAAACAAAAAAATAATTAACCGAAGGGAAAGCATTTGAATTGAGGGATTGGGCAAGGTAGAGAATGGGATTTTTGTTTGGACTTTAAAAAATGCCAGGGAGGTCTTGTTAAAAGTGAGGAAGGTCAGTATTTCAGTCTTGGGGAACAGCCAGAGAAAGTGCTGGAAGCTAAGACTTGCATTGGCTTTTTTCTCACCTTCAGACTTGTAGTTTCCTGGCCTCCTTCAGAGACTCTACTCAAATTCCTCCTTCTGCAGATCTTTCTTCTTCCTTTCCCTCTCTTTACTCATTGCCTTTCCTTTGAGATTACCTTCCATTTACACTGGGTGTGTTTTTATAGTTAGCTGTTTCCCCCTCGAAATTGTGAGGTTCCAGAAAGTAGGGACTGTTTCTGATTTTCTTTGTGTTCCCATTGCAGAGCATAGTGCTTGGCTCTAATATAGTAAGCTTAAATATTTCTTGTTGTATCATGCTTATTCTATCTAACCCCAGAGAACAAAATTCAGACTAAAGGATAGAAGTTGCAGGATGTAGATCTTCTGCAATTTAAGGAAAAGTTGATGAATAAATAAACCTGTCCAAAAAAACCCCAGAATGTCTTGCTTTAGGAAACAAACTCCCCATCTCTGGAGATCTTGAAGTGTACAAAGGGGATGTTGTAAAGAAGATGTTTTCAGTATTGACCTAGATGGTCTTTTAAGTCTTTTTTGATTTGTCATGTATTTTATATTTCATTTGATAGTATTTGCAAATTTTATTTTCTCCATATAAATAACTAGAACAGGTAAAATATTTCCATGTGGTTGAAGTTGGTCCTTCCATTTTATTTAAATGAAAAAGAAAAGGGTATATACTTTAGTGACATGCTTGTATTTAAAAATATTAAACTATATAACATACAAATTTAGCAATCATATCCTCTGAGTTTTAATTATAAACTCTATTGTCACAAACAATCTTCACTTGAACTGATTGTTAATTTAAAAATACAAATAGTTTAAAATTCAGTTAGGATTTCATAAAATATTTTAATATAGCTAAAATGATCTTAATATTTTTTAGATTCACAGCATAGTTGGTCCATACTGAGCTTGCAGTCAAGCCTAAGCTAACTTTTTTCCAACACAAGTTGTTGCTAAGCCAGGTCTCCATCATCCTATTTTTCACTAAAGTTTCTGGATTGAAATAAAATGCCTTATGTTTTGGGTTTTTTTTTTAGCCTATTAAATTTTCTTAATTTTGTCTACCATTTTAGCTTGCAAAGATAATTTTAAATCTTGATTTTTTCCACCCAGCATATATCATAGCCAGCAGTAATATCCACTTGCTTCTCTTAGCATTGTCTTTGCAATTTTAATCAAGATGTCTTCTGTGTCTTCATGCATATCACTATTAAAATATTGTAAAGGTCAGAGAAGGTGACAAAGTCCTATGACATATCACTCTACCTTCCTATAGAGTGACATGGAGTCATCCATTTTAGCATACTTTCCCCTCACTGTACTTTGATTCAGTCTACATTCTTCCATCTTGTTGACAAGGATTTCATGAGAAGTATTTGAAATGTCACATAGAGTAGGTTGTCACGTGTTGCTTCATGAATAGGAAATAGGAAAAATAGGATGGAAGTCAAATTAATAAGCATTTATTATATGCCTATAATGTGTCAGGTAGCTTTAGTTTTAATGTAAAGAATCACTTTTTAACAATCTTCCAGAGTAGGCTGTCTTTTGTCCTTGTCAGGTCTTTAAGGAGATGATGAAATACCACTTTTCACTGTTAGAAATTACTGTAAAAGTTGATTTTTGGATTTTCAGATATGAGTTAGAGATATGTACCCTTTTGAGAACACTTCCAACTCCTGTGATTTTTGAGTTGATACATTTACTTTATTACCTTTTAGAAAAGAAGTCTCTTTTCCTTTCTACCCATATATAGCATTCACAGTCATATAATTTGAAAATAACAAGATTTCATCCTCTGTCCAGTTATAGAATCTCCATGTAGAATCTCAGTCTCAATGAGGCTCAGTAAAGCCTCAACTGTGGTGGTCTCTGGTTGCACCAAAATTTGAATTTGCCAGTGCCAGCTCCTCATAATTACTGTTGGATGCTAATGATGGTGTCAACCCCTCTCTTTCCACAACCTTCACTCCTAGGAAAACAGAATCATATCATCTAGCTTTAGGATCAGAAGTTTTAAGTAAAGAAATAATCAATAAATAAAACAATACATTTCTTGTGAGAAGTACTTCTAGAATAGAACATCTAAAAGTTGCTTATTCATGCAAATCTGATACTCTAGATATAGATATTACTTGAATCTATTACATAGTTTTAGGAGTTTTTTTGAATAAAAACTGAATAGTATATAATAGCTTATTTATTTTCCTAAAATAATTAATTAACAGGCTGTAATGAGTCTTAGAAATAATTCAGAACATACTTGAAAAACCTTTTCAAATTTATGGCCACCTGAGAGATCAAATTATTCTTTGGCCTATCCCAGGGGGTCTGCTCTTTCTATGTCATTTCTTGGGTACAGAATTAGATCTAAAAGCCTAATTGTTCATGGAATCATCTTAGCATTCTGGGGTTATGTGTGTGAGGTTGACTAAAGGAGAAGATTTAAGACATCTTTGTCCATCTAAACTTTTGTAGGCTGTACTGGATATAACCGTCAATGTTTGTGGTTGAAGTGGCATTTTCTTGTTAAGTATCCTTGTTTAGTAATTGCTTCTATTTTCCATTTTCTTTCATTAATTTGGAGCCATGTAAATTGGTGTTGAAAATGGATTAACCATTAACATTGCTTTTTTCTTAGGCTCAAAATAGAAATAAATGTTTCCAAAAGTTTAAAATAATTGTTTTTTAAAGTTTCACTAATTTCTTTTGTCTGGAAAAAGCCACAAAGAAATAAAATAACAGTATTCTTGCTGATTGTATACTATAGAGTTTAAATCATATATTTTATTAAGATCTAAACATTTTTGACATTTTATTTTATGGTTTTAAACTAGATACTTCATATTTTGCTGGGCTTTCTTCGTGGAGCTTCCTTTCAAATGTGAGTATTATATGTAAGTTTTATAAGTAAGTTTTAGGCTACTTGTTTGAAATCTACATATTGGCTATTTTACAGTAATACTAAAATCAACATTGTTAAAGTAGAGACTATTATGCAGCTGATGAACTAAAAGATTTAATTATGGTTTTTCTTATTAATTTTATACTTAGTTATTTTCTTTCCAGGATAAGTCAGTATTGAGCTACATTTATAAGAAACATTTACTTCATTACCTTTTAGAAAAGAAGCCTATTTTCCTTTCAATTCATATATAGAATTCATAGAATTCTACATATTGAAAATAAGATTTCAGTCTCTGTCTAGGTATAGAGTCTCAATATCTGAGTTACATCAATTAGATGTTGGTAAACCTATAGCTTAATTAAAAAATTTTTTTTTGTACACAATTCACATTATTTTTCTTTTATGTTCTAGTAAAACAATTTAGGGATTAGTATTAGACCTCTTGTATATTGCCAATCAGATCCTTGGCTAGAAATGTAGTTTTGTAAGCTGATAGTTTTGAGGTTAGTTGTTAGCAATTGATTTATAAGGTGGTTAGGAAATTAAACAATTTTATAAGATAATTGGCTCTATACATCCTCAAATTAGATCTAAGCCCTAGGCATTTGTCAGCCCCAATTCTAATCATTTTTAGAGGAAGCTAAAAAACATAAATCGAAAGGTAGGTTCTTCTCTTCTTTTCTGGGTAGAGATCATTAGGGAAAATGAAAGGAGTTGTGTCATATATAAATATATTAGCCAGTGTATAGTACTAGCACAAATGCCAGACTATAGAGAGGAGTGGAGCTCTGTAGAGAATCCATTTCACAAGAGATGAGCGATGAAGACAGGAAGTATAAAAGCATCTAGTTCCAGAAAAGTACTGTCATGACCACTGAAGAATTTAGGATAGTTCTAGAAACTTTGCAGCAAAATAATTCAAAAATCTTTGATAAACACTTGGCCCTAGAGTTGGATAGTTACAGCTTGTTTAACTATTGCCATGCTAATTATAGTTTGTAACTTGATCACTGTAATATAAAAACCTAATGACCACAGAGTATCAAAGTAACAAGTATAAAATTTTAGAAACAATGAGATATCTCAGCACTACTTCCTGAATTGTTTGGTACCCTAGGAGAAAATACTTTTTCTTTTTGTCTTTGATTCTATAGAATCATGACTTTACTGTAGTATTCACTTTCTGTGTAATTTTTTGATTGAGGCAGTAGCCATAGATGAGTTGTTGCAGGTCTGAATTGTATTTGAAAGCTATCAATGGGGATTATATATAAGGATTCATGATCTAATTAACCAACAACTTTACTTCCTTAGATGTAACATTATACAGAAGAAATGAATGTGATCAAATATTAAATTAGAGAATTTAATACAGGGTGAAATTTATATAACTAACAGTTTTGGTGGATAATTAAAGAATTATCCATTTTTCTTTAGCCTGGAACTATTCTAATTTTGAAGACATTTAATGAGCTAATTTAACCTGAAATATTTAATATAGAACAATGTACAAGTTAATGCATCTTCTATTAAATTATTACTGGTAATATAATTATCAAAGCACATTTTAAGTGAACTTTTTATGTATTTTCCATAATTATTCTACCCTTAAAGCCTACCCTATGCTAAGTTAAGAATCCTCCTGGGGGAAAACGGAATGCTATGAAAAAATGGGACATTGGGTCTGATTGAAAAGTGTTTGTATTTTCTGAGCACAATTATAGAAGACAATGTCAAGCCAACGGGCAAGTCAGCTTTAGTTTTTTAAGATAGTTTAGTGAATCATTTTAATGAAAATTCTTATAAAATATTTTTATGATGGCTTTTTTAAAGAGTTCATTGATGTGTATTAATGTACTATTCTCCCCCTTTTTTTATAGAATTATAAAAAAATTGGCTATCCAATTTTTAAAAAGTGATCTCAAGTGTTATTGTGAGGTAAGTACTTAATAATTCTGTTTTCCAGGATGAATTACTTGATGGTCAGGGTGTCATGTATTATTACTACTTTATTGAAATTTTAAAAGGGGAAAAAAATTCACTTAACCAACTCACCACAGAAATAGAATAAATTGTTAACTCAGTTGTATTAATATTATTCAAATAATTTTAATTGTCCTTTTATAGAGAGTTGACACATAATTTAAAACTACTAAAAATAATATGTAAAATAAGATTAATTGTAAGGAATCACATTTGGAATTTTAGTTTTGACAAAAAATTTCTGTCATTCTCAGTCTCTAGATGTCTTTTAAGTAGAGATTGGATGACCATTTATTAGAGATTTTGGTTAGATTGCTCATGCTTTAGGGATGAGTTGTATTAAATGATCTTAGGGATCCCTTCTAATAATGAAATTCTGTGATTCTAGAAAAATGTTATTGAAAATTTTAGTACATTTAGATATTAAATGAGAATTTTAGTGTCAGATAGCCATACAATCATATAGCGTATTTCCTAAGAGCTTTTAAGACTTGAGAAAAATTTAAAAGCCCTTACTGTTTTTCTGTAATCCACTGCTTTGGTTACATCTTAAAATTAGCTTATATTTCTTTTATCTTTAATCATTATCATGAAAATTTTCAACATATTTGTTATATTAGCTGTAGTGATCTCTTCTTTTCTAAAATATATGATTGTTCTCTCTGGGGGAGCAGGTTTCTTGGGGAGGTTTTCTGGAGGCAACCTTAGTTTCAGTTTAGTTCTGAGTAATAATCATTTCAAATGCAGCCAGCTGATAAAATCCAAACATTTATTTTCTCCTTCCAAGTCTTGTCTCTTTCCTTGGGCCCGATTAGCTTTCTTAGAGGCCTATCTCCTTCCTTGGTTCCAAGAGCTCTTGCCGCTTGTCCTTTGTCACCTCCAGCTCCCTCTGAATCTTGGTTTTGAATCTTTATAACTGTCGCCTCCACTCACTCCCCTCAATCTCCCAGAGTGCTCTTTGGCCTTGAGAGCTTCTTGCTTATATGCTGTACACTGAGTACACACCAATCATTACATCACTGGGAAACTATTATTTGTTGTAGGATTAAATCAATTCTAAACTAGATTTAAATATTGTCTCCTCAATTCCACTTAGTACCTTGTTTCAAGTTCTGGCACATAACATCTCCTTGTAGGATCAGATCAATCATACTGAACCATGCTAAATTAGTTAATTATTGTCTCTATCACTTCTAATGGCTTAATACTTTGTAAGGATTCCAACAATTAACTATTTGTTTTGAAGAATTTAAGTTGCTAAATCATGGAAGTGATTCCCAAGTTCAGATATTGTGGCAATTTTTTTACTACTTGCTTGCCACATGCAAAAATCATGTCAGATTGATGCTTTTAAAGGAGACTAGGAAATATTGATGTAATTATATCTACTGGAACAAAAACTTCCTGGTTCTTTCTTTAGAACCTTTTGGGATAAATAAGTTTGTTATTCTTGTACCCCTTTCCCAAAGCTTGACAATGATAGTATATCATCTAGACCAGATCCTTTCAATCTTTCTTCTCCCTTTTCTGAACTCAGTTTGAATATTTGACTGATGGTAAATAGGATGTATTGCTTAGCATGGTATAAGCAAAGAACAAAATTTGTTGATATATCATTGGATTATATCCTTTTAAATCTTTATACCATAGTTATTCTAATTTTACAGGGGTGTCAGACTGGAAAGATGGCATTTGAGGGAGAATGAGAGGCAGTTCTGGTAGTCCAGGTATGAAGAGATGATGACCTGTATCAGGATAGCATTATTAAAAGAAAAAAGGACATTTGTAAGAGATGATACAAAAATAATATTGACGAGCCTTGACAACAGACTGGATATGGGTGAGAGAGAATTGGGGAGTCAAGGATAACATGTAGGTTGTTAGCATGGATATTAAGAGAGAAAAGACTGAAAAACATCAGTTACATAGATGGAAAACCAGGAGAGAGATGATAGGGAACTCAGAAATCATCTAGTCTAGACTTAAAATTTTTAAATTAAGATTAAGTGACTTTTCTAATGTCACAAAGATAGTAAGTGATAGAATAAGATTAGATTTCAACCCACTTTCCTCTGATTTTTCAAACTTGGTATTATTTCCATTCTAACCAGGCTGCCTTCTAATGATTGTTTTAAATGTGACTAAAACAATTCAATACTGACTATTTAGTTGTATAGAAGTCAGGAAGTAAGAAGTATTGTTGGAACCATGTAATAGTTCTATAAATACTATGATGATTCAAGTTACAGAGTACACTTTTTACATATTTGATCTTTTTTAATTTTCACAATTGGAATTGGATCATGAAGGTTTTAACTTTATTTTCTGCATAATTGAAGCTCAGATATATAGAGGATTTGCTCCAAAGTTTTATAGTCATGAAGTAGCAGACCAGGCTCCAGAAGTCAGGTGATAATTGATATACTAATGCTTCCCTGCTAACTCCCCACTATCTTAGGAGAAATATTGCCATTGTTTTCTTTCATTAAACTTAAATGTTTTCATACATAATCTTCCTTTTAGGTAAAATGTAATGTGTCAAGAGCAAGTTTATAAGGAATGCTTTTTGTCATATTTTCAGAAGTTAAGGTGGCTGAAGTTACGTCCTTTAGGGAGAAACTGTAAGTAAAACCATTGTATATATTGAACTTAAACCAAATTGTAGTCAAATAAGAAAAGTTATAGTTTAAATATAAAGGTCATCAATATGTACCATCTATGTAATCCTGTATAGATTAAGTCAAATTAAAAGTTTTAAATGTTGGTAAATTGAGGCTATTTATGTACATTGCCTTTGTAAAAAAAAGTTTGGTTTTTTTTTAACTTGCAGAAATGGCAGCACAGAAAAGGAAATCTACACTAGTAGAACATTCTGCTAAACGGAGGAAACTAGATAACAGCAAACTGACAAACTCAGCAAACAGAGAAAGAAACTTTGAAACACAACATGTATCAAATAAATCAAAGTCAAATAACTGTAAAATACAGAAGAAAAAATCTCCCAAAACCTTTGTCAAAGCTGACAGGTCAGTGACCAATAAAACCACCAATAATTTTGCTAGGTCATCTTATCAAACTAAGTTAATTGAAAAGTCACAATCTGAGCCTGAATTAAATAGAACCAACCATAAATCTTTGTCATTAACAAAATCGGCACTAAAATCTCCAAATAGGATAAATTCACCTCAGACTACCCCCAAATCAACCAAAATAAAACATAAGAATCCTTCAGAGTCCAATCATACCATTTCTAGTAATGCCCCAGGAAAGACAGAGAAATCTAATTTGAATGAAACTAAAATTTATTTTGAAAATGAATGTCAACGTCAGTTGAAAACAGATTTTAAGAACAGTTCTGGAATTGAGAACACCAAAAATACTAGGCATTCAGTATTAGATTCTACACGGACAAAAAAAACTATTCAAAAGGGCCCTGAATCAGAAATGAAATCTACAAAGGGAAAATCAAAAGAAAACAATTCTGCTGCATCAACTAAAATAGTAAAAAATAACAATAAAAAAGGACAAGGAGTTAAAAATTCTCAGAGGAATCTAACAAAATCAGCTTGCAAAGAATTAGAAAAGCCATTGAATAAATCTTCCAGTGGCTATAAAACAAATGAATATGAATTAGGAACACACATGGCCACCAGGTCAACAAAGGCTTTCTTTAATGAGAAAAAGTCTAGTAACTGCATTCACAAAACTGAGGTGAAGAAACATTCACAAGAACCAAGACAAAATAGGAAACCTCAGAAAAAATCAGTTAAAGAAACTCCTAAATCAAAATGTGGCAATCAGTTGAATGAACAGCTTAATCGGAGATCACAAAGATTACAACAGTTGGCTGATGTTTCAACAAAGTCCTTGCGTAACAGAGAAATTAAAAGTCAAATTCTTGAAGTAAAGCAAAGTATATCAACTAATAGAGCAGAGTCCTGTAACAAAGTGAAAACTAAGCTTAATAAGATTAAAGTTACACAGAAAAATTTGAAACGAAAACTCAAAAGCTCAGGCTCTAAAGATGAAAGCACAGCAAGTGAAGTATCAAATTCACCAGAAAGAAAGAAAAGTAAGGTAAATAATAAATTAGATGGTGCCTGTGATCCTCAGTGCAAACAAGGATCTCAAAAAGATCATCAGCATGAAATTAAAAAAGAAGGAAAAAACTCAGTGCCTGTCATTTCTTCCCGAGACAAAAAAGCAAAAGTGACCACTTTGCTGATTTCAAAACGGAATGAAGAAATTACCAAGAAGGAGCTAGTTCATCCAAAATTGAAAAGTAGAACAAAATCAAAAAATTGTCAACCAACAGTACCTGAAGGAAACACGGATAAACCTTCAGAGGAAGTTGTAAAGACAAAACGTTTTAGCATCCTTGAACTGTGTGAAGAAATTGCAGGTGAAATTGAGTCAGATACAGTTGAGGTGAAGAGGGAATCTTCATTAATTGAAGATGGAAAAGAGGATGAGAAACCAACAAAGGTGGAGCTGACTGAAATTGAAACACAAATGATTGCTCAGAAGGAACCAAGTGAAAATGTTCAGTGCAAACGTTTCTTCCCCAGTAGAAAAGCCAATCCTGTAAAATGTGTATTAAATGGTTTAAACAGATTAGCTAGTAAGAAATCCAAATGGACCAAAATTAAACTAGGGAAAGCCAACCACTTATGTCAGAATAGTTTAGGTTCTCCAGTTGCTCCTAAATTGGATCTATTAAAAACTAAACCTAAACTTCCACAAACCTCAGTTCATCTGATAGCTTCAGAAATGCGTCTTCCAAAAAGTCAAAGCCAGTCATTAATACCGAAACCATGTGATGACAAAGATTTAGCTTACCAGGAGGAAAAACAAAAAGAGATTTATTTTCAAGAAGTCAAAAGTAATGGTAAAACAACTGAAAAGAGCAGAATTACAGAAAGGACTATTGAAAATGGTCAGTTGGATAATCAAATTAAACTTCACAAACCAGTGGATAATCAGATGAAACATTCTCTTGAACCAACACTTGATGAGGTAATCAATTTCATTGTGTATAATATCAGAGGGACATGGGTACTTGGTAAAAAATAATTGGCCCAAATAACTTAACCATCATGATTTTCTCTAATTAAAGTGTTTTAGTTTATAAAAAGTTATTAGTTAAGATTAGATTATGTGCATAAGAGAAGTACAAACCAGGTACTAATTAAGACATGAACAGGTAAAGGTCTTTATTAATTTGGTAAGAAGATCATGAAACCAGTGGAAGGTACTTCCTTTATAGCCTTGAAATTTTCATGGAAATTCCAGTATTTTTTGTGGTGTTATTTTTTTTTTTAATGGTTCCTTATTTATAAATTTTTTGCAGAAAACCTGTTTGTCTCCTGCTTCATTTAACACACTGCCCACATACTCTCTTAATTCCTGAATTATACTTGAATATATAATTTGATAGTGAAAAAGTCAAATCCTATGAGTTGAACCTGCTGTTTTTAACTAGAGTTGTCTAAATTGAATATAAATTGGACAAGCCTGTTTTTATCAAAATTTTTAGTTATATTTTAATAAGTGGTTTTAAAAACCTGAAACATTGATACAGATTTAACTATGTATGACAAAAAAAAAGGTTCAGCCAAAAGGTGCCAAGCAAAATAAATGGAATCATTTAGGCCAGATAAGATTTATATGTTTATAAGTTGTGACTGTATTTCTTCCAATTCATTTCTTCTTCAGGTGAAATAACCTTTCATTTCTTTCAAGTGATTTTCAATTCATGTCACTTCAAACCCTGTATAACTTCATCTGGCTTTTTAATTCAGAACTTGAGTTTTATTACCACAAGCCTGAAATGTAAATCAGTGTGTCTTAGGACACCCCACAGAGTGAGAAAAAGGAACATAACATAAACTTTTTTGTTCCTTTTTTCATTTCCCTTACAGTTTAGTAAGGAAACAGTAGCGTATGACCTTTAAAAAATGAATGCTAGCTGGAGATATGCTAGAGCTAGCCATTTTGCTTTGCTAACAGAATCATTATTCATTGATGATTTCATCACAAAAGTTGCTATACTGGATTGCATCATACTAGTTTTACTCTGATCTTTCTAGATATTTATGTAAATTGTCATATCATCTCATAACCCAACAAATTATATCAGGTCACGTTCATAGATGACTTTGAAATTAACAATAGACATACTTTTTTATCTCAGTTCTTGAGTTATTCTGTGTAAGTATTATACTCCATTTTACAGAAAAGGAAAGGGTCTTGAAGAGTGTTGTCAGTTTCAAAACAGATTTTAATCCAAATCATCTGACACCATAGTATTGCCTCAGTTATAAAATAAGATAAAAGACTGACATGATTAAAAAAGGGGCATAAGAATGGGGTATGCTGACTTCAGGAAGAATAGGAAAGGAAAGGAAAAATTGCCAGAGCCAAACTGCTTTCTTAATAATAATAAGGTCTGATTAAGCCATCCATAAGCTTCTAAGGTTAGCTCATTCAATCTAGTCCATCCTGTGGTGAATCACTTGGTTGTTTCAAATGCTATTCTTTGTCACTTGTGCCATAGACCACTAACCCTTGAAGAAAGAGGAAGTCATAATTGGGGAAAAGGTAACAGTTCCAGAGTTGATGTAGGTTTTTAAAATTATGCTGAATTTTTTTTAGGATTGACAAGTCTTGAAAGAATCAATTCTCTGAACTTGTAGTTTATTAGAGTAAGAATAGCTCATGAACCTTGTATTTTTGAAGGACTTCCTTAATATTAGTGAGTGAATTTCTTTGTGAATATAAAATGTAATTTTCTCTTTATGTATTCTCAATCACTTTATCATCTAGTGCCTTGGGTTAGGGGATAGAAATTAATATAGAAGGAGAAATGGTTTGATTCAGAATGTATTAAAATTTTGAATTGTATATGTTCAGAGTTTCAGCTTATATTTGGAATCTAGTCCAGAAAACACTCCAATGAAAAGTGCTGCAATAGTGCCACCTCTTCTTAATCAAACCAAAAATGATGCAGCAGAAAATAAATCTCCAGGTAAATACTTTGAAATTAATTTACTTGAATTTATCAAGGGTCAGATATACTTTTTGTCAGAATAAAGGAAAAAACTTCCTCCATAATAACTTGTTAACCTCATTAAGCATTGTTCAAATACTTTAGAATTACAGGTTATTTATTTCTAGATAATGTGCTGCCTTTTATAGTGAGATTTCATTTTCCAGAATATTAAACATTTTGCGCATTTATCTAAAGTATTCTTATATTGCTTATTTATTCTTGTTTGTTTTCCGAGAGCTTCTTAATCTCTATTCTAGTACTTTTTGTTTTTATTTCAGAATATTTATAATACTCTTAAAGCTAGTCAATAAGCAACTGTAGAGCATTGAAAAATATGAACTTTACTTCATATCCTCAATTATGACCTTCAATTACTGAAATTGTACTTGTTTAATGCTAACTCAATATTAGGTTCTTAATAAATTTAAGAAATGATTCCACTTTGATCATACAAATATGTATGACAACTTAGAGAAAACTTGTAATCTTGGTGAAACCTATTCCCTTGATAAAATGATCTTATTTGAACCATTTGGTCACTGTTTTCTTGACTATATTGGCAGTTAAAGAGAAAGAAATTTATGATTATTATTCTGTTAAAGGAAAGTGTGTTTATGACAAAAGAGAAAACTTAGGCAGGTACAGACATGTACCTTTCCTGAGGTATTTTCTTAAAAAGAATAGAATAAATCCAAAAATTAGTAGATCAGTTGAGGAGCAGGTTTTAATTTTTTAATTATAAATTTAAATATAAGGAACATAAGTATATTTCATTATACAAAGAATAGAAAAAGATTATTTATAAAACTTTTTTGTTTCGTTTTTTGGTGTTTTTCCTTGTTTTTCTTCTGCCTCTCATTGGCATTATTTTTTTGAAAAAAATTTTTTGTTACAATTTTTAAACATTTATTTTCTCTCTGTCCCATTCTCCTTCATCTATCAGTGGCTGGGAGAAGAAATGCAAAATCTCTTATTTAGACATAGTCAAAACAAATGTCCACATTGGCCATGTCCAAAAATATGTTTCTCACAAATCTATCATGAGTTTGCAATGTTTTTTATTGTCAGTTTTCTGGGGTTGTGTTGGTTATTGCATTGACCAGAGTTTGGTTCTTTCACAATATTCATTTTTTCAGATAGATGTTATAGTATAAATTGTTTTTCTGGTTCTGCTTACTGTAACTTCATCAATTCATAAAAACCTTTCCATATTTCTCTGAGATGGGCTTAATTTCTTATTGCACAATAGTATTTCATTACATTCATATATCATGATTTGTTTAATCATTCCCCTAATAATGGGTACCTACTTGGCTTTTAATTCTTTACCACAACAAAAGGAACTGCTATAAGATTTTTGAGATTTTTTTTTTTTTTTTGGACACATGTAAGCTTTTCCTCTTTATTTGGATGTATAGACCTAGTCATGGTATCCGCAGGTGAAAGAGCATGTTCAATTAAGTAACTTTTGGAGCATAACTCCAAATTGATTTCCAAAATGGCTGTACCATGTTACAATTTCAATGATACTGCATCAACATACTTGTTTCCTGTTGCTCTTCAAACATTTGTCATGTAGTTCATTTTGAAAAATGCATAACTCATTATTTTATACAGGGATAATTTTAGATTTCTTACTCTTTGTTCTTTTATTCTTACAATTCTCTTGTATAAGACCAATATAACTTTATTGTCTATTAGTAGGAAAGAAAAAGAATCTAATGATTTTATTAAATGAATTTATTAAATAATAATAAGTTTATCTTGTATAACATTTTGACTTTATGTAGTAAAGTTTGACCAATTGTTAAGTAGCTAAGATTGTGATCTTTTTTTTTTAAATATTAAATTACAGATATAACTCCTAAGCAGCTGATAAACACTTTTAATAACCAAATATCTAAGACCAGTGATAACAGGTAATGATGTTACCTTTATTTAGATGAAAAGATGAATTCTTAAGCTATTTATGACATATTGAAATTTTGGGGTGGTAGAGGAATGTGTACTGTTCCAGTGGAGGTCTATAGCTGCTTTGTATCTTATAGTCTTACTGGGTCACTGACAAGTTAATTGGATTCACAAAGTTAACCCAGTATTAATCTGGCTTCACAGAGCCAATATTTGTTAAAGGTGAAATGTGAACCAGCTCTTTTTAGAATTAGCTCTCTTTTATACCATGTTGCCTTTCTTAATTGGTTTATAATTTGATAAAGCATTGTGTTATGTATTGAACAATGCATTAGAGAATCAAATAAAAGGGAAACATTGTAAACTGACTCTAAACCTGTATTTTGGTAATCCTTGGGGGAGAAACTGATCCAAATTTATTTTGTAGTTTTTACCATTCTGCCTGTGTTACAGTTTGAACTACTATTTAGATGTTCAGCAAGGCTTTTTATCTTTTGTTTTTTTAAGAAGCAAGTAAATTCCTGCAGAAAAAAATTATAATGATAGTGTTTGACAGAAGAATACTTGTAGCAAATTGACAAGTTAGGTAAATGAAAAATCAAGTTCAATAAGAGGAAACTGAAGCTAAAAGATGATAGATGTGGAAGTATAATTAACAGAATACCTAACTTTAGAGCAAAGAGATGTGTTCAAGTTTATTTACAGAGATTGTGTAACGCTAAGCAAATCCCTTCCTTATGCAGTATTGCAAGTGATTTTTAAAACTAAGTTTCAGAACATTTGTTTAATCTGCATTGGTAGAGGGACTTTCTTATCTATCATCTCCTTACACCAGCTAAAACATAGATTTAATTTTTTTTTTAAATCATGACTAAGATTATTAGCTCCTGTATTTGATCATATTAATGAAAACTGAAAAAAATTATTTAAAATTCTCAAAATGTAAAAAGTGTTGCAGTTTTTTTAGAATTTTTTTCCTAGGTTTTATGGCAGATTTATTTTTGTGCTGTAATAATATGAAAATGTACATGTACTTTGAAAGACTATTGTACATATTTGAAAGAGTAAAGAAGCATAAAGCTAACAATTTTCAAGATTGAAAAATGCACAATAAGTCATCTGCTCACTTTCAGATTCTTGATTAGCATGCTCGTTCATCTAGAAAAATCTTTTTTCTTAGAATTCATTATTTATTAATGAATACTATCGTAAATGCTATATTGTTTTAAAAAATGTTTGAAGTTACTAGGAGTTATAAAATTCTATGTAATTTATTTTTTAAATTTGAAGGGGGAGTTTGCCAAACCATTCATCATCAACAAATTGCAATTCACCTTTGGAAATAAAGATTTCAAAAGATTTAAAACTAAAAGAAGCAGAGAAAGATGGTGATAAGCAGTTGATCATAGTAAGTTATTTTTCTATCTTAGTCATTTCCGTGTATACCCATAATTTCCCAGCCAACTCTTGGAACAATAAGTACATTTTCACATATGGCTGACTTTTTTTTTTTTTTAAATAAAAATATTTTATTGATTTTTTTTTTAAGTCCAATTTCTTCAAGTAAAATCTCTTTTTTCTTTAACTTCTTTCTCCCTTATCTCCTCCCATTAGAAAAAAAGTCTTTGTAAGAAATATAATCAAGCTAAATAAATTCATGCATCAGCCATATCCAAAAAAGTAGACGTCTCAGTCTGCACCTGAGTCTTACCTCCTTTCTCTCAGAAAGTGGTACATTTTATCATTAGTCTTTTGGAAATATGGTTCTTCATTGGACTGATTGAAGTTCTCAAGTTTTTTAAAGTTACTTGGCTTTATGATATTGTTATATGAATTTTTTTTTATTCCACTTCTGCACATTTAACTATCAGTTCAAATAAGTTTCTAAAAATTTTCAATTTTTTCATTTTATCATTTTTTACAAACAGTAATAATCTATTAAATTCATGTTTCATAATTTGTTCAACCCTTTCTCGTTTGGTGGACACCTTTTTATTGTCTGATCTTTTGTTGAGGTATAGGCCCAGTAATACTATTGCTTTGTCAAATGCATGATTTAGTGAATTTTTAGACATTGTTGTAAATTCCTTTCCTGAATAATTAGCCTTTTTTACAATTCCCTTAACTATGCATTAATGTATTTTTTCCTCACATTCCCTTCAACATGTATTATTTTGTTATTTTTTTTTTTTTTACTTTTTTGTACTTTTTTATTACTTTACTTTTTTATTAACTTGATTTTGTCATTGAAATTTATCTGATAGTAATAAAGAAGGTAGTGAAAAATTTATTACGTAATGATTTGTATTCCATAATCGATTACGTGAGCAACCTGAGGGTATTCGGGCTTTAGAGTCCATCTTTACATTGGTTAAAAATTAAAATTATAGTAGGTGAGCTTTTAACCTTCTCTTGCCTAGAAATAGGTTTCCATGTACCACTTCCTAGCTATCTCTACACTGTGCTGTACACCAAGCTGTTACTATTTTTTAGTTCTCATGCTCCCTTCCATTTCTCCCTATGTGTTTTATTCCTAAAATTGTATTATAAGCTTTTTTTGAAGGCAGAAACTATATTTGCTTATATTTGTATTCCCTGTACTTATTAGCACAATGTTATGTAGGAAGCATTATCTTATAAATATTTTAAGCTTAATATATCTAAAACTGAACTCTCTTTTCCTTTAAATTTTGCCCTTTTCCAAACTGACCAATTTTTGTCAAAGACCCTGCATCTTTCCATTGTGTAAAGTTTGTAATTTAGTTCTTACTCAAATCTCACCCAACTCTAGTGTTTCCTATTAGCTATTCTATTATTAATAGAAACTCCTCTGCTTAGCTTTTGAAGCCCTGGGCAACCTGTCTTTACAGCCTTTTTAAATGCAGTCAAATGAGCTTTTCCTCTTTTGCTTACACAAGGTACTCTATTTCACATCTTCTTATCTTTTCATTGACAATATTCCCTGCTTGGAATTCACTTCATCTGAGTGTCTCACTTTTTCTTTAAGATGTGTCACTCACTATTGTCAACATAGAACCTTAACTGATCTCTCTAGCTGCTGTTTTCTTTTCTTCTAAATTAACTTGTATTTAACTTCTTTGCATGTATTTGTATTTATATACTTAATTTTATGCCATCTATATTTTTATATGTATTCTACTTGACCTCTTCCCCTTTTATTCTAAAGTTCCCTTGTGAGTAGGGATTGTTTCAATCAGTCACTCAACTCACTGTTCAAGGACTGAGTGATAGGATACAAAGATTAATAAATATTCATTGATTAATTGATTTATTTATTTAATGCAAGTTTTTATGATGATATCAGAATAGTACAATTTCCATGGTAAAACTATTGAACATATAGTTTTTTTTAATTTAATTTTTTTCATTATTTTTGAAAAAAAGGAATTCTATATTCTATATTTCCCATGTTGGGAAAAAAGCAAGAAAAATATAACTTCTTTGCATGTATTTGTATTTATATACTTTATTTTATGCTATCTATATTTTTATATGTATTCTACTTGACCTCTTCCCCTTTTATTCTAAAGTTCCCTTGTGAGTAGGGATTGTTTCAATCAGTCACTCAACAATCACTGTTCAAGGACTGAGTGATAGGATACAAAGATTAATAAATATTCATTGATTAATTGATTTATTTATTTAATGAAAGTTTTTATGATGATATCAGAATATTACAATTTCCATGGTAAAACTATTGAACATATAGTTTTTTTTTATTTAATTTTTTCCATTATTTTTGAAAAAAAGGAATTCTATATTCTATATTTCCCATGTTGGGAAAAAAGCAAGAAAAATAAAGTGAAAAAATTATATTTTAGTTTGTACTCAGAGTACAATAGAGTCAAAGGCTTATATGTAGTTTTATAGTCCTTTGGGCATAGTTGCACATTATTCTCCATATTGGTCTCCATAGTGTTTTTAGTGTCCTTGTTTTTCCCTATCCACTTCAGCCTTTATCATTTCCTTTTCATAAAAGTTCTTTTGAACAGAAAAATATTAAAAAGAACTAAGTTTCAAATGTTTTGTATGTGAAATCCATAATGTGGTAGTAACATTTTTCTTTTGGTTATAATATTTTTACACTGTACATATATGCATGAAATTATTTCATTCAGGAAACATTTTCATCATTACAGAATATTTGGACTCTAAATATTGTAAAACTTAATGGTAAGGCCCTAAGATTTTTATGTGTATTTCTTTATTTTGTATTGTTCGAGGATAATATAATAATATAATAAGAGATCCATTATATTTTTAAAACTGCTTTTTTTTTTCTAAAAAATTCCACACATATTAAATGTAACAACTTCTAGTTCATTTATTACATATGGTTTTCAAATTACTCTTTTTAAAGTTCATTTTTGACTTTATCAATTTTTCTCTTCACATTTTATCTTTTATATAGTTTATTATATTCAGATTTGTACATTGTATTCAGTTTCCCAGAAATTTTTGAGTAACATATTGTATTATTCTTAGGATGCAGGACAAAAAAGATTTGGAGCCATTTCCTGTAATATTTGTGGAATGCTTTACACAGCTTCAAATCCAGAAGATGAGACACAACATTTGCTATTCCACAACCAGTTTATTAGTGCTGTAAAATATGTGGTAAGAGAATTTCATGGTTCTTTAAGGGTAAATGGTCAGATTTTTAGTGAAATAAGTTCTCAAAAAGATTAATTCTTTAATGGCTTTTAAAATAATATTGTATATTTTTCCAGTTATAATTACATAAAATAAAACATACAATTTCTGGAATAAACTGACTTTTTTTTAAAAAAGAAATTCACTACTTATGTTGGTCAGTATTGGTGGAGATTTTGTTTTAAATAAGCATTTTATTGCCTTTGTTCTGGGCTTCTTTGGGAAATAATGTTGTTCCACCTGTTTAGTTCTTTCTTTATGAGTTTAGAAAGATATCAAAATCCCAACTTAATAGTCCAATGACTTGGAACAACTTTGTATCTTGTAATTATACAATAATATTTTGAAAAATAGCATCTAGATGATTTTTACATTATTTCTCTTTTGCCTTTATAAGAGTCTACTCTGTAGAAAAGTACTTTTCTACTAGTTAAAATTTCTGAAAGTTTGTTAAAACTATTTAAGTTCTTTTTTCCCCCAGTTTAGTGGTATAATGAAATTTTGTATTTTTTTCTTTATATGTATGCATGTTAGGAATATTGGGTAATTTTTTTGCATTTGAGTTTAATGTAGGAAAATTTTCAGCAATTTTGAACTATTTTAGATATCTTGTGAAAATAGCGATTTTATGTACTAAAGCTGTTCCCACATAATCTGAAATACCAACTGAAATCCATATTTACATGCATGTTACCTTCAGTACTGTACACTCACATAGACAAGACCTCCAGGATATCTGAACTGAGATCACCTACTCATTTCATATAAGCATTCAGATTAACAGTAGATAATTATTCAGATGTTCTTGTTCTGGCCCAAGTTAGAGCCATTTTACCTTAAATTAAAAGACCTAGAATAATCACATCACTTCAGTCATCGAGTTATCTTCCTCACATAAAATTTGTATCTTTATAAGATACAAAAAAGTTAAGACTTTCTGTTTCTAACTTTTTTTTCCTCAAATATGCTAAGCAAATTCTCATTATGGAGAATCAATTGAAAGATACAGATTTATTTCATGAAACTTTACCTAATTTGCTTGTATCACTGCCCTTTAACAAAGTGATGTTTTAGTATGGGACTTCTCAGTTCCAGAATCCTTTTTGTAACCTGCCAAAAAAGCAATATATATGTATAATATACATACATCTATGTGTCTTTTTATATATATGTATGTATAATATATGTGATTCTGGATTGCAGCTCATTTTCAGTGAATATATTTCACTTGATTTTACTTTGAAAAATAGTTTAAAATTTGTTTACAATTTGATTTAAATTGCTACTAAAGCCATTTTGGTATGGTCAAATGCAAGTATTAATGTAATTAGTGTTAAATTCTCATTGAGGTAAAAACTAAGAGTACATTTCTGAGAACAGAATTGAAGGTTTTGCTTTAAAACATTTTGTTGAGTGAACTAAGAATTGGAGTTAGTATTTCACATTTCCTAGAATTTGTTAACTCAGTTGATTATCTTATGTAAAAAGAAATAAAATTGACCTTTTCAATAAGCTACGATTTGGGGGTGTGAGGGTGAGATTCCAAAAAGAATTCAAGGATATTTTTTCTTTTTCTTTTTCTTTTTTTTTTTTTTAATTGATGGGACAGAGCTAAGGGTTGCTGTTTAAACAAATTTTTTTTTAATGTAATTTTTTGTTTCATTTTCTTTTTAACTTTGAGAGAAGGAATTGAGTTTGGCCGATGGTCTTCCTTTGCACTGAGGTCCAAATTCTTATTTACCTTTTTATGTTATGTTTCCTATTTCATACATACGTGTAGTATGAAAAATAGAAATTTAATAAAAATTATTTTTTTAGTTTTTAAGAAGGTGAAAATATTGATGCCCAAAATATATTGAGGAAAACACATAGCTTTGATTTCTTATAAAACCAGAAATGAATTTCGATAATTTTGTCCTTTGACACTGATGATTTTGTTTTATCTTCTGTATTGCCTTTTTTTTGTGTTTCTTCAAGTGAAGAGTATGCTAAAAAAAGGAGTTTAGTGCTTTGGCCTTATTAGTCCTGTTAAAAGTCACATTCTTTTAAAATTATTCAGTATTTTTGTTACACTAAAGGATATTAAAATCCAAAATAAAAGGGATAATTCAGCTATTTTTTATTTAATTAGGAATCTTTACAAATTATTAATGCTTTTGTTTTTATATAATTATCATTTTCCACTGACTTTTCTCCTTCTTTAACCCATAAAACATGTTTATTTGTAACACATAAAATAAGCCAAATGAATGAACGTATTGGCCATGTCTGCTAATTTAGACCTCCTTTTGCACCTAATATCTGCCTGCTGAGATGTGAAAAGCAGTTTTCCCTATCAGTCCTCCAGAATAATGATTATGGATATTGTGATGAGAGTGCAGCAATAAAACAGTGTTTTTCTTTCTTTGGTAAGAATTTTCCCCCCTAAACTTATACTATGTATCACAGTGGTTAGTGGATCTAGGTGGTTTGGGGTTTTTGAAGGTTGTTAGCATAGTGGATACTCTTTCTGGATCCTTTAAAAATCCTAAAACTTTCTGTGAGTTGTTCATTAACCAAAATGAATTAGAAAGGCATTCAGGTATGGTCTTGTCAATGGATTGTGTTTGTGGTTTGAAGATCAGTGTCTCTCAAAGTAACTTGTTAGCAGAGATTGGGCTACCAGGTATTGAATTCTTTTTCTTTAACAGTAACTTAAAAAACTAATTACTAAAGTGTGTAGGTTCTTTATTGACGAAATCATAGATTATTGAAGTATAAAAAATTTTCTCTAGAAACTGGATTAGTATTCTTTTTTTTAAAATAGTTTTTATTGACAGAACATATGCATGGGTAATTTTCAACATTGACCCTTGCAAACACTTATGTTCCAGCTTTTCCCTTCCTTCCCTCCACACCCTCCCCTAGGCATGGCAGGCAATCTCATACATGTTAAACATGTTAAAGTGTATCTTAAATACATGAATTAGTATTCTTAAAATAGAACATTTTTTTCTTCTTATAAGATCAATAATATTTAATGATGTGACATAACAAAAATCTTCTTAGTTTTTTTGATAATCTCTTCTCTGATTTTTGGATACTGTTTGGAAAGAAACCTTTGGACTAAACCATTGGAGACTTTAGGATAGGTTCCCTTATTAAGGATCATAATAATTGTTTTTTTGGCAGAGACCTAGAAGCTTCCTTAATATATGGAAATATTAGTTTCTGTAGGAAAAGGAATTCAAGATGACTTGTGGACAGATTTAGCTTTTTTCTATATGGCCAAGTCAGAAATTTGTCCCAGATCCTCTCAGTTGTAACCTCAAACTCCCACTAGATGTCCTGAATCACCTTTAGTTTTATTAATGATTAATATGAATAGCATTTGGATTCATTATGAAGTTCTTGGTTTAATCTCCCCCTCCTTAAATCTTTCATATTTGGGTGGTGTTTTTTTTTTTTTTATTTCAATAGTATTTTATTTTTTCAAATATATAGATAATTTTTACCATTCATTTTTGTAAAATTTTATATTCCAAATTTTTTCTTGCTCTCTAAGACAGCAAACAATGTGATATAGATAAACATGTACAATCCTCCTAAACATAGTTCCATATTTGTCGTATTGTGCAAGAAAAATCAGACCAAAAGGGAAAAAAAAAACCATAAGAAAGAAAAAGGAAACAAACAATAACAAAAAGGAGGGGGGGAAATAATATGTTTCACATTCAATCTCTATTAGTTCTCTCTCTGGATGGCAATGGCATTTTCTATCCAAAGTGTATTGGAATTGTCTTGAATCATTGCATTACTAAGAAGAGCTAAGTCCATCATAGTTGATCATCGCATAATCTTTGTGTTACTTTATACAATCTTCTTTTATTTAGGCTCACTTCACTCAGCATCAGTTTATGTAAGTCTTCCAAGGTTTTTCTGAAATTTGTCTGCTCATCATTTCTTAGAGAACAATAACATTCCATTACATTCATATATCATGACTTATTTTTTATAATGGCTTTTTATTTTTCCTAATAGATGCAAAGATAGTTTTAAACATTCACCTTTGCAAAACCTTATGTTCATTTAGGTAGTCTATTTAGGTTAAACATGCACAATTCTAAACATATTTCCATAGTCGTTATGCTATGTGAGAATGATCAGATCAAAAGGGGGAAAAATGAGAAAGAAAAAAAAAAGCAGATACTACCATCAAAAAAAAGTGAAAATACTATGCTTTGATCCATGTTCATTTTCTATAGTTTTCTCTCTGGGTGTAGATGGCTCTTCTTTCATAAGTCTATTGGAATCACTTCATTGTTGAAAAGAACGAAATTCCTCTCAGTTGGTCATCATACAGTCTTTTTGTTGCTATGTACAATGTTCTCTTGATTCTGTTTATTTCACTTAGCATCAGTTCATGTAAGTCTCTCCAGACCTCTCTGAAATCATCCTGCTGCTCATTTCTTATAGAATAATAATATTCCATTACATTCATATACCATAACCTTTTCAGCTATTCTTCAACTGATAAGCATTCATTCTTGCCACTACAGAAAGGTCTGCTACAAACATTTTTGCACATGTGGGTCTCTTTTTCCCTTTTTTATGATCTCTTTGGTATATAGGCCCAGTAGAGACACTGCTGAATCAAAGGGTATGCACAGTTTGATAGCCCTTTGGGTAGAGTTCCAGATTGTTCTTCAGAATGGTTCACAACTCCAACAAAGCATTAGTGTTCCAGTTTTCCCACATCCCCTCCAATATTTATCATTAATTTTTTCCTGTCATTTTAGCCAATGTAAGAAGTGTGAAGTACCTCAGTTGTCTTAATTTGCATTTTTCTAATCAATAGTGTCAAATCTTTCATATTAATAAGTATTTGTATATAAGATTCTGTCCGAGGTATTTGTGGAGGATGCAAAAAAACAACATAGTCTCTCTTCAAGAAATTAATACATCCCTCCCAGTACTTCCCTGCATCCCTCCAAAAATCTTTTCCAGGTTAATCCCAATTCCTTCAATATGTTCATTGAACTGGTAAACCCTTTCCACTATATTTGTTGTACTGTTTTGGACCCTTTTTTCCTAGTAGATTGCTTTCCTTATTCATCTTGAATTTTCAACCTCCTCTCAATTGGTTTTTTTTTCCCTACTGATCACATATCTAAGTCTTCCTCATCCTTAAAATACCCACTAAGCCTATCACCCGTCTCTCCTAAAAAGAGAACTTTTTTCTCATCTTTAAAAAGCTAGTTATGTTTTTTGCCTCTAGTTTAATACCTTTCAGTCCTTTCAGCTTTTTGCAAGCTAGCTTCTAACTTCATCACTTATTTCAGACAGGATGCTCTTTTCACAGTTACTGGGGATCTTTCTCTAAATTGCCAAATGCTCTAGTCTTTTCTCTGTCATAGTCCTTTTTACAAACTATATGCTTTATTTGACATTGTTGATCACTCCCTTCTTTCTCTTCTTTCTAGCTTTTTATGATACACGTCTATCTTGGTTTGCCTCCTACTTCTCTGATTCACTCCTTAGTTCCTTTTTCTGGCTCATCAATCACATTATACCCTCTCATCTGTGAGTGATCCTGAACTTTCTAAATCCTCTCATGGTAACTTTGTTGGCTCCCATGAGTTTTAAACTTTCATCTTTGTGATGATTGCTTCTATATTTTTATACCTAGCTCCATTAGCCTGAAGCTAGAAGGATAAAATGGACATTTTATTACCATTTGTCTTTTTAACATTTCAAACTGGATGTCCTAGAGTTGTCTTAAACTCATTATATCTGAAACAGAATCTTTCCCTTTAAATTCTTCACTCTTCTAAACATCCTTACCAACCTTTCAGTGTCTCAGATTTATAATCTTGGCATCATCCTTGATTACTCCTATTCTCCCTACATATCTAGTCAGTTGCCAAATTTTGCCATTTCTTCTTTCATAACATCTTTTGAATCTAATACCACTCACACAGCGACCTTAGTTCAAACCCTTATTTTACAGCCATCCTTTACACAGCTGCCAAAGTAATTTTCTTTAAACACAGATCTGATCATAAGTCTTATTAACTTCAGTTGCTTCTAAGATAAAATTGAAATTCTTCTTTTTGATTTTTAACACCCTGTGTAGTCTGTTTTTCCAATCTATTGGACAATACCCTTCCCTTGCGCACTCTGGTCCAAAATGACTTTGTCTTTGTCCCTTACTTCAGATTCTCACTTTTCTTTCTAGATTTGTAGTGGTTTCCCCCCTAGGCACTTGTTTCTTTTCTGAATATTTCTCTCTTTAAAGATGCTGGTTACATACTATGGATGAAATCTTTCTTGCTCCTTTCAACTGTTAAAACATTTTCTCCCAAACTACTTGGTTTTAACTATTTTACATATACTTAATTGATTATACTTATATGTATCTGAATTTGTTTATTTCCTTCATTAGAATGTAAGCTCTTTGTGAATAAGAAGTTTTATATCCTTTAACCTTATATCCCCAACCCTAGTGCAATGTCTAGTGCTTAATATAATTCTTGCTGACTGATTATTTTGCGCTTCTCTTTTTTTTTTTTTTTTTTTGAGAGGCAATTGAGGTTCAGTGACTTGTCTAGGTCATATAGCTAGTAAGCTTTGAATTTTTTAGGCTGGATTTAAACTCAGGTCCTCCAGACTCCACCATCAGTGCTCTATCTACTGTGTCATCTAACTACCCCTTGATTGATTTATGAATAGCCATCTTAAATTCTGGTGCCTTGAACTGAATACTGTGGACTAACCAGATAAGAGGGGCTAAGCATACTTTCTTATTACTTGAAACTGTATTTAATGCAGTTTAAAATGTGCTAATCTTTTTTGACTTCTGTATGACTAACTCTGTATTGAGCCCAATAGGACTCAATAAGAACCCACTAGGTTTTTGTCAATCAAACTGTTATTGAAACCATGTCTCTCTCATCTTTTATTTGTGAAGTTGTATTTTTTTGAACCCAAGTATAGTATTTCACATTGATCTTATTACATTTAGTCCATCACTTTAACTTGGATACTGCCTTCCTTTAAAGAGCTAAGAGCCTATAAATAATAATTAATTGTAGATCATAGAACCATGATAGAATTTTAAGTTAAGCACTTAGTGAACTTTAAAGTGTTACAGAAATGAGTTCTTTTTTTTAGTTTCCTTACTTTTCAGTATGATTGGCAAATATCCTACTATTATTTCTCTCCAGTAGATGTTTTAGTATTACTTCAGGTATAAAATGATCTTAATGGATCATTGGTTTGATTTAGTATATCATTTCTTAAATTCTAGTCATTTGAAGTCTGATCACTTGTGATTAAACACACAGAAGATCAGTGCCAGAGAGAGATGTTTTCTCTATATCATATTTAATAATAGAGGGTTATTTTAATATTGAGAGAATCTGTTATTTAAACTATAAAGATACCAGTATCTTAAAATATAGGCATTCATATTTGGATAATTAAGTTAACTTATATGACAATTTGGTTTTTTTATTCGAAAGAAAGTCACATGGGGTAGTTGAAAGAACACTTGATTTCTAAGTTGAGTTCTGACCCAGTCACTTAACTATATGTTCTAGAACAAGACATTTGCGTATGCCTCATTTTCCTTATTTGCAAAATTAAAAGGTTGGAACAGATTATCTCTACCTTTTAACATTCCAGGATTCTAAAATTATGTCAGTAAAAAGCACTACAAGAGGGGTGGTGGTGGTGATATTATGACATATATTTTCTGAGGAACTTATGCTTTAATTTTTTTTTAAGAGCAAAATTAAGAATTCTTACTTTCCAAAGCACAAGATAGATTTTCTTCAAGGTAATTTGGACATCACTTTCCATGAAAGCTGGACTAGATTATATCTAAGGTCTACAACAGTTTTGAGTGTATTCTTTTTTCTTGTATTATATTGTATTCCTTCTCTTAGGGGAAAATTTTATGTATACAAATTAACATACCTCATAGAATGACTTTGGTAAATTAAGACCTGAAGTTCTCTTATTCTTTTCAAATGCTTCAATGGATAAATATTATAGCATTGTAAAAACTGAAAGGTAATTTTTAAACATAACTCTTTAAAGCCTTGTAGGCCATTATCAGAATCTAGATTAGGAATTAAGATCCCTCCCCAAAATAAAAAAGTAATTAAGACCTATTTTATTTCACTAATTTTTTCTAATAATTGTACTTAAAAAGTTTAAGTAGAATATCCTTTAGTGTATGGGTAGTTTAATTTACAATTTAAAGTAGCCTGGTGGTATTGCTGTCACAAATTGTTGTATTGAAATGTAAAATAAAAGTCATTATGATGAATTATACATGGGCTGCTTTCTAAAGACAGTTACTTTAAAGAAGTAGCTAACATAGTCCTTTTAAAAATTAATTGTTTGAGATGTTTAGGTATTTACTTTTTTTAAAAGTTAGTTTGACCCAGATATATACACAACACACGCACACACTTAAAAACCTAAGTATGCTGCACTTGACATTTAAACATTTTTAATAGTACTTCTTTTACTTTTCAAAATATATGCAAAGATAGTTCACTCTTTTTTATTTTTTAAAGCTTTTTATTTACAAAGCACATGCATGTATAATTTTTCAACATTGACCCTTGCGTAGACCTGTGTTTCAGATTTTCCTCTTCTTCCCCCCCACCCCTTCTCCTAGATGGCAAGCAATCCAATATATATTACACATGTTAAAATATATGTTAAATCCAATATGTGTGAACATATTTATATAATTCTCTTGCTGCACAAAAAAAATCAGATCAAAAAGGAAAGAAAATGAATAACAAAAGACAATGCAAGCAAACAATATCAAATAGAGTGAGAATATTATCAACATTCACTTTTGTAAAACTTCATGTTCCTTATCCTCCCCCCATTCCTCCCTCTCCTAGACAGCAAATAATTCAATATAGGTTAAACATGTACCAAGCTCCTAAACATATTTCTACATTTATCATGCTTCACAAGAAAAATCATATCAAAAAGGAAAAAAATGATAAATAAACAAGTAAGCAAACAACAAAAAAATGAAAATACTATATTGTGATCCATATTCAGTTCTCACAGTCCTTTCTCTAGATGCAGATGGTGCTCTCCTTCCCAAGTTTATTTGAATTGGCCCGAATCATCTTATTTATGACAGATAGTTTTAATGTATTTCTTTCATTAAACCCTTGGCTTATCTTCAAAACAGATAATTGGCTAGATCTGTGAGTGTTTCTAAAAACATAGTTCTCAGTCCATTCATGTATTAACTTCCTGTGAGAAGCTTGTTCATATCCTGTAAATGTTCCATAGGAATCATATAGCATGAAAGTTTTTTGATATTATAGATTGTTTTGGTTTTTTTCTGTGCCCCTACTAGATTGTGTTGGGTATTTTCTGTGTCCCTACCTCCAGTGTTTGGCACATAGTATTTGTTGATTGATTATTAGATGTATAGCTTGAAGGGCTTAAAAACTATTTATGTAGTCCAACTCGTTAATTTAATGAGGAAATTGAGGCCCTGAGAGAAAATAGATGATATAGTTGTCCATTTAAACCCAGGTCTTTGTTCAGTTTGCCATATGGAGTCTTTGGCTGGTTTTTCTGATTTTATGTGGTTTCTAAGGCATTGTTGAGGGTATTAGTTCTCTTTCTCTTTTTCTATATGTTTGGCTCATCTTTTCTGATCATTTGACTCTTTGATAATATTTGTGGTACTACTTTTTCTTCAGTGTACTTAAACAAAAAATTAAATATTGCCATTAGTCCTGTGTTGCCTCTTTGTACTTTTGCAATGATTATGCAGGAGTAGTGAGAAAAGGTGCTCAATGTTAAGGATTTTTTTTTTTTTTGACTATAAATATGACCCATGAGTTGGCATACTATTGGCAAATACAACAAAGATGTTTTAATGCTTAAGAATGACTTCTGAAGCCCTAAGCATTTTAAGGGGACAAGTATTCTAAACTGAGTGAATATAAACATCAGTTTTGATGCAGAATGTGTTAATTATTAGAGATAGTGATTTTATTTTCAAACTTATAAGATTATTTTTGTTAGTACTTCTTTTTCCCTTCCACAGACACCTTCCTCCCTCTTTTGACAATAAAAAGAAAAAGAAAACCCACATAAACATTTATATCTATCAAAACAAGTTTCTGCCTTGGCTATGTCCAAAAATGTAGGTTTCCTGTTCTGTATTTTAAGTATCTCATCTCTCTGGTGACAAGAAGTATGTAGCATATTTCTTCTTCAGTCTCATAAAGACCTGTGACTTATTTTATTGATCAAAGTTCCATAATCTTCCAAAGTTTTTATAGTGTTACTATTGTATATGTTGTTCAAATTCAGCTATTTGACCTGAGCTCTCTCATTTTAAAACACTTTGACATCATTTCTCATTCTTTTCCCTCACAGAGGCAATGATATTAAAATCCCTGAATAAATTGATTTCTGATAAAGTGTTAAAACTGTTATAGTCCTTGTAAATATCCTTGTAAAGTAAGTGTGTGTGTGTGTGTGTGTGTGTGTGTGTGTCCTTTAAAGTTATCCTTCACAGTCTCCAGATAATCTTGAACTACAGAGTTCAACTCAGTTCTCCTTCAAGAAACCAGAAATAGCTTTGTCTTCTTTGTCTACATAGTTGTTGCGTGTGTGTGTGTATGACTAATCAGTTGAAAAGAAGGCAAATAAAAGACAGGCAGTTTCATATTCTTGAAGATTAGGCTAATTAGTTCTCTTGTTGTTTCTTACCTCTTATTTTAATATATTTAATAAGTCTATTTTTCAAGTATCAAATTATTAATTAGTAATATGAACAATATAATATCATTTAATCCTAACAAAACCATTGGTTATATAATTGGTAGTGTATATTGTTTTTTTGTTGCTCTCTTTTTCATTTGTTAAAGCCTTTTTTGTCAGCAGGAAAGGGAAAATTATATTTAAAATATAAATAAGTCATCACATTGTGATAAAATTTCTACTTCTTTAATTAAATTTATAAGCTTCTAATGAGACAATAATTTGTATAGACCCTCAAATTCATTGTCAGAACGGGAAGAAGGTTGAATTAAATGATGTCTAAGGTCTATTTCAGCTTTGATTCTTCTCATCTTGGTCTACATTTTAACTGTGAAATTATTTTAATAGGCTCTCATAAATGTGGACTATCGTTATTTTTTTTTTAAGTGCTTAGCAAATCATATAATAGCAATTGAATGTGATATTGACGTAACAGTTGAACCAAATGAAATAAAGTGCAGGGTTGGATTGTCTTCAAATAGCTTAGAAAGTCTTGCATTAAAAGAAAAAGATACTAGATTATTTGTTCTTTAGTAAAGAATTTATAGTTTAAACAAATGAAAACTTCTAGCTTTTAATGGAAATTAGCTTTATTTTCAGAATTCATAAAATTATTTGTGAAAATACTATGTTTATAAAGAGTGATGTGTATGTGCCTCTAATTTGCTGATTCTTTGTTATTTGTATTGGGATATATGAAAGAGAGTGAAGAAAGAGTGAGAAAGTATAATAGTGGTGTAATTTGTCATCTAGACTTAATTTCCTCTTTTAAAAAAATCTTCTAAGACTATTCTGCTTTTTTTCTTTTTTCCTTAGATTAAAATTTGAAGACAGCCATACCAAGCCAGAGTTATAGGATCTTAACTTGTATAGCCCTTATAGATGCTATTAGAGTTAGCAAAGAAATCTTAGAGTTTACTCAGAAATTTCACGTTTGATCAAATGTTCATATCATCAAGTCTTCTTCACAGACTCTTTCTAACCAACATAACAAAAGTAGCATCCCAGTTCATTAAATAACAAAATTATTCTAAGCTTTGTCAACAGTATTAAATGAAATTAAGTTTTTAAAAAGCCTTTATCTTGGTTTCATTCAGCTTTAACTTTTTTTAGAAAGCACAGATCTCAGAAAGAAGATGATGGTTTATTCTATTAGGAAGTACTAATATTGCTTCTCTAAAGGCCTTTTTGCTTGGTAAGACAAATGGAACAACCCTTTCAGCTCATTCCTTCTGTATTTATTTCGAACTTCAAAGCTCCTAGTTTTAACCTCTGGTTCAGTCCCATCTTACTAGATTTAAGTGGCTTTTTGTTTTTTTTTTTTTTCATGCAGGTTCTGCTCATTAATCACCACGAGTGTGGATCTGAAGAAGAATTAATTACCTCTATTTTTTTGAGTATGTTTAACTTCAGATACACACAACGTAGCCTCCTTCCCCATTAGATTCTTAGAAGGTAGTTATATTTTTTATAGTCTCCTTCTTGTGACTCTTGATAGTTGTGAACAATAAGAATAAAAATTATACCTTACATACTGGGCTACTGCATGCAAATCAGTTCATTTAAAACCTCCTGGAGGTCTTTCGCATGCCAGACATAAAATCATGAGTGTGTGTTTGTGGAGGTAACCATGTTCAAAATAAATTTGAGTTAAGTTCTTTTCACAAGAATCTGGGGAAGGGTTACTTATGTTGGGGGACCAGTAACTATTAAGGGGCTTCATGCAGTATGAGTTAAGACCTTTCAGAACTAGTTTCAAGTGGGAAATGTTATATTGATATTTTCTAAATTAGGAAGTGGGAGGGTATGTTTGTTTAAGTAGAGTTTAACTTGAACTTACATTGTGCTTAATTAGGTATGTTTAAATGGGCTGACTAATTGTGCCATGCCCTTGTAACCAATTGTTAATGTATAAGAAAATTCATATTGATGAAAATTTCTAGATAAACTGATGCTGCTTTTTTTCTTTTAAATGGTTATATGGAATAAAGTATTTGAATGTATCCAATTTGTCTAGGGATGGAAAAAGGAAAGACTTTTAGCTGAATACCCTGATGGAAAGATAATAATGGTTCTTCCTGAAGACCCAAAGTATGCACTTAAAAAGGTAAATTTCCATTATAATTTAATGTTGAATAGACAGTAAATTTCCTTTGTGGTTTTATAATAATAACTAGGTATGTATGCATCTCCGTACTAACTTTTTTTCTTCTTGGTTTCCAATTTCTTTAGATCACCAAACGATGTGTCTAAAGCTTAGGGTTTGTGGACTCTGATTTTATCTCTCTTTGCCTCTCTTTTTGAAGAGATCTCTGATTGTGTTTACTGGTTGTTGATGTGCAAATTACTTTGCTCTATTACCTTTTATTTAATTCCCCCTAGCAGCTCTTCTAGTTCTAGGTATGTGTTTATCCCACTTACTCATGCAGAGGAAAGAAACTATTTGACATGAGTTTCCTTAACTCCTCCCCTTTTCTTCAGAACTTCTTAGAATCATTATATGTATTTCCCTTTTCTGGTTGATGATAAATAACCTGGTATCTAAAACTAATCTCTCCCCCACCCCTCCATCGTTGGTCCCATTTCTTCTTTTCTTTTCCAAGACCTTGTTCTATCAATCATCCCTTTTCTTAAATGCAACAATATCTTCCATATATATTAAGCCAATGCCTCGTCTCTCTTCCTCTGTCACTACAATTTTATTTATTTACCTTAATTTTCTTCTGAAAATGTTCTCTCAAATTTTACCAGTGTCCTCCTAGTAGCCAAATTCAATGGCCTTTTTTTTTCCTAGTCTTTATTTTCTTTGACTTCTTCAGCTTTAGCCACTGTTTGACTACCATCTTTTATTTTTAAAAAAAATTTTTATTGATATCTTTTACATCATCATAGTTTACTCCACACTCTTCCCCTCTTAGAGAGCCATCCCATCTAACAAATGCTTTTTGACATTAAAGACAAAAAAGGAAAAGGAAAAAAATTAGTACAACTAATTATTATGTTGGAAAGTCCAAAAAAAAAAAAAAACCTCGGAAGGAGTGAGATTGCTCACTGATATTTCTTCTTTTGAGCCATATTTGTTCTTTATAGTTTTGCAACACTTTTTATTTGTGTGTGTGTGTGTGTGTGTGTGTGTGTGTGTGTGTATGTTTTTTTCCTTTCCATTTGTTTGTTGTAGTTATGGTACATATTGTTTTCTTGGCCCTGCTTATTTCACTCTGCATCAATTCATATAGATCTCTCCATGATTCTCTGCATTTATCATGTTCTTCATTTCTTACAGTATGGATTCTTTTGCATTTATGTATCACAATTTTTTTTAGCTATTCATCTGTCATTGGATGTCTACTTTGTTTCCAATTCTTTACTATCACAAAAAGTGCTGCTACATATTTTGTTGTATGTGGAGACTTTCTTCTTATTAAAGCCCAATAATGGAGTTTCTGCTTCAAAGGGTATGAACATTTTAGTTATCTTATTTACATGATTCCAAATTGCTTTCTGAAATGGTTTAACCATTTAATAGTTCCACCAACAATGCTTTAGGATACCTGTTTTTCCATAAGCCTTTCAGCATTGATTTTTCCCAGTTTTTGTCATTCTCCCCCCCTCCCCACCCCCCAATTTGCAGGATTTGAGTTCAAACTGCAAGATTGTTTTGATTTACATTTCTTTCTTTTTTTTTTTTTTTAATAAGTTTTTATTGATAGAACGCATGCCAGGGTAATTTTTTACAGCATTATCCCTTGCATTCACTTCTGTTCCGATTTTTCCCCTCCCTCCCTCCACCCCTTCCCCCATATGGCAAGCAGTCCTTTACATGTTGAATGGGTTGCAGTATATTCTAGATACAATATATGTGTGCAGAACCGAACAGTTTTCTTGTTGCACAGGGAGAATTGAATTCAGAAGGTAAAAATAACCCGGGAAGAAAAACAAAAATGCAAGCAGTTTATATTCATCTTCCAGTGTTCTTTCTCTGGGTGTAGCTGCTTCTGTCCATCTTTGATCAATTAAGGCTCTCTTTATCGAAGAGATCCACTTCCATCAGAATACATCCTCAAACAGTATCGTTGTTGAGGTATATAATGATCTCCTGGTTCTGCTCATTTCACTCAGCATCAGTTCATGTAAGTCTCGCCAGTCCTCTCTGTATTCATCCTGCTGATCATTCCTTACAGAACAATAATATTCCATAACATTCATATACCACAATTTACTCAACCATTCTCCAATTGATGGACTACATTTCTTTTATTACTAATGGTAGCATTCTTTTCATATCATTGTGAATACTTTGCCTTTCTTCTTTTGATAACTGTTTGTTCTTATCTTTTGACCATAGCTCTTTTTTAGGAATGGCTATTGTTCTTTTATTTGTATCTGTTAATTATGTATGCATCTTGAATACCAAACCCAAATTAGAGAAATCTATTGACTATTTCCTTTTTTAACTTAGGTACATTAATTTTGTCTAAGCAGAAGGGTTTTGGGTAAAGTTATTTATTTTATCTTTTATAATTGCTTCTATCCCTTGTTTGGTTAAAAATACATATCTTATCCATAGCTCTGAGAAATATATGATCTGTTTCTCTTGTAATTTTTAAAAATAATATGATCTTTAATATTAAGGTTATATATCAATTTAGAACATATTGTGGAATATGAGATAAGATGTTGACCTAACCCTAATTTCTTTAAGGTTGTTTTTCAATTTTCTCAGTTGTTCATAACTAGGGAATGCTTTCCTAAGTAATTTTATGTTTTCCAGTTTACTAAACACTGGGTTATTAAATTCCATTGTCTTTTTATTCTCCTATGTCTAGTTTGTCCCATTGATCTGCCTCTTTTTTAAAATAAATATTTGATGGTTTTGTTGATTGATACAATACAGTGAGATCTGGAAGTGCTTTTCCCTATTTATCCCTATCTCTTTTCCTTTAATCATTGTTTCCTTGATATTCTCCATCTTTTGCTTTTCCAGATGAATTGTTGCTTTATCAAGTTCCAGAAAGTATTTCTTTGATGATTTGGTTGATATAGGGTTAAAAATGTAAATTAACTTTGATTGTATTGTCATTTTTAGCATGTTGGCTACAGTCTAGTCATGAGCACTGAATATCCCCCTGTTACTTCAGTTGTTCTTTATAAGAAAATTGAATCTGAACAAATTCTCTGTGGGTATTTTTGTAGTCTGATCACTACATACTTTATGTATTTTATAGTTATTTAGAATGAAATAGTTACTTTTTTTGTATAATTCCAAATACTTTCCAGAATGGTTAGATTAATTCACAGCTCTGCTTGTTTTTTTTTTTTTTTTTTTTTTTTTTTGTGTGTGTGTGTGTGTGTGTGTGCATGCACATACAGGGAAAAAAAAGGCTTTTAAAAAAATTTCATTATATGCCAAGTCCTTTAATTCTGTAAGTGTGACTATTGCATTAAACAGTAAGCACCAAATTACATGTTATATGTGATACAGAAAAAGAAAGCCTACATTTATTTATAGCCCAGAGATCCTGGGCAGGTCATTACCCTTTTCATGCTTTAGATAGCTCTAATAGATAGGTTTTTGCTAAAGATCATATTTTCTTTTTAATCCTGTATATTTTATTTTATGCATTTTACTACATTTGTCAAAATTGTGACACAAAAAGATCAAGAACTCCAGCTCTAAAGCTATAAGTTGCTACAAAATTCCTGACTAATAATAACACTGATAATAATGATAACACAGTATACATAGGTTCCTGTGTGTGTGTGCGCGCGTGCATGTATTCACATGCATATTATATATATACATATAGGACTTATAAGTGCTTTACAAATATTCTCATTTGATATTTGATCCTTACAGCAAACTTAGATGATATTATGAGGCAGATGGAGTAAAGTAAGCAATTTTTTAGATGGTATTACAAGGCAGATGGAGTAAAGTAACACAACCAATAAATGTCTGAGCTAGATTTGAAATAATGCCAGGTTCAGCATTCTTTATCCACTATAGCATTTATCTGCCTAAGTATATTTGTAGAGGGAGTTCTCAAAATCTGTGAAATCACAGTTATCCCTATTATGCATAATCTCCTGAATTCAACATAGAATTCCGTTGTATGCAGGATATTTCCTTACAGATTCATAAGTTCATTAATACAGAATTGGAAGATCATTGAATCCATTGGTGGAGTGGAAACCAATTCCCCTAAGTGCATATTGACTTATAAATCACAAATTAGCATTGTCTGTATTGTGTTGTATTTTTATTTTTGTTAAACTTTTCCTGATTGCATTTTAACCTAGTTATGGCTCCATTGAAGAGGCCTTGAGTTTGACACCTCAGATCTAATCTTAATTCTTTCATTTTATACATTAGAAAATTGAGATTGAGGAAAATTAAGTAGTTTGACTGCATGAAATAAGCACTCATTAAGCACTCGTTATGTATAAAAAACTGTGCTTAGCACTGAGGATACAAATAGAAAAGGTAAGATAGGCACAGTTCTCAAGGAACTGGAATTCTAATGGGAGAAAGAACACATGTGGAAAAGTTCTAGCACTTTAAGGTGCAGTGAATATTCTGCTTCTTTGAGAAATTTACATAGATACATACACATAGACATACACACGAGAAATAGAGCCAAGATTTGAACCCATACCATCTTACTTCAAACCTAGCATTCTTCTGTACATCATGCTGATTCTTATTTTAAAAAATTTCTCTTTATTTTGCAGGTTGAAGAAATTAGAGAGATGGTAGACAATGACTTGGGATTCCAACAAGCTCCACTCATGTGCTCTTCTAGAATTAAGACTCTTCTCTTTATTTCTAATGATAAAAAAGTTGTTGGATGTTTAATTGCAGAACATATCCAGTGGGTGAGTAGTTTGTTGAAAACTGATTGCAGTAATTTAGAATACAATGAAATAATTTACAGGTTATTTTTAACAGTATGGTTTAGATAAACCTGCTCTATTTCAGGAAAGTGTTGAGACATTTAAATTAAACAGTCATAATCTACACACTATGATATTGCTCTTTGAATATTTTAATATTCAATGCACACATCAAGTCAGTGAAAACATGTATTTGATAAAATATTACAACATGAGCAAACAGAATTATTTTGATTATGATAGATGATAGGATATTTTGTACTTTAACCTAAAACTCCAAAATTTTCTAGATATTATTTAAATAGCAAATTACTAAATATTGAATAGAGTTTTTCAATTAAAAAGCATTTGTTGTCTACTCACTGTTTATTACACGTTCACCTCAGGTGCTACTGAATCTATGAAGCCTTACCTGATTTTCCCCAGATGTTGGTGCTTCACTCATACTGCCCATATTATTTTGTGTTTAATCATCTTTGAATGTATTCACTGTAAAATATAGAATCGTTGGTGGCAGTCCGTGCTTTATTTTATTTTTCTTTACAAACCTAAAATACAGCTTATATCTTGAACATAAAGATAAAAATGGGAGTAGGAAAAGGCAGTAGACCTATGTTCCTTTGTATAGGAACCTATACATATAGTATACCTATGTACCTATATATAGAACCAAGCCTATGTATAGGCTTTGGACCGACCCTCGAGGTGTACATACTTTCTCTGCATCTTAAAACTTTAAAGAGTTGCCTAAAGCACTGAGAAGTCATATCATGAGCTTGTGACAGAGGCACATCTTGAACCCAGTTCAAGTTTCTAGGGTTGTTTTCTGTCTGCTCTGCCTTGAATAACAAAAAAAAGGGTGATGCTTTTTGTGTCTTTAAACTAGTTAAATATATTCTTCTAGCTAGTAATTTGCTATCTTAAAATAAGTAACTTATTTATATATGATGCTTTGTATAATAAATTTTCTCATTCCTCATAATAATAATACTATGACATTAATATTTCAAGTAGTAACCATTCACCAAGTATTAATTAATCCATTACTCTGTTCCAGTCACTACTAAACACAGTAAGTGGTGAAAAACGCTCCTATTCCTAAGGAGCTTATATGGGAGAGAGATAGAGAGACAGAGCCATATGAAATATATAAATAAAAACAAGATCCATGCAAAATTTGTAGGTGAGACTCAGGTTAAATGATTTAAAAGTCCAAGACACTCAGTTGTCAAATGGCAAAGCCAGTACTAGAGCTCACATCTGACTTCATATACAATTTTTCACCTGTTGTGGCCATCTTTTAAGAGCTCATGGCATATGAGCCCTTTGATCTTAGAGGCGAGATGAATGAGGCAAGGAACTCATAGGGTGTGAAAAGAGCTCTAGTTTATTAGGCCACAGAGCCTTGTTGATATACATTTTTGCAAGTGTGATTAGTGCGTGGACAGTAGGCAATCCCCAGTTACCATTCAGAGAAGCAGTTTGTAGGTTTTGTGTATGCATGGTATCTGCCAATGGGAGGAGAGCCAGTCCAGCAGTTCTGCAACTCATTCACAGGCGAGAGGCCCTGTCAAGGCATCCCTGCTCATGATCAACTAGCTGTGATCCTCTGGCTTAACACTCATTCTCATGATCATAAATTATTGCTCCTTGCTCAACAAGGATGTTTCTGCAACGTGACAGAAAACTTATTGTGCACCCAAGGTCAAAGTGGCCTCGCTATTCCCTCTTGGTAGAATCCCATAGCCTGGCATTCCCCTTCACACACCATGAGAATCTCTGTAAAGGAAACTCATTTTTTGTTGAGGCTTAGGGCCCTGATTTTCCCTAAACAGGAAAAGAATGGTAACCTCTGAAGATTCAGTTTCAGTGACCAGTTTAGTGAAAATATATCTAGTGACAGAGAGAGAGAAAGAGAGAGTCCATATTTACTTATATAGTACTTTGAAAAAAGTTTAATTAGAAAAAGAATTTTTTTCCATACTCTGTGACTGCATTTATTCTTTTATGTATTCTGCCTCATCCCATCATTACAGTTGCCACATCCAGAACTGAGCTGGTTTGATCTCACAGAATTATGAAGAAAGGTTAAAAAAGAGAACAATTTCTGGACTCTAAATTCATCAGAGAGTTTGGAGGATGGGGCTGGGAATATTCCATTGAGCTTTGGAAGAAAGGAGATAGTAATTATTCACATAGTAATTATATCCAATGACCCTGGTATGCTAGAAAACTAGAGACTGCAAAGGTAAAAATATATTCTTAAATTTAGTGGAATTTGACAAGATACCAGACTTCATACTTGGTAAGCCTAGTTAGGTCAAAGTAGATATAACTTAAATTATTAAAATTTTTTGTCATAATGTATTTTAAATTTTATTATAGGGTTATAGAGTTATAGAAGATAAAGTCCCAGATGTCAATTCAGAAAAAGAGAAAGTTATATTTGAACGGCAAAAAGCCTGGTGCTGCTCAACCTCTCCTGAACCAGCTGTTTGTGGGATAAGTCGCATCTGGGTATTCAGCATGATGCGTCGAAGAAAAATAGCTTCTCGAATGATTGAATGTCTAAGGTAAATAATTTAACAGTGTGAATTTTTAAAGTGTTTTTTCTTGTTTATTTATAGTTTATTTTCAATAACAAATCAATTTCACAATATGAAAGTAGTTATCATGAATCAAATCATTTAGAACACAAACACAATATAGAAGAATCCTAAACTATGTATATCATTCAATGTAGAGTATAGGAGAGTGTGTCCATTCACATAAGTATAGGAATTAGGGACATTTTTTTCTATCAGTAAATTTCTGAATTGTCTTCTAAGGCCAAAAGATTTTCTTTGCTTTGTTATAAAGTTAGGATACTAGAATCATAACTTAGGTCTGCAAATCTAAGCAAATCTCATATGAACCAGAAAAGCTAAGTATTTCTTTAAAAGGTTTCAACACTTTCCTAACTGTGTGACCCTAGGCAAGTCATTTAACCTAAATTGCCTTGGGGTGGGAGGAGGGCAAGAGGGAAGGTTTCAACACTGTGGCAGTTATACTATATTAGATATCCTAAATAAAGCCAGCTTTATAATTTACCTCTTTAATTTTAATATTCTGAAGTAACGAACTTTTACAGTAGGCCATCTTTAGAATATAAGGTATTTGATATGTACAGAAATAAAACAGCATTTGAAAGTTATTAAAGAGGTTATGCTTTAAAATTTTTTGGAATTAAGGAAAGCAAGTTAGTTAATCTAAAATTTGGTTGGCTTGGGTAGTAATGGGAACAATCAGGTTTTAATTAAAGTTATGCAAGTCATTTCTGAAATACATGAGAGGATAAAGCTCAGTGATTCTCTTTTTGGTATCCATTTAAATAGAAATGTGAATATTGTTTATGCCATCTAATCATTTTATAATCATAGAGATAGAGTGGACCAAAATGAAAAGATGACTTCCATACCTTCTCTTCCTTTTTACTGACTGAACTCTATTTATTCTCAAAGCAAATTTCTAATTCTCCATATTTTCTAGGCCATATTTAGTGAATTTTTTTTTGAACTAAGTGGTTTTGAGTGCCAAATCTTTTCTTATACTGGGAAAATCTAACTGCTTTAATCACTAAAGTCCAACATCATTTACTTCCCTGAAATCTTTCAGATACTTCTCAAGAAACTACAAATTTGGAATCAATCCTTTGACCCTCTGATTACAGATATTCATAAATTTATAGGGATGGAATTGAATGGAGTTGGTCAAGAATATTGACTTGTTTTGTTCTGCCCAACACTGATTTGTAGGTGCAACTCATTCAGATGGTTTGGGAAGATGGTTTAGGGAGCAACACAGATTATGTTGACTGAGTTTCTTACCGGTAGAGATATAGAAGGAAGAGTATGAGGAAGAAGACACTGGCAATTAGTCATCTGCACAGAATTTCTGCTTCCCCAATTTAATAGACCTGTAAATGTGTAAATACTGCAAGAGTGGTGATAGTCCCAGAAGAATTGTTGCTTGTACTTTTGCCTTTTTGAGAATAAATCCACTTAGTGGAAATGAACAGACTTTGTCTGAGGTTGTGCAGATCAAATCTCTTTGTGATTTATCTTGGCTGCTTGCTTCTTCTGTTTCTCCTTCCTCTCCTTACTTATCTTGTACAGCTTTATGTGTTAAAATCTCTTTCTGAGGATGGCAATGATAGAGGAGACACAACTCCAAGACAAGTCTGCTTTCTTAGCAGCTTTAATGGATTAAGAAGTTGATTTTTTTTTCCCCTCAGACAATTGGAGTTGAGTGACTTGCCCAGGGTCACACAGCTAGGGAACGTTAAGTGTCTGAGGCCATATTTGAACTCAGGTCTTCCTGACTTCAGAGCTGGTTCTCTATCCACTGAGCCACCTAGCTGTCCCAGAAGATGAAATTGTTAACTAAAATGATCATATGTTTAGCATGTTTAGCAACAAAAAGTGAAATCTTAGCCTGACTCCCTCATTTTACATATGAGACAACAGCCCAAGAGAAAATGACTTGTCCAAGATTATCCCTGGAACAGTGATTTCAGTGGGATTTGAATCCAGCTCCTCTTCCTTCCAAATCCAATCACTCCACTCCATGATTCCCAAGTATTATTATGAATTTTGTTTATTTTATCCTGGCTGTTCATTTCTACAGATGAAACTGGGTGCTACTTTTCTTTTTTATAATTTAGTTTTCCAAGAATGAGGTCTCTACCAGTTCTTTATGAACTCATTATGGAAGTTATTAGAATGGCATGATGGCTAGTTTTGAGGGTGTTAAGTATTCTTGCCTTTCCTTCATTCTAATGAATTCAGAATTGGTAGTAACTAAAGTTGTTAGATTTTATAAAAATTGGAAACATACATAGCCAGAAGAGCTCTACATAGTTCCAAAAGAGTTAATAAACTCTTTTCCTATCTCTCTCTTCTCACTGTCACTTTTCTCAGCTAAATTATTCTTCGTCCCTCTTGTTATCGAGCGCTTCAGTTACACAAGCACAACTTACAGTTTTGAGGCTAGCCATACAACAGAATGTTGTTTTTAATTGAAAAGTAATAGATTTAGGCAAACTTGTTAACAGTATGCATGATGAATAAGCATTTATAACAGTTGCTTTGGAATTGTATTCTATTACTGAAGGTATCTTCCAATCCATTTGTCTCCTGTGATTTAAAAAATAAAAATTATTGTAAAATAATAGTATTTTTAATGTGGTACCATGTTTCCTCATTCCCCTCCCCCCCTTTTTTTTTCTTTTTAACTTAGGAGCAACTTTATATATGGCTCATATTTGAGCAAAGAAGAAATTGCTTTTTCAGATCCTACACCTGATGGGAAGCTCTTTGCAACACAGTACTGTGGCACTGGCCAGTTTCTGGTATATAATTTTATTAATGGACAAAAGAACTCTTAATAGAATCTTGTTTATGTTGATTTGACTACATCTGCTGGATATTTGGATTGGTTGCTGTCTTTAACCAGGAACTAGGGCCATTTTTATTACAATGAACTCAGGACTGGTAACAACCAAATGGTTGTTCCATTTTAATAAAATTGGAAACAATGCAGTAATAGCTTAATTTTTTGTTTGTTTTTTTTAAAAGAAGATATTTTGTTATCTTTTACAGAAGTTTATGATTGTATTTTATCTATAGTTATTTAGTCATGTTTACATGCAGCAGATAATTAATTGTTCATAGTGGACTGTAAACTAATGCAAGGACTATGGTCTCAGTGATAAGTATATATATTGAAGTTCCTAATATGGTAATATATCAGTGCTGCTTAGTACTGTATCTTTTTATACTGAACTGCTGATCCTAGTTTTGTTTTTTTAAATATAAAAGTTTAAAGATTGTATTTTAATGGAACTGAAATGCTTCTGGGAGATAATTAAAGGAGGGACAACACTATGTTTTTTAGAAAACAGTGGCTAAGTTAAAAACTCCAGGATGTTTGTATGTACTTGCCCTCATTTGCACTTGCACTGAGGAAATAAGTATGTGAAATATTAAGACTTTTTTTTCCTTGATAGGCAAGAAAAGTGAAGTAGGACTTAGTCAAAAGAGGATTGGGTCTTTCCCTTTGGAAAATTTCCTGTAACTTGAGTTGAATGGGGAAAAATAACCTGTAGGAGCAGACTATCATACATCTTGCTCCCACTTGTTATGAAATGCTTTTTCTGCATATTCTACAAGAAGACGATAGCCCAGTTATGTCAAGTTTACCAAATTCCCAAAAAAGAGTTTTACAATTTATTGATAAGATTGAAGCTAAATAAGAATGGTCCTGGTATCTGCTTTATTTTTCCTCTGAAATACTGCACTGGATGTATGCCTTTATTACTGGACTTCACTTTTATACTTGTCTGTATAATGCCCTCTACTTTTAAAGGGTTTATATGTTGAAAAACTGCTGTGGCCTTTCTTGATCTGTATATAATGTAGAATAAAAGAATAAATAACTTGATAGACTTTTCTAAACGATACCAGTACTGGAATGTTGTGAAATATTTATTGTTGTTTTGAATTGTCATTGAGTTCAACCCCTTGAAACTCTATTTAAAAGTTTTTCACCAAATTGGAACCCACCCACTCATCTCCCACCACTTTCCATTTGTCTTCCTGATACCTTTGCTCATTATCCTTTCACCGAAAGTGTTTCTTAATCACCCTTTTAAGAGATGCTTGTTTGTCCATGAAACTTCCTGATATCTTAAGTGGAAGGGATCCCTGCTTTTTTAGAACTTCCTAAAATGTTTGTACCCCTCACTACTTTTTCCTCCTGGTTTTTTAGTTCTCTCTGTGGCTCTAATACCTTCCTTTTCAAAGCCACCCTTTCTTCTTCTGTAAAATTGAGGTAATGCTTGTATACTTTTATTACATAAAGTAGTTGTCTCATAAGATAATGTATGTGAAAAACCAACTATTATGATGTTCCTATTTTACTCTAAACTAGACACTCTTCTTAGCTCCTTGAATGAATTAGATGATCAATTTTTTGTTCAGTGACTGAGAACAGAGGCCAGAAATATCTAGCATTTATATAGCACTTTGGGGGCTGCAAAAGGCTTCACAAATATTGTCTAATTTTGTCCACACAGCAACAGTGACTGGTAATTGCTCCTTTTATGATACAACTTCATTTTACAAAGGAGGAAATTAGGGCGTGGAGAGGTTGTGACTTGCCTAACAGTGTTTAAGGCTGAATTTGAACTTGACTTCCTCACCCCAAGTCCCAAACTGCCCACTGTGCCATATAGCTGCCTTTGAAATGCATGTGCTTAACAGAATGATGAAACACATTCATCTTCTAAAGATCTGGGGTATAGAGGTACTATAAAGGGTGTTTTCAAAAGATAATTTATTAGGAGATCAAGGAGCCACTTGCCTTGAAGATTTTGTATATGTCAATGCATTTTGGGGAAGAAAATCCCTCTTTTGTCTTAGAAGCCTCACTAACTGGGAGGTATGTCCATTTAAATATGATCTGATTTTTGTTTTATATGAAACATGCCTTTGTTCTTAGAACAGCATGCTAAGCCCAGGTTATATAATGCTTCCATCCCATGTGGGTTAGAAGACAAGGCAGGACTCTCACAGTCAGCCATCACCTTCAAGGATCCCAGAGGAGAGTAAGTTTGGGTAGTTTCCACTAGCATGAAAATGACTGGTGGGATCATCTTGGTACAAATGGGTACACAGAGCCAGGATAACAATAAAAGCTTATTCACTGAACACAATCAGATGGAAAGAGAATTGGACTTGGAGTCGGAAGGCCGGAGCTGTGTTGGAACTCTGCCACATACCAACTTAGGTGACTCTGGATAAACTACTTCACAGTCTCATTTGAAAGAGAAGCTTTACTGTATACATCTTTGCTCTCTGGACTTGCTGTCTTTATTATAAGTCTAGGTCTTTTCCAGTGACTCAGGCACAACTGCCATCTCTTTACTGACTCTAGATTGGTAAGGAAGGCCAGGGAAATGAGAGTGTTGTGGCCATAGTCTCTCAGCTGTTTTTCCACTCCCCCTAGAGTTCTAAATGAGCTCTTTATAACCAAAATTTATTATTTGCACCTAACTAGAAACTCCTTTGTCCTCAGAATCATACCTCTGGTGATTAAGAAAGCAAATGTCTGTGATATTAAGTGTAGTCTCTTTGTAAACTGAAGTGGATGAGGAAGGACCAAAAACACCTCAACAAAATCTGGGCAGATTGGTAGGTAATCCCGGGTGGCTAATTCTAGTCAGGTACAAAGCTTTTTTCACCCATCAGCAGAATCAAACACTCCAAAATGACTGATTTATTTGACCCTTAACAGAACTAAAACAGAGACTAAGGCCAGAAATGACAAATAACATGAAAAAACAAAATCTTATGCTGCCATTATCTTGCTGCAGTCTGAAATTGAAACTGGAATTACTTATTGGCAGAAAATGCCTTGAAAGTTTGTTTGTTTGTTTTTTGAGAATGTATGCCTTCATATTTGAAAGGTACAGAATTCCATCTATAAATCCATCAGTGTTTCATTTAGCTCAGATTCAGCCTCAACAAGGCCAGGAAAGACACATTTTTTTTCTAATGATGGATCTAAAAAGGCAGCCTTAGAATTTCCTTAATTTTTTGAATAAGGTTTAATTTGATGGCCAAATATGCAAATGAACACGGATAAATAATAAGCCTTGGCAGAGAGCTTTGGGCTATTAAATTGAAATCATCACTTCTTAGAGTAGATAGTACTTAAATTCTTCATTATGTTGAACCAGAATTCTAGACTTAGCAATATTATATAAGCTTTTTGTTCTAAAAATTTAGCAGAAATGAAAATTGGTTCTTCTTCCTTTAGGCAGTAAAACTAAAAAATACACACATATAGATATGCTTTTCTCAGATTAACTTATTCTAGAAGGAGGCTTATAATTTAAAGAAAATGCAACTTCTTATTAAAGGGAAATTTAATACATTCACCAAATTAAATGAAAGTACATCATAAACATACTGTAGGCACAACTTCAGACAATTTAAAATCATAAACAATAAAATGTGAGGTAGACTGACTAGTGAAATTCACCAAGTTTTGGTTAAGAAAATTTTACAGTAATAAAGTAACACAGGTGCCCCCATTTCCAAAAAAAAAAAAAAAAAAATCAGAAATTACATAAATTACAGAAAAAAATCGAATACAATGATTCTCATTCTGATTTTTTAGTTTACATTCAGTATTAACCTGTGAACTGTCAAACATGCCAAGATTTAACATGTCTACAGGTAAAGTATTATTTGCTGGCCTATTTAATACATTCATACCACACCAATATTCTCAGTGATGGCAAGGCTTAGAGCTAAACACACCAAGCAACCCAAACCATAGCCAATATGATTGTGATGTCCTTTGCTTGTGCAATTTTCTCCTTTTTGTATTAGGATCTAAAACACTAAACAATTCTATTGACAATAGGACATTTTCAAGTTTTGGGTTGGTTTGTTTTTTTTTTTTTTTTTTCACTCAAAAGCTTAATAAAAGTTTTGGAAAGGAAAACAGGCCAAGTTGGCATCTAATGTGTTTTTTGGAAATGGTTTGATTTTTTGGTTTTATTCTGGCACTGCCACAGGGCTGAAATTAGTCACTTGTATTCTTCGGCCCATATTAGAAACATTTAAAGGAGTCCTACATGTACAGTAATAACTCTGGACAATGTCCTAAGATCACGGAGCCAGAAGAAACCATAAGAGGTCCTCCTCCAGATAAGATTATTTCTAATGGTTTCTTTACCCTAAAGTAAAAAGAATATAACATTCAAAATGCAGTATTGCACAACAACAAGTTAACTTGATTTGGTCAGCATCAAGCCCTGCCAGCAAAACTGGAACTTTTGAAATACATTCATATCTAATTGAAAACTTCAGAACGTACCTTTATGTCCAAAATTCTGCCACATACAAATTAAGGTGTATCTTTAAAGCATAAGGCAGGTCCTCTTTGAAGGACAGGTAAAAACAAATATTTAAAAATTGTTCATTTGAAATGTGCTACATTTGCAGCATTGTAATTATTAGCTCTATTAAAACCCAAAGATCTGCAAACCATTTTTCCTCAAGCTTCAATCAAATACATTTTGTTTTGTGATTAGCTGTAAACATCTTTCTCACAAGATAATAAAGCTGCTTGATTAACACTATTTGTTCTAAGTAAATGCAGTTGTAGCAGGCCCTTCTCAGTAGTTTCAGATCAGGGATCAAAGGTTTTTTGTTCAAGGGGGAGATCTAAGCCATTTTTTCACTTTATCATAAACGGTGTGTTCAAAGGAAGATTGCCACTTTTATCACTTTACAAAATGGCAAAGAAATGTGTGCGGGACAAAGTAGTAACTAGGTTTTCTGAGAAATTTAATCCAAACTGATTTTGTAAAATGAGAACTTTTTATTTTCCACAGCACCTTGGCTTAAGACCTATTTACCAACTAAGCCCTAAGCCTTTGTTCATTCTTGAATACTGAAATGGAATTTGGAGAATTGTGGAAATCTTTATGTAGACACAGACATACCTCATCACCAACTAAACAAAATGGATCAAAAAAAATTTCCACATCAAGAACAAAGCTATTTGGGATGACTGCTTCCATGGTAGTGGGGTTTTCTGTGAGCTAGAGAGGAGAGGTAGCAGGCTTGGCCCTTCTGCTGCCCTGTCTGAAACCTGGCTCCCCAGCCATCATTCTGCTTTGGTATTTGTACTTGGGAGCAGGGGATGGGAAGGAGGAAGTAGTTTTCTTTAGCATAAAGTTGACTTTACCTTCAATGAAACCTGTCTTGAAGTCTTGCTATGTATGAAGATGTGAGAAGAAACAAAATTGCACTGGCTCCGCTATGTACAAAACTAAAACATGACATTTCATAAGAAATCAAAGTCAAGTAAAATCGGTTTTGCTGGTGCCCAACTATACAGAAACTCAAACCAAAAAAGACAACAGTTTGGGGGGGGGCAGGGAGGGGAAGAAGAGATTGGATGGGGAATCCAAAGTCTCTAAATGGCCCCCCAAAATTCTCAGGTTACTCTTTGCACAGGAAGTAGTATCACTGCCAAACCAAACGGCTTGTTAGAGATTCACGTTAATGCAACGTGCAAAGGATTCTGAAAATTTTAAAGCTAACAGGAAGAGCAAAGACTAGGAGAAGCTACACACATGTGCAGGCACAGGATGCCTGCTCTGCATTTACTGCCTTATTTGTTCAGGTTTAAGTAGTAAACTTTTAACTCCTGTGGAAATTTTGCCAAAAGTTTCAATACATATAAAATTACAAATCTTAAAACTAACACTGCACAGAGAAAGAACAAACGCTACTTTTTTTTTTAAATACAAGTATCTTCTACATTCTGTCATTTCAAACCCCTGAGTAATACTGTACCCGCAAAGTACAGTTTTGAAGAAAAACTGAGGATTCAGACCTCGGACGTTAATCTTCACCGTGTCACACCCCTGGTGTGAATCTCATGTAACACATTCAGGCTAGCTGATATTGAACATCAGTTTTTTTTTTTTCTCCTAGCACAGATAAGTCAAAACAAAACACCCCCCAAACAAAGCAGTAAGACGTTGAGAGCCGCAAGCTCTTCCATCTCCAAAGCATGTCACTTCAGTCACAGCTGGCAGGCCGTTTTCTAAGTAGTTTGCATAACTGTCTAGGGCTGGGGCCCTTAAGTCCCAGGTCCTGGGGTTGGAGCTGAAGTGGCACAGATGCCCTTGGGGTATCCAGGTCGGGTGGGGGAGTCTTTGGAGGGCATCCCAGAGTCACAACCGTTGCACTTTGCTCCACAGTGATTGTACTTAAGGAAAAAAAAATCCCATTTGATCACCTCATTCCCTCTCCCACCCCCACCTTAATTGTGGTCTCTTTTCCTGCTCAGACATGGCGTCCAGTGAGAAAGTAGAGGGGTTTGTCCTCGCTGCTGTTGGCTGTTTGAAATTCATCCCGAAGTCGGAACTGCCATTCATCTTCTAGTTCTAAGCGGACGATTGTTTGCCGTAAAGAACTTCTGTCTTGGCAGATGACGCACAGGGTAGCACCTTCAAGGAAAGGTAGAGACTCCCCGTTAGACAGAGATTATACCTTTTAAGGTACCTTCCCTGAACTGCAGAAATGCATACTCATGGTTTTACATCTTTGTCTCCAGTGACAAAAGGGTTTAGGCTGCTGGGTCATTGTGTGTCCTTAAGGAAATTCAGTAATACCTGACGTCAAACTGCATATTTATATTTTTATTTCCTGCTACCCTGTACATGGTAGTGATGGGGTAGTACTGTCAAGGCAGGGAAATGTAGCATGCAACAAATGTTTTGTTGTTGCTTCAGTTATGTCTGATCCTTCATGCCCTGTGGGAGGGTTTTCTTGGCAAAGACACTGGATTGGTCTGCTTTTTTCCTCCTCTAGTTCATTTTACTAATGAGGAAAATGAGGCAAACAAGGTGAAGTGACTTGCTCTGGGGGCACACAGCTGGTAAGTGTATGAAACTACATCTGAACTTGGTTATTTCTGACTCCAGGGCCAATGCTCTATCCATTGCCTCACCTTAATCTAGTTAAATTAACCTGACAAGCAATAAACAAAATTTACTCAACTCTTATTATATGCACGGAACACTTAGAACTTAAATGCCTCATTATATTACAATAATAATGTTTTTTAAAAAGTATTACAGGTGGATTTCTATGTGCCAGGGTGCCATAGTCAATTTTCTTAACGTTTACTTAGCAGATTTAAGAATCTTAGGGAGTCAATATGATTTTTTTAGATTATTTCTTTCTAAAATCAGTAGCACTGATTTAAAGTATAGCCATAACTTAAATTCATTTTTTGAAGACATAGCTATATGAGGGATTATGCTGGCTTTGCAATCTAAAGAGAAATAATATATAATATAGTAAGGGGATAGGACACAATAAGCTTCTAATACAGTAGAGGGGTAAGTACACAAATTACTGTGATACAATGTAAAATATGGCAAGGGCCACATGAAGGTATACAAAGTACAAGGAGGGAGCAAACGAGAACAAATCCTACCTCTTGTTCTGTTCTCTGTTTACTCTGTACCACATGACATTCATACTGAGTCACCAAAGTTTTTTGAAGAGGGAGTATGTAATATGCCATAAGTTTCTACAGCTAATTATTCCCATGTGTCATGAATTTGAGGCAAATTATTCAAGTTTTCCACCTCTGGCCAATTTCTAGTTTACCAATACCTTGCTCAGAACAGAATATAGCACCCTTGTGAGCAGAGTACAGCAGGATCATCATCTCCTCAGATGCTTCTGGACAGCATCCCTTTATGTCTTTAAGACTACACTAATTTTTCTGGTTGATCTGTCATCCTGATGACTTATGGAATTTGTAATCCATAAAAATGATTAGTCCTTTTACCAGATACCTCTATCTTCTAGTTGCAAAGATGATTTTAACCTCAGACTACTTCTGTTAAATTTAATCTTGATTCATTCAAACTTGTCTAAATCTTTTTTTTGAATCCTCACTCTGAGGTCCCAAATATTGCTATCCCTTTTAGCTTTGTGTCATCAATGAATCTATGAAATGTAATCGTGCCATTGATGTATACAGTCAAGTCACTGATAAATGTCAGCTTTGAAATCTGCCTTAAAAATCTGCATTTGGCCTTGGGCTAATTACCATTTATCATTAATGATTTCTTTAGATCTAGCACTGAAACAATCTCAAATTGACTTGTACTTATCTTGCTCTCCTTTTTTTCATATTTTCCAGAAGAATTGTAAATCTAGGTAAACAACATCTATACTGTTTTCATCTGTTATTCTAAATAACTTCATCAAAAGTTAGTCTGACAATCTGTTCTTAATGAAACTATGCTGACTCTCTATGATTATGTTTTCCTTTTCTAAATGTTCAATTAACATCCCTGTGATAATAACTCTAGAACTTTTCTAGGAACCAAAGCTTATTGAATGCAGACACCATTCTTTTTCCCTTTTGCCCTCGTTCAAACTTGTAGTACCTCTCTAATTCTCCATGACCTTTCAAAGGCCAGTGATAAGGGTTCTTCAATCACACCTGCCAGTTCTTGTAGTGCCCTAGGTTATAGTTCATCTGAGTCAGACTCCTAGATGCTGTCTCGTTTATCTCGTTATTTACCTCCTCATTATTGGGGTATCATTTCTCAATACTCATTTTTATTATATCTATTCAATTCCAAAGTCAGTTTTTCTTGGCAGAGGAAAAAAAGGATACAAAAAATTTTAGCCTTTTTTCTGTCATCACTATTATAATTCTGTTCAATTTTAAGTGGCTTGCTTTCTTTTCCTCCTCCTTTTCTTCTCTTCCCCAATATAGCTAAATCTAGTCTTATTAATCCAAACTCACCCTCGTCCTTATTACCTACAGCACTAGTCTTATCATGCTATATTTGGAAGTCATCCTCCATTTGCCATTACTTTAAATAGGACTCACTAAAGGTTTATGAAAGAGATTAATGATCATGGCCAGTTTTTAGAGTGATCAATCTGAGAATGGTGGCTAGGGTGGACTGGAAGTCAGATCAGTTAGGTTATTTCAGCACCAAAACTGAAGTAGAAGCTGTAGAGGAGACAGTAAATTACATTATCTTTTGTCACAATCCTTCTCTAGTTCAATAATAAAACATTACTTTTTATGTCGTGAAGCAGTTAGGAGAGAACACAGTGGATAAGACAACAGGGCCTGGAGTCAGGAAGACTTGAGTTTAAATGTGGCCTCAGGCATTTAATAGCTTTGTGACCCTGGGCAAGTAATAGCCCAATTTGCTTCAGTCTCCTCATCTGTAAAATGAGCTGGAGAAGGAAATCACAAACTACTTCAGTATCTTTGTTAAGAAAACACCAAATAAAATCATGGAGAGTTGAACACAACTGAAAAATGACAGAAAAACAATTTACATTCTGGGTTTGGACAAAATGTTACTGACAAAGATCAGTATTTCTTATAAGGAAGCCCCCCTTTTAAGGGGAAATAATGAAATGGAAAGAATGATGCTATGTCAGAACAAACTTGGATTTAAATCCTGCCTCTGGCACCTTTGTGTGCCCATGGACAAATTGCTCAGCATTTCTGAGCCTTAATTTTCTCATCTATAAAATGAGAGTAATCCTACTTGTAGCTGGTAAACTCCTACATAAGCTGAGCCTTATGTAAACTCTCAGGTAAGATAAAGTAGAAGAAACACTTTGGAAACTGTAAAGAAGGAATTAGTCTTTTTAACTGATCTTAGAAGAGAGGGAGAAGGCAGGGAAGAAAATAACTTGCAAAGTACTAAAGCAGACCTACCTTTAAGGAACTTAAATTTCTTAAGAAAGTCAGCACCTACAAAAGAGTCACAGAGGTACAAGAGGAGTCCACTGAAAAATACCCCTTCACAGTTGACATTGATAGAATGTGGTCTGGAGCTCACATAGCATATGGCCACCTGAAACATCAAACAGAAAGAGGAATATTTTACTTTCAAAAAATCGTTTACAATATATGTGTGTGTATGTGTATATATGGATATACATATGCGTGTATTTTGTGTGTGTGTATGTATGTGTGTGTGTGTGTGTGTACATGCCATTTGGGTTCATGTGGCTTAGGGCAGTACTATCTGCAGGAAGTTTCTGGGATAGAGAATATCAAGTCATAAAGACTTGAATGGAGGAATCCACAGGAACAAAAGACATTTTAAGCTTTGTGTAATACAAAGTGACCCAAATTCCAAGTCTATTTTAAGCTATTAAAATTTAAATAGGTTAAAACCACATTGAGGCTTTGGGGACACCTTATTTAACCAGTGTGAGGAAAACAGAGGATTTACGAAGGAAAAAACTAAAATCACTAAAAGCAAAGGCTTAAAACATCATTTCCCTCTGTAACATCCTTTCTCTCACCTCCCCTCAAAAAGATTAATTCCTGAGAAACTATCAAATGAAATATCTTGTTACAATCTGAAACCTATATCAAATTAAATTTAAACAACACCGAATTAGATAAGGACACTTTTTATGTAGACAGAAAGAAATGTGAGCTAAAATATGATGAGTACTCTGGTCCCTTGAGATTGGAATGTCAAACTTTAAAAATTCTAGAAAAGAGATGTCAGAGAAGCTCACGAGTTAGAGGAAAGCTGAGAAGCATCGGAGGTAATGAGGCACAGTGCAGGGCTCCTGGTGGAGGCTTTGCATGTTGGCAGACACTTTTGCCTCTCTAGTAGCTAAGAAGTAAAACACTTAAAGAACTGAAATCCAGAACCCCCAGTTCTGGTCCTGGCTCTGCCGTCACTTAGTGCAAGTCTGGCCTAGTTCTCCAATCTCTCTGGCTTTACCTTTTGAACACATCTGTAAGATGAAGCGTTTGGATTAGAGAGATGCTCTCTAAGCCTCCATCCAGCTCCACCATTCTATGAGTTACACTCATAGTATGGATTGTTCTCAAAATTGGATGAGAGTGCCAGAGGGGAGAGTCCAAATAGGACTAAATCACCTTTTTAATACCTCAGGGCTGCTACTGAGACCAAGCAAAGCATGAAAGGTTCCCCCTGTACCCCTGGGAAGGCCTTTAGAGAGGCAGGAAAGTGGGACACAGAAAGAGAGATGGCAGAAAGAAAACTGAAAAGGAGGAAAAATAGAAAAAAAAAAAGAAGAGAAATTAGTGTAGGGGTGGGTTGGTGCCACAATGACAGTCTCAGGTGCATCTTGGTAGCTTCCCAGAATCACGAGTAGACATCCAAGAGAATTCTAAGGTTCCAGAGATCTTTACATTCATTTCATTCCAGATAATTTGAACTTTGAAGAAAGATACTTGGCCACCTCATAGCCATGAGGAAACAAAGAAGGAAGGAAGGAAGGGAGGAAAACAAAGGGAGGGAGAAAGGAAAGAAAGGAAGGGAGGAAAAGGAAGGAAGGAAGGAAGGAGTGTTTTTTTTTTTTTTTTTTTTTTTTTTTACCTCAGGTCCAATGTTCAGATAGCAATCGATGGCCAAGATGGGGCTCCTGAAATTGTGGATGGCTTTTGGAAAGAGTTTGTATGTGGCATGCTGAAGGAACTTCTCAAGAAGAAACTGGGCTGGAGCTGCCAGGAGAGTGTGCTCACTGTCTGGAGCGCAGACATACTGAAGAGGCAAGATGGGTGCTATGCTTTCCGATAGCTGTAATCAGATGCAAAACAAATATTTAAAATACACTGTATGTCCCTTCAATGCAAGGGATAAGATCACCCCTTGTGACCACCTCCCCAAATACAAACTGTAGCATAGTCTTATCGTCCAGGGTAACTCTATGCTCTTGGGTTTAGGAAGGAATGGAACTTATTTGTACTGAATGCTAAGGGGAGAAAGATGAAGAGCATGCTTGGGCAGTAATCTACAAGGAGAACATCAAACTTAAGTCGAGCCCAAGGACCGATGGAGGTGTGCCCTTCTATCTCGTCTGTTCAAGTCTGAGGGGTCCCCCCACAACAACACTCAGCTAACAGTGACAGAGTATTAATAATGTTTACAAACTGTCCGACACCATCAGATAGTGCAAATATTAACCCCCCTCCCATTTTACAGGTGAGACAAAGCTCAGAGAGGTTATTTTTCCATACTGTCACAAGAATAATAGCAAAGAGTTGATCCCAGAGCTTGTGATTTGAAGAGTAGCTATCTTTTCACAACCCAAACTGCCTCCTATCTCTCTTGTGACCAATGGCCCACATTTTCCAACTGTAAGATAAGACACAACCATGCTTCAGTACGAGGGAATTCTAAGTCTCAGAGCTGAAAGGTACCTCAGAGATCATTTAGTCTCACCTGGGTTCAAGCAGGAATTCACTGCATACATCATCAACAAATGGCCAGCCTGCCTTAATTTGAAGGCCACCAAAAATGGAATATTCATCTCCTTCTGACTCATGAGCAGCTCTAATTGTTTGAAAGGTTTTTCCTTATATAGTTGTAGAGTCTAATTCTATAATTTCTATTCACCATTTCTAATCTTGCTTCTGGAGCCACTCCAAAAAAAAATTAATCTCTCTTCCATATACTCGAAGGCAATTATCATTTCTTCTAAGTCAATGTGCACAGTGCCTGGCACCTATTAGGCACTTAAATGTTTATTGATTGACTGATTGACTGATGAACACTTCATCAAGATACCTGATAAAATGTTGAAGAGAAGGATGGCCAAAGACAGCACTCGATACTCCTTCCACAGGCATTTCTAAGTGGTCACTGATTAATTATCACATTGCTCCTCAAACTAGTTCTGAATCCATCTAACAATACTACTATTCTCCAGCCTTTTATCTCCCCATCTCTCATCCACCAATATATCATGAGGCACTGTAAAGACCTTGCTGAAATTCAAATTGCCATGTCTATAGGATTCTCTTAATTTGCCAGAGCCATCTCTTTGTCAAAAGCACATGAATGGCATCAGTCTGACATGTTTCTGTTGAACACATGCTGATTCACAGCAGTCGTCATATTCAATTTTTATTCTACATCATCCCTTTGATAATTCATCCTAGAATTTTGCCACAAATCAGGCAATTCACTTTTCTTTTCTTTTCTTTTTTTTTTTTTGCCTTTTTGAAAACTGGAATATTTGTTGATCCCCACTCATGTGTTATCTCTTCCTCCCATTCGCCATGATTTTTGAAAGATCACCAATGATAGTCCCTCAGTCAAATCCCCATCTTCCTTCAATACCCAAGGATACATAGAGATCCATTAATTTGAGACTATTGACCATCTCCTTATTTACCTTTGTTTTCAGTTACCTGTTAAACCACTTTTGATCTACATTTTACTCTGAACACTGTCCTACTTTTTAGTAAAGAACACAGAAATAAAATGGAAGTTGGATATCTCTTGCCTTCTGTCTCCTTCAAATTTTATCACATTACTATTCAGGAAGGACAGGAATATAATGTCACATTGAAATCTTTTACCAATGTCGTTCTAATCTCATTATGGCAGTTTTCTGAAATTCAAGGGCCCAGAGTAATAACTGAGAAGTAAGTATCAGAAGGGAAGGACATTTCGTTTACAAATATTTTGTCTCCTAATAAAAATTTACCATAGACTAATACTAGTCTGTGTATTGGAAAATGGAAATACCTCTCAATGTCTACTTCATAATAGTAATGACATTTTTCTCTTTTGTTGTTTCAGTTTTTGAAAAAACAACCATTTAATATAAAAGATATTAAAGGGAAACTTTACTCTCAAGAAAATAATTCTCTCTTCCAAACTTGAAAAACTTACACTGATTTTTGGTTTGACATTAAAGTCCTTTTGTCCTCCAACCTGGATATGTTTCTTCATGAGACTGAAGTTGTTAAATCGGCAAATAAGCAGGCCGCTGCTATTGGTTCTCAAGTTAAAGTCAACATCTTCACAGAAGTACCTAAAAGTTAATTATAGCAATACAGAGCTGGGATTCAGTAATTTATTCTGTCTCCAAAAAACCTCATTTAAGATTATTACAAAAAAGAGAAAGAGGTAGAAAGTATTAGAAGACAGCCTAGAACAAAGATGACCTCCCTATGATCCAGAAAAATTCAAATGTGATCTGCAATGGTGCCCGTGGATTGTTAACTGAACTAAGGAAAAAGGAAATTTCTTCAGTCAGTGGAATGGAGAGAGATCTGATGGAGGATCAATGGAGATGTTTGGCATACTGTTGTTCAGTCGTGTCTGACTCCCATTGGGGTTTTCTTGGCAGAGATGCAGGAGCAATTTGCCATTTTCTTCTCTACCTCATTTGACAGATGAGGAAACTGAAGCAAAGTGACTTCTCCAGGGTTACACAGCTAGTTAAGTGAACTGTCCTATCTGACATGCTCATATGAGGAAGCTCTTTATTTTCCTTCCTCTTGTACTCCAATTCCTACCAATATCTGATTTATAAATCTGGCAACCTCTTCCCTTCTCTCTGAACTTATTTTATGATAGAACCTTTTGTGTCTGGATCACATATCCAGTTGGAGCTTATCTTTGTATAAGCTTTTCTATTATCCTGTACAGGAAGGGAGGGAGAAATGAAGACGAGAAAGAGACAGAGAGAGAGAGAGACAGAGAGAGAGAGAGAGAGAGAGAGAGAGAGAGAGAGAGAGAGAGAGAGAGAGAGAGAGAGAGAGAGAAAGAGAAGCATGTGTGTGTGAGAGAAGGGAGGGGGGAAGGAGAAAGAGACAGAGACAGAGATGCAGAGTGCACATCAGAGTAAGATACAAGACTTACATGAAGTAAGAGTAAACATATTTCTTTGGGTATCACTGGTACTAAAACCACCTTGATTAGAGAGGTATCATTCATTCAACATTCATTCAATCATGACACAAACTTAAATCGTGCCTTTTATCTGGGTGTACAAAGACCTACTTGCAGGCTAACAAGTAACAGCACAGTGAAGACCCCAAACCTCAAGCCGGGAGCCGAATCTGTGGGGGATTCTTTACCTGTTGAGATCATATTGCACATTCTGCGTCAAGTCTATGTTGAGCAGTATGAAATCATGCACGTGGCACCGGGAGAAGGGAGTCCTGAGGCTTTTAGAACTCAGCTTGCTGTTCCACTTCTGTATCCCCAGGGTGGCATACTGTACAATCTTTGGGGTGGCTTCCATGTGCTGCAGGACACTCTTTAAGGACACATTCTTACTGGTAATTCCTGGATCCACAGACTGGCTGCTAGATTTAAAATGGAACAAGTGTGAGAGGGAGGCCGCAAGGGCATCCAAGAATGAGTAAACCTACTGTCTCCAGAAGCAGCACAGCAGAGATTCTGGAGTTTTCCTCTTGGGTAAGATTGAGGATTCTTCTTTTGATTGAGCTTTCTCCCAAAGAGAAAGCTCATTCATTATGTATGTCTGGTTTACATTCTCCTACATATCTTCTCTGATTTCTGTTTTGCTATAATTTAGATAAATGGATTTCTTTGCTATTCACTACATGTGTTCATCATGGAATTAGTACTAATTTGAGAAAAGGCTTACATATGGTCTTCTCTCCCTTTCAATGTAAGCTTCTCTCCTTGAAAGAAGAGATTGCATTCTTTGTATCTCCAAGGATGATTTCATTCTTTTTAATGTCTAATTCTAACACTGAACTCAGGGCCCGGCACCCAGCAAGAGCTTGATAAATGTTTGTTGGTTGCTTGATTTTCCTGTCTCACTATAATCACTGTGTCCATAACCAGTACTATACCTGGACTGTTCCTGAACATTGTGAATGTTCCACAGGACGCAGGAGTCATCCATGACCACTATGAAAGGCCAGACACATTGGCGTTTGACTCCCAGTTCCTCCAGGCGGTTTCTCTCCAGTTCCAGGTTGTGGTAGGAGAGCTCTTTAATGAGGAACCTTGCAGCACCTGAAAAGCAATAAATACTGTTTGCACTGAGCAGTTCTGGCCTGAATATTCTCCATAGGATAAACCCTCAAGCCCTAAACCTACCCCCCCTGATGTTCATCTGGAAATTCAGGAGTCAAGCTAGGTCTCTGGGGATTCCATGTCCCCTTAATACAAGATATTCTGAATAGAAGATCTATTTTTTTTTTATCCACATGCCAATAGCTCAAAATAGCTGTAAACAAGGCTTTCCAAAATCCAAGAAGCCACTCCCAAGTGCTGACGAGATAACTGGATTCGGTACTTTGATTACTATTTCCTCAGCTCAGGTTTCATTCACTCATACATTCATTCATTTGTGCATTTATTCATTTATCAAAAACTATTAAGTTTCTATAATAGGCAGAGTCTTGAAGAAACAGAGTCTCTGAAAAGGGTCCAGGATACTGGAATCCTGGTAATGGCAAGAGAGACTTGGGTTTGAATTATTACCTTAGATATTTACTAGCTGTGTGACTACGGTCAAGTTACTCAGGCCCTGGAGCCTCAGTTTTCCTCATCTGTAAAATGAGTAATAATTATGCCCATAGTACCTAAATCAGTGGAATGTTGGGAGGATTAAGTGAGATAATGAATGTGCTACTGTTAGTATTCTTCTAGAAGACTCTCTTGCTTATTTTGAAGGCTAAAGGTCAATTCTGCTTTCTAAGTGGGCCTCCCTAGATTGTATTTTGTATTGCTTTTTACCCTTGGGAGTTTTCACATTTATCCTTCTCTTTACTATCATTTAACTAAATGGATGCAACATATTCTCCTCCGTTTATACTTTATGGTTTAAGCAAGAAAGCTCCTTGAATAAGAAGCTGAACTTGATGGTAGAGGGGATCACCTAGACTATCCCAGTCATTTTCAGAGAGAAGGGACAATACACGAGAAAGAAAGAAAAGGTGAAGAGAAAGAGAGAGAGAGAGAGAGAGAGAGAGAGAGAAAAAAGAGAGAGAAAGAGAGAGAAGAGAGAGAAAGGGGAGAGAGAGAGACAGAAAAGAGAGAGAAAGAGAGAGAAGAGAGAGAGAGAGAGAAAGAGAAAAAAGAGAGAGAAAGAGAGAGAAGAGAGAGAAAGGAGAGAGAGAGACAGACAGAAAAGAGAGAAAGAGAGAGAAGAGAGAGAGAGAGAAAGAGAAGAGAGAGAAAGAAGGGAGGGAGGGAGAGAGAGAGAGAGAGAGAGAGAGAGAGAGAGAGAGAGAGAGAGAGAGAGAGAGAGAGAGAGAATAGGAAGGGATAAGAAAGAAAATAATGTGAAGAGGTCAGGAAAACCATTCAGATTTTTAAAGTAAAACCCATCACTAAAGGAACCAAAGGCACTAGGATTAGCATGTTCTCCAAACAAAAGCAGAAGAATGATTAGAACCCCCCCCCCCAAAAAAAAAGAGTGTGCATATAAATTTGCTATTTATTTCTAGCTACAGGAGAGAAACTTTTTTTTTTAATCAAAAGCCACTGACAAAAACTCAAAGGAGAACTGATTGCAAGTAAAAAAATTGCGAGTAATTTAATTTTATTGGCTTTATAATGAGCTAATTATTTTTGAGAGTGAAATATACAAAAGGTTCAAATCCTCAAATTTAGAATCAAGAGCAGGGAATATAAACTATTACTTAAGACATATAGCTAATCTTTGAAAATGTGTAAGAAGTCAAGGGGAAAGGAAAAAAGAATAGGGGAGAAAAAAGAGACAGATTAGACAGAGGAGGGAGGGAAAAACAATTATAACAACAAAGAATACAAAAAGAGAAATATATAGATGATGAGAACTATTATTCTAAAGTTTTATTTCAGGTAAAGAATACTCTGGTGGCACTGTGACACAGTCATTTGGGCAGAGAGCCGAGTGAATTACTAGCTGTCATCACTTCCCCTTGAAAGGTCAATCTGCTGATTAACCACTATTGAGCAGCTTATTTTTAAACCCTGGAAAGCTTCATTCTGAACTGAAGAGCCACGGCCCAGTGCCCAGAGCAACTGGGCCATGCTCTGGATGGTAGCCCTGACTGGCGGTTTCCAGACATCACCCCTCTATTCCCTTAATAGGTCCCTAGAAGGAGCACAAACACCTTTATTGGTCAATCAGATGGATGTTATCAGCACCCGTGATATTCTGAAGTTGGTATCCATAAAACTGTAGGTGATGCAGACAGAATTGGGCCTCCTGGAGCCTTTTTTGATGGAACTGGCTCACTAGATATTACCCAGCTCAAAACTATCTCTCATGGAATGAGAATATGGGGAGAAGAGGTTCATCTAATTGTTAACTTAATGAACTATGGGATCATTCCATGACATTTCCTATCCTAAATCCTATCCTTTACCCTTTCCAGTCTGGTTTTTTGTATATACAGTCAGATGACTTCCTCAAAAACTAGTCCTTGGAACTACAAACCTTTTAAGAGAATATGCCGCTAACTAGAGTCAGGGGAAAAGTTAAACTAAAAAAATTATTTTTTAGAGAAAATACTAGTGCTAAGTCAACTTTAGAAATGTGACAAAGACCATTTTTTTAAAAGGAAGAACTTGGTATTTCTTAACCCTAAAAAACTGCTACTTCTTGGGTCTTAGGCTGTAAGGATGAAGTAAAAGAAGTAGCATTTCTCACTTAGAGTCCCCCAAGATGGGTAAGTGCTTACCGACGCCGGCGTTGTTGAACATGCCGGGAAGCACCAGCATGATGTGGTTGGGCCAGTACTTGCGGTACAGCGGCATCTCATACTCTTTGACTACTAGGAGGTGCAGGTGGCTGATGCCTTCCATTGCGTGGTAAAGGTTTAGCAGGCCTTGTTCGTGTCGCCCACTGGAAGGAGTGAAGATCGGGCTCTTGACCACATTCAAGTTCTGCTGAAAGAACTAGCATTAGCTGCTGCAGTTCTACCCCTGTCCCCCCTCCTTCCGGCTCAGCGCTCGCCCACCTTGTCAGACACCAAAGGCAGCCGCATACTCTCCAGGTGTTTGCCCTGCTTGCTGAAGACGAAATGACTTTCTTTGGATTTGGGGATGATGAAGTGGAGCTGAACCTCCTCTCCCAACATGGAGGAAGAAAACGTGAATGCGTGGAGGGTAGAATCGGACATCTGCATTGCCAAGGGAAAAGGAATAAACCTCTCAACTTGTTTTCCAATAAAGAAACAGGGTCGGCACTAAAAATAACTAACAAGAATTTGAAATCATCCCAAACCCACGTTTGTACACAAAAAGAACCACAGTGGACAAGCATTTCCTTTCTTGAGAGCTGTTGTTAATTTTTGGTGCATCTTTTCCACAGCTTTAATAGACCAGATACTGCTTAATTGAATTCTGTATCCATTTCCTTTGAGCTATAATTACTCTCATGCAAAATACCAAATTGCCTATGAAGCAGCTTGTCTTGTTCTAAATGATCCACAAACGGTAGGGAGAAAAATGTTTTCGTTTTCTTAAGATTACATCATAAGATTACAGAGTTGGTGGAAGGAGCCTTAAAGAGCAGGAAGAACTGAGTTAAATCTAGCTTCAGATACTTACTTATTAACTGTGTGACATTGGAAAAATCATTAACTCTATTTGCCTCAGTTTCCTCATCTTTAAAATGATCTGAATAAGGAAATGGCAGACCATGGCAGTATCTTTGCCAAGAAAATCCCAAATGGGGTCATGAAGAGTAGGACACACGAGAACAACAAAAAGCTGTGGATTTAGTCAGGACACATGACACACTCCAAGACAAATAAAAGTCCAATAACTTGAAAAAATTTTCTAAAGGGTACATTTTATTCTCTTTCAGTAACTGAATCCAGTGACTGATTATACCATTATCTTCACATGATTTACAAAAACTTAATGAAGCTGCCAAGACTTGACTCAATTCAAGGATAATTTGTCAAATTTATCTGTAAGGTACTAGAAGATAGTTGGGTATATTTACTTAGGAATAACTACTATATTCCAAAATAGAAAAGAATCATCCTAAGTATATTTGTCTAAATATTGTATGTGTGACAATTCAACAAAATCCAAACACACAGAAATAACTCCAATATTTTAAACTCCCCCCCCCTTTTTTTTAAAGAAAAAAAGCACATTTTAACACAAATGTCTTTATTAAAATGTGCTTTTAAAAAAAGCATTTTGTGCTCAGGTCAAATCTTTTAGCCCCATCATATTTTGGATAGCTAGAAGTCACAGTGTATAAAGTATTGGATGTGGGGTCAGGAAAGTGTCTAGTGACTAACCTGTCACTTAACCTCCACCTACCTCATTTTTCTCATCTGTAAAATGGAAATAGTAATATCATCTACCTCTCAGAATGGTTGTGAGTATTAAATAAGTTAACATATACATATTTCGTAAAATGTCACATAAACATATATATGCTAAACTACTGTTATTATTGACGAGTAAAAGTAAACCAGATTTTACCGATGCATTTATATTTTTTTAACCAACAGTTTTAGCTTAGCTTTAGCTAACGCTGAAGAACTATGAAAAAACAATGGTCATCATGAGCCAGGATATCTATCTTCTGCTTAATTTTTTCCTGGGGTGATAGCAAAAGATCTTTAAGGGAGAAATGCTAGTCTGATCCATTAACAGAATAATTTTTCTCCAGGTAGGGTGGGGAGGCAAATGCTTTATTGATTCCTCAAAGATGTGAGTGGCTTCTGCTTCCTTCTTTGCTGCTCAAATATGCCATAAGAAGATGCTATGATGATAAATGGATTCATGTCTCCCTATTTGATTCAAACTGCATACAGCAACAAATAATTCTATTTTCCAAGTTTTCTCATCAATTGCATTCCAAGCCAGGAATGCAGTGCTGGCCCAGAGCAACTTAGCAGCCAAAAGGGAAATATAACTTGAAGTCAATAGTCTTATTTTGATTAATGAAGGCTAATTTTCTTTTTTCTTTTTCTTTTTTTATAATAATAGTTTTTTTTATTTTTCAAAATACATGAAAAGACAGTTTTCAACATTTACCCCTGTAAAATCTTGTGATCCATTTTTCCCCTCTCTCTCCATCTTTCCCCTCCCCTAGATAGCAAGCAATCCAAAAAAGGTTAAACACTTTCAATTTGAAGGATACATTTTTAAAAATACAACTTTCCTACTTACCTATACTTATTTAATTTAATTATTTAAGGATAGTCTTTCTAGTCTAAAACCAAGTTGGACATGAAGGACTTTTGGAACCTCTAGGTAGAATGTAGATCTAATAATATTCTATTCTCTTCTCTGTCTAATAACTAATAAAAAATTATAGGTCAACTAATAAAAAAACAATCAGACCCAAACTCTGCCAGATTATTGAATCACACATTTTGACCACTAGTCAATAAGTTTTTGACATATTCAGGTATAAGTTTCTACCAAGAGTTTGCTGGGACAATCCTATAGAAAATCATAAACAGGAACATTTTCCATCTTTCCTTTCCTCAATTCATATCCTCCTTGAGATTCCCTGTTTAGCCCAGCTTACACTCCTATGCCTTTATGTAGTAGCAGGGATAGGTAAATGTTACCTGGGACGCCGGGCTGATATCCATGTACTGGTGACACTGTTCACAGTGATGGAATGTATTGTAAGCCGCATACTTGGTCAGCATCATAGAGAGAGTTTCTCGCTTCCGGGACTCCTCAAATTTGCCTTCTTTTTTTGCTTCTGTGCACAAAGAAGGGGGAAAACCCAACCCAGGATTCGTTCCTGAATACTTGAGAAGAACCCACTCCTGAGTCCTAATAAAATAGAAGGGGTTCTCTCCCACTACTAGGGATTTGAATTATAGCTTCAGAAAATCAAAGTTTGTAACTTATATATGATTGAGAAAGAGATAAAAATAGGAAGAAAGGAAGGAAGGAGGGAAGGAAAATAAGCTAATAAAGGGAGTGAGAGTTTATATAATTCATATAAATATGTACACCCACCCACACACAGACACACATACACAGAGTCTCCACAGGCGGCTCTTAGGGATCAGTTGTTCCAGGAGACTAACTCCCCAGACTCCCAAGAACCTTGACATTCAGCACTGGAAAGTATGATTCAATCTGCACTAACCTTGCTTGATTCCAGCCAACTTTTCAGTGAACACTGGACTCCTCAGATTGTACTTGGGATCATGTACACTGACATCAAAAGGCATTTTGCCAAAGTTCTCAATGTCGGGCCAGGGATCCCTCTCCGACAGAGTGATCTCACTGTTCTCACTGTGACCTAAAGTAGAGATCAGACAGAGGTGTCAACTTCATGCAAGTCAGAAAGAAAGGAAATTCATAAAAAAAAAAGACCGAAGAGGTAAAAAAGAGACATTTCAGAAAAATGGGGGATCTTCTGTTACAGGGTTAGGAGATAATCAGAATAATTATTATCAGAGCTGTGCACTGAAAAAATGCAGCTTTATTATGTAGCTTTGGGGCCTTTGTTTCTTGATTCAGAAATCTAGAAATCTATGGAACCAGGTTCTAAGTCCAGGCCCATCACCATACAATTGCAGGAGGCATAATACATTTGGCAATCAGCAGCTAACTGTGCAGGAACTGCCTGAACTTTCCCAATGTCCTGGCTTTTTAATACCAAACATTTCTCACCCCCAGACATTCTGAGCCGTTAGCTTAACCAGGTTAGAACTGCACATATGTAGAATCTTTCAAACTTAATGTCTTTTCAATTGTAAAATTCATGTGGGTCCTCAAATGTACATGTGTTCGTTCCCAAAATCTTTTCTTCAGAATGGAATGCTATAGTCAAAATTTGTAAGCATGGAAAAATAATTTATATTAACTTTTAGTGACAAAGAAAAAGAGCAAACTTGTTTCCAAAAAAAAAAAAACATGATTATGGGAATTACCCTTTTATCCTATATAGTAACATTATTTATTTATCCCTGAACACAGCTGCAGGAATATTTCAGTGTGGCTTTTCAAAAGTCAACTTACATCTATCTTAATATGGGGGGAAGAAGTAAAATTAACATTTTTTTAAAAGATGTAGATTTTTCCATGGCAGCTAGGTGGCGCAATGGATAGAGCATCAGCCCTGAAGTCAGGAAGACCTGAGTTCAAATTTGTTCTCAGACACTTAACACTTCCTAGCTGTGGGACAAGTCACTTAACCCCAAATGCCTTAGGAAAAAAAAAATAGAAGATTTTTCTTATCTGCCTTGTTCATAGCTCAATTGTCCTAAAGTCATTTTTATGGATTAAATGGTAATGCTATGATACAGAAATCATCACTAAAATTCTATTTAGTCTGGTGTCACATTCTGCCAAAGAGGTGGTCTTGGGTTCTCAAAGGTTATTCCTGGAAGACAAAAGTTTAGTGAGATCAGACCATCAAGTGATATAAGTCGATGATGGACTGTATGATCTGTTTAAGGACTAGCCTAGCTGGGTGGTTTAGTGGGTAGAATGTTAGGCCTGGAGTCAGAAAGACCCATCGTCATGAGTTCAAATCTGACCTCAGATGCTAGCTGTGTTAACCCACTTAATACAGTCTGCCTCAGTTTCCTTATTTGTATAATGAACTAAAAAAGGAAATCACACACCAATCATTGCCAAAAAAAAAAAAAAAAACCTCAAATGGAGTTATGAAAAGCAAGACACTGAAAATTGACTAAAGACATACACAAAACACATTAGCTAATCACTGGAAGGCTATCCATCGTGATTTTTTCTTTGCTAGAGTAATTCATGAAATCCACAAACAAAGGTATAAAGTAAAGAACTATACATTTTTAATATAGTACTTACCCTGTGCCAGACACTAAACTAAACACACATTATAAGTATTATCTCCACCGATCCTCTCAACAACACTGGGAGGTAGATACTATTATCATCTCTCTAGGATAGTTGGAGAAACTGAGGCAGGCAGCAGTAAAGTAACTTGCTTCAAGATCTCACAGCTAATAAACGATGTTGGATTCAAACTCACGTGATTCTGCCTCTGGGCCCAATGCTTTCTAGCCACCTCTGTGGCTCTAGCCCCTGTGATCTATACAAGTAGAGGGAATATTCAGTGGTAAAATCATGGATTCCACAGAACCTTGCCCACAGTAGCATTAATAAAGGTTGAGTGGAATGGCATGGAATCTTCTGAAGTAAGAAATTACGATGGTAAGGTTTCTTCGGGGGCATTGGGGATGTTTTATGAGTAACGAGATGCCTGGGATTAAGAGCATTTTAGGCCCTTATACTCTGGAAATAAATTTAATTCTAATTTAGCCCCAGGGCAGAGGCTTGAAGGATTAGTTTTGTGTCTGGAATAGCCTTTAGAGGTCTGCTCCAGGCCCATTTAGGAGCATGCCAGGGACATAGTCTGCAGAGTTCAGCTAGAGGTTTCAGCTCACTTTATTTTTTATATATCTGGAAAAAAGGAAAGTATTATAAGAGTAATGTTTCACATTACTGAGAAACAATGTCTCAGGGCAATCAGAAAGTAACCTGCCTAATCTCTGGTGGCTCATCTAATTCAGGCCTACCTTGGAGTGAACTCTCTCTCTGTATAAATTTTAAGAAATGACTCTAAGGCAGCCTAGAACTTAAAGGTCTAATCTATATTGAAGCAGAATTCATAGACCTTTCCTGTTGCGGACTGAGAGGACGGGAGGAAGAAAGAGCTGGTAAATGTTTAACAAATGATTTTCTGTAAAATTAATTTTTTAAAAAAGTATGCACAATAGTTTAAAGTTTAATCTCTATTATCAAAAATTTCTCAATATTATCCCCAAAGGGCTATGTGCATAACCTTTGATCTAGCAGTGTTACTCCTGGGCTTATATCCCAAAGAGATCTTAAAGGAGGGAAAGGGACCCACATGTGCAAAAATGTTTGTGGCAGCTCTCTTTGTAGTGGCCAGAAACTGGAAACTGAGTAGATGCCCATCAGTCGGAGAATGGCTGAATAAATTATAGTATATGAGTGTTGTGGAATATTATTGTTGTATGAGAAATGACCAGCAGGATGATGTCAGAGAGGCCTGGAGAGACTTATATGAACTGATGCTGAGTGAAATGAGCAGAATCAAGAGAACAATGTACATGGCAACAAGATAATGTGATGATCAACTCTGATGAACATGGCTCTTTTCAACAATGTGGTGATTCAGGCCAGTTCCAACAGACTTGTGATGGACAGAGCCACCTCCATATCCAGAAAGGATTATGGGGACCGAAGGTGGATCGCAACATAATATTTTCAACTTGTTTACTTGCTTTTTTTTCCTCTTATTTTTTTTTCTTTTTGACCTGATTTTTCTTGTGTAGTTTGACAAATGAGGAAATATGTTTAGAAGATATATTTGATCTAGAATTAGGTTAAATTAAACCTACTTAATTACTTGCTGTCTGGAGGAGAGAGAAAAATTTGGAACACAAGGTTTTGTAAGGTTTTAAAAACTATCTTTGTATATATCTTAAAAATAAAAATTATTAAAAAAATTTTTTTTTAATTTCTCCATCACTTTTTCTAAGTCTACACACCAAGATAATAAATCAAACCCGGATTTGTAGCATTTGCCAACTTCTTTGGTACAAGTGCTCAGAAAGAAAATTTTAACAATCAGTTCTCCTAAGCTAATACTAGCTGACTCTAGCATATTCCTGGTACTCTAGCATCTGCTCTGTTTCTAGATGGGGTTTGCCAGATAGATTTCTTTCTTAAGAATCATGCCTTAAATCCAAATCACTCTGGCTTTCATTGATTGGTCAACAATAGGTCTCAGGCCAAGCCCCACTTGGTCAGTTTGGGCTCTGATTGGCTCAGAGTAAATGTAAGTAATAATTGTTTCCTTTTTGGCCAGAAACCCCGAGTATCTTCTCCTCCCAAATTGATTATATAACTATATCTACATATTTTTGAGTAGGTAATAGAAACCATTTTCGGCCTCATTTCTCACCTAGTTTAAATGACTAATTGGAAATTGTCTGTCAAACTGAGATCTGTTAAAGACCTTAGCTTAAAAAGGCCCAGTCATCCCAATCTATATCTGGCCACTGGACCCAAATAGCTCTGGAGGGGAAAGGGAGGCAGATGACCTTGCCCAATCCTCCTTAACTTAAATCCAATTCACTTGTATGTCATGGTATTACCTCCTTGAAGTCTTGGTCCTCTTTGACAAGACCTGTTCTAATAATAACAGGTATAAGCAAGTTAGGAGATCATTTCCTCCCTAGTATCCAATCTTATTGTTAGACTTGAGACCAAGGAGCAAGATGATTACACTCAGGAGAGTGAAAACAGAGAGACCAAAATGGAAAAGAAATATGGGGAGATAAGGCCTTAACTTACTGAACTTTCTCCTTCTCACCCAAACAAAAAAGCCTCTCTTTGCCTACTTTATAGGGTTGAAAGCAAAGAACTTTATAAACCTTAAAGCACTTCATAAACTTGAGTTTTTATCATTACCAGTAACTGGAGTCATTTGTTTGACTACTGTCCTCACCAAACCCTGTTCCCTATATCTTATTAGAAATAAGAAAAAGATTTTAAATTCTAATTTCTTTAGCCGTTTAATTGCCTTTTTAATAAAAATAGGGACAAAGCCCAAAAGAGACAGAGGCTGACTTAAGAATACATTCTGGCTCCTTGGACAACGTGAGAATATGGACACGTTAAATTTTATCCTATCCCACAATTCTCAATTCTTTGATCTTCTCATTACCATCTGCCTTGATGATATAATCTAAAAGGCCTTTCCATTTTCCCTGCAGGCAAAACCTTTTATATTTTTCTACATTCTCCCATTTTTAGAATATAAAATTCTTTCAGAAGCAGGGAGCAGCTCACTTTTCTCTCTCTCTGGTGTTCAGCACAGTCCTCGGCACATAGTAAGTAGTGAACAAATGCTTTTCCATTCATTTCCATTCATTCACTCAACAAATAAATTACTAGGCATCTATTAATTCACTCAGTATGATGTCTGTGGGAGTAAAAAAGAAGGCTTCATTCAAAAGGCTTTTACAAATGAAATTCCAGAGGATGTCAGAAACATGGGACAATTTAATTTTCTCTGTAATCTATACTCTCCCTTCTTTCCCTTCTACATTTTACTTCACAAAAAGGCCTTTGAGAATGCTTGTGCTACACTTACTGATGTTAATCTCCTCCTCATCATATACGTCGACCTCGAGTAACCTGATGAGCATGCGGAAGAGAATCCTGAGGAACTGCAGATAGGAGCCAGTTTTTCCCACCTGATGAAATCATTTTGAAGCAGAAGGAGGAAAACAGAATGGAAAAAGGAAAAAAAAATTTCATTAATAATAAACTAATATTACCTTAGCATAAAAAAGGCATCAGTTATTTCTAACTCAGAAGGGATTATAATAAGGATATTATTTCTTTTCTTTTTCTAAACACATAAAATACAACCTTTACTATAAAGAACAAAATAATATAAAATAAATATGCAATTCAATAAAATATTTTCATCATCATTTTCATCATTTACCTATGGGTAAAACTGATGGGTTTTAGAATTATAAAATTTAGACTTGGAGGACATACTAGAGATCATCTAGGACAAATCACATTAGGTAGCAATGTGGTGTTGTGGAAGACCTGAATTCAAATACAATCTCTGATACCTATCAGCTGTGTGACCCCAGGCAACTGATGTTGTTTGCTTCAATTTCCTCATGTATAAAATGAGGATAATTACAGCATCTATCTTTCATTTTATCCTTAATGTGAGTTAACATGTGTAAAGTGCTTTGCAAATATAAAAATGCTTATTATTAACTATTTTATCATATTATTATACCTTTCATTTTATCCTTGATGTGAAATAGCATGTGTAAAGTGCTTTGCAAATATTAAAATGCTTATTATTAACTATTTGATCATATGTATTATGTTCTGATGCTTTGGATTATTTCTTAAAGAGCTTTTCATATTTTTTATGTTCCTCGTACTGGAAATTTTAATTGTATTATAATGTTCTATAATAATATAATTTATTTAATTTCCCTACTGGAAATTTTTTTGGGGATATACATAGATTATTTCTGGTTTGGTGGGTGGGGTTTGCAATAGGAAATGATAGAGATTTTTCAGCAGAGAGCTCTGTTTTTCTTTTATAATATTCTTGGCTTATTTCCAACAGTTTAATTACCAGGTGACCTTTATTCTCTAGGTCATCCCTTATGCCATTCCTAGATGTTCCTATCCTACAATGGGTCTCTGGCTTCCCTGCCCACTTCTCCCAGTTAAGAGGGCACTCACCTGCGGGGGCCCTGTGAGCAGCAGCCTGCGGGGATGGAAGCTCCGGGAGCCAGTGGCATCCCCCTGGTTGTTGTAGTCAGCGTGATGCTGCCGGGCAGCGGTCCACTGTCGGTAGTAGAGGGACTGCTCCTCACTGGTCATGTCCTTGTGCAGAAAGGGTCTCAGAGAGCTCACCCATGACACGTCGGCGTGGGGAAGGAGTGAGGAGGAAGAGGGCATCTGTCCGCTCTTCTGAGAGCCCAGGAGGCTGTAGGCGGCTTTGGACAGTATCACGATGCGTGGAAGGGACATGTGCAAAGACCGGCAGTCTTTGTTGGGCTGTCCTGGCCATTGGAAAGTCCGGGACATGGAGGAGGAAGAGGAAGGCTTGGAGCTGGTGCTGCTTGCCATTTGATGGCCCAGGGAGTCACACTCCTGCTTCAGGGGTTCCCCCGTGGCTGGTTCCGGAGAAACGCCTTCCTCAAGCCTCGAGCTGTTGGCTGCATTGTGGAAGCTGTGGGTTGAGGACTGCTTCTGGGCTGCACAAGAGGAGCTCACTCCGTTCTCTGCTATGGAACCTGGAAGAGATAGAACAGATACCGTCCCACAACCGCCCATCAAGGATGCTCGACAGGAGCACTGCCCAACCTTGCAGAGTCTGGGGAAGGCAATGTTGGCTGCCTGGTGGTAAAGAATCAAAACTATTCCTTCAACGATTCAGACCAGTTCCGATGTGATGGAGAGAGCCATTTACACCGAGAGAGAAACTGTGGGGACTGCGTGTGGATCATGACATAGCATTTTTTCTCTTTTGTTGGTGTTTGCATTTTGTTTTCTTTCTCATTTTTTCCTTTTTGATTTGATTTTTCTTGTGTAGCATAACTGTATAAATATATATGCATATATTGAATTCAACATATATTTTTTACAGTGTTTAACATATATTGGATTACTTGCCATCTACAAGGTCTTGCAAGGGTTAATGTTGAAAAATTATCCATGCATATGTTTTGAAAATAAAAAAAGCTTTAAAATAAAAATAAATAAATTTTTAAAATAAATAAAAGAAGGAAATTACTTTAAAAAAACTAGTTACTCAAAATCCCTGTGTCTCTTGAGGAACTACACTGAGCCTGAATGTGTAATACCAATAAGCTAGAAGCATTTTCTGGAACATGGAGGCTGGATAGAGAATATTATTGGCTTTTCAATGAGCAAGGTGTTACCACAACCAAAAAGAATAGTGTTTTCCATACCTTTTGAATCTCTAAATCATCTTTGGAAGGGCAGAAGATTTTAGGGATCATTTCCTCGCTGATTCCCAACAGCTACTACCAAAAAATACCAACCAGAATAAAAAAGCAGTATTGTTTTTGATGAGGTACTAATTGGCTATGTAATTGTAAGCAGACTATTAATCTGGATCAAATTCTGTTCACATTACATTACAAATATTTATATAAGAGAGTAGTCTGCAGATCACCTGGAGGATTCTTATAAACTTTCAGTAATGAACTTCACTACCTCAAAGAGAATCCTGAGACTCGATTACTCTCTCCCCCCATTACATTTGAGCAACCAGTTCTTGTGCAAAGAGGTCTAGGGGAGCAGTAGGGAAATGAAAATCTATTAGCAGCTATATCACTCTCATTAGAACACAGCCAAGAAGAAGGCTGCCCATATAAATTACCCATATTCTACTTAGAATCACCAATTTGGTGGCATATTGGGTAAAGGAAAAAATGTTAACATCATAGCTGGGTTAATATTTATCACTGGAGTAGCTAGCCAAATTATTTCAGCAAATGAACATAAGCTCAAAGCCTCTGCACTGGAAAGAATTTGGCTATGGACAAATAACATTGTACCCTACCATAACATCCAGCACGATTTCAGTATTTTTTTTGCTCAAGCAATTAAGGTTAAGTGACTTGCCCAGGGTCACATAGCTAGGAGTGTTAAGTGTCTGAGGTCACATTTGAACTCAGGTCCTCCTGATTTCAGGGCTGGTGCTCTATCCACTGCATCACCTAGCTACCCCTACTTCTTGATACTCTTAAGAATGAAGGGAAATTGTGAAAATGGATGTGAATACTCTGGGTGGTTAACAGCTTTTTCATGAAATGCTTTGTTATATTACTAATTATTGTTTTCTAGAACTCTGTGACTGAGGTCATTGAAAGGTACTGTAAAAGCAAAATCAAATTCTATCTGCTCTATAGTCCTAGCTAGCCCTTCCTAATTCTTTATACCTTATGCCTCTTTGCCTGGAGAATCCCTCCTAATGAAAGACATAAGAAAAATGAACAAATCACTAACCTGATGTTCCAGTGACTACACTGCTATTGCTCTGGGGTCTCTCCAAATCAATCAGCAGCTCATCAGAGTCATTTTCACTGCTGCTGGTTCTCTCATGCTCCTTCTCACTAAGATCCAGGGCAACAATGGGCCCTCTGATGACTTCTTTGGAGACATAGCAACATGCCAAGCCCACCTCCTGTTCTAAGGCTGTTCGAGTTAAATAGCTTGAGTCGATTAACCGGAGATCACAGTACTTCAAGGATCTGTTTAAAAAACAAATGTGTTCACTTTCTGAACTTTGCATTTTGAATGGAAACAGCTTTGTACAAACGTTTGTTTATTTGCAAGAGATATTTCAAATGTCTATTGGATCTGGTATGGGACATGTACCATTTCCGCCTCCATCCCTTCTTTATCACTGACAATGACACTTCTCACCTCCACAAAAAAGTACATGGGGAATAGGGTTGCTTAGGGAGACTACTGAGGTAGACATGGCTACTGCTCCAGCAATGTGGTTCTCTGGGACTTGTTTTGACCCAGGGAGGCAAAAATCCTTCCTATTGCTGTCTACACTTATAGGCTCCTCCTCTGAAACTGACAAATGAGTGAGGATGTAAGGGATGCTCTCCATCTCTGGCTCTGTCTGTCTGTCATTCTCTAGATTATAAATTCAGCACTGGGACAGCATTCTCATGGATTTTTCTTAAAGGTTCAGGTGCATCCAAATTTTAAAAATGTAGCCTCTCCCCCAATAATAGGATAGGGGCTGGATGTGTGATTCTTCTGAAATAGGAAATTTCCAGATCAGTTGAGGAAATTCCTCTGTCAACACAAGTTAATTACTTTCCTAAAATTTTAAAGGTCCAACAACTTGCTAGTATTGGTCAGATCAGTACAAGTCAAAGGTGGGAGGACCCGAGCACAAATTTTCCTGGCTTCAAGGCTCTGTCTCCATCCATTATGTCACATTATTCCTTTCCTGAACTTCTCTCAGGTGATAATTAAACATTTTACTAAATGATCCATGAAAGGCTAATTTGACTAATTCCTCACACTGTGAGACTTTGCTCACAAATTTAATATGGTCTTTATTCAAGAAGGATTATTTCCCATTATACATAGCAACAATAAAACTGTGCGATGATCAACTATGATAGACTCAGATCTTCTCAGCAATTCAGTGATCTGAGGCAATTCCAATAAACTTTGGATGGAAAATGCCATCCACAGTCAGAGAGAGAATTGTGGAGACAGAATGCAGATTGAAACAGACTATTTTCACCTTTTTTTCTTCCTGTTTTTCTCATGTTGTTCCCTTTTGTTCTGGTTTTTATCTCCCAACATGACTCATATGGAAGTAGATTAAAAAAATGAATATATTATATTGGATTACTTGCTGTCTGGGGGGAAGAGGTGGGAGAATGGGGAGGAAATTGGAACACAAGGTTTTGCAAGGGTCAATGTTGAAAAATTGTTCATACATATGTTTTGAAAATAAAAAGCTTTGATAAAAAATGAATGTACATGTATAAATCTAAAAAGAAGGAAGAAGGGAGGAAAAAAAGGAGGAGAAGGAGAAGGAGGAGGAGAAGAAGAAGGAAGACGAGGAGGAGAAAAAGGAAAAGAAAGAAGAAGAAGAAGAAGAAGAAGAAAAAGAAGAAGAAGAAGAAGAAGAGGAGGCAATGATGACATGTTTCCAAAGCAAAACACATTTGTGTTACATATTTGAATCAACAGGAATAGACCTAACAGGTCAACAGGATATATTGTTTCAGCCACCCAGAGTACAGGGTACTTTTTCACTCACAGTAGGCAATATTCTCTTGTGCAGCTGCCTTCCCCATCTGGTTGCCTCTTCTAAGCCTGTGGATTTCTCCAAAACTAGGATATCTTTTATTTTTAAGGTAGCAGCCTCTGGATCTTACAGATGGAAGAAAACCAGACAATGTTTCCTATCCTTCTTTACCAAGCTGTGCTCTAAGCACAAAGAATAGAATAGGTGGCCATTATTAACTTCTCTTGGCCTTAACCTTTCACTCTAAATAATGACTGGTGGAAGGTGAGAAATGGTTGTTTAAACAATACCTGGGAAAGGTTTCTCCAAGAGGGTCCTTTCCAGTTAATATTACAATACAGGGTAAACCTTCTAAATCTTGATAGGTCCGAGGAACCCATTCTTCTTGTTCATTTCTTCTCCAACTCTGCAAAAAAAAAATTCACTTAATAAAATTAAGCCTCTGTTATTTTCAGTTAAATCCATCTTCACTTAAATCTGGGGAACTAAATTCTAGACAAGGTTACAATCCCAAAGACATTTAGTTGATGAATATGAGGGATTGATAATTTTTAATTTAGAGTCTATGAACTTAATATATATATATATACACATACATACATATGTATATGTATGTATAGATAGATAGACAACTGTATCCAAATGGAACTGATTTTATTTATAATCTTATGTATTTTATTTTAAGCTTTTAAAAACATTATTCTGAGGAGCTCATCTATAGAGTTAAGAACTCTTGTAATACAGGGATGCACTATCCCACAGAGGAATATCAATTCAGTCTAAGGCAGAATGTGACATAGTTTTCATTCCAATTTTTAACACTGGATTACTATTAACAGGAAAGAGAATAGCTAATGTGAGCATCAGACAAGATCATATATTTGAAACACCATGTAAATTTTGAACAATAAAACAAATTTTAGCTATTATAATTTTATAGTGATATAAAATATGATGAAATAGGTAACATTATACATTTTCGGTCATCTGGTCTAACAATGAAAATGACCCCAAAGACACTCTCTTCACAAATAAACACCCTGGAGTTTTTGTCTGAAAAAGTTTTCCTTGCTTTCTAAATTGCATTCTGGACTCTCCTGTCTTCCTCTACTATGTCATAGATAACTCTTCACCATGGAAGCTCACTTTGCCCCGGACTTCACACACTGGAAGTGCCCTGCAGCTGCTCTCTTTGATTGACTGATTTCTCTCAGAATCTCCATTTAAGGTCAGCCACATCTTTGTTCTTCAGGCTATGCATCTGACTCTCCCATACTTTCTCTACAACATCTTGGTACCTGGTATCTTTATTTTTTCCTTCCTCACCCCTCAACCTGACAGGTTTCTTTTATGTCATGTCTTTCTCCATCAGAATATAAGTTCCTTAGATGCATTTAGGGACTATATTTCTTTTCCTTCTCATATTTGATATTTCCAATGCTTAGCACAGTGCCTACAACTTAATAATCCCAATAAATAAATACCTGCAGACTTGGACTCCCAAAAGGCAGCTTTATATATAAATGATGAATTTGTAAACTTCATTTAAATAGATACTACTTTCAATCAGAAAATTAATCACCAAATAAATATTTCTTAGAAGCTCTTTGCCTTTCCTTTGTCAAGTTTGCTTTGCTTTAGTTTAAAAATTGTAAATTGCTACATTTCTTTTAAGTCAAACAACATAAACTATTGCTACTTAGGACTTCAAACTTACTAGCCTTTCCAAAAGGTTATTCTCCTAAAGACTGAAAATATAACTTCTTTAAAGATTTTCAAATATGATAATCATGTTATTTCCATCTTAGTTGTGTACTATGCTACAAAAAGTTCACTCTCTAGCATAACTACAATTATTATTATTTTGAAATAAAATTCATAAGACTTTGTGTTTATGCTACCATTAAGGGTTTATACAGCAAGAATTAGGCTGGCTTAGTGACTATTGTTCAATTGTATCTGACTTATGACCCCATGGATCATAGCTAATGCAGGCCATGAGTTTTTCTTTTCAAAGATACTGGAATGGTTTATCATTTCTTTTTCCATTAGATAAAGGTTAGATAGTGGTTAAGTGACTTGTCTAGAGTCATATAGCTAGTAAGTGGGTAAAGGAAAATGAACTCCAGTCTTTCTGACTGTAGGCCCAGAACTCTATCCACTGAGTCCTATAGTTGTTTCTAAGGTCTGATGATACTGATAGTCAAAAGTGAAAACCAAGGAGCAGGGAAGAATGATATGGGAAATGATGAAAATACAGTCATGCATGCATTCAGAACACTTATACACTTAAAAATAATCAGTGGGTGACAAGTAAAAACTAGAATTTTAAAAAGCCACTGAATAAAATAATATTATGATAGAGAATGGGAATTTTCATCTGCTTATGTCCTGATAAAGAATGGAAATCTATTGAAAGGAAACTAATCTTTTTTTTTTTTCCACAGCTGATCATCTTATATTATTGCTGTTACTTTGTACTTTGTACACAGTACAATTCACTTTGTATGAACTCATGGAAGTTTTTCTAGGTTTTTCTGAGAGCGTTATGCTCATCTTTTCTTTCTTTCTTCCTTCCTTCCTTCCTTCCTTTCTTCTTTCTTTCCTTCCTTCCTTTTTTTGAATTCAACAATATTTTATATTTTCCAAATACATGTAAAGATAATTTTCAACATTCATTTTATGTAAGATTTTGAGTTTCAAATTTGTTCTTCCTCCCTTTCTTATCTACCCCTCCCCCCAAGACAGCAATCAATCTGATATAGGTTATACATGCACAATCATTTAAAACATATTAAGGAAACTAATCTTCATAAATGTATCCACAATTCCTTCAATTTGAAACTGTCATTAAAGAAATTCCAACTACAGGTGTCTGAAAGCAGAAGAGCATAGCCCAATTTGTTTAGCTGTCATTTGGAACCAACCATTCTGAGTTATTAGTTTGAAGGGCTTTTGGAATCTTATGATTAATTTCATCAGAAAGAAAAAAATAAAACAGCTTTAGGAAAAAGATGCTTTTGGAAAATATTTTTCCCCACATATTTGCCACATGAAAGAGAACTCAATATTCCTTCATTTGATTGATGCATATTTGCCGAATTACCTTGGTGAGAAAATTCTTTCAAAGAGGAATGATGCTGTTTATTTCTTTTTTCCTTTTTAAGCACTTCAGGGTTTATTTTGATGCTGATTGCTCATTACTTTCTTATCTACAGGATTTAAAGAGATTCTTCTGGGAACCTCATCAGTCTACTATACTGCCAAGTATGTTAGAATCAGGTCAGAATGGTGGGAAAACAGTAGCTACACTGAACAGCTACAAGGAGTTTTGTCTTCAAAACTTGATAAAAAATAACAAACATCATTTATAATCTTGGCTAGTAGCACAGAAAAGTATTTTTTCATTTACAATGTTACTTGCCCAGATATCTTTCCCAACTGATCACGGACTTAGAATGAGATTGCCCTCCAAAGGAGTTTTTAAACATTAAAACATTATCACTTTTATAAATGTCAGAACAGTGTGGCTAAATGTTTAGGCCAGGAAATGGCCTTGAAGGTCAATGTCAAGGAAGCCTATTTTTTTTAATGGCTTCATCTGTTCTAGAGAAATTTCTTTCTCTATTTGCTACCTGCCTCTCTCTCCATTTCTTTTGAAATTGAGGCAAGTAAACCGAATACAATATAAAATAGGGCAGTTAAAATTGAGACAGTGTAACAGAAATAGATAGGACAATATCTATTGTCCTACTTCCACCCTTAAAAGGGGAGGGAAATGGTAAAGAAATAAATTGGTAAATGTTGGACTATTTGACTGAGCTGCTACAGTTTTGCCTATGGTATGAAGATCTTAGAATATTTTCACATAGCTACTTCCCTCTCTGATAAAAGAAGAGGTTACCAAAAGGGTCTTGATCTGTCCTTATAATTTTAAGATTTTAAGTCATTTTGACATGGAGGGAGTTGGGTTGGGACCTGGAAGAGTAGGTGATAATACAAACTGTTTAAGTGTACTATCTAGGCGTTCTTTCAAGGTATCTCTAGAGCTGTTCTGGAGTCATGGGATACTATGTGGAACACAGTGCAAGACCGAAATTGAAATTATCTAAGGATATTCTAGCAGTCTGGGACTATACCAGGAAGCAAGCCTAGATTGGTTGAGTGTGGAATACTGAATTCACATGGATGATCTGACCCTGATTTATGCTGGTTTGAAGCATTTGGAAGGTTCACATAGATTCACAATCTCAGATTTGTTTGGATCTTAAGAGATCATCTGAGCCCAACTCCTTAAAAAGATTTCTAATAACAAAAAGTAATTTTACAAATTCTATTTCAATATTTCCAATGAAAGGAGAACCAGATTGGGTCTGGGCCCTGTGACTATTTGTATTTTTGGAGTTGTTTTTTTTAAAGGAACTTGTTATGGATGAAACAAACTATATAGTTGTCCATTGGGAAGTTCTGGATTGGGATGTGTTTTTAAACTCACATCTTTGGGACTTTGCAATTAAATAGGATGTCGGTTTGAGAGTTTCACAGTCAATATAAGCTTTAAAGGACAGATCTAACAGTGCCTTTAAAGACCCTTCACTTTTATTTTTGTTAGTGCAAAAAATAGCTTTAATATGTTTTAGTTTTCTCCTAAGGGACTCTGAACTAGTGACTGGGAGTATAAATAAGCCACCAAGTTAGCATGGATAAAAGGATAATTAAAACAGGATAGTATTTATTAGAAAAGAAATCAGAAAATATCTTTAATTCTAATTCTCACTACTCTGCAGCACCAGGACACGAAGCACAAGGAAGTAGTCTTACCTGCCTGAAGTCCTTCACCTTCCTTATTTTGTTATCACTGTTCAAAAAGTATATACATTATACATCTCATTCAGCAAATATTTATCAAGTGTTAATCTGGGCAACATACTTAATATATTGCTAGGCCATGAATATCTTAAAATCTTGCAGTTAGGTGGTGAAATGGACATAGCACTAGACCTTCAGTCAGGAAGATTTATCTTCCTGAAATCAAATCTGGTTTCAGACACTTATTATCTGTGTGACCTTGGGCACTTAACTTCATTTATCTCAGTTTCCTTATTCATAAAAATGATTGTGAGAAGGAAATGGCAAACTACTGCCAAGAAAACCCCAAATAGTGTCACAAAGAGTCAGAAATGACCAAACTATGATAAAGTGCAGATGCTCCAAATAGCCAGTGGCAGATTATAAGCAACAGGAGTTTGCAATGGTGATCTAAACTGCCACTTATGTGATCTGAGATTTTGTGAATAATTACAAGTCTTAGAACTTAGGAGAAATATAAGAAAAAAATGATATGTAACATATGTAACATTCCATGAACTCAATGTCACTTTACTAAAATCTCATAAATTACTATTATTCATAATTGCAAATGTATCATATTCCAACAAAAAATCAGAGGGAGATATGATATTTATCCAAAAAGTACCATACTTCATGACTCAATAAGATTGCTGATTTTAGTAAAAATCAAGAGTTTCTTCTACTTTTTGGTTTGTTATGTTATGTTCTCAATTGCTGTTCAACATGACACAAGGCACTCCACAGAATGCTTTTTACAGAAGAAAATTAGTGAATGGGTAATATTCTAGATAGGATCTTTGATATTTCAGAGAAATAAACCTTCCTTATTTATAATAAGATAAAGGTGTTATATTCATTCATCTTGAATAATCAGTAAATATTAGACCAAATATAGCTATTTCCTTTTTTGTACCCGTAGCATGAATACCAACTCAAGATGCTTAAAAGGGACATTAATTTTTGAGCCAGAAAAACTCTTGGAAGTTATTTAGATCAATTCTTTTAGTTATTTTATAGATGAAGAAACTATTCCAAATCATACAATAGTAAATAGCAGAATTAAGATTTGAATCAATGTCCTGGCTGTAAATATTTTGCTTTCATCTGTACCATTTCCTTTTGATTATTGGGTAGGCATATAAATTGCAGGATAACTGAAGACAAGGATCCTTGAACCAGAGGCTGAGCTTAAAATCAGGCAAAAACATGTGTATGTATACACACACACACACACACACACACATATATTTTTATATCTTTAACAAAAAATGCTCACTATTTTAGGAAAAGGGGAGGGGAGAGAGAAAAGGAGAAAAATCTGGAACTCAAAATCTTGTAAAAATGACTACTAAAAATTGTTTTTACATATAATTGGGGAAAATTATAAAAATAAGTTTTAAAAGAAATTGAATTAATCAGAATACTAGTCTGAAGATACCACCACTGAAGAAGTGGTGGGGGGTAGGGAAGAGGGACAGGAAGTAATCTTTTTCTTGAAGACATCCCAGAAATAACAGAACCTAATGAGACTCAGTAGAATCTATGGTGGGAGCAGTTCAGCCAAGATAGGTTAAAAACTGAAGTTAATTGGAATGAGGCTAGGTGAGGCTGGGATAATTCTTGCTCTCGGAGTATAGTTGTAAAACTATATCTATAATTATAAAGATAATTACATCCCTCAAAAAAGGAATCATAGATCTAGAACTGCAAGAGACCTCAGAGGGATCTAATCCAATTCTCTCATTTTATAAATAAAGTATCTTAGGTCCAGAGAGACTGAATGAGCTCAGATCACATGGTCAGTGTCAGAGACAGAATCTGAATCTATGTCCTCTAAATACAGAGCCAAAGGCTAAGCAGCAGACCCGACAGAACCCTGGACTTGGAATGAGGAAGGTCAGAGTGCAAATCCCACCTCAGATACCAATTTACTATGTTACCCTGCCCAAGGGATTTAACCTAAGCTTCAGTTTCCCTATCTATAAAATAAAAATTATTACAGACCCTACCTTATAGAGTTGTAGTGAGTATTAAATGAGATAACGTATATAAAGCACTATATCAATGCTGGTTATTATTATTATTATTTCCTCTCTATACTATACATGTTGTCCCCTTTCTTAAAACTGTCACAAAGATTAAATACTAAACATAGAATATAATACTGAATAATGAATTTGTTCATAGCTGTTGCAAAGATCAATTTTTGGAGCATCTGAATTGTGGCAGTGGATAGAGCACTGGCCCTGGAGTTATGAAAATCTGAGATCAAATGCAGCCTGAGAAACTTAGCTTATTATACATATTTATCTAAATATATATTATATATAAGCATATATATTTGTGTAAGTTTATATTATATATAAATATAATGATACATTGTATTTATATACTTAATATATGATATATTATATAAATTAATATTACATATTTGTAATTACATAAATATAACATATATAACATATTTATATAACATATAAAATGATTATGTAAAATTATATATAAATATGTAAAGTTATATTATAATATAAATGAATTATATTATACATAAAATATGTTATATAAATAAATCACACAAAATATATAAATTTTATAAATATATAATTATATTGTAATATAATTAAATTATAGTGCATATAAAATTATTTATAGATTATAAAATCTATATATAAATTACATTATGATATAAATTATATATAAAATATATTTATATGGATTATAAAATTATATTATGATATAAATTATATTATGTATAAATATATTTATATGGATTATAAAATTATATATAATTATATTATAATATAAATTATGTTGTAATTTATATTATATATAAAATATATTTATATAAATTATATATAAAATATATTTATACAAACTATAAAATTACATCACAATATAATTTATATTATACATAAAATATATTTATATAAACTATAAAATTCGATTATAATATAATTTATATTATGTGTAAAATATATTTCTATGGATTACAACATTATATAATAATATAAATTATAACATGTATAAAATATATTTATACGGACTATAAAATTATATATAAATTATATAAAATTATATTTATATATAACTATGTGAGGCTGGGCAAGTTACTTAACCCCAATTGCTTAGCAAAACTAAAAACTAAAAACACCTAAAAACAAATTTTAAAAATTAAACCAAAGATCAATTAGGCATCCATGCTAGACTGGGTTGAATAACTGGAAACATGAAGGATGGAAACATCTTATCTGTTGCTGACCCTTATGCGGGCTACGAAGTGGCTGGCGACTTGGAGTTCTGAAGCCGGGTTCCCGAGGATGATTTCAAAGCGGTACTGGAGGCCCAGTTTGTCCCGCACCTCCTGCAGCCGTTCCTTTGCCAGCATGGCCAGCTGCACCGAGGGCACCCTGATGATCAGCATGTGCCCCCGCCCACTCTTGTCCTTTCCTGGCGAGCTGATGAGGTCATCCATGATGCTCAGCGTTTCTGGCGTGCTGTGGTCTCGGAGGGACGCCATGGTGGTGAGGGCCATCAGTGCTTCTGAGTACTGTTGAATGAGAAGGTAGCAGCGAATAACCATGCTGTGAAGCCTGGGGTACCTTAAAGAAAACATGCACAATGACGTTACTTAGTATAGTCGGCTGAACTCGGGCATCTCCGGGAGGGGCTCAACGTCGGACTGAAGGCAGGCTGGTCACCTTTGCCGATTGAGGCTCCACCACACTGAGATGCTCTTCTGAGAAACTGGAAAGAGCCCGTGGCTAGGCTGCGAAGGGCTTTAAAAGGCAGATGAATTTATATTTTTGTCCTCGAGGCAACAGGGAGCCACTGGAGTTAATAAGAGAATGACACGATCAAATTTCTGTTTAATGATCACCATAACTAGCATTTACCTAGTATTTTAAAGTCTGCAGAGCGCTTTACAAATACTCTTATTTTTATCCTCACAAAGATAAGGAAATAGATGCTATTATTACCCTTCTTGTAGTTTAGTTGATTTCAATCATATCTGATTTTTTGTGACCCCATTTGGGTTTGTATGTTAGTTTTTTGCCAAAGAGACCAGCGAGTTCTGCCATTTCCATCTCCAGCTCATTTGACAGATGAGGAAACTGAGGCAAACAGGGTTAAGTGATTTGCCCAGGATCTCACAGCTTGTAAATATATGAGCCAGATTTAAACTGAGTTCTTCATAATTCTGGGCCAGCTGCCCATTCTTATCCTTATAGATGATGAAATTGAAGCAGATAAAAAGTTAAATGACTGCCCAGGATCCACTATACTATCTCGTCTTGAAGTTTAAATAAAATTGCGTTAGCAGATACATAGAAACAGACATCGAAGACCAGGGTCACTGCACTGCAGAGCCTGGAAAAATAGGAAGAGGTCAGATTATGAAGAACTTTAAAAATCAGAGTTGAACATCAGAAAATACAATGAACACATCTTTCTATAAAATATTCCCTTTGGGGGCAAGTAGATGCTGCAATGGATAGAGCACTGGCCCTGGAGTCAGGAATACCTGAATTCAAATCCAGTCTCAGATATTTTATACTTACTAGCAGACTCTAGGCAAGTCACTTAGCCCTAATTGCCTTCCCATTCTCCTATCCCCCCCGCCAAAAAAAAAAATACTCCTTCATTCTATTATCATAAACAGAATACTTGCCACATGGATCTGGCCGAGTTTTTTAATATTCAGAAAGAGACATTTATAGCAAATTACTTTCCAGAATTTAATAATAAGAAATATTATAAATATACATCTGTATACTGCCTATTGACTACTTCAATACCACCACAATGTAAACTATGAGAAAAAACATGGATGTAAATGTAATGTAAACTATGAGAAAAAACACTGGAAAAAAAACACTCTATTCCAGGCATTATGCTAAGCATTTTACAACTATTAATTAACTGAGTAGAAATACGGTCTTTTACTATGAGATAAATTCAATATAATAAAATTCCAATGTAACAAAAGATTTTACCCCCAAATCAGGCTGAATTTAAAGAAGAGTGAGAAGCCACATATTGCTTTTATGTAAAAACCTATTTCACAGAGTCACCTTACTAGGTCAACTCAGGTTAGGGAATCTATGTTTGAAGTCTAGCTCTCAGACCTATTTTTAAAAACAATGTTTTTCCCCCAATTATGTATTAAAATAATTTTTCACACTTTTAAAAAAAATTTTGAGTTCTAAATTCTAAACTTCCCCTCTTTTTCCTCTTTCCTGCCTGAAAAGGTAAATAATCAATAATCCAAATGTAGGCTATCCATATCACATCCATTTCCTATATGTTCTTGAATAAGCTTCTCTGGACTTAAATTTCTTCTTCTGGAAAAAGAGAAGAGACTAGAGTAAATGATCTATTACATTCCTTTCTGTGATCATATACTTACTTCCAAGTCCATTCCAACAAACATTTACTGGGAATCATTATTAAGTATTGAATTAATATTAAGTGTATGATAGGCATTAGAGATATAGAGACAAAATGAAAAAAAAAAATTTCTGCCCTCAAGGAGCTTACATTCCACTGGGAACAAACAACATTTAAACAAGCATATCACAAAAATTTGAGGAGGAAGTGAGGTCAACAGCTAGAGGGATTAGGAAAGGGCTTCTTGGAAGGAAAGGTGAAAAAGATGAGTATTGAATAAAGTTAAGGATTCAAAGAAGTGGAGATGAGAATGAAGAGAATTTTGGGATAGTCAACCTGTAGAAAGGCAGAAAGAGGTGACATCTATTTCTGTTGATTAATAGGAGCAATCTCGTTAGAAAAATGTTTGATTTGTCTTAATGGTGTCTCTGCTAGGGAATTTATCTTTTTCCTTGTTACCTGCTAAAACTGCTTTTAAAATTAGATAAAATTAGCTTTAAAATAGCTAATTGCCAAAAACCCATATGGATTTTGCCCAGTCTTAGCAAGCAGTGTAATAAAAATTTTGCCCCTTAACTTGGGGAAAAAAAAGAAAGAAAAGATGAAAGATGCTATGAGTTTGGAATTAGTTAGATATGATCGATGTGTCACTTAATTTTGTTTAGCTGATTTTTTTCTCCTTTTGCTACTGAGAGGGAGGAGGGAAGGAAGATGTATGCTGGAATGATTGTGTTGTTAAAGACATAAATAGAAGACTTAAATAAACATTTAAGACATAAATAAAATTTTAATAACATAAAATGACTAGATAATGAAAAAATAAAGAAATTTGTCCTGGATGATAAAAAAAAGGAAAATGTATGATTCTGTTTACATTTATCCTGTCTGCATTTACAAGTATCAATAACTTTAGGTGACCTGAGTTTCTGGTTTGTCCTCGATTGCTTGGGCAGGTCATAGCATCATAAGATTGCAGATTGATAACTGGAAGGGATCTCAGAGGCTATCTGTTCCAACCTCTTCACTTAACAGATGTGTAAACTGAGGCCTAGGAAGGTTAACTAGCTTGACCAAGGGCGTACGAATATTAAGCATAAAAAGTAGGATTTGAACCCTTTGTCTCCAGAACTGAGACCGCACCAAATTGGGCAGTATTCTACCATAACTGTAGATCAATTCTCTTTGTTAAGGAGGCCATACATAAAATTGAAATGGTCAAAGGGTCATTTCATACTTAAAGCACTAAATTCTATTTAGAGCTTGAAGCTAGATAGAGCTAATTAACTGGGAAAATAATACCCCCAGGATTTTGAAAATGTTAGGTTAAGATAAGTTTCCAGTGCCTAAACGGAGATAAGATAATACACATCTATATGTCCTTGTCTTCTCCCTGTTGCATCAGTCTGGGAGTTTTGGTTAGATGAAGGGGAGTGGTTCATTATCCACTCCCTCCACCCTCTCCTATTATCCACTCCTTCCACCCTCTCCTTGTCACTTCCATTACTGTGCTGATGGGTCAGTCAGACAATAAAAATTTATTAAGCGCTTAGAATGTGTCAGACCTACAAGGATACTGGAAAAAACCACTCTATTCCAGGCATTATGCTAAGCATTTTACAACTATTAATTAATTGAGAAGAAATATGGTCTTTTTCTTTTTCTAATTAGGACTTTCCTCAATAAGGGAAAGTGTAAAATAAACTTCTATTTTTATTCTTCATGGAACTCTTCTTTTGAGACTCTGAGCTACTGTTGTGATGTCCTGAGACATTCTGGGTGAGCTTATGGTCCACTGAGGTTTAACTGCTGAATTGTGTGATATATACTCTTGTTATTTAATCAAACAATCAATACATATTTGTGCCATGTATAGCGTGCTAAGCTCTGGAGAGCAAAAGACAAAAAAAGAACAGATTTTATACTCAAGGAAATTATATTCAAATAAGGAGAAAATGTACATATATTCTATATGTAAAGTGATGTAAAGTTGTGGGGGCAGGAGAAGCCACTCTAGCAGATGGGAAAGATTTTTTAAAAGGCTCCATGTAAAATGTATTGGTTGAGCTGAGTCTTGAAGGAAATCTAAGAGACAGACATGAGAAGAAAGTGCATTCTAAGCAAACAAAACAGCCAGGGCAAAGGCATGGAAATGACAAATGTATTACCCATATATGAGGAACAGTAAGAAAATTAGTATGGATGAACTATGGCATATGTGGAGGGGAATAATATATAAGAAAACTAGAAAGGTAATGAGGAGTCAGGTTGTAAAGAGCTTTAAATTACAAACAGAAGAATTTAAATGCAATAATAAAAATAATAGCTAACATTTATATAGTGCTAACCATGTGTGCCAAGCACTGTGCTAAGCCCTTTGCAACTGTTATTTCATTTGTTCACAACAACCCTGGAAGATAGATGCTATTATTATTTTAATTTTACGGATGAAGTAACTGGGACAAACAGAAGTCAAGTGAGTAGACAGCAGAGAAAGACCCAGTATATATAAAGTGAATGATGATCAGTATGTGTGTATGTGTATGGGGGTGGATAATATTGGGGCAATCTACTGCAGAGACAGAAGGGATGGAATCAAGCATAATATGAAGAGGGGTTGATCTTGGCAAGGCAAAGATTAAAGTAGCAGCTAAAGTAATGAAGGAAATAGTGGAGGATGATATCAAGGGCTTGTAAAGTAAGGAGAGATGGAAGAGGAGGTCTTCCTAATGGCCTCAATTTTCTTGGTAATGGAATAAATGGAATAAAAAGTTGATTCTCTAAGAGGATGAAGGGAAGAGGTATTATGGAAGATTTAGGAGAAAAGAGAATGTTTTATAACAGTTGCATGGAACTTCTGAGCCTGAAATTACCTTAATGATTAACTATTTCAAATTTTCTTACCCTGTTTTATAGATGAAGAAAATGAGATCAGGAGCATTATTAACAGATCTAACACCAGAATATAGATCTCCTGATTCCCATCTAAGTATTTTTGATGTCTTATAAGAAGTTAAAGTGAATATACTGAAGAAAAGAAGGAATGGTTTGGTCCAGACCAACACATTTAGTTTAGATATTCAGAAAAATGATTATAATTATAAAGTTGGGAGGTACATGAGACCCTATTTGAGTCAAACTGAAGTGATTGAAATAGAAATAGCTCTGCAATACAGATATCTATTTTATACTCTGAAAGAGGGTGTATGTGTATATGTACAGAGACAGAGAGAGAGAGAGAGAGAGAGAGAGTGTGTGTGTGTGTGTGTGTGTGTGAGAGAGAGAGAGAGAGAGAAGTTTTGTCTTAAAATGTATATGTAGTGTTTTAAGTATTTATAAATTGTAACAGAAATGAAATAAAGATTAAATATAAATGATAAGTATCTGAATGAAAATATATTGAAGGGAGATATAGACCAGGTGGCCAGTTTTGGAAGGGGAAGGCATAAGATCTTGGTGGAGGTAAGGAAGCTTTCATCTGGGCTAGGTGGATAATTATAAATCCAAGAAGAGATTATTATTATTATTATTGCAATCATTATTGCAAATCTACTAGCAGACTTCTTGTGCTAGGCCAAAAAGCACTAGTGAAGGGAGGAGAGACCCAGGTTATAAAAGGAAGAAAAGGACAAGTAAGGATGAATGCAGAATATCCAGGAGGCTTTAAGACAGAGGAAACTCAGACAGACATTGTTAACAGCAAAAGAAGCTTGAAAAGGCTCGTGTAAGTATGAGAAAGTAAAAAGAGATTTCTGTTGATTTTATATTCTTAGACTAAGAAATTTGGGGGATTTTTTTGCCAACATTATTTTTGATCATTCTGTATAATTTTGACACTATAATTTGACACACCCTCTTTTTGATCCCTTTATATGGGTATTTCCTAAGAATCTGTCCTTGGCCCATTTCTCTTTTGGAGCCATATTGTCCCTAGGTAATCTCATTCTGTCCCAGAGCTTCATTGTATAACTCCCAAATCTAGTTTCTCTGTTCCTCATCTTTCTGCTAAGCATTGGACCTGTATGTCCGTTGCTTTACAGTGACATTTTGCTGGTGTTTCAAAGTCAACATGTTCAAAACCAAACTTATTATCTTTCCCTGTAAACTAATCTCTCTTACAACAGATCTTAATATTTCTGTCTAAAGAGCCCTATCATTCACTCTGTCTCAAATGCTTACAACCTTCAGGTTTTCTTTTGACTCTTCTCTCTTTATCACTTCTGATGTTCTATTTATTAAATCTCTATAGGATCTGTCCTACTCTTTTCCCCTTCTGTGTTTTCACTATCAATATCCTAGTACTGGCATTCATTAACATTTGCTTCCCCTGTTACCTGATGAGATCTCCTATATCAATGCTCACTCCCCTTTCCAACTTATCCTATATAACATTACCAGAAAAAAAAACTTTCTTATGCATTCCTGGGATATGATAATATTGCTTCTTTTATCAATCATCTCAAGAATAAAGTTCAAATTCTTTTGAATTTTTCAGCTAGATGATGTGGTCAGCATGATAGTAGATAGAGTAAGCTCTGTATAACTTGGACAACCCACTTAAATGTAGCCTTTGTTTTCTCATCTGTAGGGATAACAATAGCACTAATAGTACCTAAAGCACAGAGTTGTGAAGATTATATGAGATAATATACGTAAAGTGCTTTGTAACTCATAAAGTCATGTTAGCTATTTTTGACACCATCATCCACTTTCAGATTTATTTCATATGTTATGCAATCTATAATGTAGACAAATTGGACCAGTGTCCAATGCATCTCCACGCATTTGCTCCCTATGCCTAGAATGCTCTCTCATTTATTGAAATTTACAATTTATAAATACTTAAAACACCACATATACATTTTAAGACAAAACTTCTCTCTCTCTGTGTCTCTCTGTACATATACACACACACTCTTTCAGAGTATAAAATAGATATCTGTATTGCAGAGCTATTTCCATTTCCTATCTTGCATTATCTTCTTTATGTTGCTCTTGTCAATCACTTCAGTTTGACTCAAATAGGGTCTCACGGATCTCCCTACTTTATAATTGCAATCAATTTATTTATACCTTCTCATTTATTGAATTCCTGCCTATCCAGAATTACAGAAGCTCAGAGGCCTTATAGTTCATTTATACCTAACCAAAAATCCTTTCTATAGTATCTCACCTTGAAAGCTTCAGGCAATTAGTCTAGTCTACATTTTGATAGCTCTAATTTGAGCTGCATGTTTCACACACATGGCTGAAACCAGGACTCATGGTTTCTGGTTCTACTCTTTGGGGGTGCAAATCAATTATTTAATAAGCAATGCCAGTGTCCGCATATCCCCATCTAGTTTCTGAGGGCATTCTGTCAGTGTATAATGCATTATCTATTAAATATGTACTATGTATCAAGCACATCCAGGGATACAAAAAGAGGCAAAAGATACAAAAAGAGGCAAAAGATAATCCCTGCCTTTATAGTTAATGGTTGAGACAACAAAAAATAACCTATACTAGGGATTAAAAGGAAATAATTAAAAGAAGGAAGGCATTAGAGCTAGGAGTTCCCAACTAGAGGATGGGAAAAATTTCACATAGAAGATGGGATTTTAGTTAAAACTAGAAGGAAGTCATGGAAGACAGGAGTTGAGAAGAAAGAGCATTGCAAACATGGGCAAACAGCCAGAGAAAATGCTCAGAATCAAGGTCAGTGTCACTAGCTTGAAGAATATGTAGCAGGAATAAGGTATAAAAATCTAAGTAAGGGGATAAGTAAGGAATAAGGTGTAAAAAAACTAAAGTAAAGAATGAATATAAATTTCAAGATTAATCTCTCCTGCAGTCTTCTTCCTCCTATCTTTGGAACCCTCTTTGATCAATTTGTCTCTCCCTCCCATTCATCTTTAAGCTGCCTCTATTGGCTACTTGCCATCAGCTTACTAATAAGATAGTCCTTTCTTTTGATCCTTCCCCAGGCTCTTTTACCCACAAATTAATCATTTGCCATCATTGTCAAGCTATTCAGCAGTCACTGTCTCTACTTCTTAAGCACCACACTCATTCCTCAAACCACAGCAATAAATTAGCAAATGTTTCTTAAGTGTCTGCTATATGTCATGCACTGTGTTAGATGTGGGGAAAACAACTAAAATTGAAATAATTCTTCTATGCAAGGACCTGCATTGTAAAAGGGGAGATAACAGACACGCATACAGACAAACATACAGACAAATATGTTGTAGAGGTAGAAATGAAGACATTTAGCAACTGTTAGCTATGTAGGGTAAAGGAAAATAGGAGCTAAGGATACGACCAAGGTTGCAAACCTGAGTGATTAGGAGGATAGTTGCGTCCTTGATAGAAATAGCAACGTTTAAAAAAGAGATGGAAGGTAGAAAGGCATTAACCAAGGGTTGTTATCTGGAGATGAGCCCAGAAATGCCCTTCCCTAAAGGTTGGCCCTTAGATGATAAATATTTTAAGCCATAGCAGTTCATGGAACTGTCCATTAAGATGTGGAGGTGCCTTGGTCTACACTTGGGAAATATTGGCTCTTTTGAAGTATGGAGTTTATAGACCAAAATTCCTCATACTACAGTGAAGTTTGATCTTGTACCTAATCCATTTGTACGCATTAGATTGAAGTAAGCTGGTAGAAGAAAGATTGTTTACCCCTAGAGAAGCCACAAAAAATTGGTAAATAGGCTCACAGTTTTTGATGAAAGAACTTGTCTCAATTTTTACCTCTAGGTGGTGGCATTTGAGCACAAAGCCAAGATCATCCAACACATGGAAAAAGAGACCTGTTTTTACCACACCCACAGCTATTCACTGCCATTACATAAAAGACTAATTTTATTCCAGATCTTCAAAACATCATTTTCACAGGTTACAACATGTCCATCACAACACTGGGATTCACTATATGCTTGCTTGTTTCAGTTATGTAACTACAGCTGGATCAAAGATTATGCTTTTTCATTATTTACCTTTCTAAGAGCGTGCTGACCATTTTCTCAAAAGTTTCATCACATCTTAGAAGTGGACTAGTGATTCCCCACTGCAAGGACTTGCTGTACTCATTCAAGCCAAAATACAGTTTTTCTTCACCACCCATTTCCTCCTAATTAAATTTTTTAAAAAGAGAGAGAGAGAGAGAAAAAAAAAAAAAGAGCGAGAGATATGGTGAGGATGTCATTCCCTGAAGGGTGAAAAACTTGTTTAGTCTTATAATTTGTTAGTAGTTCAGCAGTTGTAGGATTATGGCTTCAGAAATCTTGTTCTGCATTTATTTTAACATATTTAACATGTATTGGATTACCTGTCATCTAGGGAGAGGGGAAGAGGAAAGAGGGGAAAATTTGGAACACGAAGTTTTTGCAAGGGTCAATATTGAAAAATTATTCATGTATATGTTTTGAAAATAAAAAGCTTTAATAAAAAAAGAAAACTTCTTCAAAAGGACTTGATGGATGAGTAAAATTCTAAATTGATTTCTTTGGATATTTAAATAGAAAATCAATGTATTCTTTCTCCTTTTTTAAAATTGTTCCCTAAAAAAAATACACTTTTTAATTTTTCTTGAATTGTTCTTTTGCTCACTTAGAATCTCAGTCTGAAATTTCTGCCATACATTAGCTATGAGCCTTGGACAAATTTTTTTTGTGTCAACTAATGGTTTATTTTAACACTAAGGAAGGTCTTTTTGTAAGACTTTGTGCTCCAAATTTTTCTCTCTCTTTCTCCTCAAGACAACAAGCAAGCTATTATAGGTCAAATGTGTGCAATTAGACAAATCTTTTAATCCTCCTGAGCCTTAATTTTCTCTCACTGGACAAAATGGGTACAATAGTGATTTTTCTCTTACCTCACAGTATTGTTGAGGGGATTAAATAAAACAACCTATTAAAGCATCTGGTAAACTATAAAGCATTATATAAATTTTAGTTACTATTAAGATTAGTATTCTCTTTCAGAAAGCCTTCAAAAAATTAATTACTACAGAACAAATGATTGAGAGCCATTTAAAATTTTGTCATATGGGTTGTCATGGCTAAAATATATGTCACCAAATGGCTGACTTCTTGGATACATGCTGCTCTATCAGTGAGTCAATATACATTTATTAAGCACTTAGACTAGGCACTGTGTCAAATGTTGATGATACAAAAAAGGGCAAAAGACAGTTCCTGTTGTCAAAGAGCTTACAATCTAATGAGATATAGTCTCTGTGACTGGATAGACTGATTGGTCTTTAGGAAACAGACACTATCTGTCACTAGATCATATGCTAAACTTTTTGAGCATTGTCAATCTGGCTAGGGTTTCTTCTGGTGGATAAAAGCACTGAAGCCAGTCAGAAAAACGAATTCAAATCCAGTCAGAGATGTCACTATGTCACTTAATTTCTTTCTATCCCAATTTCTTCCTCTGTAAAATGAGGACAGTATCTTCCAGGGATAAAATGAGACTATAGTGGTTAGAACTTTGCAACTTTAAAGTACTATATAAATGGTATTTATTATTAAGAATAAAGGACCGTTGGCCAAGGATTCATTCATACTATGATTTTCACTTAAAATGTTTCATTTAAAAGCAATGGTCATTATTATAACACCTTTCAAACTTCTAGAAGAAGGGCATGTCTAGGAAGATAAGTTCATCTTGGACAAAAGAAAGCAAACTTACCACACCGTCTAGTGGAATCCAGTGCACTTCATTGGCAGAGCTTATTCTGGACTGTTGTGTTTGCAGGGCATATGGGAAAGAGCTAACCTGAAGTACAAGGAGATTGAAAGCTTCGAGGACTTCTCGGCAATTGATAACTCTATCAGCCAATCCATGACTTGGCTCCCCATGTGACAGAGAACCTGAGATGACACTGTGAAAATCAGCAAAGGTACAATTAACATCTTATACAGATTAAAAATTAATGAATACTACATAATTAATAAAATTAGGGTTAAAATCAGTATTTTATATATCTTCCTTAATTAAATTAGATGAAGAAATAACAAGAAGGAAGGATATACAGAGAGAGAGAAAGAGGAGGAAGGACAGGGTGAAGGTGGAAGCGAGAACAGAAGAGATAGATTGAGCAAAAGGCAGGGTTGGGAAGGAGAGAAGGAGAAGGAAGAAGAAGGAGAAAAAGAGAAGAAAAAGGAAAGTTATTATACTGGTTTCCAGAATAATGCAATTTCAGGTGATAACATTTTAAATTTGAAGCAAAATTGAAAACACCACAAATTTAGCTTAGAAGGACATTTATATAGATTTCAGAGATCCTTTGAAAGTTTCTTCTGATATAAATGTATAAGATACCAATTTGGGAAATTCTCCCTATCATTTTCTCTGCAATGTATATTCTTCTTCTTCTTCTTCTTTTTTTTTTTTTGCTGAGCCAATTGGGATGAAGTGACTTGCCTAGAGTCATATAGCCAGGAAGTGTTAAGTGTCTGAGGCCAGATTTGAACTCAGGTCCTCCTGACACATATGCACACACATATGCATACATGCATATATATGTTTACAAATATTTATAATGGGTTTTGTTTTTCTTGAGAAGAGAGGGGGAACTGAGAAGGAAAAAATAAAAATTAATTTAATGATAAGGTAGGAAGGGAAAAGCTTATGAAAAGAAAAGAGTTTTGACAATTTTCCTTTCTAATACTTCTCCTAAAAACTCCCTTTTTTCATCCCTGAGAAAGAACTTTTGAGTTCTATGATGTTTTAAAGAGGGTATTTAATTTGAGTATGTATGTGAATTTGTTTTTAAAAATTTTATAATTGATTTTCAATATAATTGGTTTTCTTTGCATCATATGTATTTTATGTATCTAAAAACATTCTTCTGAGAAGGGAACCATAAACCTTAAGAACACTTATGTTAAAGTAATATTACCTGAATAAAAATTTCTGACTCATTCCAATTAACTCTGCTGACTGTCTGTCTTTATATCTATCTATCAAGATGTTGTTTTTCATGAGCTGCATGCTCCATCTTCACCTCTTTAAATAATATTTGTTAAGCATTTACCACTGTGCCTGACAAAATATATGGTTAATAAATGCTTGTTCCCTTCCTTTCTTTTTCCCTCTTTTAGTTTTCCTAGCTTCCTACAAAATTCAGCTCAATTCCTACATTCTACAAGAGGCTTTTTCCAAGTACCCTGAGGAGTTAATGTTTCCCCTTGAGATGAGTTTTAATATTCTCTGTACCTATTTTGCATGTACCTAGTGAATTGCATGTTATCTCCCCCATTAGAAGGAGGCTGAACTCTCAAAGACCAGGACTATTTTTGCTTTTTTTATGTCCTTGACATTTAGTGCAGAGCCTGGCACATAGTAGGCATTTAATAAATACTTGCTGAATCACTGCCTTGGTAGTTAAAGGAATTTTTAAAATTGCCATCAAGGTAAAGAACAAATGTATATGAGGAGATACCAGAGGTTAAAGTCCTGAGTTTTCTTAACTGCCACCTTTTGACCAATGACTCCTGCCTGAAAAGTAGCTTTTTACTTGCTCACTCTGAAGCAATCACCTTGTCAGCTCCACATGAGAGTTGTCATGAACCAAGACAAAGAGTGTGTATGGATTCTGTTTGACCCTTCTCATAAAAACTTCAAACTTGGCTTGAATCTCATTGTCTAGCCGAACAACGTATTTTTCTGCTCTCTGATAAGCCATTCCATTTTCTTCCAGACCCAAGTCTACAAGAACACCTGCCCAAAGGAAAAATAAAAAACACGTATTTTTTTATTTGCATGGATAAATACAAAGAAAGTACATTAGGTGAAAAAACAAACAGCTTTAAATGGTGATTCCTGATCTGTGGAGCAGTGTTAAAAATAAGCCTTATTATTAACAAGTTCCTGGATTTAGTAAAAAAAAAAAAAAAAAAATTCCCTCTGTGCATATTGCCCATCTCAAATTTGAAGAGCAAATATATGATTTTCATTCCTCTGTTCAACTTCCATCCCCTCCTGTGCCACAATCCCCTCCTGCAGTTGGCAAAGTGGTTTTGAAGCTTTGAAGCATTTGTAAAAGCAGTTGAAAATATGTAAACTGAAAATATATCTCATTAAAAGCTCTTTCCCATGAAGGTGATTATTGCTGTTAATAGTCACTGAAGTCTGCAAGGGAAAATCTTGCTTGGAGCTGTAGTTCCTCTAGAATCTAGCAGGGAATTTAGAATCGTTTGAATCTAGCAGGGAAATTAGATGATTAAACAGAACATGGGGATAGCTCTAGGAAAGCAGAACAAGGATTGCCAATTCTTCTCTTGAAACTTCCACTTGCTGTTTCTCCAGAGAGAGACTTTGTCTCCAGAGAGAAGGAGAAGGGAAGGGAATAAGCATTTATTAAGTGCCTCCTGTGTGTCAGGCACTGTGTAAGTTCTTTACAAATTTCTAATTTGAGTCTCACAATAAGGAAACTGAAGCAGAGTTTAAGTGACTTGCCTAGGGTCACACAATTAGTGTCTGAGGTGAATTTGAATTCAAGTCGAAATCTAGTACTCTATTCACTGTAAAATGTAACTACCAAAACAGCTGCCGCTGCCATATGTTACTAAACTTTCTCTTGGCCAAATTGCTAACATTATCAGGGGGACAGAGTCAAGAAGATTTGATTTCAAATCTTCATTCATACTTTGTAACCACTTAACATTCTTGGATATTAACTTTCTCATACATATTTATATATGTAATTGTTATTTCTCCCATTAGAATATAAAATCCTTATAAGCAGGAATTGCTTTATTCTTGGTGTTTGAAAGCTCAGTGCCTGACATATCATTGACACTTAAGAAATGATTGTTGATTTGAAATGATTGAGAGAATTGATAGAATTAAGAAATGATTGAGAGATTGAGAGATTTGTAAAGAACACTGTAAGGTATTGTAAAGATAGAGATTTGGACGTGGAGTTAGGAAATCTCATCTTTCTGAGTTCCAAACTGGCCTCCAACACTTATTAGCTATGTGACTCTGGGCAAGTCACTTCACTCAGTTTCTTCATCTGTAAAATGAGCTGAAGAAGAATACTCAAGTATCTTTTGTCAAGAAAACATTAAATAGTGTCACAATTGAACAAAAAACTTAAAAGCACTATGTAAACGTGAGCTTTTATCAAGATCTAGTCTCTAGCCGAAGCTGCTGCTAATCTACTGAAGCTGCCTTCAGCTGTTAGGAGATCTTACATAAAGGGAATGTTATCTCTTTGGGGATTTTGTTCCTGCCAAAAAAAATATCTAGGACTAATCAGCGCATCTTTCAGTTCCTTTGTTACTTAGGATAATAACTACACTTGCCCAGCACAAAAAATTGCAACTCTGGTCAAAGTCTTTCCTTGGACCAATTTATGACCCTTCAGCAAGAAATTCCTCACAAGCCTGCTTGATATGTAGGTTGGAGTAAGTGAATTCCTTTTAATTCTTATCATACTTCTGGCAAGTAGGGCCAACCCAGCAAAAATTAACTTGGAATCTAAGTGAAAAAGTCTGAAGGGAGAAGGTGGAGCTAGTAAAGTTTTCTTTCATTTTCTGCAGCTATATATAAAAAGATCTTTGAAATGATAAACTAAAGCTATCCTTATGAAAAATTTAAAATGAAAATTTTGATCCTCTATCCTCAATTTTCATAAAGTCTTTATCATTTTTACTCCTACTGTACTTCATAGGAAAAAATAGTTCATTGCCTTCCAACTATATGTGTGTGTGTGTGTGTGTGTGCGCGCACATACATGCATATATAAAAATATATACATATAAATATATATGATATCTACATTACATTTAAGCTTTCTAAAATATCTTATAAACAATATCACTTGATCCTCACAACCAGAACCATAACTAGTAATTCTGTTGCCTGGGCCAGATTTATTCTGCTGTAGTTGGGGGAAGATATCAGAAGACAGTTCATTCTGGTCAAGTGCAGTATCATCAGGAAAGGCGGTCTCAGGCCTTGCAATCCCAAGAAGGAAGGTGGGGGGAGATTTGCAAGGTAGTGGAATAAGGGGTTACCTATGGAGAACCACAACATATGGTTGTGGTTGGATAGCAAGCTGGACAACTAACATGAGGGAGAAGTTGACCTCCTAAATGTTAGCCCTCTGGACAAGGTTTTGGCCACTCCACCCTAGTTACAGCTCTGCTCACAATAAACTTGTCAATCAGGGGCTAATGGCTTAATGATCACCATTCCACTGATGCAGAAGCTGAGACACAAGATACTTTTAAGTGAGAGACCCTCAGCGTATCTGAATAGAAGTATCTCAAAAGTTCTCAGTTTCTACCCTTTGACATGAAGCTGTAGAATATAATTGTTAAAAAGCACTGAGTCCTTATTGCATACTAAAAAAACTGAGTGGCTCATAAAACTTTTGGGGCATCTTTTTTTTGATGCATTCTCTATTGCTTGTCCTTCCATTAATCCCATCCAGATTGTTATTTTTTTGTGTGAATTCATATTTTTACAATTTAAGATGGCACAAAAAGGAAAGGGATATTTTTATTATACAAAAGCATTAATAGGGACAGAGAAAACCATTACATCACGAAATGAGTAGAGCACTTTTCAAGCACCTTTTTACCACTTCTATACAGTTTCTGCCCCTATAGTTTAGACTAGCAAATGACTTGACTAGAGTCACACAGTAAATTTCAGAGATCTCAAGTATTCCTAATTCCAGGCTGAGCACTCTATCCACCTATTCACCAGCTGCCCTGAGCATATAATAAGTGGTAAATAAATATTAGCTGCCGTTATTATTTAAATGGAGATAACAACAGCACTTATCTCTTAGGATTGTTGTAAATGAGATAGTATGGGTAAGCTATTTAGTAAATTTAAAAACTCTACACAAATGCTAGTTTTTGTTATTATCACTATTGCTATTTTTCATCTTTTTGAAGTTCAGTTTTCTCATCTGTAAAACAGAGGTAATATATACTATATTATATATATGTATGTATAATATATAAAAACAGAGGTAATATATAGTATATCATATATACATAAATGTGTACATACATCTATAAAACAAGTAATATGTGCTATATTATATATATATATGTAAATGTATAATATATCTGTTTAAAAAATTCCAGAGGTAATATATACTGCATTATATATGCAAATGCATCTGTATAATATATCTAGAAGATAGAGATAATATATACAATATCTACTTCACAAGATTGTAAAAATAAAGAAGAAAATGATTATAAATAATAATATGAATGTCTACTATCAATCTCACTAAAACATGAATTCTGTGATGGCAAAGACTATATCTTGTATAAACTTTTCATTCTCCTTCTACTCCTGCCTCTTACTCCTGACACAATACTCTGCATACAGAAGGCGCTTAGTATTGAGTAAATGTTTACTGAAATTGAATTCTGATCACCTTCTTCTCTTCCTCTTCCATGTCTTCATTTACTGGCTCCTTTTCTGCTGAAGCCTTCCAACATGTCCAAGTCTCCTTCATCTTCACAAAAAACTTTTACTTGATCTTTCCATTCCCTTAAACTGTCTACTCAATTCAGCTTTCCTTTTCCCACTTTGGCACTTTTGCCTGGAAGGTAATCCATTCCTGCTTCTGTCTTTTAGAATCCCAACTTTTTTTTTCTACTAAGCTCAGGTTGAAGAAGCTTTTACGGATCCAACCCCAACTTGGTGCCATCTTTCTATTACTACACACTACTGAAATGCCCTAATACTGACTTGTCTGTATGCTGCCTCTCTCATCTCCATCAATTAAATGTGATTTCCTTAAGGAACAGGGCTGTCATTTCTGTGCTTATTTCCTCAGTGTGCTATATACATCTAGACTCAATAGATGTTTGCTGAATTATAACATTTCATGCTATAGAGAAAGGACTTTGTGCTGAAGGAACCAAAGTTATCCACCTCACCCTAGACCCTAAATCAAGTTATAAAAGAAAATTGTTCAGATATCCACACATATTACAATAAGGAATGATCTAGCCACAAGAGCCAATTTTTTGCTTTAAATTAAAATGGAAGTAATGTGAAAAAGACTGTGGAAGGGCAAGAAAAAAAGAACTCTCTGTCCTTAAATGACAAGCAATAGAAACTTCAATTCTTTCCTGCCTCTGAAATGTGAGTGGAATAAACCCAAGAAGTCATATGTCAGTAGTAAGAACAAAAGTAGATGAACAGAATCAGAGGGGTAAAATCATCCACTGTCCATCACTAAAAAGAGATAATCAACTATAAATACAGTAAGAGTTTCAAATATTTCCCTTCTTCTGCAACTCAAGGAAAATTGATATGGATTGGGGAGTTCTATGATGTCCATGTATGAAAAAGATCAATCCAATTTTTCTCATGTTTATTTCAAGATTCATGTTTGTCATGTTTATAAAATATGTTCAGACTTGTAAGGTGTGATTTTTTTAAAAGCATATATACACAAGAGTTTTAAAATCTTTCCTCTCTTCCTCAAAAACACTTCTTACATATAATATGTCGTAGAAAATAAAAGGCAATCTATTTTAGCTGCCTTCCCTGTGAATCCAAATATTTGTTTAATTTTATGAAGTTTTAGATGTATCAACAATTTTCTGACCTTTCAAGGGCTTAAAGATAAAAGGAAACCTTAAAATAATCACTGCACACTCATTTTAAGTATGGAATGTTTGGAGTCAGGAATCTTTGGAGAGATGTGTTGAGAGTGAGTAAGAAATTTTTAAAAGCAGATCTCTGATCTGCAAAATGAAGGAATCTACTGATATATTTGGAGGCCTGGGGCACTTACAAATCTTATAGCCATCCTTCTGTTTCCCCACATATCTCAGTGACAGCGATTAAATAATTCTTTTCTGCACCCCAACCAGAGGAGACCGTTGTCTACACTTGGTACGGCTGGAGACATTTGGCTGTGTTCATACAAAATACTCTTTCTTGGAGTATTAGTCCTATAGCTTCCTTCTCTATTTTCACTGAATCAAGAAGGAGTGGGGTCAGACTTTATCCCTCAACCACTTGCAACCTTCTTGAATTTCATTTTCCTAATCATTTAAGGGGATACAAAAGCTTATACCACCTGCCCACAGGACATTGTTGTAACCCCATTTGGGATTTTTCTAGCAAAGATACTGGAATGGTTTGCCATTTCCTTCTCCAGCTCATTTTACAGATGAGGAAACTGAGGCAAACAGGATTAAGTGACTTGTAAAGGTTCACATAGGTAGTAGACATCTGAGGCTAAATTTGAACTCTGGAAGATTTAACTCTAGGCCCAGTACTCTGGCTGCACTCCCTTAGGATTACTAAGGAAGCAAACATAATGTAAATTGCGGTATGCTACATAAATGAGTTATCTACATATCTTTCTAGCTTCCACTTGGTCGAAAAAGGTATGTAATGCATACATAAGGGACAAAAATACTTTGTTTCTCTCTTTCCTATGTACTTACCTTAGTGCCTGGCCTACATAATAATAAATGTTACTGAATGAATGAATTCTTCTGGACTCTATGCACAAAAATGTTTATTACATTCATATTCTTTATATATTTATAAGTATAAATGTGTTTTCTATTAAATATTATTTTACTTTTTCCTTTTTAATCCCCAGAGCCTAAGATAAATGCTTATTGATTACATGGTTGATTTAATGCCCACATTCTTTGTTATTTTTTCTCATCAAACACAAGTTTTGCTAAATATATATATTCATATATGCACACATATATATGTATTATATATATAGGTTATTTGTTGTCTGAAAACTGTAATTTTAATAACAATCTTTATAAAGGATTTTACTGTTTATAAAAGAAATTTCTTCATAAATCTGTGAAGATAGGCAGTGTATTATTCTTTTTTTGGGGGGGTGTGTGTGGAGAAACTAAGGCTTAGAGAGTTTCAGTGAACTACCTATCCACCTAGCAAGTTCCAGTGCTGGAATCTGAATGCTGATTTCTGGACTCCTGATCATCTATCTATTACATCCTGCTGTAAATTTCTTGGTTCTCAAAACATGAATTCATTTTTCAGGTAGATTTATTCAAAGCAATTCTCAGTTGTTTTTTCTCCAAAAGCTTTATAGTATGGCCAGACCATGGAAAAATGGCCTTGAAACCAGGAAAATGTGTGTATTTCAAGTCCTACTTTGGACTTGATGTCTCATTGTTCCAATCACATCTCCAGGAATATAAATTACAGTGAAGGTCCCAATTTGCATTGGAAGAGGGAGTTTCCTATGTGTTCCTGTCCATTCTCTACCTCTGTTTTTCTCTCCCTTCTTCTCCCTCTTTCCTTACAAGTATAGGGTGGTCTGTAATTTACATGCAGCAAAAAGTGAGAGCTGAAAGAGCACTATCTTTAAGTTATACCAATGAACCAACTTAAAGGAAAGAAATTCAAAGCAAGGAGAGGTATCCAAAAAAAAAAATGGAATGTATTGCTTTTCCCTATTATCGGAGAACTCTAAATGAAAGATGGATGACAGCTGTTAAGTATATGGGAGACAATATACACATTTTAGACAGTAATTGGATGAAATGACTTCTGACTTCCAGGCACCTCATCATTTCTCCCTAGCACTGTCACAGTAATTCCCTCATTGGTTTCCTCTGTCTCAGGTGTCTCCCCTTTCTAATTCATCCTCCATATAGTTGCCAAACTGAAATTCCTAAACACATATCTGACCAACTCACTCAGTTACTCAATGAATCCCAGTGACTCCTCATTGCCTCTAGAATCAAATGCAAATTTGATATTGGTTCTATTTTGCCAACTTGTTTCCAATCTATCTTTCTAGGCTTGTTATACATTATTCCCCTTCACTTACTTGCTACCTACCAAACCAGTTCTACACATGACAGTTCACTTGTCTAGCTTTGCCCAGGCTCATATCTAAAATGCTCTCTTTAAGAATTTTTTCTCTTCCAAAGCTCAGCTCAAAACCTACCTCCTAAATGATGTCTTTCTTAATTCTCCCAGCAATCAGACAGTATCTCCCCCACCTCTCAATTATCTTTAATAAATGCTTGTTGAGGGATTAAACTGATGAGCCTTCCTTCAAACTCCTCAGTGTCTTAGAAAGCACATTAGCCTGAAAGATGGAAGTCCAAGGTTTGGGTTCCAGCTCTGTCATTAACTACTTGGGACAAGTCCCTTTCATTTTCATGTTCACATCTGTCAAATAAGGGGGCTAGAAAAAAGATTATTAAAATTGTATTCAGCTCTAAAATTCTAACATTTAACATGAGTTTCCATTTTTATTCATTTTTATTTGCTTTTTTATTTGCAATTTTCTAAGAACATCTTAAGTTTTTTACTTTGTATTTTTCAAACTATAGAACCTTCAGTTTTGTTACATGCCAATTCTGCCTGTAGCTACATTTATTTTGCAGCTAAGGAAACCAGAAGCAACTTCACATTCACACTTCTTTTCATGTTGTTTTAAAACTTGATTATTTTCACAAGTACTTTTCCAATGTTCTCTTTTTCTCAGAAGCACTTCTATTTTCTTACATTTTTAGGAACAATCTTTATTTTAAATATCTCTTTATTTCTCTTAGATTTCTGAAGCTTTCTGCTTCTACCTAGACAAAATAGCATTTTCGTGAAATGAAAAATAGCATTTTCTTCTCCTTTGGATTTATTTTGTTTGAACAAACGTACAAGAGGCAATTTTATCTTTTTTTTTTTTAAGATAAAGCTTCTTCCAAAGTGAGTCAATCTGGGCAGGTTTGGGGGTTGGTATAGCACTGTATTTCTAAGACAATTTATTTAATTGATCTAAACAAATCTTTCTAGAAATTCTGGTGGCAGAGAACTTTCTATTCTCCATCGGGGTACTGTTGACCCAAGAAGTTTCACTGTATAATTTAAATTATCTCTCAATTAGCTGGTGGTGGTGGAAAGGTACAGTTAAATAAAATATCAAATATCCCATTCATACTGGTTAACTCAGGTTAATTGCCATGTTTAATTCCCAAATAAGTAAGCTGCGCTGTAACTGACATACATTTTCTAGAAGAAAAATAATGACAGTCCTTTGATGGAAAAAGACTTAAAAATTCCAAGTACTGTCACCATCAGCACAATAATGCAATTGGCCTATGAGCACTTGGATTAAAAAAAAAGGGGAAAAAAAGGCGGCTTTTATTTAAGTCTGTATTTATGCTGGGGGTTCTCTTTATGTGTTTCCAACTTACCTGATTGTCGAATTCGTTGAAGAGTTTGTTGGACTAGAACTTCTGAACGTGGGACTATAATGATAAAATCCACCTTGCTGAAGTGGCCCAAGTCCAAGCTTTGATTGCCGCTGTCTGCTATGGCACACACCTGAGATAAGAGTTTCCTGGCAACTGTGAGCTGTGGTTGATAAATTTGGAAGGTGTCATTATCTATATCTAAAATGAAACAAAAAAAGCCATAAAGATAGGATTAATTTGCCTTGATAATGGCAGTTAGTAAAGCATCCCACATGTCATGGAGCCTATCACACAGAGTAGAAGGAAAAGTGTCCCATTTTTCTAAAATTAGCACTTTCTTCTTTAAATTTTTATTTTTAAAAATTTAGTTATATAGTACCTTCATTTTTTACATATTTCCAAATGAGTTATGTTGCGAGGGGAAAAATCAGAACAAAAGGAAAAAATACAAGAAAAACAAAGCAGAAGGAAAAACAGGTGAAAATAATATGCGTTGATCCACATTCAGTCTTTACAGTGCTATTTCTGGATGCAGATGGTGTTTTCCATCCAAAGTTTATTTCAACTACCTTGGATCACTGAAATGCTGAGAAGAACCAAATCTACTATAGTGGATCATCACACAGTCTTGTTGTTGCTGTGTTCCTGGTTCTGCTTGCTTCATTCATCATCAGCTCATGTCAATCTTTTCAGTTTCCTGATACTTGGCTATTCTGATACCATTAGAAAACTGGGACAGTTCCCTTCCCAGTTTATCTTTGAGATCCCTGAGAGCAGGAATCATCTTTTCTTTCTCTGTATCCCCAGACCTTAACACAGTGGCTGGAACATAGTAGGGGCTGAATAAATTTTTATTGAATGACTGTGAATCTAATTGTTTAAATGTTCTCTCCCTCATTAGAAGGCATGCACTTCAAGGGTGGGACTTCTTTTGAGGAGGAGAGGGACATTTTTGTATCCCTAGTACTTGGCATAGTGTCTGATACAAGCATTTAATAAATGTTTGTTGATTGATTGACACTGTTCATATTAACTATTACAAAGGAGTAGCTGTACATCATGAAAAATTTGTCTCTCTTTAATTATCCATCCAGCAATTTTTACATTGAGAAATAGGAAAAATGCTAATAAGTCACTAGTTATCTAGGAAAGAACAGAATTTCTTTAGGAATACCAGTAACATTCATAGAATAACTGTGACTACATATGCCAGAATTTAGGTATCTTAGGATATGGAGGGATATTGCCCAGAAAAAGGTGATTTGAGCCATTAAAATATTTTAATATATTTAACATGTATTGGACTACCTCTCATCTAGGGGAAGGGATGAGGAGAAGGAGAGGAAAATTTGGAACAGAAGGTTTTGCAAGGGTCAGCAGTGAAAAATTACCCATACATATGTTTTGTAAATAAAAACCTTTAATTTAAAAAATGGAATGGTATTATGCCTGAGAAGAAATTTGAGGAATCATGTGACTGTATATTTCACTGAATTTTCCTGAACTCTGTAGCCTAGTCAACATCCGGTAAACACTCTCTTTCATACCTGACTAGTCTGTGGTAACATTCTAAGAAGTTCCTTTCTCTGTGATTTGATAGAAAAAGTTTTACTTTTCTTTTACTGTTGTTATAATTTTGCAAATGGACAGTGACCTGATGTCTTTAGATTGTTCTAGTAGGATTCTAATGTTAATGCTTGTACTTACTGAATTGATATGAACCCTACCATAGCTGGCTGGTCCCTAAATAGGTAACTCATTTGAAAAACAACATCACCTCATGCTTTTCAGTGTGTTCAAGCATGTCAGTGACAGAACAGGACTCAGTAATTAGTTAGGAATAAAAGGACAAAACCCCGCCAAATAAACCTAAAACTAAAAAAAACCCTCCACCATACCTACTTTGCCAAAGACCAGAGCTCATGCCATTTAATTGCTTTTTCAAAGAGCTGGCTTTTATATAGAAATCTATAGGAAAGCTTTATGGAGAAAATACTATAATCATCCAAATAATATATGCTTAAATGTTTTATGGAATCAAACCTAAAAGCAACTCAATTTAAAAAAACAACCACCCCTGAATACCAGGGGATATCTTCTCAGGGAACTTGTTACTTCCCAGGGAGCTTGATGACTACCAGGAAAGCCCAAGCCCAACATCCTGTTACTTATAGCACAATGCTGTTGATATTTAATGCTGATAACCAAGCACAAAATTACTATAAGTCTTCTGACTTTTATAAGGTGATTTCTTTTGTGGGTTGGTTTTGTTTTGTTTTGTTCCTTGGAGAAGAGAAGGGAAAGCACAAATATTAACATGAGTTAAGAGGATTTAAGACAGGATAATAGATTAATTCAGTTTCAGCACATACAAAAATCTCTTATGTTTTCCCTCTCTTCAGAGAGATGCTCCATATTCTACTCATAGTTGGTAAATGTTACAGCATTAATGGAGAGCATTACTTTATAAGGTATGAGTAAGAGAGAGGTCCAAGACCATTTTTCTTTATAATGATCACCTTGGCCCTCTCAAACAGCTTCTCTAGATTGGCTTCTTGTCTGTTTTTTCTTTTGTTCTTTCTTTTCAAAAAGTAGACTGGATGTACTTAGAAATTTATGCCCTATACCCTATTATCCACCCAGAAGCCACTTTCTCCTGGATCTTCCCTCCTTCACTTCCTCCATGTTGCTGAAGCTTCAAATTGGAGGCCTTCTACTCACTGTACTTCGGAACTATTTGTTCAATGAGTTCCTCATAGCTTTCGTGATACAGAAGGTATACAGATTTTGTTGCTGTATATAATAAAATTAGTCTTTTACAGGTTAAGTATTATTGTAAAAGGCTATGAAAGAAGGCCATCAAAACACAAGACAGAGTTCATCAACTCTGGGAACATGGACCTTGTCCAGACAAATCTTGTGAAGCACCAAACCGAAACCAGAGAAATATAACTAACAACTAAGGAAAGAACACTGAATTCAACTGAAGTCTTTTGAGAAATAAAAATGAAAATCTTAATTTTTTTCAAATTCTATTAACTCATTAACCAACAATATTAGATTGATTCTACTGCTAAAAGGAAACAATTTCATATGGTAAAAAATAAAATTATCCAAAAAAAATCAAAAGACTATATCCATCCCCACCCCCAAAACAAAAAATGAGAGAGCTTATGATTTTTAGCATTTTCTTTACAGAAATATTTTCTCATAATCACCCTGAGATATTACAACTATTATTTCCTTTTTATAAAAGAAGCTCAGGGGACTTAAGTGATCCAGATAATAAGTACCAAGAACTTATTTCCACATCTAGTTTAAAGAAACATTACCCAAGCTCTGTGTGGGAATCATGGCAGCTGCTTCCTGAGATGACACACATTCATTAACGTCTCCATTGAAAGGGGTAACCACATTGTCCCCTCTTTTTTGCTGCATCTTCTCTAATAATTTATCTAGATCATCACCTGTGAAAGAAACGATGACAGAGAGAAGGGGAATAATAAGGAATGAGGCTTTCATAAACCAGAAGTCCCAGGGTGATTGGGGCTTTCCAGTTAGACCTGGCACTCAGAGTGATTGCCAAGCATTTGGCATTTTTTGACAAGGAGTTCACAGCTGGCTGTCACCATAGCTGTTTACTTGTCAGGCTATTAAAAAATTACTGAGAAGTGTACACTCTGAACCTCCAGGATCAAGGAGAAAAGCACAAGTCTCACAAGATAGGCTATGACAGAATCTGAGAAGCAATCCAGCACAGAGCTCCTAACTTCTGTATCCACTTACCTAAAGATGTGTTTTTGAAATGGGATGCCAGGAAGCTGACTTTTCCTGTGATGAGTTCATAACTAATTTCTTTCAAAAATTCACTTGTGGTAAGCATGCTCTCTGCCAGGGCTCTGGATTGATACTGACCTGGAGGGGAGGACACAGAAATGAATAACTGCAGCAGGCTGTCTGGATGAAGCTTCTGGGCACATACTTTTATCAGCCTATTACATAGTGTTCTACATAGAGTGATTATTTAATAAATGCGTGTTCATTCACTCCTTCAATCCATAGGTTGCCAGGATTACAGTCATGAGGGAAGGAGAAGACAACAGTGAAAAAAGGGACAGAACTCTGAAAACTCTATGGATGACTTCACAAAGGTCCCATCTCCTTTTTTTCTGAGATATTTATAGAGATATTTGATAAGATCACTTGATTTGATTTTTTTAAAGTTCTTTTAATACTTATAGAAAAATAGCATCAATGGAATCACATTCTATAATTTCCTGCCTTTTTATCAAGTCAGCCAATTATGATATTAAAAACTTTCCACTGAATAAATAAACCCTGATGTGTCATAAGCACTCTGGGATAGTTTGACTCACTGAGCTTAATCCTGTGTTATGTTATCCAAAATTTCTCATAATGAAAGTTACATATGGCAGTCAGTCAATAAATAAACATTTATTAACAGCCTAACCTGTGCCAGAAAAGTGCTAACAGAAAGGCAAAAAAATTGTTTCCTTGTTTCAAGAAGCTCACAATGTAATAGAGAGAAGCAACATGCAAATTACTAGGAATAAACACAAATAACATAGAGCCAAAGTAAATTGGGGATAGTCAACAGAAGAAGGCACTGGTAGTAAGAGGCATTAGAAAAATCTTGTAAAAAGTTGGATCTTATTTGAGACTTGAAGGCAATCAGGAAGGCCAGGAGGCTGAACTGGGGAGAGAACTGCAGGCATGGGGGACAGCCAGTGAAAATGCATGGAGTCAGGAAATGAGGTGTCTTATATGGCAAATAGCAAGGAGGTCAGTGTCACTGGGTCACAGACTACATAAGTTGCAAAGTATATGAAGACTAGAAAAAGGGCACCTGGTGCAGTGGGCAGAGCACTTTTATATTTTATGTTTTATCTCAGAGATTGGCCAGAAAACACCCAACTAAAAACCAAGTAAAACAGAAAATTATACCTAAACATGAAAGAAATGTACAGAATAAGGAGAAAGAGTCTGCGTTAGGTCATTCAGCAAGAAATGTTACTACTTTATGTTGGTGCCACATTCATAAAATTACTCACCTAGGACCACCACACAAAATTCATTCCCTCTGATCTTTGATGCACAGATTGCCACCACGTAGTCTGGTAGTCTTTGTTGATGTCTCATTTCACTAAGAGTTCTCAGTGTCTCTGAAATGCCCTCAGCCAGAGAATTCTGGGTGACAATCACATGAACCAAGTCTTGAGATACACTGGCAATTAGTCTAGCAAGCCAGGGGAGTTGACCTGGCGACACAGAGATACACTGAGCATTCATCTGCAAGGATCTCTCTCTCAGAGTAAATTCCTGCATAGCTTTCAGCATGATCTGCTCAAATTCTTCCCTGAGAGGTATCTGATCAGGACCTGAATTGAAGAGAATCACACTTGAAATTAAAAGCCTGTCCATCAAATAAAGAAAGAGAGAAAGAGGGAGAGAGGGAGAAGAGGGAGAGAGAAAGGGGAGAGGGAGAGGAAGAAGGAGAAAGAGAAAGGAGAGGGGGAGAGAGAGAGGAAAGAGAGAGAGAGAAACAAAGGGAAAGCGACAAAAGGGGAGAAAGAAAGGGGGAAAGAGGAGAAGGAGAAAGAGAAAGGAGAGGAGATAAGGAGAGGGGGAAAGAGAGGAGAGAAAGAGGGGGGAAGAGGGAAAAGGAGAGGGAGAAAGAGACAGAGAGATGAAGGGAGACAGAGAGAGAAAGAGAGAGAGAGACATCATAGGCTAATAAATTAGCCTATGGAATGGACTTTACTGATCATTTTGACCAATATTCTTATTAATGAGTTTAGTCTATCTCAGGCCAGTCTACTAATGGTTCAGATTCAATATGGAACAAAATGAGATACTGATAGGTCATTTAACAGTTCACAAAAGGAGATTGAAGCAGGAGAAGTATATTTAACACCTTAAATGGATGCCCCTGAGTAGTTTTCTTGTCTTCAAAGATTGATCAGGCAAACATCAGCACGTGTGCCTGGAGCTCCTCAAGACAGTTTTATATTCAGAAAGTGATGTCAAAAACCTGACCTTTAGTCCCTATGAAGCAACCTAATCTTAAAATTGCTTCTAACATCTTTTAAGGAAAATCTAGGCCAATTTACATGAAGAAGCAGGAGTTAAGATATTATTCCTCCCAAAACATCTCCTAATTTCACAGTTTACAAGAGTATAATAGTCATTCACAGATCGAATTGCATTGCTGATTAATGCATAAATTTGACTTAATTTGTTTCTAAACTAGGTCCATTTGCCCCTTCTAGTTTTCCATTCTTAGGGGCTCACCATATAAGCCTTGCACTTGGTATGGATACTCATTGGATATTAGTCTTACAGCAATCTTCAGTGTTGGACTCTAGAATTCAAACAACCTACCCACCACAGCCTCCACAGTAGTAGGGATTATATACAGGTTTGTTGTGGGTTTTTCTGGGGGGTAGGGAAAGAAAAGTTCTCAGCTTTTTAGGGAACTTCATGTTTTTCCCCAGAGAAAGAATGCGTTTTCCTTTTATTAGTTAAATTTTCTTCAGTGCCTCTTCACTCTATTCACCATGATGGTAACTGTATATCATAAACCATGGCCGAAATTTCCCGAATCCTATTTTCTTTTTCTGTTTTCAAACCCAAACAAGTTTTAGAATATAATAAGCAGAATGGAGTATGATATTCAGGGAATATAAATGAATGGATATTCCAACTTTTAGTTTATACTTAAATTCAAGAAATGAAAACAAATACTTTCCATTCCTTGCATTAGAACCTGTTCAGTTTTATTACTGTCTCATGACCAGTGAACTCAAGTGAGGTATAAACCTGTTTCCAGGGGACCTCAAATGCCACAATACTACAGACAACATATATTTATTAACCCAAATTAAGGAAGACTTCTATTGTATATAAACTTCACAGAAACAAGCAGGTCTCTTTGGTCAGATTAAGGTTCAGAGGAGGCGCTGATCTGCCACCCTGTAGGGAGCCATCCCCAGTAACTCTAGAAATTATTATCTTAATAAGATGATTTAAATAAGGAAAAAAGGGGGGAGGAAAGAGAAAAACCATGAAAGATTATCCATTTTTTTAAAAAAGTCTTTTTTGGAGTGGAGGGAGGGAGGGGAAAAATTGGAACAGAACCAAGTGCAAGGGATAATGTAAAAAAAAAATTATCCTGGCATGGATTCTGTCAATATAAAGTTATTATAAAATAAAATAAAATATATAAAAAAAGAGAAAACAAGCAATTTGACATAGTTTATACATTGTAATTATGCAAAACACATTTTATGTAAGTCATTTTGTGAAAGAAAACACAGACCAAAAAAAAAAAAAAAAAAACAAACCGAGGAAAAATAAATTAAAGTAAAATTTAAAAAAAAAGTCTTTTTTTTAAAATTAGAAAACAACTTTTTTTTTCTGCAAATAAAAGTAGGCATCCTAGATACTTTTTTCTTTCTTTATGTATAGACGTACATCAAGTCAAAATATTCTGTCTTCTTACAGTTGATTTCTACTTTCTACATCATTATTAACTATTACTAATTAACTACTTTTATAATACTCATGAAGGTCACAACTAGATTAAAATTTGTCATTCCCCTCCTTCTGTTATCAACTCTAATACTGGTATTTTAACCCATTTAGAAGAAACCAAAGGTCTAGTATTCCTTTGTTCTGCTAAGACTGCAAATATAAAGGAATTCCTGATTTCTATTCTGTGTAAGCATCAGAATTCCTGGTTTCATTTAGCTCAAATGTGTTAAGATTGTGGTCAGTGGTAAATAAGACATGGTTCTCAAACTTTATCTGCTCATGTTTTAGTATTATTTGCTGCCTGAGGAAAAGGGATCCAAGAGAGAGAAAGAATGCATACACATACACCTCCAAAACAATAGTTGCAAATGTAATTTCCTTATCATTCACAAATAGGTGATACAGGCCTAGAATGAGAAAGCCCTAAATTCAAATGCATCCCCAGACACTTAGCAGTTGTGTGACTCTGGGGCAAGTCACACTAGCACCTACTTTCCATGGTAAGGATCAAATGAGATAATTGTAAAGCACTTAGCACAGTACCTGGGCCCCAGTAGAAGCACTATATAAGAATTAGCTATTATTTATTTAAAAAACTCAAAGGACACTAGTGGGCAGTACCTTAACACCCTCTTCAAGAACTTTTGAGTTATCTATCAGTTGATATATTTAAAAATGCTGAATCTAAAAATGTAATAAATTTGTCTAAAGTGTTCATAATATTCACAATTCTCTTGAAGTAATTTAGTATAATTAGGCAGGCACTGAGCTAAGGGAGCCAGGGTAGGATGGGAAAGGATATAACAAGTTAAATCAGGTTAGTAAGCTTCTTCAAGAGGGGAGAGAATAACAGGTTTCCATTTATTTCCAATCACTTTCTTAGGCTCAACCACTAATGGACAAATGACTAAGTCTGTCCCCCATCACCAATCCCTTTCACCAAGCCTGACAATAATATTAATTTTTTTCTTTTTCAACAAGCCTGACAATAATATAATTTCCCCCCCCTCATCAAGTACTGATCTTTTCTGACTATCTTCAGCCCAGATATCAATTCTGATGAGATTTTCCACTACAGTTAGCTACTTCAAGAGGAGAAGACTGGATCCCAATATATTCTGAACACTCTTAACAACTTAATCAGACCCAGGATTTGGGGCATTAGCCCTTCTCATAGTGTGGTTCAAAAGATTTTTTTGATAGAGAAATCAGAGCAATTGGAGAAAGTGAAAATTATAGTGGAGAGTACTGATTTCGCTAAAGAACACTATCCTAGCTTATAAAATCATTGAGCAGTGATGCAGCTACCTGAAGATCAAATGTCAATGCTGATCATTTAAAATGGATAACTCTAGGTTTGGATTTCCTTTTTTTTTTTTTTTTTTTTTTTTTTGGATAAAACCATAATGTGGAAGTATTATCTCTGCAAACAGTCACTCAATGCCTTGTTCAAGACTGAAAAATTTATCTAGAAGAGCATTACCTTCCAAAGAGTTGGCTGAACATTATGTCCTTGGGGGTGAGCAGGAGAGGGGCAAATGTGAAATTGATTAAGATTTTTAAAAATATATTTACAACTGCATACAGGGGAACCTCTGCAGCAAAAGGCTAAGAAGGGTGTTTCAGAATATGCATCATGGAACCCAGCTTTTCTTCTTTATTTAGAATAAAATGTCTCAACATAAAAGTGAAGTGATTTTAAGCATAACCTGACTTGTCATTAAAACAAACCAGCAGGTATTTTGATTGCACATTACATTTCATTCACTAGAAGTGAATTTTAAAATTTTCATCAATTTAGCAAAAAGAAAAAACAACTTAAGCCTAATTTTCTCAAATGTCTAGACTATATAGTCTTGTCCCTTTGATTTTTGAACCTAAATTGTTTGGTCATGAATACATGATAGTCAAATTAATGCTATCAACTGACTTAAAGATTAGATTCAGGTGGTTTCATAATTAAAAAAAAAACAATAGTAATAGAAATATCTATCTTATTACTTTAAGGTTTCTGCAAAGATTTTCACATGTATTATCTAATTTGGTCCACATAACAATACCCCCGTGCAAGATATATGTTATTATTACGTCTAATTTACAGATTAGGAAACTGGAGCTAAAAGAGATTAATTGCTTTGCCAGCATCACACCACAAGGATTTCCTCTGTGGTATTTCTCCATGTCTGGAATGCCCTGCCTCCTCATTTCTGTCTTCTGGCTTCCTTCGAATCCCAGCAAAAACCTCATCTTAGCCATCCCCCAAACCTTTGCTGATCTCCCTTTAATTCTTGTGCCTTAGCTCGATTGATTAACTCCAATTTAGCCTGTACATATCTTATGTAAGCAGTTTTTTCCCCACATTGTCTCTCTTAGACTGTGAGCTCCTTGAAAGCAGCAGCTGTCTTTTCTTTTCTTTATATCCTTATCACTTACTATTAGCACACAGTAGGTACTTAATTAGTATTTATTGGCTGACTGTGCGCAGGTAGAAGGATTCTAACTCTTATTTCCCAGACTCTTAAATTAAGGATTAAAACCTATTACACTACTTTTCCTCCAATGTGCCTTCTTTCTTGTTATGTAAATGAGAATAATTGCAGATCTCAGGCTTCCAAAGAAAGACTGAGGAACATAGGAGAAGATCTGGAGCCCTAAAATATCCTTAATCTTGTGCTTCTAGGATCTCCCTTAGAGCACTCAATTATACAGTATTTTTACAAATCTCCCTAAGCTGCTCAATGCCTTGAAGGCCTAAAGTCCAGTGGGGAGCCTTTAATTAGCTTGCATTTGGGATGAGTCACTTTGAGTTTGCACAATACGGTTCATTTCCATGTAAATGTTGCATAGCCTAGCTGGAGGTAACTGCACACCTGCGAGCACCTGCTGTGGAGCCCTGGATTATCCACGGTGTGTGGCCTGGGACTGTAGCTAGAGAGGAGGTAGCAGTAAATATAGGGAATGAGGGCCAGGAGCCCTCACTTTATACCACCCCAAAGGTCCCCATGGACTTCCTTAGTCCCAAGTGCAAACTGTGCTAAAATTGGCCATTATTCGGGAGAGGGTTGGCGGGTAATGGTGTAGGCTAAGGAGAAAAAACAAAGCAGGACCTGGGTGTGAGGCAGTGTTCTTCAAACAAAATACAACATGCAAGTAGGTCCATTTGCATATAAGAATGACTGCATTCCCATGGAATCGACAAAGCTAGTTTTCCCAGGGAAAGCCTGGGAAACTAATGCACCATTCTTGCTTTTAGCTGGACTGGCCAAAACTCTAGAAAAAAAAATCTTTTCTTCCAAGTCCCTAAAAAGTAGAAGGCAGGAGAGGGGAAATAACAAAAGTAGAGGAAGGACCTGAGAAGAAAAAGAAGCGGAGAAGAGGGGAGAGAATGGATAGTAAAGGGGAAAAACACCAACTGGAACAAGAAATGGGAACAATGTGGAAAAAATACTGGTGGATGTCCTCTCATAAGGATAAGGAAGTGAGGAGAGAGAGGGCGAAGGAATGGGAGATTGAAGGGAATGAGAGAGGAAAAAAAGGAATGGGAGAGAGGGAAAAAGAGAGAGACAGAAGACAGAGAGGAATGAACGAAAGGAAAGGAGAGAAACAAAAGTGAGTAGGAAAACAAGAGAAAAGGGAATGAGAAGAAGATGGTAAAAGGGGGAAAGAGAGGAGAATGAGAGAGGAACAGAGGAGGGGGAAGAGATAGAGAGAAGACAGAGACAGAGAAACAAAGAAAGAGAGAGGGAATGAGAAGGAAAAAGAAGTGAGAGGGAGAAATAAGAAAGGGAGAGAAAAGGAACAAAAACATTAATTACCAAACACACAACAACAGAAATAGCTTACCAAGCCGTACAAGGTACTGTATAGTTAAAAGAATCATATTTTCCACGCTCAATAATTGGCTTCCATTCAATCCCAACTGCTCCAAATCTCTATTTTCCAGATGTGGAATCTTGTAGCAATTCACAAGCAAAGGACTGACTACAATGTCACCAACATTTCCATAGAAATAGGGTAAAGTGCCATAACCTGTAGTAAAAGGAAATCCCCAAAGAACATTAACATTAGAAGGATCATCCAGCTTGTCCCAGTTCTAGCTATAATGGTGCTGTGATAGTCCACCAAGGAAAAAGGACGCAGGCCCTTTCAGAAATATCTACACCAAGTTACAATTTGTTTTCATACTCTCTGCCTTTACAAATGCTAGATTTAGGTGACAGCCATTATCCACGTGGGAAAGGAGTCTTATCTAATGAATGGACAGGGTGTCCTGGATATACTAGACTGAGTGGGGGGAGAATTGGGTTTGAATCCTGGCTCCAACAACCCTGTCACCTTGATCAAGTCACTTTCTGAACTCAGTTTGCATCCCTGTAAAATGGAAATGATGATAATCTCTCTATCACAGTGTTATGGTGAGGAAAACCATGAAGTTATAGAAATGTGAATTTTTCATTTCAACTAAGGTTTCTGTATCTTTTTATAAAGTTCTAATTGAAGATTTTGTTCATTGTGTTACTCTATAAACTTTATAAAAACCAATAGCATAAAAACCACTGCTTGAATTTAGTTCTAGAAAGGAGATCTGTTCCTGGAGAAAAATTTTTGCATTTCCTCTTGTAAGATGACAAAGCAGAATCCTATTTTCTTTTTTTTTTTTTCTCCTTAGCTGGAATCCCAGAGCTAAATCCATTGCTCAGTTCAGGGGATCTATTTACTAAGTGTCTGGTAGACCTCATTCTGTGTTATCCTTAAATGTCTTATTTTACAATGTACTAACCTGTAAGCCACTTTTAAGTTTTCTTAGAAGTAGGGATCAGAATGAAAAAACAGGATTAGTTGAGATTTAAAGACTTACTCAGCCTAACATTCTGAGCTTCTATAGAACACATTCTAGTTAGGGTAAACTGCTTCTTTTTTCTTACCAATAACAGAAACTAGAGAAATTAACAACAACAACAAAACTCCTGAGGCCTTTATAACATTTTGGAGAGGAATTTTCCTGCAAAAACTAACGGTATTATTGGGAGCCCTTATAAGCAGCAAGGTGCAACAGGATAGAGTGCCAGGCTTGGAGTTAGGAAGACTCATCTTCCAGAGCTCAATTCTGGCCTCAGACACTTACTAGCTGTGTGACTCTGGGCAAGTCATGTAACTCTCTGCCTCAGTTTCCTCATCTGTAAAATGAACTGGAGAAGGCAATGGCAAAAAACTCCAGTATCTTTGCCAAGAAAAACCCCAATAGGATTATGAAGAGTTAAACCCATCTCAACAATAGAAGTCCTTTTTCTCCTTTTAGATTCTATATGTCTTCAAAGGCAATAGTCCAGAAAACGCTATGGTATTTTAGCAAAATTTTAATTTCATAGTGTTAGTAGTTTTTTAATACAACTCTTTTAACAGGAATACTACACAATTACACAGTAAATAAATATTAATATAATGATACTGTGATAATTAGATAGTGTCCCTGCATACAATGCAGCTTCTGTATAAGAATCACTTTGCACACACTTGGGATCTAAGTTAAATAACTCATGTCAACTAGTAGAGGAGAGATAAAGCCCCAACTCTGTCCCACATCACTCTAGATAGAGATTTTCCAATTACTTGGAGATTCTCAGGATTAGGGCACAGTGAGAATTCTTTCTCTGGACCAAAAAGTATGATAGAGGGACAATTTGTGCTAAAGAATAACCTCAGAAATTAGGGCTGACTGTGATGGGAAGGAAAGCAGTGTTAGTTTAGTAGGGTCTTTAGGGATCTAGATAAAATTAGGTTCTTCCAGAAATACCAGAAGTCCCTAGGGGGTCTTGAATCGAATACCAAGTCTGGTTATACCCTTGGACCAAAAAGGAAAGAGACCCTTAAAGTTGTCCTAAAATGGTCTCCTAAAAGCATGCACTAAATTTTCCAAATTCTTGTATCCAAATGGGATACAGTCATAGGATCCTAGAATTGAAAGAGAACCCAGAGTTGACTTAATCCAATCCTTATTTAAAAAGCATGAATCTCCTTAAATTAAGAGAGTTTTTGCTATTTCGCAGTAGAACCAATTCCATTTCAGGACAGCTCTGATTCCCAGAAACTACATCAATATACTGAGCTGCAATTTGCCTTTAACTGTACCCTAGTTCTGCCCTCTGTGACCACCTGTTATAGATATAATCTTTTTTTCCACATGATAGTCTTTTAAATATGTGAAGATAGCAATCACAATTTCTCTAAGGCTCTTCTTCTCCGGGGTAAACATCTCCAGGTCATTTAAGTAATCCTCATCTAAAATGGTTCTGAACCTCTTGTTCAGGTTAACTGTCCTTTTCTCAATGAATTACAGTTTATTAATTTGTCTCTCTTAAAATGAGAAGCCCCAAACTTAACAGTACTTTAGATATGTTCTGACAGGCAGAGAGCACAAATAGAACTATTATTTCCCTTATTCTAAATATTAAAATTCTTTTAATTCAGCCTAAGATCTTCTTTATTAAGCTATATAGCGTGTGCACAGGTGGATAAAGTGGAGTTTAGAGACAAGAAGGCCTGAAACACTTACTATCTGTGGAATCCCATGCAAATCACTTAACTTCTCTCAGTCTCTAGTTTTCTCATCTGTAAAATGGACATAATGAGTACCTACTTCAAGGATTGTTTGGATCATTTGTGATAACCTGTGCATGGAGTTTGTAAACCTTAAAGCACTATAAAAATATAATCTTGACGGAGAGGCTTCCTCAGTAGAACTAACTGGCTAGAAATGCTTGCTTTTTCTCCATTGTTTGGGGAGAGCATTTCTAAACTGTATTCAGGATGTATACACTCCAGAATGACCTCTCAGGTTCTTTTATTGACTTCTCCTTGATGGTGATAGTGATTCTAAAGTGGGTTTTCTTAAAGGATGGAACACTTAGGTAACTTAATGGTACTCTCAGGCCTGGTTTAGAATTCATAAGCAATAGTCTCTGGAATAATTAAATACTGATGGTTTTCCATCTCCATTTAAGAAGGACTTAGTCTTTAAAAAAAGATAGACAGGTTATAGACCTGTGATTTCACGGATACAGGGAATTAATTCCGTGATGAGGAAATTCTCTCCTCCAACAAAGGTTGACACCTTGTCGGCAATTTACAATTACCTAAGTGGAAGTTATACTACTTGGGCAGAGACACAAAGAGAGGACATGTCAGAGATAAGATTTGAACCCTTAGCCCCAAAACTGGCTCTCTTTCTCATCCTGCCACACTGCCTTTTGGGAACATTGATTAAGAAGGCTTGAAGAGTCTAGAATTCTTTGAGCTTACCTATCAGAATCACAGGTCTGATTCCTGAGTTACTCAGCAAGTTTTCAGGAACAATTACAGTTTCCCCTGCAGGAATGGGTCGAGGTTGTAAAATTCCAGTTAACATAGACTGAGGAACGGGGACAGATAAAAGGGGCTCTGCAAAAAAAAAAAAAAAAGGGAGGGGGGAGGAAAAAAATCTGTTTGTTAAAGAAAGTGAAACACAAATAAATCTATCTTTTCCAACCACCAATAATATCAAATTGAAAGCATTAAATTTTCTGCAATATTTTAAAAAATTGTTTATATGTTTTTTGTATGACTTTCACATGTATAATTGACATCATATTGCTTGTCTTCTCAAGGGCAAGGGAAAGGAAGGAAAGAATTTAAGACTCAACATTTTAAAAAAGAATGTTATTTTTACATATAATTAGTAATTATTTAATAAAATAAAAATTTAGGAATCTAAAAAAAATTGCTAAATTCAAAGTCAGTAATTCTTCTATATCACCATAGAGAGAGACAGATAAAAACAGAGAGACACACACAACATACAGAGACACACACAGAAAGACAGAAAAAAAGAAGGACAGGCAGAGAGAGAAACACATATACACACATAGAGACAAAGAAAGAGTGAGACAGAGGAGGGGGGGAGAGGGAGAGAGAGAGAGAGAGAGAGAGAGAGAGAGAGAGAGAGAGAGAGAGAGAGAGAGAGAGACGAGAGAGAGAGATCGATCCAGGGAGAGGGAAAAAGGAGGAGAGACAGAGGGACAAAGAGACACACACTGAAAGACAGAAGCACAGAGACACACACAGAGAGAGAAACAGACTGACAGAGGCAGAGAGAAACAGAGAGATAGAGATAGACAGACAGAGATACAGTGAGAGAGAAACAGAGACAGAGAGCATATAAAACTTGTGTATATATGAGACTTGCCCATGCAATAGGGGTTCCTAAAGACATAACTGGGCATTATTTTAATCGAAACCTATTATTTTCAATAAGCAAACATAACAAAATAAGTAGCATCACATTATATGAGTTCTGAATCTTGTTAGAGATAAAACCTGGAATCTACTGATATAGTGAAAAGAAAAAGCAACACTACTTGTCAAGAAGATCTTTAAAATCAGTTTCCTATTAAATAGTCTCACCAGTTCTTGCAAGAGGTCGGACTGTAGGAACAGGAACAACTAAAGCAGGTGGAGGGACAGGCGACCCAGGATACCATCCCCGGTGTCGTTTCTTTGGTGGCCCTGAACTGGACATGGATGCTGTGAATATAAGAATAGAAAACCAATATTTTAGAACAAAAATCTCAGTGGTTTCAGAAATCAGCACTGGTCTGTCATCCAAAAATGTACAAAGTGCCAAAGGATGAGAGACTTTAACAATGATGGCAGGATGCACAGACTTTAAATTTGGAATGTAACTTTGATTTAAATGTTATAATAGGTAAGAAGTGCTACATAAACGTGATGTATTGTCATTATTGGCCTTCTAGGACGGCCAAAAAACTACCAAAATTAAGCCTATCATTTCCAGCCTCCAGTTTGGTTTTCACGTACCTTGGTCTCCTGCAGCAAAGCCAGGTCTGGGCGACACAGAATGAGGCACTGGGCGAGCGGGGGTGGAGCTGGATGTATTTGTTCTCCCTCCATTACTACTGTTCCCATTAGCAGCATCTGCAGGACACCATGGAAGGAGAAGAGAAGCTGGTCACCACAATGTACATATCTGCTAGTGATCCAGAGAGACTGGATTCATATGGCCAACATCACGTTGAAGGAGTCAAGGTTGACATGACATGAGGCAGTCTAGATAATTTAAATTACCTGCCAAGATGTATCAATTAAGTTAGACTGGATCATTAGCTGTTCATTCCTATTCTACAGACTTAGAAAAGTCATATATATAACAAGAACTCTGAGGGTGATCAGGAGTTGGAGAGCCCTTAAAGATAATATAAAATTAAATTTTTCTGGCAAAAAAAGTTATTCTAGACAGGTTAAGTGGGGCAATGGATAAAATGTTGGACTTTGAGTCATGAAGCCTCAAGTTCAAATTCTGATTCATACACTTACTAATTTTGCGATACTGGGGCAAAGGACTTAACTTCTGTTTGCCTTAATCTTCTTATGTATAAAAATGAGAATAATAATAGGATCTCCTTCTCAAGGAGTTATAAGTTGCTATTACTACTACTACACTACAAGAACCATCATTATCACCAGTACCACCACTATACTACAAACTACTGTTATTATCTAAAATTTCAGTGTCTTCCTGCTTATAATCATAATATATTATCATATATGGTTATAATTATTATAATATATGCATATGTCATATATAAAATCATATAACTAGGAGGTATCCCCCCAGGAGTATAAAACTATTAACAGATTGTCAATTACCATAATGTTCTACCCATAGGCTGGCCAGAATCATTATTAAGGCTAGTTGACCATTGTTCCTCATCGTTTCTATCCTCTTGAATTCCTCCCAGAAAAGTGCTGAATTTCAGGTAATAAATTCCCAACTACCTTAAGGCATGGTCCAACTTGGTTGCAACCAATCCCCATGTTAGTGTAAGCTACAATAGCTTGTGGTAGGGGCATTAGATGATGTAGGAAATGGCTTCTAATGATAGAATTTAGCTTAAAATATAATTATGGTGGGCTCTTAACAGAAAAAATCGCCTAAGTATATTACCTGAGAACCTCCTCTTCTCTCCTCAAGTGTGTTATGATACTCCATCCTTGCACAAACTCAAACAAGGATCTTGCCCTGTAAGTGCTTGACTTTTCACATCATCTCCTACTTCCTCTTCCCTTGCTCCCTTCTCTGATGAGGAGGTATGGCCTTTTGTCTTGTCTGGGCTAAGCTAACTCTTTATGTGTGCCTATGATCCCACCTCTTCCCATCTTATTCAGGAAACTCCTCTTCCAATCATCCTCTCCCCATCCTTTACTATTGCTCTCTCTCTGTCTACTAGTTCTTTCCCTATTGCCTACAAACATGCCCTTTCCATAAAAAAAGCAAAAAACAAGAGAATATCTTTAAATATTAACAAACCTTAAATGGTATCATCCTACAGCTCTTCTTTCTTTTAATCCAAAATTCCTTAAAAACAATGCCCCTCCCAAAATGTCCACATTCATTCCTCCTCTACCTTTGCAATAACTCTTTTCTAACTCTTTACCAATTTGGCCTCTGACTTACTCAATTGGAAGAGCTCTTTTTAGAATTTACTAGTCATCTTTTCTTTTCCAAATCCAATGGTCTTTTCTCAACACTCATCCTCTTGAGTCTTTTGTAGCATCTGACACTGTTTACCACACTTTTTTCTTGTATGCTTTTTTTCCTTTGGGTTTTTTAAAAATACTGTTCTTCTTTTTAAATTTTCATTTCCATATAATATCCCTTAACTGTGGATGGACCCCTCAGGGCTCTTTCACATATGTATATGTGGGTATATATGAACACATATTACATATACAAATATTATTCTTAAATTTATGCATATAGTCCTAATCTTTCTTCATTGCTCCAAGTATCAACGACTTCCTATTATATATTTCAAATTCTCTACTCTCTAGGTATCTCAAAATCCAAGGTGTCCAAAACAGAACTCATTATCTTTCCCCCCAAATCTGCCCCTTTTCTAAACCTTCCCTTTCCTGAAAAAGATACCCACCATTCTTCTAGTTATCCAGGTTAGCAACCTTAGTGCACCATCCCTAACTTTGTCCTTTCCCTCATTATATGACTATATACCATAAATCCAAGCAGGTGCCAGAGCTTATCATTTCTACCTCCACAACACAATCTCTTATCCATTCCCTTTAATTCAACATATCAACATTCCTTTTCATGTTCTCATCACCTTCTGGATTATTGTAATAGCCTCCCAATTGTTCTCTCTGCCTCAAATATCTCTTACTTCTATCCATCTTCCATACCCTTAACAAAATGGGTTTCTAAAAACACAAGTCTGACTGTAGGAAAACCATGGAGAACAGCTTGAAAGGGCACTGGTTTTGGAGCTGATTGGCCCAGGATCTTATCTCTGATATTGCATTGCCTTGGACAAATGGCTTAAACTCATTGGGTCTCAATTTCTTCAACTACAAAATGAGAAGACTGTAATAGATGGCTTCTGATCTCTTTTCCAGCACTGAATCATGAGCCTATCCATTATACTACTCCCTTAGACAATAAGCTCCTTTAGCTTCCTATTACTTCTAGGATGAAGTATAAATTCCTCTGTTAAATTTAAAGCACATCACAAACCAACCCTCCTTCTTTGATCTTTCTTGTCCTATTATCATTACTTTCATAGCATATATTATAGTCTAGCGAACTGGTCTTCTCATCAGGTCTTATCTATAGTATTCCATAGGGTAGCTAAGTCCTAAAAATGGTCACAAAGAGTTAGACACAATTGAAAAATGACTGAACAAATGATACGTTATCTCCTATCTCCACCTTCATGTCTAAAATAGACTTCATCTCACTTCTGCCTTTTATAATTGCTAGTCTCCTTGAAAGTTCAGCTGAGACATCACCTTTTACATGAAACCTTTTTTGAGCCCTTCAGCTGCTACTGTTATTCCTCTCCAATTTTCTTTTATTAATTTTGAATATGCTTATTCTGTCTGCTGTCCTCCTTCTTTAAATTATAAGCTCCTCAAGGACAGAAGATAATTCACTTTTGTCTTTCAATCCCCAGCACTTAACAAAATGCCTGGTGCATAGTATGTGCTTAATATAAATACTTGTTGGATTTTAATGAAGTAGAATATCATGAAGAACAAACACACAGTAGGAAGAATAGCAGTAGAGATACCCAGAAGTCTCCAGGATCCCAAAACAAAAATGAAGATTGCAGTAAAATCTATATCTTAAAATGTCTACATACAAATGCACAAAGTATAAGGTTTTTTTAATGATAAACTAGAAAATCTTAACACAAAATTGATTTCATAGCTATCAGTGAGATTAAGTAAAATGGAACTCATGGTAAGAATACTGTATTTGAAAAAGAAGATGACAGATAAAAAATGAAAAGAAGTGGGAAATAGCTAACATTTTTTGTTGTTCAGTCATTTCAGTTTTGTCCAATTCTTCAAAAGCAGAGAACAGTTTTCTAAGAATTGGGTCAAAATGAGCCTAGCATGGGAAACTAAGGACCACAAAAAGATAGAATTCTAAGGTTTTCTTTCCAAGAAGGGAAAAGAGCCATTATAAGTAGGGAGATGGGATTATGAAAACTAAGAATGAGAAGGCATTGATACTCAATGATTAATTTATTTATATCTAAGATAACTAAGAGTATGGGAAGAAAATATGTATCTGTTTTCATGAATAAAAGCCACTAAACTCAGATGAGTTACAGGCTAGAGTATTAAAAAAAGATGAATGTGATGGCCAACTAATATTTTTAAACATGAAAAAGAGATGAAGATGAAACAAATATGTGCCACAGAAATAGAAGAGAACAAACTTTGTTCTTAGTTTTTTAAATGGAGGTGCGAACTATAGGTAAGAAAATATGTTTAATACCTGTCCAAATTCTGGAATTTAATGTTATTATAAAGATGGTTAGTCAACATTAGATAGGGAGTTAGTGATGAAAAAGAACAATTATGATCTTTTTCATTTTTTTCTTTTTTGACAAAACTACCAAACTGGTGAATCAAAGGAATACTGTGGATATGGCTTAACAGGATTTTTTAAAAAGCATCTGGTAAAGTCATTCATATTGTTAGTCAGGAAAAGAAAGATGTGGACTACAAAATTATATAATTATCTAAATTAGAAATTTTCTGAAAATCCTAATACAAAGAGTCGTCATCAATGATTCAATGCCAACTTGGAATGAGATTTCCAGTGGAGCTCACCAGGCATCTCTACTTAGTTTTATATTATTTCACGTTTAAATCATAAATTGGATATAGGTATAATTACTTACCAAATATACAAATGATTCAAAGCTAACAATCTGAATGGAAAAGTCAGGACCCCAAAAGATCTTGGCAGCCTAGAATACTGAGCAAGCTTTAAGATGAAATTTCACAATGATAAATGCAGAGTCTTACAAGGCTTAAATAACTTCACAGGTACAAACTGGGATGGCAATTTTTGTAAAAAGATGTGAGGGGTTTTAGTGGGCTCCAAACCCAACAGAACCAAGAATATAATGACAATATAACCAAAAAAGTTAAGACTACCTGAAAATAAGTATAGCGTCCAAGACAAGGGTGTGACTATCCAATACTTTGCCATGATCAGACCATATCTGTAATTTCCTATTCTTGAAGTCCCTTTTTAGGAAGGATATTAATGAATTGGCCAGATGAGGGCAACCAGGATGATGAAGGGCATGAGATCATGCCATATGAAGATGGCTAAAAAGAACTTGTGATATTTAGCCTGAAGACATTACTTAGAAGAGTTATGATAATTATCTTCAAGTGTTTGAAATGTGGTCATGTGGGAGTGGGATCAGGCTTATTCTCCTTGGACTCAGAGGTCAGAACTGCCTTGGGGAACAGTGGTTTCCCCAGCACTCTAGGTCTTAAAGAGAAATAACCATCATTTCACGTGCTGTATATGATATTCTTTTTTCAGGGAAGAATGGATTCTGATGGACACTGAGATCCCTTGCACACTTAGATTTTGCATGATTAGATCCTAAAACTTATCTCCATTTCAATCCTAAAAATAAACACTGTTGTAAATCACAATAAGATAGCTTCCCTGGTGGAGGTATATTCTGTTATTATATCAAGTTAAGAAAATAGAATCCATGTTAGAAGCAAAGGAAATCTTTTCTTTCACAGAAGTTGAAATTGGAAGAGACATAATTCCAATATAATAATAGCTAGCATTTATATATAGTGCTTTAAAGTTTGCAAAGAGCTTAACATATATTATCTCATTTAATCCTCACAACAACATTGGGGACTCCAATGCTATTACTGTTCTCTCTTTACAGATGAGGAAACTAAGTCTGAGAGGCTAAATTCTTCTTTAGGATTACACTATTGAATCTAAGTTATTATCTAAAAATCAACTATTTTGTTCACTGTTCTACCTAGCTACAGAAGTATAATTCCTTCATTTTACAATGAGAAAACTTTGTATATAATTTTGTCTATAAAGAGATTAAGTATTTTGCCCCAAACTGCCCTCAAATTAATATAAACTAAGACTTGTCAATCTGATTATACATTCTTCTGAACAAAGATACAAAGGGCTATATAATATGACTTAGGGAACAGTTAAGTAGTCCTATATGCTGGGAAATTGATAGTTCTCTGTCTCCAGACTTCATCCAAACAGTATCATTATCATACCTGAGTAGTCACTTCTAAAGCTTTGTGGGGTTTTAGTCCTGGAATCACAAATCTAAGAGGCTCATGGAGAGAATTCTAGCTCTCCACTCATCCTATAACAACCTCTAAAAATTATTGAAAGCAGTGGAAAAAGTCTTTGAGGTTCTTCTATAACAAGGACAACCAAAAGGCCTTGAGGACTCACTGACAGAGGAAAAAATATCTCTTTGGAAGAGGAGAAATTGGAGGAAGCAATTCTCTGAGCATAATGCAGAGGACACAAGGCTTCAGGTCTCTAACTCTCTCTTTCCCTCTTTTTTCATTTGACAAACAGGCATCTATCTATTTATCTATTTATATTTACATATGCATGTCTTTTTGCTCTTTTCAATTAGTCACAAAAATTACACAAAGAATTCTTTTTGGACTATGGTTTTACAGGAGAATTGAAATAACAAGGAAAACATTACCTGAAGCGTACGTCTTCCCTACAATCTGCAGAGATAAAGCCAGTGGTTTCACAAGGTTCTTGTTCCTGGGCAGCTCTTGAGTTCCACTTAAATTAACAGCAGAATTAGCTGGACTGAGGACTGGTGAGTCTTTAAAAAGAAAGAAGTTTTCTCACTAATAATATTTAAAACAATAGCTGACTAGTCAAAATAAATCAAATTAATAAACTTAATGAGGGCTGGGCTGGTGGGGAGTGGAGGAAATACATGCATGGTATTTACTGATGGCAATGAAAATTATTAACACAGTCTTTTTGGGAAGTAATCTGGTATGTACAAAATGAGTGATGAAACAAATCCCACCTTTTGAGCACACTATTGCAATACAACCTAAGAAAAAAATTTAAAAGAAAAAATATCTACAGATTGCTTTTACTTATACGATTATATATGTGTACCCATGTATATACAAACATATATATAAACATTTATGTGTATTATATCAATATAAATGTATACATAGCAAAACAATTAGAAACCATCTAAAGTTCCAAAAGTGGGGGAATAGAAAAATATATCAATATGGCTATTGCCATAAAAAACTATGAAAAATCTTAAGTAATAAGAGGAAAAGAAGGAAAAGGGAATAAATAAATAAATATCTGTATATCACCTACTATGTGCCAGGCACTGTGCTAAGTGCTTTTACAAAAAATATTTCAATTGATCCTTATAATAATTCTACAAAGTAGGTGCTATTATTATCTTAATTTTACAATTGAGAAAACCAAGGCTACAAAGCTTAAATGATCTGCTCAGCATTTCACAGCTAGGAAGTATTAAATATTCAAGGCGATATTTGAATTCAGATCTTCCTGAGTCTGGGGCCTGTGCGCTATCCATTACACCATTTAGCTACCCCAGCATGTCTCTGTGGAATGCTTCTGCAACGCCTCTCTAGGTGTAATGTCTCTGTTAGATGGGTTGCTTAGCTGGTCTACTAGGTTTTGCTCCTTCCTACCACCTGACTTTCTTGAATCCAAAATCTTGAATGATTTAGATCTAGATTTAATTTATTTAGATTTAGATTTAATTTCTGTAAATTTCAGTGTTTAGTTGTTTTATATATATATGTATATATATATATACTATCTATTAAGATATATATATGATTCTGTATACACATATATGTATATAGAATCATTAAAATGATTATTTAAACAATTTTCTCTAGCTCTTTCTACTGGGTTTTATTGGTATTATACAAAAATGTTGATGTTATATTGGATTGCTTGCTGTCAAAGAGGGAGTGGGGGAAAGGGATGGAGAAAAAAAAATTGAACAAAGTTTTGCAAGAGTGAATGTTGAAAACTATACTTATGTTTTGAAAATAAAAAGCTTTATATAAAAATAAATAAAAATAAAGTGTTGATATTAAAAGCTCCGTGTATGTGAACTTATTCCATATTCTACAACTTTGCTAAAATTACTGTTTCAGCTGAATTTTTGACTTACTAAAGTTTTCTAGATAAATTATCATATCATTCCCCAAAAGTAATAATTTTGATTCTTCTTCACCTATGTTTATTCTCTCAATTTCTTTTCCTTTTCTAATTGCTATAGCTAGCAATTCTAGCACTATGTCAGAAAGAAGAAATAATAATGTATTAAATGCCAATGGATGTGTTTCATTTACCCTGATCTTTTTTGGAAAGAACTCTAGCTTATCCCCATTATGGATAACGCTAGCTCTTTGTGTTATGTTGCTTTAGCTTCTTTGAAATTTTTTTCTATCAAATTTTTGTATTATATAAAGGACTGCTTGCCATCTGGGGGAGGGGGTGGAAGGAGGAGGGGAAAAATCAGAACAGAAGTGAGTGCAAGGGATAATGTTGTAAAAAATTACCCTAACATGGGTTCTGTCAATAAAAAGTTATTTAAAAAAAATTTTTTTGTATTCATGTCCACTATGCTTTTCTTTCTCTGTTTTGACTCTACCTGCTTTCAATATCAAGATCATGCATGTCATGAAAGGAAAATTTTTGCTGTTTTTGCAAACTCTAATATTGGAATTAACTGTTCTTCATTTGATAGAATTTACCATGAATCCCTCTGATTCTGAGATTTCTTATTTGGAAATTCATTGATGTCTAGTTCAACTTCAGTTCTCTTCCATTAATTTTATTATTTTAAGTTTTTAAAAATAACCACTAATTTTATTTATCAGTTCTATGAAAAGTTTCATGAAGCTAGGCAAAAAATAGTTCAAAAATATTCTTTATTTCTTCATTTGTTGTGAATTTCCCTTTTTATTTTGGAACTTAATTTTCTTCTTTTTGCATTTCAATCATATTAGCTAATTGTTCATTTATAATTTTTAAAAGCTCCCAGTTCTATTTATTTTTCAAACATGTTTTTTGTTTTCTATTTTGTTAATCTTTTCTTTGTCAGGATTTTTATTCTGATGTTTAATTGAGTCTTTTTAATTTGTTGGAGTTTTTCTAGTTGTATGCCCAACTCAAGACAGTTTACTCTCAAGAAACCATTCCTTGTTTGAGATAAGTCAAGAGGAGATAAAGACTGTTTTTGCTAGCTAGAGTTTTCAAGGTTGAGCACAGACCAAAATTCGTCTCTGACTTTGAAGTAGGAGGGCAACTTATTCAGCTAACACAGGAAACAAGCCAAGGGATTGAAGGTCAGAGACTCCTAAGAGAATTACTAATCCAACTCCTTTGAGAGCTTGAGAAAAGCTTACTAAAAGAGTGGTTTTATTTTTAGTATTAGAAATAATTCAAAATAATTTTAAAAATAAATTTAAACTTAGTTTTCTATCTCAATTAGTTAGTTACTTCTTCCCAGAAAATCTGAGGGGTTTTTTGTATTGCTATATTTATTGCATTGTAAACTTCAAGGCATTAAATGATCCTCTGATGGTTATGTAACACTCCACTCTAGAGCTGCTTCCCTCTCCCTTCATACTTAAAAAGTGAGAATTTTGGATGGGAGAACAAATGAGGGGGTACCAGGCTCAAACTCAAAGGAGGTAAATGATATTGATGCAAACATGACTCCTTCCTGTGATTGGATTTCAAGTCCACTCATCTTGTATCACACTGGACAGTCTGAGACTGAAGGTGATCAGGTAGCCAGCACAAAATTAAAGAATTGAGACCGGAGAGAGCATTAATGCTCATGAGATCCAGTTGTCGCCAGATATTAAAATTCCACACTGGCTGAGCTGAGATAATTAGCCTACAATTTCTGTTTCTTCATCCAATGACTAGCCTACTGGATGAATGAATTGAATTTCTATGTTGTTGACTCTCTTTTGCACACTCAAAGAGAGTAACCATCAAGAATGGTTCCACTGTGTATTTCCTAAAACTCCTGCATTAGATTAATCCTTTGGGAAGTAACTTCCAGAGTATAGGAAAATGTCAAGCTTGCAAGCTGCTTAGTAGATGTTTATCATTATCATCATCATCATCATTACTATAATGCAGTTTTCTAATTATGATGTTACATTTGTTTATCAATTCTATGCTAAAAGTAAAAACGGCTCTAAGTAGCAGCTAAGCATATTTGTCTGTTTTTATGGTGGAAGGTTACATTATGCCATGTTCACATGACCAGAATTCAATGTAATATAATTTGTTTAGAAAATAGGTCAAGTTTTATAGGTAGATGGGGCCTTAAGATAGGATTTGGGAAAAGCACAGTTCCTATACCCTTTGATAACAACTCAGAGATGTCCTGTGGGAAGAGAGATGGAGCTGAAGTCTCTGACACTCAGAGCATCACTCTGAACACAGCACTTAGTCATCATTTCTACAGAGTGAGACATGGGCAAACTACCCAGGTGAGAGTGGGGACTCCTAGGGAACAGATTTTCAAAGTTAAATCAGAATCAAGTTACCAGCTGTCAATGACAGGGTGGTTAAATTTGAAAGAGTTCACTTATCTACACAAGCATTTAACATCACCAGGGACTAATTTTAAGTTTTTTCTTCAGAATTTAAGTGTTATGAATACCAACAAGTTTTTAAAAGTTCTAAACAATAGGATAGTCTTTTTTCTAGAATTTACATCCAAGACCTGAAGGATTTGTGATTGTACTGATGGAAAACTAACATGAAAATATCAGATCCTTCTATATCTTGTAGTCATAAAGAGTTGCCAGAAATTCAGGCAAAAGTTAAGTCACTTGTCTGTAGTCATAACCAGTAAAGAGGAGAGAGTTTAAACTTAGGTCTTTCTCTCTACAAATCTAGCATGTGCTATATACAACATTCCTGAATATAGTCAGAACTAGACTAAATTGCAACTGGAAAATATTTAACAGAAAAAAATTTAAAACAATAGAATAGAGAGAATATTAGTTTGATGTTTTCTAAGTCAATATAATCCATAGGGATTCTTATGTATGGTTTAATGACCTCTTTACTATCTGAGATTGATACCACTGTATTATACCATGCTCTCTTTCTATTTTTTTGGGTTACTATGAAACAATTTAATAAACTGTTTTGCTAGTGTGTCTAATGAATTAATATAGCTTCCATATTTCTAATTAAAATCTGGTTAATAAAAATCTAAATTTTAGGAGTTATGGAGTGTCATAGTTAATGTAAAACTTATCAATAATGAACAAAGAACATTATAAAAAGGGGCATAAAAATGGGCTATAGTTCTGGTAAATAAAATCCTATCAAAAGTATTTATACATAAGTACCAAGTGGGTATCTGCTTCCATTCTGACAGTCATTTCCTTAGAGGGAGGCAGGCTGTCAACCTGTGGGATCAAGGAGCTGTCCAACAGAAGCTAATTTAGGGAAAACTAGAAGAGAACAGCTAAGTGACTGACCTGGTATTAAGAAAAGTTTTCTCTCTGAGTTCAAATCTAACCTCAGACAGTTACTGACTATGTGATCTTAAACAAGTCAATTAATACTGTTTTGCCTCAGTTTCATCATCTATAAAATGAATTAGAGCAAGAAATGGCAAACCATTCTGATATCTTTGCTGAGAAAATCCTAAATAAGGTCACAAAGAGTTGGACATGACTGAAATGACTGAGCAACAAAGAAATGGAAGGCTGATCTCTCCTTCCTACATATAAAAACATGCAAATCCCTTCCATAATTCTGAGGTTAACCAATTATTTGGGACTTTTTAGAACTTGAATTTCTTGATCTTTCTAATCTCATCTTAGACAACCTCTTTTCAACTATACTTCTAGCTCATGATCACACCTCTGATCAGTGTCTTGCCTCTTGTCTCTGAGCTCTCAATTTAGCAGTCTTTATCTCTGGTAACATATGCCTCACTCTACATTAATAACCCAGCAGTTGAGTCATTTCCCAGGCTGAAGGCTTCTAGGTAGCAAAGATTTTCCTTGTTTCTCAGCTAGAAAAATATAATCTGGTCCCAATGATGCTTATTCTCTCCACAATAACAGCCATTAGTGGGACTAGGTGAAATTTTAGGGTGGGTATCCAAACTGTTTTAGCAGTCAAAATAAAAACAAACAAACTTTTATTGTAGCCACAAGATGCCAAACTTAAAAGAAGTATTTTATTCAGTTTATAAGACTTGTACAAGTAAATTAAAATCTTTTAAATTAAAATTTTAAAAATTTAAAAAATTTAAAATAAAATAAAATTTAAAAATAACAATCTAAATGAATATACCATAAAAGGTTTAAGATCTATTATATAAAAATCTGTAGGCATGATTCTCATTTTAAATTAGCTATTGTTTTCTACAGATTCATTATAAAAGTCATTATTTTGCATTATTTATGAACTCAAACAAATTTATGAGTGATGATACAAACTATCATAGGGTAAGAGATAAATTAATTAAACATGAATTGGCATTGAAGTTTAATATCAATGGTCTTTATAAGACTTTAGAGGGGAAGCCAAAAGATGTTGACTTCTGAATATGAATGATGATCATAATCTTTACTTCATTTGCTATTATTTTTCATTTAATTTAGTCCGAGGTGTTTCAATCTGGGTCTTTTTTGCTGTCACTACAAATTACATATAACAAAAACAAAATTTCTTATCCCTTAGGGGCCCTCCCTCACTTCTGTACCACCTAATTTCTTTTAGTGATATGTTCAACAGTCCTGGGCCTAAGCAGACAATGATGAAGTCCTTTTTAGTTCTCTGAATGTAACTTTTCCCTTTCTCTTCTCAATTCTAAATTTACTGTCAAGCCTCCCTTTATCTCTAAATATCACGGTATTTTTTTTCTAGATTCTCTTTCCTACAATTATTTATAAATAAAAGAGTCAAAATAATGTTCCAGGATCAGAGAATTTTGAAACCTCATAGTTGAAAGAGCTCTCAAAGATCATCTAATTAAATAATATTTGATTTAGAAATTGGGGGGACTAGAATTGTGATTTAATTATTATAGAGGGAATATTTATAGAGAAATCTCTCTAATAATGAAAACTGGAAATTATTCTGCAATTTTTAGTCTTAGAAAGTTTGTTGGAGCATCTGACCAGGTAGGATTATAGTCATTCTGTGGAAAATGTGAGACTTGAACCAAGTTCTTTCTTATTATCAGTTCTCTATTCATTATTCAATAGTATTTCAAAGTAAGAATACCCTCACAATATTCTCTTGACTGCAGGGCTGGTGCTCTATCCATTGCACCACCTAGCTGCCCCCCTCAACAATATTCTTAACAAGTGGTCCTTTGACCCATCCTGGAAGATTTATTTTGCATCATATCATATTGCAGTAAAGTTTCTGTTAGCTCAATTCTCCCTGTGCAGCGGGAGAACTGTTCGGTTCTGCAAATATGTATTGTATCTAGGATATACTGCAACATATTTAACATATATAGGACTGCTTGCCATCTTGGGGGGGGGAGGGAGGGAGGGGAAAAAATGAAACATAAGTGATTGCAAGGGATAATGCTGTGTAAAAATTATCCTGGCATGGATTCTGTCAATACAAAGTTATTATTAAATAAAATTAAATTTAAAAAAAAAGTTTCTGTTAGCTAAGATCATCAGGGTATAAATTATTCTGCATAAAGAAGTTTTTCAGGTAGCTAAGGATCTAATCCTATGTGTCAATTATGCATGTTTAATATACACATATATGTACATGTACATATATGCAGACACATGTTTATACCTATCTATTTATTCAAGTCATTTATGGTTCCCATTAGATTCGGTGAATTTGTGCACAGGCATGAACTTTTGTACACACACACACACACACACACACACACACACTCACACTCCTAAAGTTCCTTCTGCTTAGGCTGATGATAACTCACATTTCTTTACTTCAAACAATACAAAAAACTGTAAGATAAGTAATGTACAAATTCTTATCCCTATTTCACAGATGAAGAAATCAGTAAATAGGCTGGATCAAAAAAGAGACATAGACATAAAGCTAGGAGAAACTCGAAATTCCTCCCCCTCATACCCATATTGAGCACTAATTTTTTTGGCCAGCTAAAACTCCAATGCCTTTTCCAAAGCTGATCTGATCAAAGAACACTCTGGGATTTGAAAGACATTATAAGATCTTACATGGTAATGCTTCTGAGACAAGTGGAGTCTAGAAATTTGGAAGCAAAATGGAACAAATTAAATCTATTTTTTGCACTAAATTTTTTTCCATAGAGCATTTTTATGTATAATTTCCAACTGAATATTTTGGAAGAGATTATATTACTAATATGAAAAGTATAGAGAACACAGTCTAGGAAACATTTCCCTGTTGTCTTTTTTTTTTTTAACACGATCTGCTTTAAAATCATCTCCCCATTTTATACTTGTGCAATTGATTATTTAAATATCAGTATAGGATTTAACCTCCTCCTTGTCTCATAGTTGTGGCTATGGGGTCTCCATTAGTAAAGAATAAGTCCCAGCATAACATAAGAGTAGGGGAGGTTTCATAGGATAATGTTAGCAATGCAAACGAAGTTTGCCACCAAAGGACAAGCTTAAATTCAGAGTATCACTACATAAAAATAATAAATTTTTGGCTACAGCATCTCCCAATCAAATAAAGAATAGAGGGGTCACAATCTCCATTAGTGGAGGGAGCATTCCCAAGAAGGAAAGAATAAATTCTTGAAGTACTATAAAATATTAAAGAAAGGGGATTTAATATTTATTCTTGCTACCTTGATTTTTTTAAGATTGCCAACAGCAGTTCTACAATACTATCTATAAATTCCTTCAGTAACTGATCTGAGCCTGAAGACATAAGTACATTTGATGTAGCATGGGATTACTGTCTTAGTAGCTTCTCTTATATCTCAGGTTCCAAGTCTTCCTTCATGATACTTACATTATCTTTTATCCCTATCTTCCAGTCTCAGTTAAAGTCTCATATTTTACAAAATTTCTCACTTTCTAAAAATTTCTACAAAATATCTTTTTTGATCCTCTTTTAATGCTAGTATCTTCTTTCTGTTGGTAATCTCCAATTTATTCTCTATCATTTTTTCATGTTGTCTCTCTTATTAAAATGTAAGCTCCTCGAGAGCAAGAGCTGTCTTCTGCCTTTCTTTGTATCCCCAACACTTAGCATAGTGCCTAGCATATAGTAGACACTTAATAAATGTCTGTTGACTGACTGACATATGATTATAGGGGACTTCTTTTTACATATTATAACAAATCTGAAGCAAAAAAAAAAAAATCCTTATCTGATTCCTTATCTCACTTCTCCCAGAAGCTATTCTAAATCTTTTCTTCCCCTCCTCGTGCTCCCTACCCCCATGTTCTTTACCTCCACAGCCTATCAACTAAAGACCTTGTTTCTTTACTGAAAAAAAAAAAATGAGGCCATCTGATGTGTCTTTCTTCATTCTCTTCTTCTCAAAACCAACAGACATCATCACCTGATTTCTCTTCCTTCCCTCTAGCCTCTCACAAGGTAGGCTTTCTCCTTCCCAAGGTCAAACCATCTGACATTGATTTTATCATCACCTGTATTCTCTAGCAGATTATACCCTCACTTATCCTTCTTCTCTCTTGAACCTTCGACCTCTCCCTATCAACTGGCCGCTTTCTTTCTACTTTCAAAAATTCCCAACTTTCCTCCATCCGTAAGAAAAAATTAACTACCCTATCACCGCCCCCCTCAAGCTATCATGTTATATCTCTCCTAGTTCTCTGAGCCAATGTCCTTGAAAAAGTTGTTTCTACTCAACTGCTTTCACTTCATCATTTTTCACTCATTCCTCAACCCTTTCTAATCTGATTTTCAACTTTATTATTAAGTTTTACTCTCTCTAAAGTAATCAGTGATTTTTAAATTGCCAAATGTCATGGTCTTTTCTCAGCTTTAATCCTTCAAGATTTATCTGGGTTTTTTCTTTTCTTTTTAATTCATGAAATAATAAGCTTTTTCATAAAATAGAATAAAAAAGATGATTGCACATCAAACTGCAAACCTATTATTCACAACTTGCTAATCCTTTTATATATACAATAAAGCTTTAAAATATGCAATAAATAAAAATATACATGTAACTTCCCTCCCACTCTAGAAACCATTACTATCAGACACAAAGAGGTATGTCTATATATGCATAAGTATAAATGTATAAGTATGATATATGTCCTTCATTTGTCCTTTATAGTTAACCTGATATTTATAAGTCAAAATGATTTACTCAAAGTTGTTCCCCAATTGAAAGGCAGTCCCACAATTTTCAGTTCTTTGCCACCACAAAGAAAGATGCTATAAATATTTTCCTTTTCCCCTCATCATCTTTAGAAATTGACCTCATGTTAGTATTGCTGGACCAAAGTATTGTTGTTCAAGGGTATAGACAGTTTAACAACTCTTTGGGTATAATTTGAGAATTATCTGTTGCATTCACACTGCTGACCACCCTCTCTGCCAGGACACACTCTCCGGCTTTACTAACTACCTGTGAGACCACATTCCTAAGTCTCCTTTCTTTACTGGTTCATCATCATCCATATTATGTCTTCTATCAGTGCTCTCTACTAAAACTTTTTTCTTTCAATACTCTTTTTCAGTAACCTTATGAATTCTCTAGTGTTTAATTATTATTTCTGAATAGATGCTCAGATCTATTTATTGAACTCTAGTCCTTTCTCTGAGCTTCAGTCTCCTATTATCAATATCTTATTGGACATTTCAAACTGAATGTTTCAGAGAAATGTTAAATGCAACATAAATGAAGTCATCATCTTCCCCTTAAACCTTCCCCTCTTTCTTGCTTTTCCAGACTTTCAATCTACCAGGGTGGTAATCTTAGCATTCTGGATTCCTCACTTTTTTCATTCCAAATATCTAATCAGTTGCCAAATATTGACATTCCTCTCTTCACAATATCTGATCCCTTCTCTTTACTCACACAGTTATTGCCTTAGTTCAGGTCCTCATCATCTTTCACCTAGAATACTGGAATAGCTTCCTAACTAATCTCCTTACTTCAAGTCTTTCCCTATTCCAGTTCATCCTATGTACTGTTGCCAAAATAATTTTTCTTAAGTGTGGATCTGACCATGTGACTGATTCCCCTACTTAAAAAACTTCACTGGCTTCCTAATGCCTCTAGAATAAAATGAAAACTGTCTTGTTAAGCCCTGCACAGCATGATCTTAATCCATCTTTCCAATGTTATTGAACATTACCCTTATTCTTATACTCTGTGAATCAGACAAATTTGCCTTTCCTCCATTGCTTACACAGAGAACACCATCTCTCTATCTTTGTAGTAGCTTTCCTCTATTTCTTGAAAGAATCCCCTCTTTGCCTTTTCTCAGAGAATCCCTCTCTTCCTTTAAGATAAAGCACAGGTATCATCTTCTGCATGGAGCTTTTCCTAATCCTTCTAATTACTAATATCCTTCTTTCTAACCTCCTTGTGCATATATACATGCAATACATACATACATACATATATACACACACACATATATTAACTTTATTTTTATGCTGTATGTATTTTTATATGTACTTTTTTACCTTACTAGAAGAGTAAGCTCAATGCAACAGCACTTACTTCATCCTTTGTACTTATAATGGATAGAGCATTTAGTCTGGAGTTAGGAAAATCTGAATTCAAAACTAGCCACAGACATTTATGACCCTGGGCAAGTCAGTTTATCTGTGTATCTCAGTTTCCTCAATTGCAAAATGGGAATTATAATAGCACCTATCACCTTATTGTAAAGATCCAATGAAATATTTGTTAGTACTAGCTTAGAACAGTTCCTGGTCCTATAATAGGTATTATGTAAATACTTTTCTCTCTTACAACACCAGTATCTATGCACAGAGTCTAACACAGTGCACACTTAAAAATACCGCTGATTGACTGATTATTGTCCCGTTTAGACATCCTGCTGGTGCATTATATTTTTTTAATTTGGGAAATCATAGAATCACATCTTGTACTAGGAAAAATCTAAGAGGTTATCTAGTTCAACCTCTTCCCCTAACTTCTCAACTCCATTTTAAAGGTATGAAAACACGTCCAAGTTTGTTGGTTAAGGGACTGGATCAAAGTCAGATAGGTGGTAACTGCTAGAGTTAGGATTCCTAAAGAGATCTTCTGACTCCCAGCAGAAAACTCAAGTATGAGGTAAAAAACAAGTTCTATGATCCGCTAATTATGAAGACCAAGACCAAAGATAGATGAAAAGAGTTTAATACAGAAATTAAATAAAATTCAGTATAATATTTAATGTTCTATATGATAATATTGCTTAAGTGATATCACTAATGTAAATTAAAACATTTAAGAATCAAATAAAGCATTATTATGATAAATTATGAAAATGTGTTGTCTTGGAGGTAGAAGATGGAAGAGGTTTCTTGGAAAGGCAGTGTAACATAGCAGGAACAGAAGTAGATATCTGCTGAATGTGCACTCATCTTTCCAATCATCAAGATTTATGACCTTGAAGTCACTTTAGACTCTTTCCTCTTTCTCAAGTCTTGTCTTCAGGGAGTTTCTATCTATTTTGTGTTTATTGAAATGCCCCATCCCTATTCTCCTCCCATAGAATCTAAGCTACTTAAGGACAGGAACTACTTCATCTTGGTTGTGTTACCAGTAAAATTTCCCCTCCACCCCTTCCATCTATGATTTCATAAGAATATAGAGCTCTCTCTAAACTTCAGTTTCTTCATTTGTAAAATGTCCTCAAGGGTCCCTTCTAGCTCTAAATTTTGGGATCCTACAATCTCCTTCCAAGAGTCTGCTACTATTCTCTTTCTCCCCCAACCACGCCTGATCTTAGTAAAGGGTGCTTGCCCAATCTCAAACTAACCCAGGCCCAGACCCCCAAGAATCATCTAAGGAAGTATCTATAGGGACTTGTGCCCTGAAGGAAACAGCCAATTTCACATATAGATCTGTACCCTTTAAAAATTTTATGTTATTGGTTACAAAAGGAAGTAGTGAGAGTAAAAGTCTGGCTCAATTACATCCCTATCACTAGCTAGAAAAAAATAACAAATCAGGTTCTCTACTTCTCTCCTGTCTCAGAGGACTAGTACTTTTTTTCTTGTCTAGTCTCTTTCATCTATGTCTTTGTTTCCATTATATTTTGCCTCCTCCAGGATTTTGGCTCCCCCCCACACCATTTAAAAATATTATTACTGATATTTCTCATTTTTATATCACTGACATTTCCTTCTTCTTCTCCTCTTCCAGAGCCTTCCTTTGAAATTATTTTTAAAATTGGAAGAGAAACAAAATTCAGAAAAACCAATCAACCTATCAAAAAAAATCTGATGTGATATGCATTATTCACTATATGTAGCCCCTCAGTTCTGCAAAGATGCTAAAGAAATATCTTTTCATATCTCTTCCTGGGAGCAAAGCTTGATCTTGATAATTCTCAACATTCGCTATTAATGATTTTTGTGTTTGTTTTAACTGTTGCAGTAATAATATACATTTTCACCAGTTTTAAAAATAGGTGTTTTAGGTTTTTTTCCTTTTTTTTCTTAACATCAGTCATCTCCCATATATTTTTCCACTTTTCCCCACCAGCTTTTTAACTCGAATCAGTAACAAGGAAAAACAACTAAACAAAACTAACAAAGCAAGTAAGTCTACAAGTAGATATAATGCTTAGAACCCATAGCCTCTCACTTCTAAAGTGAGAAGATGTTTTATCCTATTTTCCAGATCCAACTTTGTTCTTGCAATTAGTCTGAATTCAGGTGCCTTTTAATATTTTTCATTAATATCATTTAATCTTTTATGTTTAATTAATAAATAAACATGTACATATATATATGTGGAAAAGGAGAGGGGGGGTATATGTGTGTGTGTTTGTGTTCTGGTTCTTTATTTTGTATTATTTCATAAAATTTTTCCTTGTTTCTATGAATTCTTCATATCTATCATTTCTTACAACAAAATTCCATTCATATGACCGTAATATGTCAGCAATCTCTTCATTTCTGTAGTTTCAACTATTATCTCTATTCAAATAACTATAAAAACTATATTTCCCACTCTGTGTTCTCTCCTGAGTTCCAAACCTACATTTTCAAACATTGGATATTTCTATGTAGATGTTCTATTGGCACTTCACACTTATCATGTCCAATACCATCCTTATACTTCTCCTTGAATATCCTCCTTTAAACTTTCTAATCTTTGTCATTGGTATCACCATTTCCCTAAACACTTATAATTGAAAAGTTACTATTTTCTCTAATTCAACTTAATAGATGCCTTTTGTAACAATAGAGGCTATTTTCTTCCTTTCTTTTATCTTACAAATACAATCAATTGTCAAGTCTTGTAAATTCCATATTCAGAATATATTTCCTTTAATTGTCCCATTTTCTATTACTACTGTTATCATTAATCACTAATGACAGTTGTCATTCCCTCTAACATGAACTACTGAAATAGCCTTTTAAATGAACCCACTAGTCATTCTCCTCTCCCAATCCACTCCACATTCCATGACCAAATCTTAAAAGTACTAAATAAAATCTTAGCTATTATATTGTCATGCAAACATCATTTTCCAATCTTGTCATTTTCCTATTCGATTCACCAGCTAAACCTTCTTATACACTTCCTAGTTGACAAACAAATCATCTTCTGCTTCCCTGTGTCCAAGACTTTATGCCATTCCCTACATCTAAAATTCTGTCTTTATGACTCCCCTGTAGAAATATTATTCATATTTCCAGACCCAAATGTTTCACCTACCTTTGAACATGATCATGATGTATTTTTTGAACTCCCCAAATGGAAATAAACTTCTCTTTCTCCCAATTTTGTTGCTTATGTTTTTTAGTTGTTATTGTTGTCATTTGTATAGCTGCTGTTACCTACTATAGTAATACAAGCTTCACCAGGGCTAGAACTTTGCCTTATGTGTCAACATTCCTTAGTACTTAGTTCATAATCTTGTAAATAGTAGCTCACAGTAAACAATTATTGAATTGAACATCCTACGATAATGTTCATCTTTGAGATGATGATGGTATCATCTTTATATTAAAAATTACAGCACTTATCATTAAGTTAATAATAATTGAAGACATTTACATGTATTTGGAAAAAACTGTCAAATAAAAAAAATAATCTCCCAAGACACAAGGCATTAGCTTAGTGGACTGAAAAAAAAAGCTAGATACATAATTGGCACTCATTGCACACTGATGAATTGGTCCAAACAAGAACATCATCCTATGCTTAGGAAAGTTTACTCACCTGGCAACATCTGTCTTAATAATTTGCAAATTCGACAAGAGATTTCTAATTATGTACAGAAACTGAATGCCATAACAAAAGAATAATGAGGGCAAGTTAAAACAAGGTACCAGCATAAGGACCTGTAACTATCATCAATACCAAATAGCAAAAAATTTTCTGTGACCAATGGAATTTTGTACTGATGGATAACTGGAGTTTTATAAAGAAAGAAATAGAAATGCTATTATTAAAAGATATATTTAAAATACCAGGATAAAATAATGATATAGAGGAAAGAGGGGCCTAAGCTACAAATTTCTGGGACTCAAGAAAATTGGAGAGAATAAATAGAAAAAGGCTGAAATGCCAACATGTTGGCAAATTCGAGTTTCATAATGGAGTTGGTTGAAGTAAACATCTAATTTTTTTTGCTATCTCATTTTTCATCTTAGAGAAAATTCATAGAACAAAAAAAGTTAAACAAGGAATAAAGTTGAGATTGTCTTAAATGCTAAAATGTCACAGTACAGTCAATAGCAATTATTAAAAAGATGGTTAAGTACTAAAAAAGAATTGAATGTCATAATTGCTAGTTATACAAAATATGTTAATTCTGTTAATTTTGTATTACAGATTTTATTACTATAATTTCTTATATTTTATTATTATAGTTTTACTTGAAAACTTATTATTTAGTTATAATTATTTACTAAACCCATTTCAATCTGGAAATTTTTTCTTTCAAATTATTATTTCCCTGATCAAGTTGGATTTTTTGTATACATGGTATTTTTAAAAGAGAGGACAGTATGAATATTTATAAAATCTTGTTCATTATAGTATGAATTACCAAACTAACTAAAAGTCAGTGAAAAGACATTTGCAAAGGATGAAAGGAAAGCAGTACATAATACATAAAATATATATACACAATTATTATAAACCCCTGGAAAGTGGACTCAAGAAAAAAACTGTGTAAATAAGATGTCCTTTCCTCTTCCAAATAGAATGCAATGTGTGATCCAAACCACTCCTTCTAAGGGACCTTGACCACAAGCCATGACTAAATGCAAATTTGTTTAAACACTGTGTTCCTCTAGCTGATTAGGGAGTATAATCTCCTAAGAAAGGATGAAGCTTGCTATGTCAAGCAAAGTGCCTCTGTAAACATTGACTAATGTTTATAGGAGAAATGGAATGCTAATGTTCAATTATGACCATCTCCTATTTTCTAGCATTTAAGGGAACCAACAAATTAATATTTAAGCATCAAGCACCCTGTATAAAAATTTATTGAACTGAAATTTCTAGTTTTGTGGGATTCATTTTCAGTCTTTCTTTTGAGCAAGTTTTCTGAGCTGATCCTGCAATTGCTTTTAATAACCAATTTCAACTAAAATGAACTGACTATATCTTTACATTGTTGGAAAACTAGATAGCAGTTGGGGCAAGCAATAAACCGTATTGGCTCAGGCAAGAAGTTCTCGGTTTAAAGCTAACCTCAGATTGTTATTAACTGGGTCATCCTGAACAAGTCATTTAACCTTTCTCAGCCTCAATTTCCTTACTTGTAAAATGGAGATAATAATAGCACCTACCTCACAGGACTGTTGTGATGATCAGTGAGAGAATATATATATATACTGTTTGGCAATTCTTTAAATGTTATATAAGTGCTATTCATATGGAACAATAAAAAGTCGAGAATCTCAAGGGAATTAATGAAAAAAAAATCAAATGAAGGTGGTCTAGCTGTACCTGATCTAAAATTATATTATAAAGCAGCAGTCACCAAAACCATTTGGTATTGGCTAAGAAATATATTAGTTGATCAGTGGAAAAGGTTAGGTTCACAAGACAGAATAGTCAACTATAGCAATCTAGTGTTTGACAAACCCAAAGATTCTAACTTTTGGGATAAGAATTCATTATTTGATAAAAACTGCTGGAATAACTGGAAATTAGTATGGCAGAAATTAGGCAAGGACCCACACTTAACACCATATACCAAGATAAGATCAAAATGGGTCCATGACCTAGGCATAAAGAACGAGATTATAAATAAATTAGAGGAACATAGGATAGTTTATCTCTCAGACTTGTGGAGGAGAAAGAAATTTGTGACCAAAGATGAACTAGAGACCATTACCGATCACAAAATAGAAAATTTTGATTATATCAAATTAAAAAGCCTTTGTACAAACAGAACGAATGCAAACAAGATTAGAAGGGAAGCAACAAACTGGGAAAACATCTTTACAGTTAAAGGTTCTGATAAAGGCCTCATTTCCAAAATATATAGAGAACTGACTCAAATTTATAAGAAATCAAGCCATTCTCCAATTGATAAATGGTCAAAGGATATGAACAGACAATTTTCAGAAGATGAAATTGAAACTATTACCACTCACATGAAAAAGTGTTCCAAATCACTATTGATCAGAGAAATGCAAATTAAGACAACTCTGAGATATCACTACACACCTATCAGATTGGCTAAGATGACAGGAAAAAATAATGATGAATGTTGGAGGGGATGCAGGAAAACTGGGACACTGATGCATTGTTGGTGGAGTTGTGAACGAACCCAACCATTCTGGAGAGCAATCTGGAATTATGCCCCAAAACTTATCAAACTGTGCATACCCTTTGGATCCAGCAGTGTTACTTCTGGGCTTATATCCCAAAGAAATACTAAAGAAGGGAAAGGGACCTGTATGTGCCAAAATGTTTGTGGCAGCCCTGTTTGTAGTGGCTAGAAACTGGAAAATGAATGGATGCCCATCAATTGGAGAATGGCTGGGTAAATTGTGGTATATGAATGTTATGGAATATTATTGTTCTGTAAGGAATGACCAGCAGGATGAATACAGAGAGGCTTGGAGAGATCTACATGGACTGATGCTAAGTGAGATGAGCAGAACCAGGAGATCATTATATACTTCGACAACGATATTGTATGAGGATGTATTCTGATGGAAGTTGATTTCTATGACAAAGAGACCTAACTGAGTTTCAATGGATAAATGATAGACAGAAACAGTTACACCCAAAGAAGGAACACTGGGAAACGAATGTGAACTATTTGCATTTTTGATTTTCTTCCCGAGTTATTTTTACCTTCTGAATCCAATTCTCCCTATGCAACAGGAGAACTGTTCGGTTCTGCAAATATGTATTGTATCTAGGATATACTGCAACATATTTAACATATATAGGACTGCTTGCCATCTTGGGGGGGGGGCGTGGAGGGAGGGCGGGGAAAAATCAAAACATAAGCGAGTGCAAGGGATAATGTTGTAAAAAATTACCCTGGCATGGATTCTGTCAATACAAAGTTATTATTAAATAAAATTAAATTAAAATTTTTTAAAAATGTTATATAAGTGCTGCTATTATTGGAAAGTACAGGAATATCTATACTAGGAATAACTCCTTATATTAACAATCATTCTATTAGCCCATGGCCTATGGGATAGCTGGACTTTTCTCCTAAATTTCTAATAACCTAATCTTGATTCTCTTTACTTTTTAGAACAAAAACTTCACCTTTCCAAGAAAATTTTGCTAAGCATAGTTAAAACTACACTCTTGTGATGTTTTGATTTTTAGTATGATCACATTTTAATACATCTAGATTGAAAGGAAATTAATATAAATTTATTTTAAAAACAATTCTTTAATCTTATATATAATTTTGCCATTCATTAAAAATGAAAGCAAATTTCCATACTATGAGAGAGATGTGTTTGTTTATTTTTACATAAAGAAATAAATTTTGGTAAAATATTTGATACTTTTTTACTGTTGCAAAATAATGGTTTATTATTGTAAATGTCTGATTGTACACTTATTTTATGGATCTCTACACCCAGGATAAAGAAAAATTTGGGGGACAAAAAGGGGTTGTGAGTTGAAAAAGTGTAAGAAGTGCCGATCTAGTTAACACCTTCGTTTTAGAGATAAGGGGACTGAGGTCCAATAAGATTAAGGAATATACTCAAGATCAAACAGATAGTAAACACTGGAGGTGAAATTTGGACCCAAATCCTCTAATACCAGCCAAAGTCAGCACTCTTTTGACTCTACCTCTTCTCTTTGGCTGCTCCTGTGATTTATGTGTTTGTGTGGAAGCCATTGTTTAAAAAAATCCCTACTGATATAAATTGACACCTGATCTCCAATTTATAGTTTTAAGAGAGCTGTTGAGAGCCCAAGGTCCTACAGTCTGTATGTCAGAGTCAGGACTAAGCCAGGTCTTCCTGATTTTGAAGACCAGCAGAAGCTCCATCTCAAGGACATAACGTCACATTTTTGCTTATCTCTTAATTCTCAGTACTATAGTTCAAGAATTCCATTTCTCAGGCTCCACATTAAAAGCATAGGGTAGAACAAAGAATCAAGCTAATTACCAATGCTAAAGTTCAAGTGCAGTCATCTGTGTCAACAATTATCGTGTGTGCAAGAATGAAGCATTTTTAATGCCAATATAAATCCCATTTCTTGTCCCTTTCTCTCTTTTTCAATCCAAAGACCTATTCTCTCTCTTACCCTGGTTAGACTCACTAAGAAGAGCCACAATCTTTTGAAAAGTTTCAAAATTAGGCTTTCCTAATAAATGTGGCATTAAAGTTAAAACAAAAATTTATTTTACGAATTTTAAAGAGAAGATTGTAAAGATGGCATCATTGAAAAAAAAAGTGACATAGAGCAAAATCCTATTCCATTGAATTGTATGTAGTTGCTGCAAATGTTGCTGTTTGCCAGCAATACATTTAATTAAACGATCTTATATTTATAAAGAGCTCTGACTCTGAAAATATCTATTCCTTGCTCTCTGAGCAGGACCACACTAATAAAACATAATATATTCTTTTCTGGAAAAGATCCCAAGAGTAAGATTCCAAAACCTTCCTAGGTAACAGACACTAGATTTTAAAAAACATCTCCATGAGGAAGTTCTTTCCTATATAAACCTCAAGTCCTCTATGGTCCTTTAAATAAACTTTCTCTTTCTTTTCCTCTCAGCAGAAAAAAATGACTACTCTTTTTTTATATAACTAATAATGTCTTTCAAGGCCTTTTACCTTTCTCTTCTACAACCTTCATAATCTTGGACCTGTTTGCTTTTCCCCACTCCCTCCTATTTTATGGTTATCTTCTAAGTCCTCCCCTTCATTGTTCTTAGGAAGGTCAGAATTTTATATAGTCTTTAGTTTGATCAGGTAACAATATTTACTGAGTGGTCAGGACCAGACTGACCATCTAGTAGTTTTGAAAAAATAAAAAAAAATCTGTGTGTATAAATGTGTGCATATAAATATATATACATATATACACATATATATTTACACACACACTCACAAAAATATGCGTCTATTTATGTATGAATGTATATACACACGTATATGTATTAAATATAATTTTGAAGTCAAGTAACTTTCCAAGACCAGACTATCTGTAGTCTTGAAAATGTTATTTAAATCTGTGTGCATAAATGTGTGTATATACAAACATATATACATATATATTTCCACACAAAAGTGTGTATATAAGTATGAATATGTACATATTCCTATATATACACACATATATGTATACATAACACACATATATTCACACACATATATGTACATATTCATGCATACATATATGTATACATAAAATATATTCATGCATATATGTACATATTCACACACACATATGTATACATATCACATTATATTCATACATACATGTGTACATATTCATACGTATATACACACTTTTTGCGTGTAAATATATATATATATGTATATATGTTTATATATACACACATTTATGCACACAGATTTAAAAAAAATTTTCAAGACTACCAGATAGTCAGTCTGGTCTTGGAAAGTTACTTGACTTCAAAATTATATTTAATACATATACATGTGTATATACATTCATACATAAATACACGCATATTTTTGTGAGTGTGTATGTGTAAATATATATGTGTATGTATGTATATATAGTTATATGCACACATTTATACACATAGATTTTTTTTATTTTTTCAAAACTACTAGATGGTCAGTCTGGTCCTGACCACTCAGTAAATATTGTTACCTGATCAAACTAAAGACTATATATATATATATATAATTTTGAAGTTAAGTAACTTGCCTAGGATTATATACACATAAACTTCATAGAACCTGTGAATTAATAGCCACTCAAATCATATACTGTACCTGTACATAGAAGCATATATTTCTATATAAATATCTCTATGTGAATACCTATGAAGATATACATATATCAGAAAGAAGGAAAAAGGCATTTATTAAAAGCCTACTATGTGTCAGACATAGGTACTAATCACTTTATGAATATCACTTCACTTATTTATACATTAAGCACACATGATATACACCTGTGAGTGTGTACATATATGCACAAAAATATGATTTTACTGATACAGGAAATTCTCATTAAGAATTTCCCTCTACTAATTCAGGTAAACAATTACCCTACAATTTGCCCAGGGTCACACAGCATTTGTCAGATGGAGAGACCTGATGCTATGATTCAGGTTTTCTTGACTGAGGCAGAGAAATGCATGCACAACACACTTTTGAGTTTGTACTATTAACATTTTCTAAAGTCTAGACAATCAAAAAGTAACAAATCAAGTCTGATTTGAAACACCTGCCAATTTCTGAGGTACAAATGCTCAAGATCATCAGCTCTACTCTGGTTCTAGCTGCAGCAGCACGCCTAAGTCCCTCTGACCGAATGCACATTGGTACACCTGAAGATGCAAAAGAAAACAATTGCCCGTACCTGTTTGAGTGAATCCTGATTTGTATCCATTTGTTGTTCCATTTTCTGAGATTATCGTTGATGACACTGAAGAATTTGGTTTAGCAGAGAGGCAAGCAGCAGAGGATTGTCGGCTTCTACATTCTAGAAACGAGTAAGAGCCACATTGCATGAGGAGGAGGCACCCGTCAGGCTTTTGGCGATGTAATGACAAGAATCTGGTGGTTACAGCTGTGAAGATTAAAACCTAACTGGCAAAATAAAGAGCTGGCCTTCGAGGGTAAATCATTTTATCTTCATAAAGCCTCCATCACTTGACCCTGACTCCCATGGAATGAGTACCAAAAAAAAAATTTTTTTTACAAATTACAAATTCCTAGTCTCTTCTCATGGTTAAAAAGTATGTATGTGGTGGAGGTTAAGAGTAAAGGTCGGAGGGGGAGCACTAAGTGCAACTTGATAATTTAAGCCTTATTTCTACAAATACCATCATATTCATTTTTGTGAATCAGGTTGAGCCTCCTCTGTAGGAAAAGTTTAACAGACAACAATGAAGAAAATCTCAATAATCTTCCAAACTCTAGTTAATGACATATACCAATAAACTCAGTCAGATGATCTCAGAAGGGTTTTAGGTCTCCCCACTCAGTCTCAGCAGACCTTCAGTAAATGCAAGGTTTTATACAAGAAAAACAGAAATTACAAAGCTCTAAGATCTAGGCATGTTGAATGGACATGAAATTAGCAGACAGATATTAAATTTCATTAATGGTATATCATCTTTTCTTTCTATACTGCTTCACTTGATGATTTCATCAATTACCGTGAATTCAATGATATCTATGAAGATAGCCAGATATATATATCCAGCCCTCATCTCTCTCTTGAGCTCAAATTCTACAATTGCTTTTGGATATCTATAATTTGATGTTGTATAAGCATCTCAAACTGTCCAAAAAAAAGAACTTATTATCTTTTCTTACAAAAATTTCTTCTCTTCCTAAATTTTCTTTACTATCAGAAGGATTAATGGCATAGTGGATGGAGTACCAGTCCTAAAGTCAGGAATGTCTTGAGTTCAAATCCAGTCTCAGATACTTCCTAGCTGTGTGACCCTGGAGAAGTAACAAGCCCAACTGCCTCACCAAAAAAAAAAAAAAAATTACTAAAATAGGCTTATATTTTGCACTAATTCCATGTATCTAAACTACTGCCAAAATTGTTTCTGCCATCAGAACATCTCTTTTATATATTCATTTTCCTTTACTCACAGAGCTAATACTCTAGCTCAGACCTTCATCACCTCTTCTTCATCAAATTTACAATTGTAATGGGCTTCTAGCTGTTCTTCCTGTCTCAAGTCTTTTTCCTACTTCAGTCTGTCTTCTACGCAGCTACCAAAGAGACTTACTAAAGTGTAGCACTGATCATTGGGTAGTGCAGTAGAATCTGCACTGAGCCAGGTATAGGTTGAGTTCAAATCTAGCCTCAGATTACTAGCTGTGTGACCCTGGGCAAGGAATTTCACTTTTGAATATTTCAAGTTCCTTCTCCATAAAATGGAGATGATAAGAGCACCTTCATTCTAGAGTTGTTTTGAGAATCAAATGAGATAATAATTGAAAAATGTTTAGCACAGGGCCTGGCACAAAGTAGGCATTATGTAAGTGTTAATTATTATTATTATTATGAATTTATCATCCTCCCCACTATCCAATAACCATAAGTGGCTACCTATCAACCTTTAGGATCTCTCTCTCCCTCCCTCCTTCCCCCCTTCTTTCTTCTCTTCTCTCTCTCTTCTCTCTTTCTCTTTTCCCCTCTACCACCTATCTCTCTCTCTCCTTCCTTCCCTCCCTCTTTTCTTTCTCTCCCCTCTTTCCCTGTCCCTTCTCCTTTCCCCACTTCTCTTTCTCTCCTCTGTGTGTGTATATACATTATATATATATATGTATATACACACATATACATATATATATATATATATACACACACACAGAAAGAGAGAGAGAGAGGTAGATGGATATAGATATAGATATAGATATAGATATAGATATAGATATAGATATATATAGTATAGTTTATATGGATTTGAGATACCACCTAGGGAAAAGTTTCAAAAATTCTTAAGGGATATCTGAAGATGGATGCACCAAAACAACAAAAACAAAGAGGTAAAATGATCTTAAGTCAAGACAATTTCAGATGGAAGTTCAGAGAAATAGAAAGTACTCATTTTATTTTTACTTGGATTTCAGGAGTAATTCGTTTTTTACTTTTCTAAAGAAAAATTCCTCAGCATAATTATAGTCAAGTATGTTTTCAAAAACAATATTTTACGTCATCATTGCATGAAGGTGTGCCCAAAGCCAAGACACCTAAGTTTTCATATCTGAAAATACTGGAAATAAGAGCTACAACTACTTCCTGAATAGGCAAATAATGCGATTTCCATTGTAGTTCTGTGACTTATCGGAAAGGAGACATTTATAAATTTACTATACCATCATATTTGTTGTCTGCTTAGAAAAGAACAATTACACATACATTTAGCCACAACAAATGAAAGCTTTCAGGAAAATTGCTTTTGAAAGAAGAAAAGAAGTCCTTTTTTTGAAATATGCAGTGATGTAAAACTGCTGTACTTTCACTGCAATTAGAACTACTGGCTGTAACTGTGACAATTGAAGGAATGACATTTGAATCAAGTTTCACTTCTGATGAAAAGAAATATTTTTGAGAGTGCTTAGCACAGTGTCTGGCACATAGGAGGAACTATATAAATACATATCCCACTCCACTCCCCATTCCCACCTCTCCAATTGCTGGTCCTTGATTCAAGTTCCTAAAATTAAAGGCAAAGCAAATTATTCATATTTGGTTACTATAAATATGTTAACTGAATACCATTTTTCTTCGGAAAAAATAAAGTGTGTAAATTTTACTGGAAATAGACTCGGATAAGGCTGAAATAGGAAGATGCAAATGTTTTTGAGATATCAAAAGATTATTGCATAGAAAATGGTTATTTCAATAATTCCCCCCAATTTGTAGGAAGAGGAGAGATTTTATGGAGGGTTCTTTGGGGGGGAAATTGTAAAGGCTGAAAATTACCCCCAAACACACATGCATATATACTTCTCACTCCTAGACTAATAACCACACCTGAAATGTTGACCTTGGGAGGTCCACTTGTCATTGTCATCAAGTCCCTGTTCCTCTCTCCTCCTCCCACTTTGCAGGGCTAGACAGAGGAGCTGAACATGTTGCTGAACTTGGGACACCTCACCTTTCCAACAAATAAGAGGCCCCTTGGACAGGACTCCCTGGGAGCTTCTGACTAGGTAGTACTTTAAGTGCTTCTGCTTTTTGGGCTGCGTGGTGAGCTTCAAGTTGATATGGTTGGAAAACTCCGTGAAATACCGAAATCCTCTTTCTCCACAGCCTATGCAGTTTCCAGAAAATCCTAAAAGGGGGGAAAGGGGTCAAACACAAAACAGTCATTCTATTGACAAATACCAGAGTGCTGGGAAGGAAGAAGCAGACTGAATATGCTTTGTAAATCAACTGGATAGGTGAAAAGATGGAGTGGACAAAGTCAAATCAGCATTTTTCCCCCAAGGTTTTAAGGTTAGTGAAAATACCTTTCAGCCTCAGTTTCCTCATCTATAAATGAAGATAAGAGGTTTGTTGTGAGGATCAAATGAGATAATACATACAGCACTCTGCAAAGCTTTAAGTGATGTATAAATACTTTAATGATGATATACAAGAAATAGGGTTTGGGGAGAAAGATAATATGCTTGGTCTTGAATTTATGACTTTGAAGAACAGTGAAATATCTGGGTGGAGAATGAAGGTAGAAATGATAGTTTCTTAAACTTTTTCCATTCACCACCCTTTTTTTGCCCAAGAAATTTTTACATGACTCTAGGTATACTGGTAGAAAAATAAGTACACAAATCAAACATTTAGTTTGTAGCAGCCCTGTTTGTAGTGGCTAGAAACTGGAAAATGAATGGATACCCATCAATTGGAGAATGGCTGGGTAAATTGTGGTATATGAATGTTATGGAATATTATTGTTCTGTAAGAAATGACCAGCAGGATGAATACAGAGAGGACTGGCGAGACTTACATGAACTGATGCTAAGTGAAATGAGCAGAACCAGGAGATCATTATACACTTCGACAACGATATTGTATGAGGACATATTTTGATGGAAGTGGATTTCTTTGACAAAGAGACCTGAGTGTCAATTGATAAATGACGGACAAAAGCAGCTACACCCAAAGAAAGAACACTGGGAAACGAATGTAAACTATCTGCATTTTTGTTTTTCTTCCCGGGTTATTTATACCTTCTGAATCCAATTCTCCCTAAGCAACAAGAGAACTGTTCGGTTCTGCAAACATATATTGTATCTAGGATATACTGCAACATATCCAACATATAAAGGACTGCTTGCCATCTAGGGGAGGGGGTGGAGGGAGGGAGGGGGGAAAAAAATCGGAACAGAAACGAGTGTCAATATAAAGTAATTATTAAATAAAAAATTAAAAAAAAAACAAATCAAACATTTACTGATAATAAATTATACTTTTGCAAATCCCCACATTCAGTTATAAGATCCCACATTGAATCATGACCCACAATTTAAGAAGCTGAGCTCTAGAGAGTTGCATATATAGGTATGGAGTTTGGGAAGGAGATCAGGGTTGCAAAATAACCTTTAGAGTTACATGAAGAGGTGGTGGTGGTCAAAGCTATGGAAGTGAATGAGAAAATTTACTATTTGCAAGATTTAAGGAATACAACTCTGCTCTTTATTTTAAGCAGTTTAGGACTTCGGTATACTAGAAATTTGGTTCAAAAATAATATATGCCTGTAAAATTATATCTACTTCCCATTACCACTTTATCTTTCTGATTTTGCTGTTAAATAGAGGGACATCATATTCTTCATTTGCATGACAGATTTTTTTTTTTTGGTTATCATAGGTCAATATGCTTTAAGAACAATAAGTACATTATCACAAATACACTTCTGGAGTGTTTTAATGCTTATCAAAACCATCCATCAGAATTATATACTTCTATAGTTTAAAGGATCATTGGCTGGTGTAGGACACCCTATCCATGCCTTCTTAGGATGTGCATTTCTTGTCTTTCCAACAATCTCAATGGAAGGTCTATCTAATATGAAGGCAGAATTACTCTAATTCAGGGGCTCTCAACTTCTTTGGCAGTCTGATTGAAGTCTTTTGACCCATTCTCAGAATAATGTTTTTAAATGCATAAAACAAGGGAATCCAATTATATTGGAATAGTTATCAATTTATTAAAAAGCTTGTGGATAAGTTAAAACTCTCTGCTCAACATCTATTACTATTTCAGATAGATTAGTGTAATGTGTTGCTAACTTACTCTTGATATACAACCAACCTTTTTTTCTAAGCATACACAACCTTGATAATGCTTTTTAATGCTATTTTTCATGTATAAGTAATGACCAATAACATGTGGCATCTTATTTACACTCACTAAGCATTTTTTCATTGCCCTTTGTTTGACTGACAATTTTGACCCCTCTGAGATCATGGTGTTCCATGATTTGTAGCTGTGAAACATCACTGGAAAAATACTGGTGTTAAAAAGATTTTGTTTTTATTTTTGTAATGAAGACTGACTTGAGATCATGTGAAATTTTCTAAATTCAATTTAATTCTCTACTTCAATTCTAGGCCTAGTTCTTTATCTCTCTGAAGTGACTAGTCAATAATCAACAGTCAACAAAATTTCATTTAGCACCAAACACATACCTAGCACTGTGCTAAACTCTGGGGATTCAAATAGGAACAAGTAATATAATTCCTGCCCTCAAGGAATTTACAATCTAATTAGGGAAGACAATACACAAAAAAAGAAGCTGAAACGGAACTCCTCTTCCCCTCACCTAGAGCATTTGGCCTGGGGGTAGGGAAGAAATGATTTTGTGGGAAGCTAATGGATAATGCAGAATCACTTAGAAAGTGAGCCCTTTCTGAATGATAGCTTTGGGATGAGTTTATTGCTCTTCCCTCCAAACCTCCAGGCAAAGAGGAAAGGCAATTGAGGGTTCTTAGAAAGTATCAAAGATTAATCAATTTTCATAATAATGAGATTTCTGGTGTTGAAGTAATTACTCAAGATACATAATCTGGAAGATAACTATTCTCTGTTCACAATCTTTTTTCTTATGTGAATTGTTAAACCAAAGTTTTGTGAATAGTTGGAAAATCACTAAGAAGGCTTATGCAATCAGCAAAATGGCAGATACAAATGGGATCATCTGGAGAAACTTAGGATCTCTATGGAGTCTCCTTTCCTGTTTGGAAATTGTTCAAGTCACTTTGCATAACATGGGACAATACCTTTGGTTAGCATATTTGCTTGTTTTATGTAGTGCAAGATATTTAAATTTGGAGGTTTGCTGAATAGATTTAAATCTGTTGCTATATCTCAAGGAATGTTATTATCTGAAAAATACATATGAGAGACACCCTGTTGGAAGAGACTCTTTCAAGTTGCATTTGTCCTACAGAACAAAACTTTTTTATAATGGCTTTTTAATAACTTTCTTTAAAAAGTAAAATCAACAAACAATCATTATATTGGAATCTGGATTTCTCTACATGTCCCTCTCAACTATAGGACTACAAGCTGATGTGCTGTAACAATCCATCTGGGAAAACCAACTTGTTTCTTTTTCTCATACCTTCACCATGTCTATAAAAATTTTATGTAGATGAGATAGATGGATTGATTGTATTCTTTGCCTGCTGGGTCACCTTCTTTAGCAATGTGATCTGTAATCTTTTCCATTTTAAAAAATATTTCCCTCTTTGAGATGTATTGAAAACTTTCCCGAGATTCTTTAATTATGTCATCTCCAACATGGATTTCTTTTGTTCAGTTTAGCTCATTTTCCCAATTTCATCTTATTTCTTTATGCTTGTTTAGAACATTAGGTATTGAAGTGTTAGAATACAAATATATTTCCATTGTTAGGACTGATAAGAAGAAATTACTATAGAAACACTGGCTAATATGTTCCATTTCATGACTGCTTGTTATTCTCTTTGCAATTTCATCTATAAATACTCTCATAATGATCTGATTTGGTTGAGTCTTGCACAATTTGTTTTTTACTGTTTTGTGAAATGACATGTTGATCATGATTTGTCATCTTTCTCCATAATACATTTTATTAATTGAGCCTGTGTTCTTAAACCAGTGTTTGGTTTGATAAATAGGTCTCTCTGTTTAACAGAGAAATAAAAAGTTAGCAAGTCAGTATCCAGGCTCCTTTAGCGCCTCCCTCCTATTTAGTCAACTGTTTTATATTAACTAAATTTAAAGAAGTCAAATAATTTTTAAAAATTTAATTTCATCAATTTCACATTTTTTGCTGGAGCTACTGTAATAACTGTGTATAGCCTGGTGTACTGAGTAGAGAGCTGGACTTTTGACCCTGACTTATATACTTATTATCTGTATAATCATGGGCAATGTATGTAACATCTCTCAGACTCAATTTTGTCATCTGTATAATGGGATAGTTTATGAAGTCAAGGTAGCTCGGTGGAGCAATGGATAGACCACTGGACTCAGAATCAGGAATACCTGAGTTAAAATCTGGCCTGAAACACTTACTAGATATGTGACCCTGGGCAAGTCACTTAACCCTGTTTGCTTCAGTTTCCTCATCTATAAAAAGAAATGGCAAACCATTCTAGTATCTTTGCCAAGAAAATTGGAATTTTCCAATTTTAACACTTCACAATGAGTTTAGGGTAGGAGTTTAGCAGGATACTCTTTAAAATTATTTTTGGATTATTTACATTTTCTCCATTCCTTTCTTAAGTCTAGACAATCAATAAAATAGTAAATTAAGTCCTGATTTTTAGCATTGGACAGGACTTAAGCAAGTAACAACAACAATATCAAACATACAGGCAGTGGCATACAGAAGTCCAGCTCAGAACCAATTGTTAACTTTTCAGTGTGTGCACTGATATCACTGGAATGAGCAATGCTAAAAATTAGGACTTAATTTACTATTTTGTTGATTGTCTAGACTTAAGAAAGGAATGGAGAAAATGTAAGTAATCCAAAAATAATTTTAAAGAGTATCCTGCTATACTCCCGCCCTAAACTCATTGTGAAGTATTTAACTAGCACATCTCTGTATGTAGGTTCTCCTACATGAATCTTCTTACCCTCCCAGTTGCTAATATCCTTTCATAAGGATATTACGTCTGTATTTACTTCATATACATATGTATGTATTTTTTCCCTAAAGTAATGTAAGCTTCTTAAAGGTAGGGGACTTTCCTTTCTCTTTTTGATGTCCAGTGTCTAGCACATAGTATACAGTAGATGCTTAATAAATAAAAAAATTTAAAATGAGATATCAAGTTCTTTGAAAACCTTAATGTGCTGAATATATATTTGTGTGTACATAAAAGGCAGCTATTATTATCTCTCTTCTCATAATCATTGATATTGACCTTTGTATTAATGATGATTACACACACAAATAGCTGTTATATCATTTATTAAAGGCATATATATGTATATGTGTGGGCATATCTATACACACATATGTGTGTGTATGTATATATATGTATGTGTGTAGGTATATATATGTATACATATATATCTACACACACATATATTAAGTACTATAGATACAAAACAGCTCAAACAGTCTTTGCCTTTTAGGAATTTACATTTAATATAGGGAAAACACTAATAATTATGGAGGAATTGTTAGGAATATTATCTTGGCATCTATATAGAGCAGAGCTTCTTAAACTTTTCCTGAAATTTTCCAAATGCCTCTTTTGGCCCAAGAAATTTTTACCTGACCGGGATATATAGGTTTATAAAATAGATATACAAATGAAGCATTTACTGATAAAATCAAAATTTTGTGACCCCCCATTCAGTTATAAGACCCCATGTCTAGGGACATGACCCAAAATTTTAATTTGAACTCATGTTTTCCTAACTCCAGGGCTGCTATTCTATTCATTGAATCACCTAACTGCCCCTGGGGAAGACTATTCTTTAAACCATTCCAGTTATATAGGTCTATGCTATTTTTAAAGTCCTTCAGAGAAGTTCCATCATATTGAGAAATTAGAAAATACATTTTAACTAGTTTTTATATATGTTGAAAACCTACAAAAGTCTGCTAAACCAAATCTCTTAGTTCAGATAAATATTCTGTTAAATGCGTCACCATTCTTGTTTAGTTTTTCCTCCTAAAGTGAATTCCTTTTCAAATGAATAAATTCCATGTGAAGAACTATCATATATATGTATGTACATATGAAAGAAAAGAGTGTGGAATGTAGTCAAACCAAGTGGTTCATGTACATATATAGGAGTCTAGTTATATGCAATCACTTCATCCAGAGAAATGTGCATTTCTAGGAATATTTACAACCTGTTATGACTGGTAGAGAGTAAAAGTTTCCAAGAAGAAGGTGTGACAGAGAATATTTAACTAATATTTGATGATCTATATCTACTGAGAGGAGGGACAAATATTACTGTGGAACTAGCTTACCTCTGTGGTTCATGTTTCAGTACCTTCCCTCTTAATTATTTTCTATTTGTCATGTATATAGTTTGCTTTTGGTTATATTTGTTTGCATGTCATCTCCTTCATTAGATTATAAACTACCTGAGGGCAAGTATCATCTTCTGCCTCTTTCTGTATACCCACCCAGTTCCTGGCACACAACAGGTGCTTAATCAATGTTTAGTAATCGACTGATGTGTTTATGTTGTTGATTGTACTTTCTAAAAGACTGTTATGGCAAGAAAATTTAGGTCACCTAGGTCTGACTGCTTTTCTGAGCACTTCTTGTATGTGTCCTGCTGCATATCTCAAGACTGGAAATTCAGAGTAACCATGTGGCTTGAGCTTAAACAATTCCTTACCTTGTTTCTTTTTTTGCTTTGTTCAATTAATCATACTTTGTTTACCTTCCTGTGATAACTTTGCTGGTTTCCACTGTCTCAGCTAGACAAATACAATGAGTAAATTCTTACTTTTCTTTCTATGACTGTAATTTTAAATAAATGTAGATTTGAAAAACTCATTTTGAGCAAGAAGCTAAGAAGGTTTCCAGATACTCACCTAAAAGTGCATTTTTTCCATGATCATCTGGCAGGAATCTCTTGTCTACAGCACAAACTAAAATATGTTCAGGAAGATTTGGAGACTTGGCACCCACTAGAAGAAAACCTGCAGGGATCTCAATTTGTTCCATACACAGGGACACTAAACGTAAATCTTTTCCTGCTTGACAAAAACCTAAAAAACAGTCCAGGAAAGAGAAAAAAAAAAAAAAGAAGAAGAAGAAAAAAGGTTTAAAAATACAGAAAGAATAAAGTTTTTGGTTTTTCTAAATAACCCGTGGGTTATATTGAAGGTAGAGTGATTGCCCAAAGAAAATAGGATATGTCACTAATGAACATTAAAATAGAGGCCTCCAAAATGTAGAAAAACACATATCTAACAGATATTTCAGTAGAAATCAATCTGTTCAGTTTCAAGGCAAAGTTGATGACTTATATGACCTACTTTGACCTACAGAAGGAGTTCTTCAGACCGATATCAGCAAAGTTTGATCCACCAATAGCTCCTAACCACTCCTTGGCAGTCTGGTAAAACCTATGGAACTCTTTTGATAGTCATGTTTCTAAATGCATAAAATAAATGACAGGATTACAAAAGAAACCAATTATATCAAAATGCAATTATAATACACACATACATACATATATTTATACACACACTTCCATATGTATGGATTCACAGATCCCAAATTAAGAGCCCCTGCACTAAAATGACAATGTTATGTCAGTTAATAAGCATTTATTTAGTGCTTATGATGTACCAGGGATCATGCTAATCACTGGGAATACAAAGAAAGGCAAAAAGCAGGCCCTGCCCTCAAGGAGCCTACCGTCTAATGGAGGAAATAACATGCAAACAACTATGTTCACATTATGATAAACTGGCACTAATTACTAGAAGGAGGGCACAATTGTTAAGAAGGTTCTCAAAAAAGTTTTTGGAAGATGGGATTTTAGCTGGGGCTTGAAGGAAGCCTCAAGTCAAAAGGTGGAGATGGAGAAGGCCTTTCAGGTATGGAGGATTGGAGTGTCTAACATGAGGATGAGGAAGTTGGAAAAAAATGGAGGAGGAGCCCAAACTCTGAAGGGCTTTGAATATCAAACAGAAAAATTAAACCTCATACACTTTAATGAAATTCTCAAAACCAGTAGCATAATCTTCCCCATCCCCTTCCCAAAAAGGAATTAAGTAAAGCAAGATGATGAAATTTTTGAGTTTTTTTTCAAGGATTAATAAATAGGGAAAATTTTAAGGACGCTCTGAGTCATAAGAGGTAACAAAGAAATCACAGTTATTGCCTGAAAATCCAAAATTATTGGAGCAATGAAAATTAGTTGCAAGTGTAGGAAAAAGACATTGTCTTCAAGTGAAGTCCTAACATCTCCTTTATAACCTTTAATATACTGCTTGTCCCTGTGTGTGAAGGAGATCCTTAAAAGTGCTGTAGTGGTTGTTATTATTAGGCCAAAATATTAATTATTATTTGTTGGGAGATTTCTCCAGACAGTCAGCAAGGCCCTGGTCATTTTCCTTAAGGAGTAAAAAAATATGAGAACATAGGTAGATAAATAGATGGATAAATAAATAAATGTATATGTATATTATATATAATATGCATGTGTCTACACACATATGTAAATATGAACACATACAGTTAGTAATTTCCCTTCTGATTTTTATACATATATGATTATATATAAAACTTTTCTCTTCTCTCCTCATATAATTGTAGGTAACACATAATAATTATATATATGGATTACGTACATAAACATATATAATCACTAACATTTATATAGCACTTTAAAGTTTATAAAGTATTTTAAAAGTCATCTCATGTGATCTTTACAACAATCCTATAAGGCAGGTGCCATTTATTATCCCCAGTTTACAGATGAGGAAATAACTGAGAAAGTTTAGCTTATAAGTGTCTGAAGAAGGATGGAATGAGGCTTTCTGATTCCATGTTCAGTACTCTATCAACTATGTCACTTAACTGCCACATATATATGTATATGTGAACAAGTATATAATCACCACAGATGTGTTTATGAGTATATACATACATGTATAAACACACATATTATATATACTATATATACATATATAAACACACATATTATATATACTATATATACATATATATAAACACATATTATATATACTATATATACATATATATATATAAACAAACATATTATATATACTATATATACATATATATAAACACACATATTATATATACTATATATAATATATATACATATAATTATACCAAAGATACAGACAGAAGCAAACACATATAAATACATAAATAACTGGACAAATTATACTAATCTGTGACATTCCTAGATCATAGGTTCACAAGATCAGTGATAGGGTAAAAATTCTGTACAATCAATCAGTTCACAAACATTTATTCAGCATCTGCTATGTGCTAGGTAGTATGCTAAGCAGTGAAATGATAAAGAGAATGCAATCTCTATCAACCAAAGTCTGAGAAGACCTACATAATGATACACTATGCAACAGACCTAGTTTTCTGGCTCTAATAATGGGGCTTTCTGCTCCTTGCCCATCCCTCTGAAGTATACATATATATGTATGTATATGTGTAATACACAATTGGGCAATGGAGTGGAAAAGGAAATGGAGAGAAACAATTTTCCCTAAATAATAGCAGATTGCTTAGAAAAATCAAATGATGTGTACTAGAAAAAGTTCTGGAACTACCACTGGGCATAGTAAATTACTGGAGACTGAAGGTCTGCAGCACTGGCTCAGTGGTTATCTCAGATACATCCATTTACACATACACACAGAGCAATGGAATTTGGGTAGAGAGCAAAGGTACCTCAAATGCTTACTTTTAGATCAGAAAAGCTTTGTTCATTCCCCCTCTAATATAAAATCCTTATCTTTAGGAGATAGGTGGATACTTTTGATAGAAATCTATTATCCTTAGAAAGCATAGTTCTCCTTCCTCATGTCTAGGTCACCAAGGCAATGGGCTGGTAAGGAAATGGCAAACCCACTCCAGTATGTTTGCCAAGAAAACACCACATGGGGTCATGGAGAATGGAACACAACTGAAATGATTCAAAAACAAGTTAAAATCTAGAAACCTGTCAACAACCATAAAATTATCTTATCCAGTGACAAAACTAAGCTTTGAATTTAGGTTTTAGGACTCTTCCTTTTTCTCACTTTCTTGTCTTTCCTGTTTCCTCATAGCTATTCCAACCATGTGGCCTTGATTTTTCAGAGTCCCATTTTGAAGAGGGGAAGAGAAGAAAAAAAACAATCTTTTTGCAAGACTTTGCAAAAAGAATATTCTTGGTTAAACCATATGTTCCAATTTTTGGTTAGGAAAATGTGGTCACCATGTCTATAAATTTCTCTGTATTTTAAACTCACAGAAGACAACTTGGCTCAAAGAAAAACAGGAGGTAAGGGCCCAAACAAGTCTTAAATCAGAGAAAATGTGGAATGAGCTTCAGGATCAAGGATAACTGTGGAATCAAAAGAAGAGTCTGAACCAGGTTTGTAGCTATGGAAGAAAATAAATCTGTCAGAGGTCAATGATATTGAGATCATGTTATGATATGATTTTACTTTATTAAAATTTTAATTCAACTTCTCATTTTGGGAATTTGCTTCCACTTATCATATGTATGTAGACTTTGATAAAACTAACTCACAAGGAAAATCACAATATAAAAGCTTCAAGAATAGTATGCCATGTAATTCACTGTTTGTTGTCTTGGGGAGGGGGAACAGGAGAACAGAGGGAGAAGAATTTGGAATGCAGGGTTTTGCAAAGGTGAATGTTTAAAACTATCTTTGCTATATTTGGAAAAATAAAACAGTATAGAATAGTATATTATAATTATTGTTTTAAATGAAAGGGAGATGTATGATAAGGCAGTGAAGCTGAAACTGTTAGTCATCAGTCAAAATCTCAATGGCAGAAATATGCAGACTTCTTAGATGTATGTCCCTGTGTGTGTGTGTGTGTGTGTGTGTGTGTATGCACACGCGTGTCCGCATTAAGCCCATAAAGAGCGAATATCAAATACTCAATTAAAAACCTAAACCTCAATATTTTAAAAAACGTACACTACAGAAGCAGCAGCAACTCAGATATACATCTGAAATGATCTCTGAATGTGACCCTATGTAGGGAGGTTTGCAAAAGGTTCACTCTTCTGGTGAGGGGGCCCCAAGGAAGCAATCTCAGCTTGGAATATTTGCTGTATTCACGTGATATAAGAAGACCAACACCTGCACACAGAGATAACAGCTTCTTTAGTTAGCCTTGCTAAGAAAATACTTTTGTGGGAACAATACCAAAAAATAGAAAGCAATGGAAAACAAAACATTACATATGTGACAGATAAGGAAAAATAGAAATTTCTCACAAAAAAAATTTTTTTTTCTGTGTCAAAAGTAAAAGGGAGATAGCAGATAGCTGTTAAGACCTTCATCTGCATTTCTTTGGAAAAACAATCAAGGATTTCACTTCACAGGGTTGGATTTGCATCCTTCAATTATCTCCAACTGGAAGCTTACAGAGTGAGCTAAAAGCAGGGAGGGGAAAGTTTACTAAAACAGCTCTAAACACAAACAAAAGTAATCAAAGCCAGTATTCCAAAGTCAAAGATTTTCCTTCTCTTCCAACCAAAGGTATATAATCAATAGCCTCACAGAGGGATACAAACTTGCAATGGACTTGGAAATTTACATAAGATATTAGCAGCATAAATTTACATCTAAATAGTAGTTTCTCAGCAACTCATCGGGTGTTAAGTACCTGTTTATCTAATTGCCTCCAAAAATGGTCTTTATGTCCTAGGTAAATGGAGGATTTCTTAGTAAAGCTAAGTCTTCTTTATTAGCAGTCGTCATTATAATCATGGCTATTTTAAACTATCAAAATGACAATGCTATCTTATGGATAACATTTCTCTCAGAATAGGCCTTTCTGAAATAAGAAGTCAGAAACTTTCAGGGAGGATATTCTACATGGGGTAAGCCTCAAACAAATGTCTCATTTTAAAAGTACATAATTTACTTGCGAAAAATTTTAAATCAGGAAACTTGGGGGGGAAAGGACATAAAACAAAGAGGTTTGATGCTTCCCAAAGTGCCGGCAGGAATCTAAGTTGAAGACCAGAATTTAAGGTAGCTTTCAACTTGGAGGCTGTGCTTGACTATTCTCAGGAAAACATTTTGCCTCCCACTTTCTCACTTTCCTTATTAGTTAAATAACTGTTATCCCCATTTCTAGTTTCCTTGAGTAACTTCATGGTGAGATTATGCATCAACTGCCTTAAAATCCACCTCATTTTTATTCTCTGAAAACAAGAATTTTCTAGGTGGATCCAGAGTAACTTGCCACACTTAATTATTCTCCTGCAACTTAGTTCTCAATGAGAACCTTAAACTACTTAAAAGGACTTTAATGTTGAATTTTAGTATATATTGGGCACAATTTTAGTATATATTGTGGTTAAAGTTATGACACCTTCCTTTCTCAATAGTTTAGATACCTGGAAAGATTACATCTTAAAAGATAAGTAGAAAAAAAATATTCTGAGACAACTTCCATACAAGATTTTTAGCCTGTTCTACATTGATAATAACCAACCACTGATCATACTGACTAGCATGGAACACGCCTCCTTCTTAAAGTCTATGTTAAAGAAATTGTGAGTAATCGATTAAAATCCCAAGTCTGATCAGTAATACTTGGAAGTAGGACCAAAAGAAAAAAAGTCATCTCTAAGGGAGGACTATTAAATTTAAGAGTATAGCAGCTCCATATACTGATTTACATTTAATAGTGCCAGATTTTAATTATACATAAAATCTATTTAATAATATAGTTAATTTATTTTGAGGATTAGCTAGGTCTCATCTTTGAGCTGTCTTTTGGCTATTTTACTTATCTATGGCAAAGTGTACCAGGAGGGACAGGATAAGCAAATTACACAGATTTATATATTATAATACAGATAATACAGATCTAACTTTTCTGGCCTTACTTATTAAAATTTATCTCAATTGTTTTCCAAGCACAAGCTCTGCAAGGAAAGGTTTGAAGATATTCATAAGGATCCAGGTATTCAAATATCCCTATTTTCACTTTGATGCATGCTTTTTTTTTTTTTTTAAATCAGAGTGTGATTCTAGAGGACAGAACTATGACCAATAAATGGAAACCACAGAATCAGATTTTCTATTTAGAATAAGGAATGACTTAGTTACCATTAGAGCTTTCTGAAAAAGAAAGTAGCTGGTCCACTCTATTTTTGTAGATGTTCATATAAAGAGTGGTGACTACTTGCCTAGGATGTTGCTGGGATTCATATTTTGGCATAAAAATGAATTAGAAAACCAATGAGTTTCTTTCCAACTATAATGCTAAAATTCTAAGATTACTTGATTAATTATAGTTAATTGCAATTAATTCAATATATGAGGTTTGACTATAGTTATTTTGTCAGAGGTCATGTTAAAATGGACAGCTAAATGATGGAGAAAGAGAAGAAGTAATTTGACCTGCAGTATAATGCATATATAATATGAATTATATAAGCACTTTACAACAGACCTTTTCATTTTTGTTAGAATGAAGTCAAAGTGTCAGGAGAGTAGATGGACTGTAAATTAAATTTTAGTAAATTTAGTAAGTTAAAATTTAGGAGATTGTTGGGATATATTGGATATTGTGATATATTGGAAGCCCTAGATTTGCAATCAGAAGACCTACATTCAAGTCTTGATCCTATCATTATTTAGCATGTTACCTTGAGCAAGCAATTTTACATCATTTAGCTTCCATTTCCTCATATGTAGAATAATGGCTAGCATTTATATATCACTTTAAAATTTGCAAATATCCTTAAAAATATTACCTTATTTTATCCTTACAACTATTCTGGAAAGTTGGGATTATTATTATCTACATTTCAGAGATGAAGCCCAACACTCTAGTTGCCTATTAAAATTTGTATAAATACAATCTATTATCATTATTACTGTTGCTAAAAATTCGTTGAGCAGAATTTTTTTTTAAAAAAATTGTATGCAAGTCAATCACTAGTTTCCATAAATTCCCAGAATATATCCGTTATGATCAGAAACTAATAGTTCAATAAAAAAGAAAGAAAAGAAAGCTCACCATCTGTAGTGCAAGACCCTTCTGGGGCAGGCTTTTGTGAATAGGGAATTGGTGGGCTATTTGAATCTGACATTTCATCGTCTTCCTCTTCATCTTCCATTTCATTAGCAATTGGGTTGTTAGAAAAGTCCAGACTCCCATTTTGAGTGTAGCGGTGTACCAGTTCTTTATCCAGATCTTCCACTTTGGGTTTGACATCTGAGTAAGCAAACAAAGTGGACTCACTAAAAAAATGCCTTGAAGGAAAAAAAATTTCAGCAGAAAAATAAAATTCTCTGGAAGTTGTGTCTCAAGGAAGTGAGACAATTTCAAGCGATTGATTTAGAAAGCTCCAAAATTGGAAACTCTTTTAAGAGCAAGGAAGGCCACAATGTTGGTATTGTGTTTTGGGAGCTTACCTGCAGGAGAGAAGGGGTGTTGGTCTGGGTCCAAATAGAGCTGAGAAAAAATTGGCCTTGGTACAACACTACTACATCTCAAGGAGGCTTCTATTGAATTGTGAAGGGCTTCTTCAAATCGGGCAGATTTCAGTTGCCCTGCATATGAATTCCCCATGATCTAAAACAAACAAACAAATGACTGGATGAATGAATGGAAAATATATACAAATGAATGCAGTAGGGAGAGATCATCTATGTAAATTCTATTTATACACATTATAAATTCTGTCCTACCTTTCCTTGTTGACAAAACACTTATATGATTATGAAACTAATCTATTCAGGGTTATTGTTTTTAATAGTTTGTGGCAATTTTTTTAGGTTGCCCAACTATTCTGGTTAAAAAAAAAGGGGGGCCCTCTCTATATAGAACCTTTAGAGATTCTCATTTAATGAAGAACAAAAAACAACCACCTACTTATTCTATTCCTCTCCCCAGCTATAACAAGGGAATTTAATATTATGGCTGTTTCCACAAGCATTGGTTGGTTCCCCTAGTATTGGCACAGCCTCACTATGAGAGCATAACAAATGATGATAAACTTTCCAGGCACATAGTACCAATGATTTTTTAATTTGTTGGCTCTGGGAATAGATTATTTTTAAGTTTCACAAAGACTATATCAAATGAACTCAATCTCTGCAAGCCCCAAATGCTACAGAAAACTCTGTAAGGTCACAGACAGAAAGATGCATTTTCTAACTAGCACTATATTCTGAGCTCTGTTAATCTGTAATATACGCTTGGATACATACATCAAATCATGATCTCCTCAGTGCAAGTAATCTCTCTAATAATGCAAAACCCAATTCATGCATACTGTCATGTCTTCTCAAGCTGTGGAACTTTTGTTGCCATTCCCTGTGATTCTTTGTGGGGAGCTGACCCAAAATGAATGGGAGACTTTTTCAAGATTCTTTGATACTAGGTCAAGATCTCTTCATAAAAATTATCTACTGGACCTCAACTCATTACATGACCAAGTCACTACAATTTCTAGTCATAAATCTCTCTGATGACATCCTTCATATTATTTCTCCCATGTGATTCTTTTTAGTAAATATACTATATATAGTATGATATATATATGTATATGTATATATACATACATACTATAGTATATAGTAAATATACATATAGCAGTATGAGAATGCCTGCCATATAGAGCCATAATTAGGAATTTCTACACTCAGAGCTAATTCACTGAGGGAGGTAATAACATGAAAGTTATATATCCCTGCAGTCAGATGCAGTTATATTAGGGAAGAAGGCAAATATTTATTATAGACACTGCAATACGAGATGACTAATGAATGACAATTTGTAATTGCTGGGTTTTAGTAATTACAATTGCAATTACTTCACAATTATTGAATATTATATAAACACATCTCTTTATCTCTTGATGGGCATCCATCTTTGTCTAAGTCTCTGACTTTCAGATATCTTTGTCAGTTATCTCTAGCTATAGCCATATGTAATACAGATCTTAGAACCTTGGTAGCATTTAGCATATGATTGTTGATTGAACTAGTACTATTTTCTTAGTCACTTTGAATAAGGATTTGATAATAAAGGTATAAAGGCAAAGTCATTTAATGCCCTAAAACCTTGTTATATATAAATTCAGGAATGCTTAAATAAGTCTCTACAACTCATGCGCTGCCTTTCTTAACTCTTGCTCCTATTTTTATAGCACAGAGGCCCTCTACAGCCGGGATCTCAAACTCATGTAAAAATTGAGCCCTCTAACCCATGTATAAGGATCCCTGCCAGTTTCATATTGACTTAGAAATTTGATTGTATTTTTAAAATTTATTTTAAAAATATTTCTTATTTTTAAAATATATTTTAATCTAGTGCTGCTGGTGTCTGACACCTCTCCTCTACAAATTTTCTAAGTGGAAGGGAAAAAGTGATTCTCATAATTTCTTAAGATCTAAAAATGTGAAAACCCTGAGGTCTTAGGTTAACAAAATTTACAGCATATTCCTCCATCAATGTTTATTTCTCTATGTAGGGCACAACCACAGAAGTTGATATTATACATAAACATTATGTTTTATAATGCTTCAGATCCTTAGCCCTTTCATATTTGGGATTTGCTGCATTATGTAGTAAAAAAGGGTAGAGGAAACTGGTCTTGCTTCAGATGAGGGAGAGCCCTTTTTGGTTATAATTAATTGATTAACAATATTTAATCTTTCCAAATCTCAAAGGGAAACATTGAAATTTGGATTTTTTTGCATTAAAACTACATGTGATAAAGATAGTAGGAGCATAGAAGATAAATTGACATATATAATGTAGTACACATATAAAGATAATTTTTTTGACAGGTGGATTTTAAGTATCAAAATATTTTTTCCTCACCACCACCAGGCAATCTTTTTGCCCCTTCTTAATTGATTCTCTGGGTCACTCCCCACAAGTTCGATATTTTTTTCTTCTTTCATCAAGGCTCCCTCTGACCTTTCCCCTCCTTTTCATAATAACAGTACCTACCTTGTAGGATTTTACTTAATATGGTATCTGGTACATAGTAGGCACTATATGAATGCTAATTCACTCTACCCTGCCCTCTCAGTCTCCTTCCCTGGGAAAAAGATAGTCGAGTGGTTTTGCCATTTCTTTTTTCAGTTCATTTACCAGATGAGGAAATTCAGGCAAACAGGGTTAAATGACTTGTCCAGTGTCACATAGTTAGTAAGTGTCTGAGGCCACATTTAAATTCAGGTCCTGACTCCAGGGCCTTTTCTCTATTCACCTCACCTACTAGCTGTTCCTAGTCCTTTCTTGATTCCCACAATTGTAATGATCCTCCCTGTTCTCCAATAATTTTGTATCTATTTTGTATATGATTCAATAGTTAGTAATTTGTGAATGTGTTATATATTGCTAGTAGAATGTAAGCAACTTGAGGATAGAACTGCCTTTTGTATTTGCATTCTCAACAGTTTCCACAGAAAGTCTTAGTAAATGTTTGTTGATTGATGAGCTATAACCAGAAGAGTGGAGGTTAAGATGTCTATAGAGCACTGAGACAGATATTCAAAACAGGCATTTGTTGTGTAGAGCTGGGGCTCAGGAGAAAGATAAGATCTGGATATAAAAATTCAGAAGGAACTTACAAAGCCCTGATTTTGAACTATTGGAAGTTCATGAGATCATTAAGATAGAGAAAAGAGCCCAGCCAGAGTTTTGGAAGACATAGGTGGTTAAGAAATAGGGCACTGATGATGGCCCAATAATGGAGACTGATAAGAGAGAGCCAAAAAAGCAGAAGGAAAAGCAGGAGAGAGTTAAGTTTTAGAAGAACCACGAGGGAATAAAGTATTGTAGGCTGACAGTAGTGTCAAAACCTGCAACTAAATTAAAAACGAGGACTGAAAAAAGGCCGACAATTTTAGCAACTAAGGATTTTTATTGCTACCTTTTATTTCTATAGACCAGCCATACAATTCAATTTGACAAAGACTTATTAAGCACTGACCTAGGAACTGAACATACACAGACACAAATGAGACAGCTGGTAATTTCAAGGAATTTTGAGGGAAGCAAAGGGAAGAGGAAAAGGGATATAACATATATAGAGAGAAATAAATAATTCACTTCTTTCCAACCAGGGTCTGTAACTGTCTCTATAAAACCAGATGCTGTCATCAACTACCTGTGCTAAAATAACTTTGCACCTAAAGACAATTTTATGAGTCTCTCAGGATGTAGGATTATGAGTCTTCAAAAGTACAAAAGACAAGAAAAATAGAGTGAAGCACCTTGACTTTATTAAGGAAGTTGCCAAGAGACTTCAAATATTCACAATACAGACAAGAGTCAATCATTGAATCCTACACATTTCTATAGAGTCTATACCCTAGCTTCTTAAATTGTAGGTTGTGACTTCATATGGGGTCTTGTAACTGAATGTGGAGGTTGCAAAATTATGATCTATTATCAGTAGATGTTTGATTTGTATATCTATATACCAGGAATCATGTAAAAATTTCTTGAGTGAAAAGGAGTCCCAAATGGAAAGAATTTAAGAAGCCCTGGTCAACAGTATCCTGACTACTGGACATTCAAAAGCATTTTCATCTTTCTGTGATATAGAAAGTAGACAGCAAAAACAAAAACAAAAACAAACCAAAAAACCCAACTTACATTCCACAATTCCCTGGATTCCAATGTACTTATTTCTGTATGGCAGCAAAGTAATAAACACACACACAAATGCACAAATACATATACATACACATGTGTTTACAGATAAATCATTAATTTTGCTGTTGTTGCTTTAAGGGGAAAACAGAGATGAGATGATAAGTGAGATTGATTTTTTTTAGTGTGTATATGTGATTGGATGTAACTTTGAAGGCAATTCCACAGGAACATTCATTCTCTCCCTTTCTGTCTCCTTCTCCCTTTCTTCCCTTCTCTTTTTTCTCCTCCTCCTCTCCACAGAAAGAAACCCTCCAACAAATGTAAATGAACAACTTCTCTGGAGCAGACAGTCCTACAAAGTTGCTTCGGAATAAAGGTTAAGTCACTCATTGTTACTGAATATGTATCAAAGGCAGAATTTGAACTGAGATCTTTCTGACTCTAAAGTCAGCCACATTATTTTTCTACACAAACACTTATAATTCATGAATGTAACTGTATATCATAATATTTGTCTCTAAAACATCTATTCTCATATACTTTTCAAATATGTTAAAAGTCAATGTTTTACATCCTACAGATACTGATATTGAAGTAAGCCTTCCTGCTCCACTACATAAATTAAGGCATGGTTATAATACTTTGAAACAGAAGATAGTGGTAACACTAATTCTGACACATGGAACAGAAGAAAAGCAGGAGAGCATGGTAAATCAAATATAAGTAAACACAAAGTGGAGAAAGGACTGGGAAGATAGAGGAACTATCTATACCTTTCAAAGAAAAGGACTAATTTCTTCCTCAATTCTTCCTGGTCTATTCTATCAAATGTCTTGCTGCAAAGAGTGCATTAGACACTTATTTAATACCAAGATGTGACAATGTTGCAAGTATCCCCTTGGTGCTTGTAAGATTGTGTATGAATCCTAAAAAAATCCAGTCATAGAATCAAGTAAGAATATTTGGCATTAGGAATGAAGAGACCTAGTTTCAAGTGCTGACACATAATAACTATGTGACCTCAAGAAAGTCGCTTCATCTCTAAATCTCCTGGGGAACTAACGCTTGTCAAAAACTACTGAGCACATGGCTGATCTACATTGGTAGAAGAATATCTTCAGCGGGTGTTTACATATAACCACAAAATCACAGGTCTGGCAAGAATCACTATCATAATAAAAACAATGGTCCATTAATCAGTCAGTCAATAAACTTTCCTTTGAGGGAATTCTTTCCAGGAAATTTCTGTAGGAAATACCAGGAAAGCTTGCCATTCCACAGAAATGCTGAAGGGTCTGGGAGGTAATCAACAGTACTCCTTAAATTGTCCTGTTCCCCCCGCTTTTATGTGTCCCTTAGTTAGAATCAGTAAAAGATCCTCAAGAAAACCTGATTTCAAATTCCGCTTCAGTTATTAGGTATGTGATCATGAGCAAGTCACTTCACTTGTGCTTCTGTTTTCTCATCTGTAAAATGGGGATAATACTAGCACCTACCTTTTAGGGTTACTGTGAGGTCCAAATAAAATGACACACACAAAGTGCCTTGTAAACTTTAAAGCATTATATAAATGCTAGCTATTATTATAAAGATATGAAGTGCTATAAAGATCTTGTCTCATATCTTTGAAAGAGTTGCAAAACTGGTCTTAAGCACAGACTTGATGACCAAACTGACTATCAACTCATTGCAGAGGACTGACTTAGCTAGCACATATTAGTTCACATAAATGAACTCATTAAATAGATGTTCATTTAATATAGTAGGTTTTTCAAAAGATATTTCTTAAAATCCTAATCCAATGGCATTCTATGAGACTGGTAATATAGGAAACCTACAGTAATTGACCTCTTTTGCCTTGATTCTCAAAACAAATCAAGCATGAAGTGCTCTTCAGCATTATATTTGTAGAGCTGGATCTGGCTGAAAATCAACCCAAACAAAATAAAAGAGAAGCTAACAGATGGAAAAATATTTTTAGGCCACAAAAACCAAAATATAATAAGGCAAAAATATCTGTAAAATCCATCACATAAACAGACCTGTCCAATGTTGGGACTCTATTTACTCTATTACTGAATTTCCTTTGCAATCTGTTTTATATAGGAATTATAAAGGGTAGAAGGCATATCTATTTTTATTTCCTTTGAACAGCACTAGGTATTTACAATTCCCTCCAAAATGTTTTCAGTTAATAATGATGCTTCTAAAACAGAGGAGTCATTTCACCTCCATAGAATGTTGTATGCACCCAGATAAATAGTAGATCCAACATAGTTTTTATAAGAAGTGCCTGTAAGTCTCTGTAAGTCAAATGAAGACCAAACAATTATTATACATTCTACTAATCCTTTATCCTTTTTGGAGAGAAAGGACAGCTGAAAAAAATTAAAGTAGACCTCTACCACTTACCAAAGTTTCCATCAACTTTTTTCAATATCAGTCTTTCTCTTGGGGTATTTAAGGGAAATAACAGAGGGAAACATAATAGTTCAGTTTGAAGTGTTGGTATTGTTTAACCATATCACCTGCGTCTGATTCTTTGTGACATCATTCCAGGTATTCTTAGCAAAAATATCAATAGTTTGCCATTTTCTTCTCCAGCTCATTTTACAAATGAGAGGCAAATAAGAAAACTGAGGCAAATAAGGTTTATTTTCTGCATTTCTGCAGTAACTGAGTAAAAGTCTGAGGCTAGATTTGAACTCAGATTTTTGATTCCAGGCCTGACACTCTATCCATTATACCACTCAGCTTCCCTGTAGTGTTTGTACCTGTACCAGTACAACCTAAGATTGTAAATATTTTTGTCTTAATTTTTGTTGTAAGATTGTCAATATTTATAAATAAATAATTCATAAAGAATTACATGCTTACATATAAACATGCAAATATTTACAAGTTTATGTAAATGTTTACATATTTATAAATAATAAGGTTGTAAATATTTAAAGATGTAAATATTTTCATCAACCCCAAAACTTCTTAAGCTGTGGGTTATGAGCTGATATGGTGTTGTGTAACTGGAATGTTGGGGAGAGGGGTGTATCACAAAGTTATGATTCATTACCAGTAAATGTTTTATTTGTATACCTATTTTATATACCTAAAACCCAGGGTTGCATGAAAATTTCTCAAGTGAAAACAAGTTGTGAATGGAAAAGTTTAAGAAATCCTGATCTAAACAGTAAGTAAAAATAAGAATACTATTCTAATTGATAATATTAATATTCACACATGAAGCTGTCTATACAGTGAATCATTATTTCTCTAAGTATACATATGTAGATATGAAGACTTCATTCACTGACAACATATTTATTGTATATCTCCCATGTACAAGACAGACCTAAACAAGCTTAATGATTTTCTCATAGTCTAAAAAGTAAGAGTTTTTCCACCAAAAAAAAAAAAAAAACTCCAGATAAGGCAATTTATCCATATTTTGATGTAAAATAAGTATTCTGGACTCACAGCAAGTTATACTCTGCTATAATGCTTGTCCTTTCCATTCCATCAGCTACAGCCACTTAATTAAGGAAGAGGACAAAAGGAGGGGGGAAAAGAAAAGGAGACAGGAGACCTCTTTCTTTACACACTATATATAAGCTTCCCATGTTAACCACGTACTTGAAATTGTTCTTTCCAACAAAGTATAAACATTGTCTACAAAAACAAAATACAATGGACTCATCAGGTAAAAGCAAGTACATTTAAGAATACTACTGAAATTATTTCAACAAAGACTCTTGATGGCAGAGAGTTTTTGTAATTGCTTTGTCCTTGTCAATATACCGCAGCTGTAGGACAAGGAGCAAAACAGAAAGATCTAACTCAGGACAGGTGGCTAATAGGCATGAAGCTAGATAGGCATGAAACTAGACTACAAAAAAAAAAAAAATGCACTCCAAATACTGAAATAAATGGGAACAATGAACCAAGGATGACTTGCCTGAAAGAAAAAAAAACTTGAATGCACACTAGGGTACCAGAGGGAATGACAGTGTCAGGACCAGCACGAGTCTTATGTCTCTAAGGATGTTAGAACTATTTGTATCCCAGCTGGCTGAGAATGTGATTCTCTTTTCCATTTCATGTGGACTTAATCTATTAGATGCCACATCTAAAAAGAAAAGATCCTTTTAAATCATTTTTAATGCATATTAGTGATATTTGTAAAATTCTTCTTAAATATAGATGCTTTTGTTCTTGTTTCTGTTTTACAAAAAAAAGGGTTTTTTTCCTTTTTAACAAAAACTTTAATCATATAGTAAAAACTGGATGTCTCATATAAAATGAAATTGATTTTCTTTTTCTTTCTCCTCTACTCTTATTTCCAGGTATTCCCTCTAAAACCAGTTCTCTTACCACTATGCTACAGCAACAAGACAACACACACACACACCATACACCTTTATTGTGTTTTAAAATAACTTGTGAAAGAAATAAACTTTATGCTTTACTATGTTGATACTCTATAGATTGTACAGCAGCATATTTCTAGTTGTATCTATGGTAAAGGTTTATATGATTAACATATGTCTAGAAGCTGCATTGTTTGAAAAGAGTTTTACAATTAGTTATATTTTCAGAAACTAGGCAAGGACTACTAGATAGAGAGATGGTGTAAGAGGCTATCATATCAAGAATTCTTCTGTTTAGACTCAGAATAAGAAAAATTTCAAGGAGAGTGGTCTGACAGCTCCCTTTGAATACTGTCTTCCTTTCTATCTTGGGCATTTCTTCCCAACGCTTCTTCATTGCCAAGGCTAATCTCTCCACTCATGTGTCTCCTCTATTCCGCCCCCTAACTCCCAATGTTTTCGTATTCTTCTAGGACTTGACTCCATATATTATCTCCTCATGCTAATGTATCTTTGGTTTTTCAATCTCCATTGCTTTCTACCCATTGTCTACAAATATGCTCAGATCTCTATTATATAAGAAACAAAGCAATTCCCTAGATCCCTGCTACATATCTTGTAGTTGCTGTTTTATCCTCCTACTGCATTTCACTGTCAAACTTCTTGAGAATACTTTTTTTGTTTGGCTCCACAAGGAAGAAATAGGAACAGAAGGAGAAAATACAAAAAACACAAAGGTAGCCTGGATAGAGGAAAAACTTCATAAAAACTAGAGTCACCCCAAAATGGAATGCTGTATGGATTCCAGTGATCAACTGCATTTTAATGAAAATTTTTTTTCACAAATAGATTAGATGAGATAGGTCCTATCTGGGTCTCTTTTGACACCAAAATCCCGTGATTCAATTTTAACAATCATCCCTACACAGATATCTGAAATTTCTATCTACTCTAACCTTCCTCTGAAGCTCTAAATTGATCTTTGTATTTGACAACTAATAGCAACAAATGTTATAAAAAAGTACTAGATTTGGGGTCATAACACGTAAATCCCTATTTCTGCTACCTAGCTACCTATGATATAAGAAAAATCACTTAATCTTTCTGGACCTCAAACAGAACAAGATAGAATTGTAAACTGTTCAAGTGATTCTGAAGAGAAATGTGGAATTATGCAGAGAAAGTGACTAAAAATGATCATATCCATCAACCTAGAGATTCTACTGCTAGGAAAATATTTATAGCAGCACCTATAGCAAAGAACTGGAAACAAAATATATGTCCATCAACCAGAGAATGGCTAAAAAGTTGTGGTATGCCAATGAAAGGTAATACTACATAGGAAACATTTAAGGGGAGAAACATGAGAAAACATGAAAAAAATCAAAGTAAGCAATAGCAAGAAAATGATACACACAATTATTACAACAAAGTATAATGGACAGAAAAACTGCCAAGAAACTGAGACAAAATTTTTTGCAATTATAAATGACCAACCTTGGCTGCAAAGAAAAGATGAGAAGGAACCTCCTGCAGCTTCTTTATAGAAATTAAGGTATGGAAATTATAGGTATGGACTACTGATACTTTTTCAAAAAATAGGTTAGTTTTAACAGCCATCCCCCCCTTTTTTCCCTAAAAGAATAGATATTCTTTGGAGGGTGATCCATTAAAAACTTTTAAAAATCAAAACAAATTTATTCTTAAAAGACTAATAACATTTCCTTAGTGATGCTGTGTGGATGCTGATGAAAATCTAAGAATAATTGCAAGTGACTCAAAAAAAAAAAAAAAACAACTAAAAGTCATATCACAGGTATAACTAGGCATACCATATTGCATCAAAGAAGTTAAATAAAAGGCATTCAAATATATGAAAAACAAAGCAGTTGGGTGTGTCTTATAGCAAGAGCAAGGGATACCAGACAGACTGAAGTTTGAAACCTGATAACCACAAAATGTCAAAATATCCAGAGAAAGGTTCTACTGACTTAGGGAGATTTCTATGGAAGATTTATATTTCTTTATCAAATTATGCAGGGGCAGGGAGGTTGTGATTTTCATTCTGAGGTAAAGTATCTCTTGAGGAAGTACTCTTCATCAAAAGACAGAAGTATTGAAGAATTAATCTTTCATGGAAACTAAAATGATGGTGACAGTTTACTGAGATAGCAATTTACAATTTATAACATCATTTCCTTACAAAAACCTCTGAAGTGGATAATGTAAATATATATGAATTATTGTTATAATAACATATTTATATATACATATGTATGTTGAGTTTTTGACTTACACATACCCACAGCCCCATATATGTATGTATTGTGTATACACATATGCACCCTCTTTGTAGCCGAGGGAAAATTCAGTTTTGATTGCACAATAAAACAAAAAGTAAATTAAATGTTTTTTTTTTTTTTCCTCAATCCTTATCCTTCTTGACCTTGCAGGCTCTGAGTCAGCCATTCACCTTCTTTCTCTTCTCCTTGACTCTTCTCTTTAGATTTCCAAGACATTGCTATTTTTTGTTTGTCTTTCTTCTGATCTTAACACTCTTTCTAAATTTCTTTTGCCGATTCTCCATCCAGTTTATGCATATGAACAGTGGATGTCCCTCAAGACTTCATCCTCAGTTCTCACCTCTGCTCACTCTATACTCTTTCTCTTCATGATCTTATCAGCTCCATCGATTCAATTATTACCTCTATGGGATGATTTTCAAATCTGCTTACCCAACCTTAACTTCTTTCCTGATCTCCAGCCACATCTCATCCCTTTACTCCTAGACTACCTTAGAGTCTTGTGAGTGGTCTCCAAGTCTTTCCCCACTTCAATCTTCCACTAAGCTATAAATTTATCCACTTAGAGTTCAGTACTGAAAATGTTACTCCTCCCAGCATGCTATTCAATAAATTCCTATGTCTCTACAGTATTTCCAGGATCAAATATATCTGTTTTTTTTAAGTCCTTCACAATCCTCTCCTTCCTTCGCCAATCTTGTTGTACCTCATTCCCTCCCATATACTCTGCCATCCAGTATTACTGATCTCCTTGAAATCATCTCCTCTATTAAACTGAGTTACCTGAGAACAAGGAGTATATTTTGCCTTTCTTTTCAGTCTTCAGCGTTTAGCTTAAGTAGAGGCTTAACAAATATTTATTGACTTGACCTGACTGCGGATAAATAGGTACTGGAAGGGAAACCTTTTCTTCAAACTTCCATCAGCCTTCACTTTTTCTACTCTAAGATTCCTGTAGAACTGATGAGCTTTCTCTCTTGGCCAAAGCTCAGTCTCTCACATGTGCTGCAGTCTCTCAAGTTCCTGATACTCTGAATCTCTCTCTCCTTCTGAGATTACTCCTTTCTTTTAGATAATTTCCTTAAGGCAAGACCAACTCTCTCACACAATGTTTTTGATTGACTCAAGGAAGTATACAAGCAAGCCTTGTTCACACTTGATTTTGATTCATTGACTTAATAAGAATAATAAATAAAAAAAAATAATAACAAAAAGCCTCCATCCAATTTATGCCTATAAAGAGTAGGTGTCCCGAAGGACTTTGTCTTGTATGTATAAAAACATTAACTCCAATCCATAAGGTTGAAGATCAGGAGTTAGAAGAGCCCTCAGAGTCAATATAATTAGAGGCTTCATTTTTTTTTAAAATGAGGAATTTGAAGCTCATACTGATTTGAATCCAGATCCTCTCACCACAAAATCAGCTCCCCTTCTACTAGTCTACCCTATTTCCAGTTGTAACAATCTATTGGACAGGTAGGTATGCTGTGGATAGAATGCTAGACTTGGGGTCAGGAAGACTCTTCTTCCTGAGTTCATATCTGGCCTTACTTAACAAAGGCAATTTTTAAAAAGATTATTGCTTTATTCATATTATGTATTTCTACCAAATTAATTTTTTAAAATCACTCTCTGCCCATAATCATTCATGTCTTCTTATAGGTTATAAAGTCAAAGCCCTTTTAGTCCTTTACAATCTGTCTCTGAAGCCCTTTTAGTCCTTTACAATCTGTCTCTGACTTTTTCTCATTCTATGCTTCTTTATAAGCTCCATACTAAACTAAACTATCCCTCAAATTCATCTTATAATATTCTACTTCAGAATGTCTTTGGTCACAGAAAGGATTTGAATATAACCTTAGAATAATTTCCTTTCCACTCTGCCTATTAAAATCATATCCATTCTTTCAGGCCCAACTTAAATGCCATCTCTTAAACATAGCTTTCATTGTATCCCCTACCATTCCAAATCTAAAGTAATCTCCTCCTCTCTTGAATGCTCATGAAACTCTATTTTTTCCAGTGCCCTTGGCATTTTCTAATTTCTACTGTTTTTAGTTACAAACATTTTATCTTCCTTATTAGATTATAAAGCATATACTCCTGTCTATCTCTTTCTGCTTTGGAGTCAATCATACTAACCCCTCACACACATAGATAATTTATAGATTCTTGAATTGAACAGAATGTGTAAATTCAGAGTCTTTTAACTTTTAACTTTACTAATGAGTATATCCTTTTCAGTAGAAACATTCCCAGACTCGATGATTTTATGTGAGAGAACTATATGACAAAGTTAAAACACAGTTCCCTGCCTCAAAGAAGGCAAATTCCAAAAGAGAAAACTAATGCAAGTTACTTTTTTACCTAATTTTAAACACACCTGCAGCCCCATATATGTATGTATTGTGTACAAACATACACACATTTGTGTATGTATGTATTTTCTTTGGGAAAAATTCAGTTTTGCTTGCAAAATAGAACAAAAAGTAGATTAAATGTAATGTTGTTTTTTTTTTTCTCAATCCTTATCATTCTTGACCTTGCAGGCTCTGACGTCAGTGCTCACCTTCTTTCTCTTCTCCTTGACTCCTTTCTCTCTAGATTTCCAAGACATTGCTATCTCTTGTTTGTTGTCTTAACACTCTTTTTGAATTTCGTTTACTGAGTCTCCATCCAATTTATGCCTATAAACAGTGGGTGTCCCGAAAGACTTTGTCTTGTATGTATAAAAACATTAACTCCAATTCATATGGTTGAAAATCAGGAGCTTGAAGAGACCTCAGAGTCAATATAATTAGAGGCTCCATTTTTTTAAAATGAGGAATTTGAAGCTCATACTGATTTGAATCCACATCCTCTCACCACAAAATCAGCTCCCCTTCTACTATTCTACCCTATTTCCAGTTGTAAACAATCTATGGGACAAGCTAGGTATGCTGTGGATAGAATGCTAGACTTGGGGTCAGGAAGACTCTTCTTCCTGAATTCATATCTGGCATCAGACACTTGCTAGCTATGTGACTCTAGGCAGGTCACTTAACCCTATTTACCTCTGTTTCCTCATCTGTAAAATGAACTAGAGAAGAAAATGGCAAACCGTTCCAAGATCTTTGCAAGAAAATCCCAAATGGCATCATGAAGAGGTGGACACAACTGAAATATCTTAAGAAAATGATTCTCATAAAAGATAGTTGCGACATTGTAAAAAAGAGCAATAAATTTTAACTTGGGAAATCTTAGTTTTACTTTGAGTTCAGTCACTTATATAATGGTTGAATGACTGAACACATTTTTATCTTTGAATCTTCATTTTTTCATTTGTAAAGTAGCAACATGTTGTGAGAATAAAAACAAGATTAGGTGTAGAAAGTGCTTTGTAAATCTGTAAGGATTAAATAAATATTAGCTATTAAGAGCATCTGGGCTCCATCCCAGCTCTGAAACTTATGTAAAATGTTCATTCATTCAAGAATTCAGTATTTATTAAGTATCTGCTATGTGCCAGGCCCAGAACTAGGTATAAGGGACACACACACACACACACACACACACACACACACACACAGAAACAGAGAAGGGAGGGAGGGAAAGAGAGGAGAGAGAGAGAGAGAGGGGAGAGAGAGAGGAGAGAGAGAGAGAGAGAGAGAAACTCCCTTCTTTCAGAGAGTGTATACAATCATTTAATCTCTCTGAGCCTCAGTTCTCTCATCTGTAATAATAAGTCTTATAATGCTAACCTCCCAGAGTTGTTATATAAATGCTTTGCAAATATCAAAGCATTATATAAATATATTATTTTTAATGTTACTGTAGATCAATGTTTTCTCATTTCATTTTCTATAATAAATTTTATTAAAATTATAAACTTAAGTGATTTGTATTAGAAACTATTCATAGGAAGTATTGTCTATTCAAGAACATCTCCAAAAAAACTCATGGACATTCATTTCATTAATTTCATTAAAAATAAGTGACTTATACTGTTTTCATGCTCTTTTCTTCAAAATGTTCTAAATATATTATTGAGTCATTTCAGTCATGTCTTAGTCTTCATGACCCCATTTGGAGTCTTCTTGATAAAGATACTTGGAATGGTTTGCATTTCTTATCCAGCTTATTTTACAGATAAGAAAAGTCTGAGAATGGATTTGAACTCAGGGTTTCCTCATTCCAGGCCAGGCATTCTGTTCAACTGTGCCACCTTCAAAGATATAAATCATATTAAGAGTTCTCCAACTATTTTCAATAGTCTGTAGAATGCAAAAGTTGTCCTAATCTCTGTTTTGGAAACTTTTTAGTCAAAACTGTAAGTGTAATTTGTGTAACTATATATAGCAACTTAACTCTAAAACACACACACGTATGTATGTGTGCATCTCTTCCATACCTATATATGAATTCCACAGGTATTTTCTTCTTTCTTAATTTACTAGAAATACTGTTAAGAAGCAACTGCCATTTCTGAAAATTGTCACAATAAAAAGAAATTATTTACATATTTTTTTATATTTCTATTCTCCATCTTCTCCCACCCCCATCCTACTAGTAATTCTCCCATGTAATGAAGAGTTATTTGTTACTTCTGGAAGTCTTAACTTTCTTCCTTGAATACCATGAATTCTTGTGTAAAATAAACAAGTCTCTGTCAAGAATCTCTAGAGCTAGTGTAATGACCAGAGGCTATCCCTGGGCAACATCAAAGATACAAAACAGTAATAGGCAACGTGTGACCACTACCATGCCACCAGAGACCAATTTTTCAACATAGAGCAAAGCTAATCAGCCAGAACAGAAAACATTAAATACAGGGAAATGCTTCCAAAGTGTGGCTTACAGCATTCATCATACTTGCCACACATAGAGCTGTCCATACAACTTCAACAAAGAACCAAAACTTCAGGTGCTTATCATAACAATCATTAAAAATTTGCATGACATGCCTGAGGCAAAAACTAATTCCTCCCCAACTAGAAACGAATTTCAAAAGCTACTTCTCTTCAATTTTTCAAACTTGCAGCTTTTGAGTTGTTCTGGGACAAGCACAACTATTCACCTGCATCCCTTCTCTTTTCTTCCTTTTTTCTACACTATTTCCTAAGTTTTGAAAATGGAGTATCCAGACTAACAGTTAATTAAATGAGATCATTTTTCATTTCATTGGTCCCTACATCGAGAATTGGGTTTCATTTTTCATTATATGCTTCATTATATATTTGGATGATCCATTTAAGAAAATCCAACAACTTGTGTAAGTGAAAGGAAAAACAGATTCCCTACTGTAGTATATCATCTTTTAAAGATAAGCTAATTTTAGATTTACTTTTTTTTTAAAGTGCAGCAAATCAGAATTATTTTTTTTCTAAAAAAAAATCAGCATAATTTTCTATTTTTCCATTAGAATAAAATGTTTTGTCATCCACAGAGGAACACACTTACATACATCTGAATACATATTTTTAATGACATCCTGCAGAGAATCTATTTACAAAAATAAATAATATACCCTAAAACAACTTGAAATTTAAAGTGACATTTGACATTGTCTGGAACTGTCATTCCTACCAACTTTTATCTTTCCCTTCCATCTTCTCACACAGTATTTCCATATTCTATCCCTTAAAGATTTATTAAAAGTTTCTATTTGTCAATTTTGCCCCAACTTTAATGTTATTTAAGAGTCTCTATATTTGTCAAGCTATTGTTAACCAAAAGACTTATGATCCTAATTTTTTTAAATTGTGCATTGATTTATCTTAAGAAATCCAAAATTGAACACATTATCTTTTCCAAACATGTATCTTACTTTTAGAAAGTATACTTTTCTAAAAATGTAGAAAATCATCTCCACAGTTCATTTGTCCATCAAAAACCTACTTCCTACTACCCATTTAATCTTTATTCTCCATACTGTATAAATTATAAAGTTTATCACAGAATTTCCATCATTGCACTTCCATTTATATATATATATATATATATAGAGAGAGAGAGAGAGAGAGAGAGAGAGAGAGAGAGAGAGAGAGAGAGAGAGAGAGAGAGAGAGAGAGAGAGAGAGCGCCTTTTTCTAAAAGTCTTGGAGTCACAGAAGATCTGGGTTGACATAAAAAGTCCTTCCTGACACTAGAGGGGTTTCTCCCCTCTTCTATAGAGAGTGAATTTTCGTTGCTGTTGTTTTTAATCCTCTAAGGTCTTGACTCTGACATTGTGGTTCTCTATCTACTAATTTTAAAATGTGAAGACATTTATTCTCTTCCTCTCCTTTTCTATTTCTGTGAATCTCTTTCTGAATCTCTCATACTACTCCATGCACTTAATCATTTTTCACTTTTATTAGTTATTTGTACATATGTCTCATTTCAAGGCTGCAAGTTACTAAAACGAAGTAATTGTGTTTTTTTTCATCTTTGTATTTAGAATTTAATTCAATGTTGCTAAATAAATGACCAAATAACACTTAGTCATCAACTAACTCCTTTTTCTTTAAAACTCATCACAACTAAAATAAACCAAAAATCAAATTCCTCTTCCAGAAAACCCAATCAAAATTATTTATTCAGTTCAGAAAATCTAAAATAAATTAAAAGATGTCTTTTACATTGTATTAAGTTCTTGTGTTTTAAAGTTTTTCTTTAAAAATGAAATAATTTTTTTGATAAATGCAGCTTAAAAGTTAGCTTTTAAAATAAAATTTACCTTAAAAATTGTTTTAAAAGTATGTTTGTCATACTTTTAGACAAACTTAGTTACTGCAAAGAGACATATTTGTCAAAAACCTATTCTCTTTTCTCGAAAATTTATTTGGATTTAAGTCTGGAGAACAAATGGCATTTCACTAGCAGAGAAGTATTAAAATGATAGAGTATTTTGGAAGCCAAAGTACACTTTAACCTTAACTATCCTTTCGGACCTATATTGACTGCTTATATACGTTGCCAACATTTGGTAAGGATTATCCTTGCATTCAGACAAAAAGCAAGCATTCCTTAGATAAATCAGGACTTTTTGCCATGAGACTCATAAAACCTTTTCACAACACAGATTTTTCAAGAGAATCCTTTAAGGTTTTAGGAGGCTGCTCCTTTTACTAAGTAACAAAATACACCCCATGGTGTCTCACTGACCCCACTCAGCTGTCCTTTGACCTCTTCCATTGTTGTGTCCTAACTTCAGGGGCCACAGAATTTGCCTCCCATATCAAAAAGGCTACTGTTGCTTCCTCCTAGCACCTGGTGAAACAAAATTCAACAGTTCATATGTGTTTCTGTTTCTCTCTCTCTCTGTCTCTGTCTCTGTCTCTGTCTCTCTGTCTCTCTGTCTCTCTCTCTCTCTCTCTCTCTGTCTCTGTCTGTCTCTCTCTCTCTCTCTCTCTTCTCTCTCTCTCTCTCTCTCTCTCTCTCTGTCTCTGTCTCTCTCTGTCTCTCTCTCTCTGTCTTTCTCTCTTTCTTTCTGCCTCCCCCCCCCCCACTTTCTCCTCAAGTTCCCTCCTCTGACTATTCTCCAGATGTTCCAGGCTCAAATGTTAAGCCAACAACTGGGTTTTCGTAATCTTCCTGGTAACCCTAAGTAACAAACAGAGCCCGGACCCTAGTGGTAATGACCCTCTTGTTCTTTTTGGCCTCAAAAGGATACGATGGGTCATAAAAGTGAAAAAGATCTTTGGCCTCTCTTGGAAATGCTGGGTCATTTAAAGCACATTGTAACCTCCCAAAAGGAGGGAAAGGCAGTATCTTAGGGTCTTAATATATTATGCTGCTGCTCATAGGCAGGGCTAGAACAAACCAACAGCCTTAAAATTCTAAACTCCCAAGAAAACTCTGAATCTTCTTTGTCAGAGTGTGAGTGCCACCTTTGATAATTCTGAGTTCAAAGTGGCCTATTTTGGTGGCAAGCATTTTTTTTTTGGGGGGGGTAACCTCTTTAAAAAGCACCCTCCTCAGATTGGTGTTTTGCATAGAGCTTTTCAAAGAAAGTCTATTATAAACTATTTGTTTGAACCAGCAGCAGTCTGGGAAAATTTCCAACTTAAACCAACAGCCATGTGAAATTTTTATACATTAGCTAACATTTATATAGGGTTTACTATATGCCAGGCACTGTACTAACTACTTTACAATTATCATCTCACTTGATCTTCACAACAGCGCTGAGAAGTAGCTGCTCCTACATATTTTTGCCCATTTTACAAATAAGGAAACCGAGGCAAACTCAGATATTGAGGGAAAAATTGCCAGCAACCATCTTCCCTATTTGCTGATAACGAGATAGTTCATTAAACATTTTTGAGGATAGAAATGGATTCTTCCTAAAATATGTTTTCCCCACTCCACGTGTGTTTTGAAGAGTAAAGAATAATAAAATGTTGAAAGAGATCAAAGCAGTTCAAGAATCGATATAGTAGCTTCATTCAATTCCAAAATGAAAGAAATAAAAAAGCCCACTTATAATAAATCTTAATTCAGAGGAAAAGTCATTGGAAAAAAAAAATCGCGTTGTGATAGTACCTTAGCTTCTCTGTGTTAACCTTTCTGAGACACGTTCATGGTTGAGGCAGGAGCAAAGACTTCACGGAGCCTGCTGCTGCTGCTGCTCCTGCTAACAAGGCTGCAGCTGCTTGCTCTTGCTCCTGCCTGCTCTTGCTCCTGCCGCTTCTGCTGCTGCTGCCGCCGCTTCTGCTGCTGCAGCCCCTGCTGCTGCCGTCGCCGCTGCCGCCGCCGCTGCAGCTGCCGCCGGCCCTCGGGCCGCCTGCGAGTGCCTGAGCTCACCCAAGGCTCTTTCACACCTGCAAAATTAGCAAAACCAGAGCATAAGTGGAATTCCAAAAGTTTGATATTCCATATTTATAATTGCATCTAAATTTACATCCAACACCACAGGCTAAACATAGAAACAGCCTCCTTCCCTAATCTCCAAAGGTGACCAGATTTCCAAAGGCATAAACGCAAAAGTAATTACTGCCCTTGGGTTAGTTCTTGTTGAATATAAAACAAAAGGAAAAAATTTAAATTGTAAGTCAGTATTTTTGACGGGTGCCCTTAAGATGCTAAGAATTCTTTCCTTTGGAAGTCGTCTTGCCAGAAGCACAAGTGAAAGTTAATGTCACTTCTCCCGGTATTTTTACTTTACACAAAAAATTCACAGTCCCTGGTATCATTCAAAACATTATTAATTTAATAAAACATCAATATTAAATGCTGTAAAACTGCTTTAAAAGTTATTTGCCTAGCTTTGCTATTATTATTTTTATTTGCTATTATTTAGAAGTTTACATAACTTCTAAAGGAAAAATATCTGCTTGCTGCAAAGGGAAAATGGCTACTTTCATCACAGTATTAAGCTGTAATCCTAGGGCTTCTTGTTTTAAAATTAGAATTAAATAAAGAATTATATTAAAAGCACAATCAGTTAACTATAGTCTTAAGGAAAACTAAAACAAAAAAGATTATATAAAATAAAAAACTTTCTAGAGCAATTTATGTGTACTTAATATGTAAGGTTTCCTATCACTTTGTTACCATTTAAAAAATTGAACAGTACATTTTTTTTTAAAGTACAGTGACTAACAAAGTAAGCAAAGATACCAGGAAAACAATTTAAGAACTAAATATTATGCATTTTTCAGGAAAGTGACTTTCAGTTTTATAATCACAACACCCCACATTTGGAAGGAAGAAACAAGGAAGAGAAAAGAGAAAAATAAAACAAGGCAATTTCAGGTTTTGAAATCAAAACAGTTTACTTTACCTCTCTTACTGATGAGGAAGAAGATCATCAGGAAAAAACGAAAAAACAAAACAAACCAACTCCAAACTAAATGAGCAAGATCAAGGCTTTCTTGCCCGTCTATTTTCAACGCCAAATAGGCATCTTATTCTGAGTTATACATCCTGCCTATACCACAGCACCAACACTCAGACTGTCACAGATGGTCAACAAGGTCAAACTCCATTACTTCCCCTGAAACTCCAAGGCTCTATGAGACTCCCAGTGATTAAAAAAAGTCTGTAATCCAATTCCAATAGCTCCTGGGTCTAAAATTATTGCTATTTTTCGGCCACGTGCTGCACACTTCACCTGCTAGTAATGACATTTTTGTATTTTCTTCTAATTACACTCAAAGCTAAGACCTTTGGCCCAGGGCCACAGACCTCCATTCAGGCTGCACACATTCTGTTAAACGCCCTGATCCTTTGTTGTCAGTCTTCCCCTTTCATCTATTATTTACACCCATTGAGAAGGAAGATCCTCCACCATTTGTGTGGTTTAAACCTTCTAATCATCTTAATTTCTGCCTTTCAACCTGTGCTCTTATCCATAGAACAATGCCAAATCGTTTGACAAAATCATTTTTCAATTACATTTCTCTTTATATTTTTATTCCATTCTAGCCAAACTTCTTGTCTTAGAAAGCCTCCTTTAGGTGGGGCTTTGGTTTCATCCTCCTAAATGTACACATTTTGACTTCTCAGAACCACCACAATGGATTGATTCTTTTTTACATAGTATAAAATCTCCAAGTTCAGGCATTTTACAAAACCAATAATCAATAATATATTTCCCTACTGTCATTGAAGAATCTATTAAAAGTAAGTTACTTGTTGTTTAAAATACACTAAAAGAGCCAGTTCAACTATCCCCAAGGGTTGAGCCTTAGATATTTCCAGCTAAGAATCATCATTGCCAGGCAAAAAAAGTAATTAGCATTCAGAAAGGAGTAGGGAATGAAAGGGGGTAGATGGGGAAATGTCTTGTTGCAATTTTAATACTTTGAATAATTATATATGTTCATTTTTAAATGATAATATCCAAAAGGCTCTTATATTTTCAATTAAAAGCACTAACACAAAAAGACTAATAAACTGCTATAATTTTTCCATACAACTTTCCTATTTTTTCCCATTGACGATCACAGAAAAACAACAACAACAATAAAAGCAGAGTTTTGGGTTTTTTTTACCATGATGCAGATGACCACTTAGATTATTGCAGTTAGCCAAAGACGCAGATTTCTAGGTGGTTTAGAAAATGACATATGATCCATCTTTGTTCTTTCTTCTTCTATTGCCCGGCTTACTCTTGATTTCTAACAGTGTTTCCTTGTCGTCTGTCCCCTCTGCAGACCCTCAACCCCCTTGTCTTTTCTTATTTTCACCATTTGCTTCAACCAGCAGCAGTTCACTGGAGACTCATCCATCTTGTAATGCCTATAGTGACAGATGCTCTCAGGAACAACCATACTGCTGAGTGAACAAAAGATAACATCACCTCTAGGAACTCAAGAGAGAAATACAACTACAACCGAAGACTGGGGCTGTTCTAACAGACATTGGACCATAAACCTCTTCTAAGTGAAAAAGAAAACAATTGCCAAAAAGAAAAAAAAAATCTGACACAATCAAAGGCAGAAAAGAGTGATTATTTGAAGATTGCCTTTCTACTCTGCATTTCACTATTCCTCCACCCCCAAGCTTCTATATTGGGGCAATTCACTGGGCAAAGACTAAGGGTTAAAAAGAGAGAGAGATTTTTCAAGTGTTTTTAAGTGTCCTCTTTATTTGGCAAATTCAGAATAAAACTCATTCACATATATTTCAATAAAATTTAAGATATATTTATAATATCCATTTCCTAAGTTTTCTAGTCCTCAAAAAACAGTATTATGATTGACTACTACATAACATCTGATTTTTATTATTCCAAAATCTATATACACTTATCAAAATTAAATATTAAGAAAGTAAAAAGTGTATTGTAATATGCTAGCATAAGGTCCCCAATATACATAGCTCGAAATATAAGAACCCCACTCATCGCACAACCTATAACTTGGGTTATAAAAGACAACTAAGAGAGGATTCTGGGAAATAGATTTCTTCTCTAACAAAGGAAAGGTCACATTAACATCTCTCAGCAACAAACTGAGGAAAAAAGAGAGTAGATGCAGAAAACTCTTTCCTTGTTGAAATCATGATTATTTTGTTTTTTTAAACATTTTATTTAGTTCTTAATACAGCAATGACAAATAAACTTTGCTAGAAACTCTTAAGTTGCCAATTTCACATAAGTTGAGGGAAAATATTGAGAAACAGAGCCCAGATGAACCCAGAGTTCAATTAAGAACATCGTCTAATCAATGACAATTAGGGAAATATTCATTTCAGCAATAGTTATTTAAAAGAGCTATTTCCCCAGCAAACAGCAAAAGTACTGCTTCATATAAATAATTTATTTTCAAGAAGAGTAGCTGGTTCATCTAGATCTTTTTATGCTAATTCTAAAGCATTTCTTCAATTAAAAACTGCTCTAGACAACTACTGTTTTCTCCCAACACAAAAGTATTTTAGATTTTTAAAGAAAACAATAGCGTCCAATGCTTTCAGAATAGAACTTTACAGTGGTAGTGGTGGTGATGTTTTGGTAAATGTGATCAGTGAATCCCTAGGTCCTTCTGATTTTCCTGAAAGAATGTGATTTTCTTCATTATTAGTTTTATTTCATGTGTCTATATTAAAGAAAAGAAATTGTACCAGCCCAAGAAATGAATACTCTATATTCTTATAAAATCCTTTGTAACATCACCAATGACTTGTCTTTAAATCTCTTGAGTACAACTGTATAACTGATAAAAGGCAGCTATTTCACATCTTCAAAATTTCCTATTTTAAGACATCACAAATATAAGGAGGAAAAAAAGAATGGATACAAGAAAATCATCTGGAGGAAGGGAAAAGGAGAAGGAGAATCGGGAATGGAAGTGTTCCCAATTGTATATAACACCTGAACTGTAACATGAGCTAAAAAAAAAAAAAAAAAAAAATGTTGAAAGCTTAGCAGCTCTCAACAAGTAACAACTCAGAAAAAGTTGTCTTCATTGTTTCCAAACATAAACTTAATCCTTTAAAACTATACAAACTAGTTTTTAACTAAAAAAAATTTTTCCTGGCTAGCCTCAAGTTTAAGCATTTGCTAAACTAAGGAACTCAGTACAATTACTAAGTGTAATATCCTAATCATATAGTTCAACATTCTGCAACTTTTGACATTAACACTAATTACCGAGAGAGGCATGACCTTGAAATGACAGCTTCATTAATGCAAGTCTTATTGGTGAAGGCTTTAAAAAGACCTAATTAAATGAACTACTTTAAAACACAATAGGATCAATATGCATGTAGAAAATGTACACCCCAGTGGAAAGTTCTTATTGCCTGATTGATCAAAAACAAAACAAACTTTTTTTAAAGTCCCTATTCCAGATCACAGTCAGTGCCAGAAATCCACACAGGAAAAAAAATCCATCAAAATGAAACTAAAAAGGTTTACCCTTCACCATCCTATTTGCACTTCAAAACCTTCTAAGTCCTACAGCTAAACCCCAGGGCTGAACCATTTCAATAATAACAGAGGGGACCAGCAGTGATTTATCTGCCTTTTGGCCTCTGGACAGAGTTGTAACGTCTGCCAAGCTTTCTTGCCACTGACTCTCCCTCCCCCTCACCCCCAGCCCACTTTTTTTCAGCCTTGTATATGTAATGCTTTATAAACAAATTTCTGACCATGTTTAAATGTAGAGTATGTCTCTCACAATCAGATGCAAGAACAGTTTTAATTAAATATTTGGGTTCAGTATTTTTGGCATAGATTTTTTTTAAAGGGAATTATAATGAATAATCAGGACATTAAAAACAACAAGATTAGATTTTATATCCTATTTTTTGAGGGGAGAACCTTTAATTCCAATCACTTTCTTTTCTCCACCACCATTAACTGCTATGAATAACTGTTAAAAGACACTGATTTATATCAGACTTTTTTTTTTCACCATGTGAGCTTATAGCAAACCAAATCTTTAGGGGTTGGTGCAAATTTAAATATCATGAATTTTAAGCTATCTTAGAAAAATCCAAAAAGACTTAGGGGTTTCACAGGCCACAAATTCCTGGGTCACAAAGACCTTACAAGCAGCTATCAGAACGCTATGACTCAACTGATTTACTCTTGTTATCAAAGTATACACTGTAGCTGCCATCCTCCAACAATAACATTTCCTTCCATTAAAAACAAACACCAACAGTATCAGTGCTATTACTTAATCTAAAATCATTTACTTCAATGCAAAACAAAGCAAAGAAAACAATTTCTTCACATCACCAAACCACTAATATTTTCTTTCCTGAATGAACAAAAGCCTACTTCAACCTTAACTTTCCTAAGGTTGAAACTTTAATCTTAAATTATCACCTCAGGGAGAAAGGGAAAAAATGTTTATTTATTTCCAATCCCCTATTCTTTTTCACTTAAATGAAGTAATTTTATCTTTTTCAAAATGTACTGATTGATTTAGAAAAAAAATTTGAATGTCAAATTAACAAAATATGCAAAAGATTACTGTACATGCATCCCATGCAGGTTAACTGATTTGCCCAAAGTCATAAAGGTAATAACTTTCAGAACTGAGATATGAATCCAGATCCTGTAGATTGGTGACAGAGCCAGTTTTCTTTCTGTCAACCTAGATGTTCCCACTGAATTAGCAGATACCTTTTATTCAAATACAATTTCAATTATAAATGGTTAGATATTAGAAAATTAAATACAAAGCTGGCAGGCAAAATTAATTTGAGTTTTCTACTAGTAAATGCTCTATCACTCCCTTTTAACTATTTCTTTGTCAACACTGTAGATCAAATTCTCATTATTTCTACTCTGCCCAAAGAGGCAATTTCTTACATAACCTTAATCACTGAATGGGCATTGTTTCAGTCAAACTGAAACCTGCTAAAGTCCTTAGCTTAAAAAGGTCAAGGTCTCCAATTGCTTCCAGAGCCATCTCTAGTCGTTCTGATCTATATCTTTCCACTAGACCCAAACGGCTCTGGAGGGGAAAGTGAGGAACATGATTTTGCACAGCCCATCCTCACTTAAATCTAATTCACTTGCATGGTATGATATGGCAATTAAGAACAAACAGCAGTAGCAGCAACACTGTAGTTATCACCGTAGGCAACCAGATGGTACAAGAGTTAGGGAGACTTGAATTCAAATTTTGCCTCAGACACTAGCTATATGCCTTGGGCAAGTCACTTAATGCTGTTTGCCTCAGTTTCCTCATCTGTAAAATATGCTAGAGAAGGAAAGAATAAAACAGTATCTTTATCAAGAAAATCCCAAGTGTGGTCACAAAGAGTTGGACAAGACTTATTTGAAATAACTCAATAGCAACAAATAGTTGCTTTGAGTCTATTCCCCTTATGATAATCTGTTCTACATATTGATGTCTCAATGTGCAGCTCTGACCATGTCATTTCTTGGCTCAAAAAATTTCAGTGGTTCACAAATTTCTTTCAAATAAAATCCAAACTCTTTAGCCTGTCATGTAAGTCCTCCTCAATCTAATTCTAACCCATCTTTTATAAACTTTTCCATATAAATCCTCTTCCTATCTTCCTAGACTACAATCTACTTGTTATCCCCCAAATGTGCCTTTGTTCTGTTTTAATACCTTTGCACATGATATTTTCTAGAAGTAACTACATGGTACCATGGACAGAGGTCTAAACCTAGAGTCAAGAAGACATGAGTTCAATGGTCACTTTAGACACTAGTTGTATGAACTTGGGCAAGTCACATAACTTCTGTCTCATTTTCTCATGTGTAAAGTAGGAATAATAATTTTCCTGGAGGGAAATAAGTGTGTATACAGATAAAGTATACAAAATACATATGTGTAATTTTTTGTAGGATGAAGCCCTAACAACTGGAGAGAGTGAGAAGACTTCAATCAGTTTCAGTGAACCCACATCAATTAAGGTAGCTAGGTGGCACAGTGGTTAGTGAGTAGGTGCTAGAATCAGGAAGATTAAATTTTCTGAGTTCAAATCTGACCTCAGAAACTTACTTGCTATGTTACTCTGGGGAAGTCCCTTAACCTTGTTTATCTCAGTTTCCCCATAAGTAAAATAAGCTGGAGAAGGAATTGGAAAACCACACAATATATCTGCCAACATGACTGAAATACAACTGAACAGCAAAAAGAATAGAACAGTTATATCCTTGTAGACAGAAATTGTCTAAGTCATCTTTTTATCTTTACTACTAGGTCGAATAATACACTGTTCTCTGTCCTCAATGAAAACTTTTATTTTCAAAACATATGCATAATTTTCAACATTCACCCTTGCAAAATCTTGTGTTCCAAATTTTCCCCCATTCCATCCTTCCACCCCCTTCCCTAGATGGCAAGTAATCCAATATATATTAAACACATGCAATTCTTCTATACATATTTACACAATTATCATGCTGCACAAGAAAAATCAGATCAAAAAGGGAAAAATGATAAAGAACAAAATGCAAGTAAACAACAACAAAAAGTGAAAATGCTATCTTGTGATTCATACTCAATTCCCACAGTCCTCTCTCTGGTTGCAGATGGCTCTCTTCATCACAAGACATTGGAACTGGCCTGAATCATCTCACTGTTAAATAGAGTCAAGTGCATCAGAATGATTTAGAATGCACACTGAGCATGGACTACTGATGATTGATATAGCACCCATCCTTCAAGTTTACTCATCAAGTATGCACTTATGAATTGGATCCCCAGAGAGCTGATGATGCTCCTGGATCTCAGAAGTAGTGTGGGAGTTTGAATCCCTCAAAAGCCCCTGTTTGTATTGCTACATTTTATTGTATGGATTGCTACACTTTAAATCATCTATCTCACAGACACAATTAGGTCTTAGCAAAGGTTTTTTATTAAAATAACAAAATAAGATCAGTAGCAGAAACAATCTTTCATGATTTTACAATTGCACTCTGGAGTTCACCACGATGCCTTTCCAGATTAGAAAATCCCTCTACTTCTATACCTTTCCTCCGCACCCATTGATTATTTCCATATGAATCTCATTCTAAGGAAGCACTCAGGCTATACATATTTCATTCTTCCCCACTTTTTTGCTTCTGTACAGCACCAGGCTCCCCCCAGCCCTTACTTTTCAGTTCTTCTATATGCTGTCTTCCCCATTAGAATATAAGTTCCTTGAAGACAGAGACTGTCTTTCTTTTTGCTTATATTTGTATTCCCACCATTTCCTGAAACAAAATAAGTACTTAATCAATGCTTTTTGAGTTGACATGATAAAACATTCACTCTAAAATCTGGGGCATACTCTTCCATAAATCAACAGAGGTCAATGGGATAAATGGGTTAAAACTGATAATATGATGGTAGTGAGGCACATATTTAAGGAAAACATGTGCTCAAGGTAGCTCATAACTCAGAGCTCTCAGCAGCCATTTAATCCAACCTATTTATGAAAGGAATCAATTCCTACTGTAATATTATTAATGAATGGTTTTCTAATCTCTGCTTGAAGACTCCAAGAAGGGGGATGACAGTACAGGAGAGTCCAATCCACTTTGGTGCAGCTGTAAATTTGAAGAAATTAAATTTCCTCACATCAAGCCTAAATCTGACTATTAGCAACTTCCACCCATTCTTCCTGGGTTTATCCTCTGGAGTCAAATGGAATAAGGCTAATCCCTCCTTTGTATTACAATCCTTCAAATACTTAAAGACAGTTATCAGTATTCCCCAAATTTTTTTTCTTCCTCAGGTTAAACACATTCTATTCTTTCAACTAGTTGTCATAGGACATGAACTTAAGGTCTTTTACCAATCTAGTTTCTTGGTTCTGGGAATTCTCAATATCTTTGAATAATCTATAACATTATAATTATATATATTTATACATAATTTATATAAATATAAGTAAATATATAATATAATAAACATTATTATATACGATATAAAAAATAAATGATATAAATAAATAATATAGTATAATTTATATAAATATAAATAAAATTATAATTATATATGTGTAGATATAGGTATATATGTATACATATATGTAAAGAAATGTAAATCATGTATATAAATATATAATATATACTTGTGTATGTGTACATTAATATATTATACATATGTAAATATATAAATATAATATTACATATCATATCATATTGTATCTCAGTATAAATATCCTTACTCAAGACTATCGTACTATAACTGAACATAGCATTCCAGAGAAAAGACAAGGGAAAGCAGAGGACAATGAAACTATCACCTGCCGATTCTTAGAAGCTAGACCTCTTTTAATGTGACCCAATATTGCATTAATTTTTGGGGGGTTGCCAGCTCTCCTTTTAGCTTGCAATCCATGGAAACTCCTAGATAGCTACTTTCATAATAACTGTTGTCTATTCACTTCTCCCTGTTTTATACTTTGCCTTCATCCCTACTGAAGGTCATTTTATTAGATTCAACTGACAATTGTCTCCTCATAGAATATTTACAAAGCTCACTTTTGGGTCAAGTCAGAGAGGGGATGGGTCAGGCATTCTGACTTTGTAAAGGCATAACAGGATATCAGTGCCTTGTTAACACATTAACATCACATCATTCTGTGAATACATCAACTGAGCTGAGGTTGGGAGAAGGGCAAATCCTCAATCCCTTAATCTTGTATATGAGAATTGATGAAAAAAGTGGCTTCAGGAACATGTGAAACTGGAAAACGATATATGGCAAGAGTGTGCAATGATATGTATGCGAACCAGACTTGAGAGGAAGTAGACATGCTGGTGGGTCATGAATCTAAAGTACTAAAACAGTTTTTTTTTTTTTTAAACCCCAAATGAAAAAAAAAAAACTTAGGAAAAAGGAGGAGCTAGGTGGCACAGTGGATAGAGCACCAGCCCTGAAGTCAGGAGGATCTGAGTTTAAATCTGGCCTCAGACACTTAACACTTCCTAGCTGTGTAACCCTAGGCAAGTCACTTAACCCCAATTGCCTGACCCCCCCCCTTAGAAAAAACCCCAAATTACTACTCTGAACCTTATGTTTGAGGTAACTAGAAATTGATTGATTTTATTGCAATCTGATTATCTTTAAATGTAAAGTCTCTCAGCATGGCACAAATACCATATCAAAAGTTGCAAGTGCAGCCTACAATTTCTTGCATGAGAAAACATAATGTACTGTCCCTATTTTTCTCCCAGTTCCTTTTTTTCATGCATGCTTCATGAAAGTAACTTGATAGCAAGTTGAGTATCCTTACTATCCCCATGAAATTGGATAAATCTAGATTTTCTGAAGGAAAACATTCCTCTCCAATGCATATAATATGTCTTCAAAATATACTTTTAAATGACAGTAGTATAGTGGTTGCTTGCCTCATCTCTCTGAATTGTTTTTCTCAAGCTGGGGAATTTGATTAATAAGAGTTCACTCTTATCTTATACTTTCAATTTTGATGTAAATTTTGTAATGATCCTGACACAAAAATTCATATACAGAGAGACACCCACAGTTAGAGGACAGTATCTATCAAAGAAGACAAAGAAGGAATATTAAATAGGTAGGAAGAGAACCTAAAGAGAGTGATGACCCAAAAATCTAGAGAGAAGAGATAATCAAGGAAGAAAGAATGATCAACCATGTCAAAAACCGAAGAGCATTCAAAAAGAGTAAGAACTGAAAAAAAGTCATTGGATTTTTTGGCAACAAAGTTCACTAAGAATTGGAAAGAATAATTTTAATGGAATGATTAGGTTGGAAAACAGATTGGAAGGGGTTATGAAGAAAATGACACATGAGAAAGTAGAGGCACCTATCATAGATCACCTTTTTGAATTTGGTTACAAAGAGCAGAAGAGATATAGACTGAAAGTAGGAATGAATGGGTCATATGAGGATTTCCCCTCCAAATGGAAGAGACATGGATAGGCTTGGAGGCAGTGAGGAATGAGTCAGTAGAGAGGAGAGGTAAAAATAAGTGAGAGAGTGGGGATGACAGAAGAGACAATGTTTTGGAAGAGATGGGATAGAATGAGATCATTTGGACAGATAGAGGGGTTAACCTTAGTATGGAGTAGGGGTAATTCATCATGTGAGAAAGAGTTAGGAGGAGATAGCATGACAGGAGATGAGTTCACAATAAATAGCCTCAATTTAATAAGGCAAGCTTCTCTGCTGAGAAAGGAGGAAGGGGACTCATGGTACGCTTGAGGAGGAATGAAAAGGTTTGGAAATGCCACTGTGAAGGGAATTGGGAGTTAAGAAAGATGTTGCCCAACAGCACTGAGGGGTCAATTGAAGCTTGGTTTGAATTTATTAATTTATATTGGATTACTTGCACTCTCGGGAAAGGGAGTGGGAGAAGAGAGGGAAAAAAAATTGGAACACAAGGTTTCAGAGAGGTGAATGTTGAAAACAATCTTTGCATATATTTCAAAAATAAGTTATTATTAAACAAAAAAAATTAAAGGCAGCATTAATCCATGTAGGGGCCAATGTTACTCTGAAGCTCATGAAGGGAGCTTATCCTCCCCCATCTTTGTACCTTTGTAACAAAGTCTCATATCTTGGAATAGCCTTCCTTCCCCATTCTTCTCCCCCTCCTCATGCCTTGACCCACCTGACCTTTCTTCAAATTCAGGGGCCTTCTTGTCCTATAATCCAATAATCTAATCCTGCTCAGGAAGAAAATGTCCTTTCCCTACTTTTGAAATCCTTGGTGCTTTGCCTAGACATCTCCTTTGCAAGTAACTCACTGTCCTTTATATCAAAAGTATTTGTATACATGCCTTTCTCTACTCTCCTATCCATGTGTGTCATATAATTATATCCTTCATTTCTAGCACCACACCCTATATGTTTTGGTGAGGAGAGAAAATCCTATGATTTTATCAGTGTAGGGAATTCCTAATTTGGAAACTCCTCACTATTCATGCTGATTGATAATTTAAAGTCTTGCAGAGTTGCTTGGGGGTTGAAAGATTACATGACATGTCCAGAGTTGTGTTGTCAATGAGTCAGATGAAAATTTTGAATCCAGATCTTTCTGCCTCTAAGGTTGATCTACTCCAATCCTTATGCCACATAGTCTTATGCCACTTAAGCCACAGTAAGAGTCTAATAAACATTTTCTTAATTGTTGAATTCTCTAACTTAATTAAATGAAGAAATTTATGTGTACCTGCTTTTCTGTATTTTTGTTTTTTAAGTAGGAAAATTGCCTAAATGTGCTATGAAAGTAATTTTTGATAAATTTCTCATTTAAGTAGAAATTATAACATAAGTAGTGGGTATGATTTCCTAAAGTTTTTTAAAATTTCATCTTGGGGATTGTGGAGAAGGCCTCTCTATCTAGCCCAGGCTGGAAATACAGGGCCTCCCTCAGAGCCTGATCCTACTACTGGGCTCTGAAGCCTTGATTCACTTGGTAGCTGACATGGGCTGAATCATTTCTCCTTTAGGAGATGTAATGGCGCTCCCACTTCCAGAGACTTACCAGGATAGTGTTTGGTTGAGTGCTGATACCCAATATGCCTAGCCCACTTTGGCTGGCAGCACTCCAGCAGTTTTACCTTCTCCATAAGCAAGAATGAAAGGTATACAGCCACCCCATTCAGCAGAATTCATTCTTATAAATTATGTGAATCAGGAATTTTACTTTCAAGGATTACAATTCCTTAAAAAAAATTTTTTTTTAATATTATCGTAATTAGGAGGGGTAGAATATGTGAGCAGGAAAGCAGCAACAGCTGGAATCTTTTGGAGAACAGCAGCCTCTGTCCTAATAGGTGGCTTTGATAAAAATCAGGGAGAGTCAGTGCCCCAGGCCAGTACTCCTAAACAGGCTCTCATTCAGTGGCTGTAGAGGGACTGCATTCATGGGAGGAGAAGAGGAGATGGGAATAATAAAGAGAAAGAGAGTCAGGAAGACGTTCTCATGGCAGAGAAGTGTGACTGAACATTCTGGTTACCTGGGTAACTCTTCCTATGCATTTGGCTTCAGTGTACTGTGTGTCTTTTGGGATATTCTTATAAAAAAAAAAAAAGATGCAACCTGTCTGAGATTTTTCACTACAGTATATTAAATAGATAGTGGTGATTATTGTCGTAAGTTCAGGACAGCGATTTCCTTGACAATAACTTTCTAAGACCTTCCTATTCTCTTTGCCAAAGGTTGTGAGACCTCTGCATCCTGAGGTTATGGGACCCTGCATCTTGGATTCTATTCTTCCCTCTCCTTTCTCATTGCTACCAGTCTTAGTTCTTGGTATGCTGTGGAAAAAAGGCTGGCTTCAGAATTAGAAAACGCAAGCTTTGGCTAAGTCCTCCAACAATTGCCATCAAGCCACTGACCAACCAATCAGTCACTTCATAAGTATTTATTAAGTGCCTACTTCAGGGTCAAGAGTCAGGAAGACCTAGGGTTTAAATTCAGCCTCAGACACATATTAGTTGTGTGAGCCTAAGCAAGTCCCTTAATTCTGTCTGCTAAATTTTTCTCAGCTGTAAAATGCACTGGAGAGGGAAATAGCAAACCACTAGAAGAAAGCTCCAAATATGGTCACAAAGATTTGAACTCGACTTAAAATGACTAAACAACAACTCTAAGCTCTGGAGATACAAAGAAAAAAAAAAAACAACTGTCTATGTTAGCAAGAAACATAAATACTCTCAGAGGGCACAGCATGCATGTATAAAATTTGTATTCAGGTATACTAATTATAGTTACATATGGTTACATAGTTATATCTATATGTATATTTGAATGATTATGGTCAATACTCTATTATAAGCCTCAATTTCCCTATATGTAAAATGGTAATAATAATAATAACACCAACTAAGTAAAACCCCTAGCACAATGCAGGGAACATAGTAAGCACCTTATAAATGTTAGCCATTATTATTATTAATTGTTGAATATCAATTTCCTCATATAATGAGAGTAATCATATTTATATGACCACTTGACTAGACTTGTAAATCAAATAAAAATTGTAAAGATGATGTAAATGAGAACTACTATTACACTTACACATTTCAAAGCATCAGAGAAAACTAGTTTCACATAAATCTCACTTCCTCCAGTTCAGGGATAAGAGTCTTGAAGACAGGAATAATAACCTAATACAAGTGCTCTTCATCTTGGATCTGGAGTGAGGAGCACTTGAGTTTGAATGCTGTCTCAGATACCTAACAGCTGGATGACCCCAGGGAATTCATTTAACTTCTATCTGCCTCAGTTTCTTCATTTCTTAAAATGGACATAATAATACTGCTAACATCATAGAGCTATTGTGAAACTCAGATAAAATAATGGATATGAAATTTGCAAATCTTAAAATGCAATATAATTGTTAGCTATTATCATTGATTTGAATTAAATATTTTTACCAAGTAGAACCAAATAAAATAAAGCCAATGTGGACATTTTACCTATTCATGCAAAAAAAAAAAAAAAAGAAAGAAAGAAAGAAAAGATAATTTATCTTACTTTTTCTTGCTGAGGCAATTTGGGTTAAGTGATTTGTGTAGCATCACAGAGCTAAGAAGTGTAAAGTGTCTGAGGTCACATTTGAACTCAGATCCTCCTGACTTCAGGGTTGGTACTGCACTATCCACTGCACCATCTAGCTGCCGCTATCTTATTTTTTTCTTAAAATAAAATCGGCTTTTATCACAGTTATTTATAAAATGTTGGGCTTTTTTAAAAAAAAACAAACTTTTCAACTTTCTTGCTAGCATTTTCTGATACCTGATTATACCTTTCTTTTTGGCCTTATCTCTCACTATCTAATAGCCATTAAGCTTATTTTTCCCCCATGAGAGAATTTTTATTTTAGTGTTTCCATTTCATCCAATCTCTGGTCCCTTCCCTTGGCAATATATGACCTCCAGCCAATCAATCAATAAGCATTTAATAAGCATCTACCATGTGTCAGATACTGCTAGACTCTGGACAGAAAAAAAGTAACTTTCTTTGCCCTCAAGAAACTTGTATTCTGGAAAACAACCAGAACTGTACAGTCAGCAATAATGAATGATCAATTGTGAATGACTTAGCTATTATTAGCAGTACAATGATTCAAGGAAATTCCAAAAGACTCAGGGTGAAAAATGTTAACCACCTCCAGAGAAAAACTTATGGGATCTGAATGTAAAGCAAAGCATACTATTTTTCACTTTTTTTTTTGGTGATTTTTTTCTCCTTTGGATCTGTCTTTTTTTATATGACTAATATGGGGATGTTTTGCATGATGGCACCTGTATAATCTATATTAAATTGGTTACCATCTCAGGGAAGCTGAGATGAGGCTGAGAGGGAGAAAAATTTGAAACAACATTAAAAAATAATAAATGAAATTGTCCTTACACATGACTGGGGAAAATGATATGTATGTGTGTAGGAAGAAACAATACTGTAAACAAGAAATTTGTCAATCAGCACTTGTGCTAAGTATTGGGGAAATAAAAAGCAAAAGCAAAAAATTCCTGCCTTCAAAGAGCTTACATTCTAATGGGTCAAAGGAAGAATATAAATCAGTACATACAAAATCAGAAATATGTAAATCAGAATATATTAGAGAAAATAAGTGGAAGGAAACCTTAGAAGGATTATGTACTAAGTAACAGCATTATTGTAAGATGATCGGCTGTGAATGATATAACTATTCTCAACAATACAATGATTCAAGACAGCTCGGAAGGAATTATGATGAAAAATGCTATTCATGCCGAGAGAAATAACTGATGGTATTTGAATACACATTGAAAAAAAACCTTTTAACTTTATTTTACTTTAGGGTTTTTTGTCGATGTTTTTCTTTTGCAAAATGACTATCATAAATAAGTTTTATATGATTATACATGTATAATCTATACCAAATTGTTAGCCCTCTCAATGACAGGGGATACGAAGGAAGGAAAGGAGAGAATCTGGAACTCAAAAGTTTTAAAAACAAATGTTAAAAATTGTTTTTACATATAACTGGGGGAAAACAAAACAACTGATTAAGAAAAATAAACTGAGCTTTGAAGGAAGCTATGAATGCTAAAAAGTAGAGGCAAGGGGAGAGAATATTCTAGGCATTGGGAGTAGCCCATACAAAGGCATGGAAATGGGAGATGTGAAATGTTATGCATGAAAGTAAGCAAGTGAGTGGTTCTAGATAGAACATAACATGTGTGATAGGGAATAATATATAATAAATGATGGAGCTGTATTGTGAAAGGCTTTAAGCACAAAAGAGAAGAGAAATAAAACAAACAAACAAACAAAAAAAAAAAAACCCTAGCTTTAATTAGTTATTTATAAAATGTTGGGCTTTTTAAAAAACAAACTCTTCAATTTTCTTCCTAGCATTTTCTCATATATGAGTACACCTTTCTTTTGTCTCTCAGTATCTACTATTATTGACCTGTACAACATTTTGATGCCTTTATCTTTCACTGAATAACAGCCATTAAATTGGGTAGAAATGCAACGAGTTGGAATGTCTAAGACCAGCAAAAATTTCAATTTGTATTATGCCTGATGAGGAGTAAGATATAAAAAAGGTTAGAGCGATGTTGTAAGTGGTTTTAAATGCCAAAACAGAAGAATTTATATTACCTCCTAGAAGTAATAGGGAGCCACTGACAATATCATTTTGACATAAGAGTATGGATTACTGGAGACATGGAGGCCAATTAATAGATTACTGTAAAAATATAAGCAAAAAGTTGTCTGGACCTGCTGACTAGAGCATTTCAATACCAACCCGAATCCTGATCATGGGTGAGGAGTGAAGAACCGGAACTCACAAAGATGGTCAAACAGGAGTCCATTTATTTAAAATTTTCTCAGTCTTATATACCCTAATACACTTACATAACTATAGCACACTGCGCACGTACCTAACTATAGGATACTGCACATATGGGACCACATAAACAACTCACTATTGTGTGCAAATGTCTCCTTGCCACTTAGTATAACTCTGTTTTAATTACAACACATGTTATCATGCCCCCTGACTTCACAGGAAGGCCAAGACGCCCCTAGGGGGGATGGGGAGCCAAACCAGACACCTCAGGAGAGTTCCACTGGATTAAAGGGTCTTATACCTCACCCAGGGTTCCCCACTATCTGTGACCCTCTATAAGAAGTGATGAGGACTTTGAATATCTATAACCTTTTCTAAATTATATCCCACTTTAAAAAAGTGGGATATAGCACCTCAATTTCCTAAGACCATAAGGTATACCCACAATGAAAAGAAGGCTAAAATTATTCTTAATTATAGCATATAAGCTCAAAGTTTCATATCCATGAATGATTCTTCTCTCTCAATCTTCACATTTAATCAATTGCCAATTCCTACTATTTTTACTATATATAATATGTATGTGTATATAAATACATATGTGTATATGTGGCTCCATCAATGCCTTCTCTATTCACACTATGAAATGAGTCTTATTATTTCTCACACTATGAAATGAGTCTTATTATTTCTCACCAATGTGGTTTATTTTTCTTTAATATCAAAAAAAAAAAAAACACTTTTCCAAAAATAAAAAAATTTCCTAAATAAAAGTATCAAATTAGTTATTTGTAAAGAACTTAGCACACTGCCTGGCACAAAGTAAATGCTATTTAAATGCTTATTCCTCTCCCTTCCCCTTTCCTAAAGTAGTAATCTGATCCCATCATTCATCTGTTCAAGAATTCTCAATGAATGAACCATCCTGATGCATATTGCTTTAGCTTGGCATTTAAAGCTCTTTGTAATCTGGTTACACCCTACCAGATAACTAACTTTCTAGTGATGAGGATGTCATGTATTCCCCAAGCTAAAACTAGGAGTCGAGGTCTATATTATAGTAAGAAAGATGAAGATGCAAAATTGGATGAAAAATAGATAGCAATTTTCTTACATTAGGTAATATATAGCTAAACAAATAAGTATATACAAGCAGCTAAATAAGTACCTTCTATATCTCTTTAGGTCAAAAATAGGGATTTCTACCAAGATCCATGATTGGGGGGGGGGGGAACTAAATAAAAAAAAAAACACAGAGAAATTTAATTTTGCTTTTTTTTTTTTTTTTTTTTTTTTTTTTTTGGAAAAGCAATTAATGTTAAATGACTTGCCCAGGATCACACAGCTAGTGTTAGGTCCTTCTGACTCTAGGGCTAGTGCTTATCCACTGAGCCAGCTACCTATCCCCAAAGAGAATTTTTAAAAGCAATCTAAGTTTTTGATGGGAGAGAAATAAAAGTGTTTTCATTTACATTTGAATTAAAAACAAGGAATAAAAACTAAGCTTTTGTTTTTTCCCAGAATACAACAGACATTTAAATTTTTCTTCAACTTCATATTATGGTCATGTTAGTGGTTAAAGAAAAGAGAAAATTGAAAGAAAAAATGAGATGGAAACAGAACAGAAGAGAAATCCACAGGGAAAAAAAAGAGAAAAATGGAGGGAAAATGTGTCAGCTATTAAGTACTAATTAGATAGTTTTGAAATTTCTACTACATGAAATTTATTATTAATTTAGGCTTCAGGGTATCAGTTGCTCTTTAAGTTTTGCTACTTAGGTTACTGAACACTATTCACAGCTTTTTGTTACAATTGTTAACCATCAGTTGAGTCCATTCTGAATCGGATAGTGTAATCAACAATGGAGGAAATGATTCTGCCTTGCAAAGGATATTGACCAGATCAGTGTTTCTTCTTCCATTATCCAGAAGAAAAAATATCATACCTGCTTTATAAACATATTTTAAAATAATCCCATTAAATAGCTTGAGTTCAACTCTGCTACAACTTCCCAAATACATACAGTGTTAAATTAAGACACATGTTGATACAGACAGGAAACAAGGACAAGAAGAAATCAAAAGAGAACCTCTCATCCAGCCCCCTTCCTTATATGAATATGGTCACTGATTGATCCAGAAGTTTAATTAATAATTGTCACAGAATTTCAAACCCTAGTTCAGTCCGTTATCTGATTTTAAAAAATCATTCTATTATGCCTCTTAAGTGCTCATCCTGATCCAGCTCAAAATCTAGTTAGCAGGAAAACTGTATCATCTGAGACAGTCTGACTTCTGGACAGTTCTAAGTATTTAGAAGTTTGTTTTTCTCCCCTAATACTGACTTTTAATTTTCCTAAGAAACTGCTCATCATTCTGTCCTCTAATATCACACACACACACACACATACACACACACACACACACACTCAAATCTATTGCCTCTTCTACATTCATCAAAATTTTAAGACAGCTCTTCCTTATGCTGTCCATCAACTATCTACTAAGTGTTTTCTTCTACAGGCTAAATAAATTTATTTCCTCTTATTGAAAGAAAGATTGCCAAAGGGAACTATGATAGATAAAAGATAAAGAACCCTTGCTATTGTGTTAGTATTTTTCTTTTCTAAGAGATGATCTTTTATATTTAAGTCATATATCTAGTTGAGTTTTATTATGGTCCAGTGTAGAATGCTTGTCTAAACCAAATATCTGCCAATTTTTCTAACCAATTATTTATTAGCAGTTCTTCTAAGAATATCTCTTAGTAGTTTTATGTACTTGACTACTTTCCTCATTTGCATCCAATTGTTGTAAATGTAACACTCTGGTTGGAACTGATGTTGAAAATTTCATGAGGCAAATATTGTGAATGATAATTACATATCTTGAAAAAGCTGCAAAAAGTTAGAGGGGCTCTGTTACAGGAGTCCAACCATGAAGAAAGGTTGCTCACATTTATCTAGTTTGTTCCAATGAATAGATATTTATTGGAAATAAAGATTATTTAATTCTTTGTATTTGTATCCCACAGTGCCTGGCATAGTATCTGCCAGAATGGCACTTAATAAATGCTTGCTGATTTGTAGACTGAGCAAATTTTCTATTTTTTAAATAATTATTTTTAAAAAGGATTAGTATTTTAAAACAGTTTGAGAACTGCATTCCATGATCCCATCATTTCTGCCTCATCCTCCCTTATTTCCTTTGAAGTTCTAGACCTTTTGTTTTTCCAAATGAATTTTACTATCTTTTTGTCTAATTCTATAAAGTAACCCCACCACAGTTTGATTAGTATACACCAGTCTCTATACAGGTGTCCCTTTCCTCTTGCCTGTAATAATATCTGTTTGTTCTTGGAGCTTTTTTTCTTTTGGGGCTGACTTTTGAATAATTTTCAGTGATGAATTCTACCTAATATCTTTTTCTGAACTTCACTCTCCCAAATTCTGACATTTTCAGCAGACTATTTCCTGGCTTTCCTCTCCTTCTTTATCATGAATCTAAGATGGAGTGATTAGCTATCCTCAAAGTTCATGTCTACTTCAGCAAACAGTTCCTCATTGTTGGTATTTAAATACAAAAAATTTAATAAATCCTTCCAAATGTCAGCTTTAGCTAGTGCTATTACAAAAATAATTATCATCACATTCTGTATACATAATGATACAAATCTGTATCTTTTTAAAAATTGTCATGAAAAGTCATAATGATAATGACATTATCATTTTTATTCCATATTCAGTAAACTATATTCCTAAAAATATATTTCCATCTATATGAAATAGAAGAATTTTCATTTTAAAAATAGTAAATGTGATCTGAAGACCTCATTTAGTGTCATTATACACCAAATTTGATTGAAATGTTAAAAATTACAAAAGATACATCTAGTTAAAAACTTTTATTGAATACTATCTTATATTTAACAAAGACTAATCATAAACTCAAGTTGGATCTTGACACTCCAATTTAAACACAAAGTACAATGCAAGGAGGACTAACTTGTAAGTCAAGAAGAACTGATTTAAAAATGCCTTTGATACATACTGACTGCATCACCCTATGTAAATCACTTACCTTACTGTGTTACAAGCAACACTATATTTATATTATAAATTGCAAAACTCATTAAAAAGTTTGCATTGGTGAAAGAAGATTTTCTGTTTTCTTGGGTTTTTTTAATCTGAAAATCCCTAAACTAATAAAATCACTACTCTGGAGCAAAAAGCCACTGCAAAAACCAAAACCTATTCCTTCACAATTTATGTACTGTGGAACACACAGAAAATACAAAATGTGGAGCTATAAAACTGAAATACAAATTTAACCTGTTGCATTTTTATGTATTCCTAAAAGATCTCTTACAGTGACAAAGCAGAATCAGATTGAAAGGGGAAAACATCACTGACTAAATAACTGTAGTCTTACAAAGTTGTCCTGTTTATTGTGAACCCAAAAGAAAAGAAAATAGAAAAGAAGTTTTCAAAGTTTTTCAGTTCAAGAATGGAACATTTTGGTGGATCCATTGATTACCATCTAATAGGTTAGGTCCAAAAGAAAAATAAAAGTGGCAAAGAGATATTTTAAAGAGGACCATGTTTGATGGGAAAGGGATGGAGCTGAGGTTTATTCAGAAGCAACATCTTTTAACTCACTCCACTTTGGGTTTCCTGATCTCTGTAATTTGTGGTACTATATAAAGGTAAAGAAATCTACTAAGGACCAGGAATCAGAACACATAGATTCACAACCCCAGGTCTGTTATTTTTATGACTTTGGATAAGCCACCTACTCTCTGGACTTCAGTTTTCACATGTGTAAATGAGGAGATAGGGTATAGATAACATGAAGAATTTAGGGAAAAGATGCTAGATTACCTCTCTAGGACCATGAGAGAGGGAAAAAGGGGAAATCAGTGATGTTGAAATGAAGACCTCAGTTTGTTCTTCCAATTATCAATAATTATAATGATAGTCATATTTTCACATTTATTATTAAGGTAAAATAAAAATACATCATGTGCCAAAATGTTTGTGGCAGCCCTGTTTGTAGTGGCTAGAAACTGGAAATTGAATGGATGCCCATCAATTGGAGAATGGCTGGGTAAATTGTGGTATATGAATGTTATGGAATATTATTGTTCTGTAAGAAATGACCAGCAGGATGAATACAGAGAGGCTTGGAGAGACTTACATGAACTGATGCTAAGTGAAATGAGCAGAACCAGGAGATCATTAAATACTTCGACAACGATATTGTATGAGGATGTATTCTGATGGAAGTGGATTTCTTTGACAAAGAGACCTAACTGAATTTCAATTGATAAATGATGGACAGTAGCAGCTACACCCAAAGAAAGAACACTGGGAAACGAATGTGAACTATTTGCATTTTTGTTTTTCTTCCCGGGTTATTTTTATCTTCTGAATCCAATTCTCCCTGTGCAACAAGAGAACTGTTCAGTTCTGCAAACATATATTGTATCTAGGATATACTGCAACATATCTAACATATATAGGACTGCTTGCCATCTAGGGGAGGGGGGTGGAGAGAGGGAGGGGAAAAATCGGGACAGAAGCGAGTGCAAGGGATAATGTTGTTAAAAAAAATTACCCTGATACCTAGAGAACCCCAGAGATTCTACTAAAAAGCTATTAGAAATAATTCATAATTTTAGCAAAGTAGCTGACTACAAAATAAATCCCCATAAATCCTCAGCATTTTTATACATCACCAACAAAACCCAACAGCAAGAGATACAAAGAGAAATTTCATTCAGAATAACTGTTGATACCATAAAATATTTGGGAATCTATCTACCAAAGGAAAGTCAGGAATTATACGAGCAAAATTATAAAAAAGTCTCCACACAAATAAAGTCAGACTTAAATAATTGGAAAAATATTAAGTGCTCTTGGATCGGCCAAGCGGACATAATAAAGATGATAATACTCCCTAAACTAATCTATTTATTTAGTGCTATACCAATCAGACTTCCAAGAAAATATTTTAATGATCTAGAAAAAATAACAACAAAATTCATATGGAATAAAATATAAATAAAAAGTCGAGAATCTCAAGGGAATTAATGAAAAAAAATCAAATGAAGGTGGCCTAGCTGTACCTGATCTAAAATTATATTATAAAGCAGCAGTCACCAAAACCATTTGGTATTGGCTAAGAAATAGATTAGTGGATCAGTGGAAAAGGTTAGGTTCACAAGACAGAATAGTCAACTATAGCAATCTAGTGTTTGACAAACCCAAAGACCCTAACTTCTGGGATAAGAATTCATTATTTGATAAAAACTGCTGGGATAATTGGAAATTAGTATGGTAGAAATTAGGCATGGACCCACACTTAACACCATATACCAAGATAAGATCAAAATGGGTCCATGACCTAAGCATAAAGAACGAGATTATAAATAAATTAGAAGAACACAGGATAGTTTATCTCTCAGACTTGTGGAGGAGAAAGAAATTTGTGACCAAAGATGAACTAGAGATCATTACTGATCACAAAATAGAAAATTTTGATTACATCAAATTAAAAAGCCTTTGTACAAATAAAACTAATGCAAACAAGATTAGAAGGGAAGCAACAAACTGGGAAAACATTTTCACAGTTAAAGGTTCTGATAAAGGCCTCATTTCCAAAATATATAGAGAACTGACTCAAATTTATAAGAAATCAAGCCATTCTCCAATTGATAAATGGTCAAAGGATATGAACAGACAATTTTCAGAGGATGAAATTGAAACTATTACCACTCATATGAAAGAGTGGCCAAATCATTATTGATCAGAGAAATGCAAATTAAGACAACTCTGAGATACCACTACATACCTGTCAGATTGGCTAAGATGACAGGAAAAAATAATGATGAATGTTGGAGGGAATGCGGGAAAACTGGGACACTGATGCATTGTTGGTGGAGTTGTGAACGAATCCAACCGTTCTGGAGAGCAATCTGGAATTATGCCCAAAAAGTTATCAAATTGTGCATACCCTTTGATCCAGCAGTGTTTCTATTGGGCTTATATCCCAAAGAAATACTAAAGAAGGGAAAGGGACCTGTATGTGCCAAAATGTTTGTAGCAGCCCTATTTGTAGTGGCTAGAAACTGGAAAATGAATGGATGCCCATCAATTGGAGAATGGCTGGGTAAATTGTGGTATATGAATGTTATGGAATATTATTGTTCTGTAAGAAATGACCAACAGGATGAATACAGAGAGGACTGGCAAGACTTACATGAACTGATGCTAAGTGAGATAAGCAGAACCAGGAGATCATTATACACTTCGACAACGATATTGTATGAGGACATATTTTGATGGAAGTAGATTTCTTTGACAAAGAGACCTAACTGAGTTTCAATTGATAAATGACGGACAGAAGCAGCTGCACCCAAAGAAAGAACACTGGGAAACGAATGTGAACTATCTGCATTTTTGTTTTTCTTCCCGGGTTATTTTTACCTTCTGAATCCAATTCTCCCTGTGCAACAAGAGAACTGTTCGGTTCTGCAAACATATATTGTATCTAGGATATACTGCAACATATCCAACTTATATAGGACTGCTTGCCATCTAGGGGAAGGGGTGGAGGGAGGGAGGGGAAAAATTGGAACAGAAACGAGTGCAAGGGATAATATTGTAAAAAAATTACCCTGGCATGGATTCTGTCAATATAAATTTATTATTAAATAAAATAAAATATAAAATTAAAAAGTAAAAATAAAAATACTATCCTAAATTTATTTTTATGGTAGACTGATTTATCCACATCTTAGTTGACTCTGAAAATTAAGTCAAAAGCAAATAAGGAGGATTAACAAATACTCAGAATAATCTGGCTTCTGTATTCTGAAAGAGGAATGAAAAACAAAACAAAATCCCTGTGGATTCATTAGCAACTAGGGTGGCAGGCCCCAGCCTAAATTCCCCTTATAAAAGCTCATGATTACCTGCAGAGCATGGGAGTACAAATCACATTAGTGAAGACACCAGATGACCAAAGAAAGCATTGGAGGGACCGGTGAAGCAAGTAAACAAAAGGCAACATTCCACATGAATGCCATTGCAGGAGTCTGCATTGTGAAATGCTTAGATTTGATAATCCCAAAGCAGATTAGCATCAGGCAACAAAGATTCAAATGAGAAACAAAGAACTCATTGGGACACATGGTGAAACTATCTTCATTAAGTCACTGTATTTACTATGTAATTATTAAAGCTAGTCCTACTTTATGTGATAATTAAGGCAATGAAGCTATCACAGTACAATGACTTTTCAAAAAGCTGCTGAACACATAGGATAATATTCTTTTCAAAGGAAAGATGGCCTTTTATTATCTTTTTCATTTTTGGAATGAATTTTAAAGGCCTATAATGATTTGGAAGTTTTACATGAATTTTTCAGCTCACTATTCCACCCAGATGTTTCCTTTTCATATAACTACTGTGGGAAGAAAAAAATAAAATAAAAGAAAACCAAAAAAAAACAAATCTCTTCAACTTTAAGTGTGGGTTTTTTTTTGGGGGGGGGCATCATTCCAAAGAAGATAACACTATTAGGACAAATATCACTGCAAATGGTCAATTTTAGTTAATGATCCTACAATGTCAACTTCCTTGAAAATTTTGCCAATATCAGATTTATTATTCAATTGGGACACAATCCCTTTTGGTTTTTATTTCACACTTTCATTTTTAAAAAAAATTAGATATTTTAGCTAATGAAACCTGTAAGGATAGTCATTTTTATCTTATTGAGGGAAAAAAATTTAGGATCTTAAATTTGAGAATAAATTGTCTTTACTAAAAAATTTATAAACTGATTCAAACTCAAAAGAACTAGTCATTTGAAAACTGTACAGACATTGTGATCTCCATAAAAATTTTATGTGGTATGCATCATTAGACCAGAACTACACACTGGCACTGGACAGTATGAAGAGTTAGGAGAAACTAAACCAACAATTCTATGTGTGTTGTTTAGATAACTTATTGATTACAGCCATGCATCAACATTCATGCTATAGAATAGTACTTTAATTCTAAAGCTCAAAGTGGGATGTCATTAATCCTCTGCCTTGTTAACTTCTCCAACTTCTTCCAAACCAATAGATTTGGCCTTTTACAGTATCAGCCTCATTCTCATGAATAAACAAGAGTTCAACTCTTTTTTTTTTTTTTTTTTTTTAATGTTACTGGGTTCAGAAGCAGGGCTGGACTGGGTTTGAAGGTAATGAGAGAGACGCAGTAGGCAGGTGTCCCTCAGAACTTCCCAACACAAGAAAAACTCTAAATTTGTAATAAAATTCTGATATTTTAGTCTTCTAGTCATGAGTTTACATGCAATTTGACTATTTTACAGGTCTAGCTCCAAAGATAGTGGGATTCCTAACTCTTGTTTGTAAGTTAAAAAGGTAGGCAAAAAGTTCAGTTGTAGTCCATTGCTCACTCCCATTCCTCCACTCTAGCCTCTGCTCCTGCCTAAGATAGGAAACTTTAAAGTGCTATATAACATCATCTGTAATTTTAGAGCTTTAAGGCTTGCAAAATATTTTCCTCACTGCAATCCTAGAAGATATGTATCATTAGTCCATTTTACTGTTAAGAAGGTTGAGATTCAGACTTTTTTGTTAAAAAAAATATTCCAAATTATGATCGTTTACAGACCTTAAATTTTCAACTTGATGACCTCAGTCAGGGTTCTTGTTTTCTGGATTCTGGATCTTGTATTGTGGATTCTATCACAATAATAGGTGACATTTATAGAACACTTAGAAATATGCAAGGCACTCTACATGTTGTATCATTTGATCCTCACAATGATCTGGTGAAAAGGATTATGATCCCCATTTTGTAGATGAGGGAACTGAAAGAGCTTAAAGGAGTTGTCTTGAGTTACACAGCTAGGTGGTGTAGTGAGTAAAGTGCTGGGCCTGGAGTTAGGAAGACTTATCTTCCTGAGTTCAAACTCAAGCTCAGACACTTACTAGCTGCATGACCTTGAACGCATCACTTAATCCTGTTTACCTCAGCTTCCTCATCTGTAAAAAAGCCGGAGAAGAAAATGACAAACTATTCCTATATCTTTGGTAAGCAAAAATCAAATGGTTACAAAAAAAGTTAGAAATGACTAAAATGTCTTAACAACACACAGCTAGTAAATGTCTGTGGCATGATTTGAAATCAGATCTTTCTCATTCTTAATCCAGCTAGATTCTAGCCACTGTAATCACATCTAGCTGCCTTGATCTGCTTTGTCTCCTTTCCATTTTTAGGACTCAGACAATGGGGTGGAATGCGTTGCATCAATTAGTATTTACTGTTTAATCTTTATCTGTCAAATGGAAGTTAAAAATAGAATAGTCTCACAGGATTATTACAACATTCAAATGTTAATTTGAATTAAATATGTTAAGAAAACATATTTGGAGTGCTTTACAAACTGCTTAAAACATATAAATGTGAGATATTTTTAGAATCCTCCCTGTCACTGACAGGACAAAGAAGAGAATCTCTTTCCTACCTTTTCCCTCTACTTCCTCTTTCCTCTATGTTTCCAGTGATAGTCCATATGGCTTCTAATTCCTCAGCCTACAGAAAGTTTATGGAGTGGAGTACTCCATAACTGGGAATGGGGGGGCACAAAAAGGAAAAAAAGATAGCAGGAAACCCTTTAACCATTCCTTCTGAACACTGTCCACCTTTGTAGTATAGTGGCAAGAATAGCAAACTCTGGGGGTATATTCTAGGTTACATGAATAAATGTGTCCTGCATAAAATGGAAAATTTTCATCTAAATTATTTGGTAATATCTTGGGTCTCAAAACTCAAGAAGAGTCATTATTTTGAAGAGGCTGTAGAAAGAAGGTCTGTCATTTATTTACTAGTTATATGACCATAGGCAAATTATTCCCACTCTGTGAGATTTAGTTTCTTCTTGAGGTTGCTAACATATGCTTTAACTCTTAAGTTCTATAATGCTATGAATGACATGGGACCTACAAGGCAGAGAGAAATGCCACAATGACTACTAAGGAAATTTTACCCAATGATATATTTAAACTGTAGGAGAGAAATGAAAAGAAAAATTAACACCTAGATCAAACACCAGGAGAAGTTAGTGATATTATAGAATCTTCCTAATTAGCAACTTCTAACATTAGTAACCTAAAACAATTGATTTAGCTATTGAAAAAAAAAAGGTAATCAATTTCTGAATTGAGCCAGGACCTCAGAATATAGCATGATGTCTTTTCTATAACTTAAAAAAACCCTATTATGAATATTATTTTAAAATTCAAAGCTTTAATATGTATTTCTCAAAGTCTCACCTGTGACAAATATATGTGGTATTAGAGCAAGTCACTTAACCTCTCATTATTCTAGGTAATTTTCTAAAACTACAAATTACAAAAAGATATTGATCTTCACTGGATAGAGGAAATTTCTCAATATGGAGTTCCCTTTACAAATGAAATAATAGGGCCAGTCCCTATTTATATTGTTAAACTTATAAAATTTTAATAAGCGCTTTCAAACTTTCCTTGAAAGGGCAGCTTTTCTTTGGAATATCTGCTTTTTTCTCCTCTACTTTTTCCTTTTAAAATCTTGATAATCTCTTATTCTATCACTTAGGATGCCCTCACACCTAGGATACCTGTATGGAGAACCTGAAGTTAAGGAATGGGAAGGGCCTTCAAGGAAATTTTAAGAACAATTCTCATTTTGAAGAAGAAAACATAGAAATACTCCTAAGGAAAGGCAGAAAAAGGTGATAAAATACTTATAGTTTAGGAGAGCAACATTTAGGATAGAGAAAAGTGATAGGGTCAGCATAATAGAAAGAACATTGGTGATATATTTAGAGGGCCCAGACCCAAATGCTAATTCTGTAGCCTTCTATCTTGGTGAGCTGAGAAAGTCACTTTAAGCAATTTGAGCCTCAGTTTCTTCATCTGTAAACTAAATTTGTAATAGATAATATCAAAAGTCCTTTCCAGCTCCAAATTTTATAATATTATAAATGAAGGGGAAAAGAAGCACTTATTACAGAGGGTTAATGAATGAGATGAAAGTCCTAGGGTAGTCAAAGCAGCTGGAATGTTTTGGGTGAGGAAGGGAGGATTGAGAGGAAACAGAGGTGGTACTGAAAGCAAAAGGAAAGGGGAAGACGACAAGAAAGGAAATTGCCATCTGTCTTAGCATCTGCTATAGAGCTGGATCTATGGAGAAGTGGATGAAACCACCAAATGCTCCCTCTGATCTGAGGAATGGACTTGTGACAGCACTGACGGCCAAAAGCACTCAACTACAAAAGGACAGATCCAAAGGTCCAATTTTTTTCATCTCTCACAAATTCAACAAATTAACAACAATCAAATACTGAAGAGAAGAAAGAAAATGATAGGATAAGAAAAACCCTAAATACCTTCATCTTCTGATCTTTGGACAAGTTATTTAATTATTTGATGAATCTCCTCATAACACAATACTATGGTAGTTTCCATGCCACACAAATTGTAAAATAGTGGCATCAAAAAACTTTTCCTAAGGTTGCATTCCACTTGTCAAAAGTCCAATCTGACTCAAGCACAAAGAATTTCTTTACAAACCTCCAAATACTTATAATTCAACCCCTTATTACACAGAGGACATATTCCTAAAAAGCCCAATGTATCTTGAAACTTTGTAACTGTAGATATTAAGTCCATGGAAAATTAGGGGGATAGGAGATAACAGTTAAAATATAATTACCTTATTTCATTTTAAATGAAATTGAATATCTTAATAGAGTAAATAAACTTATAAAAATGATTACCTACTAATTTAAGAAGGAGCCCTATAATGTGAGAGAAAATAATGAGTTGCACAAAACAGACCAGGTTTAATGTAAAAAAATATTAATATAAGCATACTTCATTTTATTGGGCTTCACTTTATTGCACTTTGCAAATCTTACTTAATTTTTCATTTTTATATTTTATTTTTTTATGATATTTTATTTTTATTAATTCATTTACTCATTCATTCATTCATTCATTTAAGAAATTAAAGGTTTGTGGCAACCCTGCATCAAGCAAATCTGTTGGGGCCATTTATCCAACATTATGTGCTTGCACTATGTCTTTGTATCACATTTTAGTAATTCTCACAATATTTCAAAGTTTTTCATTATCAGAGTGTTATTTGGGGCACACGATCACAGATTGCCAATTCCTGGCATAAAATGAAGCAAGCTACCCCGTTTCAAAATATTAGCTACAGTGTGTAGTAAGTTCTACTTTTTCTAAATATTTTACACCAATATTTGTAAATCAATACCATAGGTCAGTGGAAAAGAGCCAAAGACTTTGTTCTACCACTTGTGCAGAGGTCATTTTACTTCTCTTAACTTCAACTCATCTAGATGACCTCCAAGTGCCCTCTCAAGCTCAAAATCAATGAACTCACTAGGATGTTCATTATAATAATCATGAATTAGAGCCAGTTGTTCTACTATTATCTTCGGTTGAAAAATGTGACTTGTGCACTAATGAAAGTATAGAGGCCAGTGTGTGATATATAGTTGACCCTTAATGACTGTTTGTTGAATGAATGAATGAACGTTAAAAAAAAAAAAAAAAAATCAAGGTCTTTATCTATCACAGCTATTCCAAGCATTTTATGGCAGTAGGACAGACACCTGATTCACAGACCAAACTAAAACACAGAATATGTGAACTTCTGACAAACTAGGAAGCTTTGAACCAGATGTGAAGGGAAAAGTTTATTTTTTTTTCCATTTAATTTGTTTATTTAAGTAAGGGGACCAGGACAGCTGCTGCTTCCCATTCCAACTGCTTAGGGAATGACTTTTCTTTCTTTCCCCATAAACTAACAAAGCTGACGATTGCAGTTGTCCGGAGTGATTTGGAAAAGAACCAAATCATTACTTATTACATTTCATCCACAGTTAGTTTAACCTTTGAAACATGCTAATCAAGAGAAAAAGACCCTAAGTAGGGTAAATGAAACTTTATAAAGCCCAGTATTTTCTCACTGTATGTTCTCAGAGAATCATCCCACAGTAATGTAAAATATACTACAGAGATCACAATTACCGGTTAAACAAGATACATTTCACAAAATAAAAGGGAATGCATGAATTATTATACTTAATCATGAAAAAATTCATCTCCTTTTTGCATATGGAAGGATAATTATGAGTTGTTTCTCTTACTTTTTTTAAAAATTTGAAATAAAATAGGCTTGGGTCTATGATTTCACTGATAGAGAAAAATGCAAGCTAAGAAAGCTTCCAGTACAGAAACTCTGTGCAATTTAATTTCAATATGTAATTTTCATAAAAGGTTTAAGAAGTCTTCATTTGGAAAGTATGCTAATATTTATTCAAACTCTACTGCAAAGTAACAATCGTGCTGCATTTTCATTATCAGAAGACTTTGGGAACACTAAATAACCATTCCTTATTAAAATGTTTGAATGGGAATTTTTTTTTTTTGAAGTATGGTTTGGCTTCTGAAGTTCCTTCCAATTTTAAGATTCTGTGATTTGCACAACCATCTTTTAAAAAGTGTTTTCCTCTCTCTAAAATACATTTTCCCCTTCCTCATAAGTAGCCCTATTCCTGTTTCTTATTAGGAAAAGGGGTGTGTTTGTGAAAGAGGAAAACACCATCACTAAGACTAATTGAGCATGGGTAAAGTATTTTAGGTACAAATGACCCACTTTTATGTACTGCTAGAACTACTCAGCAAGGGTTTAGTGAGGAGAAAACCTGTGGTCACTTTCTATTGAATTCATGCAGCTGGTGGGTGATAAATTGATTGCTCTTCTTTTATGGCAGGGTCAAAAAGACAAAGAAAGAAACATTTTATTATAACTGGCTATATTTTCTATTAATTAGTAAACTGTTTCTTCTTCAAATGTTCCTTGTCACCTAGATGAATTACTTCCAGTTTCAATCCTCACTTATTTTCAAAGGTTAATTCTTTTCTTAAAGGGCCTGATGGTGATAAAGGGGGATGCTTATTCTTCTAAAAAGACAACTTGAGACAGAATTGTTGGCTCTCACTCTTTAAAAGGAAGGAAAAGAATGGATTGCATTTATTTCCTAGAATGCTATCTTAAAGAACTGGAGATTCTCTGAGCACTTTTAAAATACTACAGTGACTTCAAAGAAGCAAACAAAACCTGACATTAATTGGGGCTATGGAGTAATACTGTTGAGATTTAAGATGAAATTAATGTAATCGTTAAAAATAGTGGGTTTCCTAAAAAAAATTGGTCTTCTCAATTCTTTTCATTCCCAACTGATTTGTTCTTCCAATAAAAAAAAGATAAAAAATGTGATCAGATGACTTAGAATGATTAGAAATTTTAACAATTCACTAATCTCAGAAAAAGTACATTTTATAAATACACATTCACAAATGATGTTTCGTTTTCTCTGTGTATATGTCTACATGATAATACAAAAGATTTAAGAAAAATTTAGAGGACCTCTCTCTGATACTCAACATGAGTTAATTTTTTAGAGAAGATGGCACAATTAAAGGGCAACAAAATAATGGAATTTATCACGGACAAGTGCATGAGATAGTGAAACTGATAAGGAAGCAACCTAATCTTAGAGACTCACTAAAATGGACTGTCATGACAAATTATTAATATGTGTTACAAACCAATATGAATTTTCTTATTCTCATTTTTTTGTTAAATAATTTCTTTACTTTTAGAAGGTAGAAAAATTCCAAGTCTTATTCATAGGATAAGCACTACCCTTCAGCAAGCTGAAAGCACAATGTGCTTAGTTATTCTAATGTAGAATTTTTTAAAAGAATGTTAAATTTTGAACTTGAACCTTTTACTCAAATTATGACTTCTTACTGTAAATTTTTTGGGCAGCTAGGTGGCGCAGTGGATAAAGTGACAGGCCTGCAATTAGGAAGACTCATCTCCTAAAATTCAAATCTGGATTCAAACACATCTTTACCTGGGAAAGGCACTTAACCATGTTTTCCTCAGTTTCCTTATCTGTAAAAAGAGCTGGATAAAATTCCAAACTACTCCAGTATCTTCTCCAAGAATAACTCAAATGGGGTCACAGAGCTGGTATAACTGTATAACTGAACAACAAAAAAACCTATAAATTTAAATTGGTTCAAACTTTCTTGTATATGAAGTTATCTTTGTGTTACCAATATCTGCAAAAATTGAAAACAGCTTATTATCACTGTGATGTGGGGAAGCAATTCATTATTCTAATTATCGGATCAGATGACTTTTGACATCCCTTTCAACTCTGAAATTCTATGATTTTTAAGTGTCAATCATTATTAATCCTCTAGATATCAACTATCCAGAATTATTCACTTATTCTCATATTACTTTAGTAGAATGTACATCAGTGTTGCTACTATTGAAGCTAATTTTTGGAACCATTAAATAGTTGGTAGAGTAAAAAGAAAACACTGGGACAACACTGTTTATAAAATTTTTCAGAATTTAAAAGACACTATTTTATCCATTATGTATCCATAAAACAGTACACTACAAAGTATTTGCATTTTATATAATATATAACTAAAATCTTTATGTATGTGTGTATGTATATCACATGCACGTATAGTCAAATAACTGCATTTGCAGGAAAAAAAAAATCCCACTCCAAACCTTAAGCCAGAAGTACATGAAAAATCTGGTTAACAATAAAGAAAGTATAAGTCCATGAATTTTATTCCATGACTAGCTTCATCCTACCTTTCCAACCTTATGTGCTATATCATGTTTTAACATGATAACATGTTTTAACATGATATAATCCCTTTGTGACTTCTAAGTCAAGACAGTAACTACTCATTTCTGAAATTCAAAATGCTTTTTCCTCACATGTCTATTTAAACATATTGTCCTCAATGTCTAGAACTGGCTCATTCCACTTTTTCTATTGTTCAAGGTGCCCTTTCTTTTTTTTTTTAATTTTCAAAACACATGCATAGTCTTCACCTTGCAAAACCTTGTGTTCCAATTTTTTTCTCCCTCTCCCCCCTCCAGATGACAAGCAATCTAATATATGTTAAACATGTGCAATTCTTCTATAAATATTTCCACAATTACCATGCTGCACAAGAAAAATCAGATAAAAAAGAGGAAAAATGAGAAAGAAAACAAAATGCAAGCAAACAACAACAAAAAAGTGAAAATACTATGTTGTGATCCATATTCAGTCCCCTGAGTTCTCTTTCAGGGTGCAGATGGTTCTCTCCATCACAAGACCATTGGAACTGACCTGAGTCACTCTCTGTTAAAAAAAAGCCACCTCCATCAGAACTGATCATCACATAATCTTGCAATTGCTACGTACTAAGGTATCATTTTCTTCATGAAATCCTATCTGAACGCTCCAATTAGAAATCCTTTCCTCCCAGAATTTCTTAATCATCTGAGACTTGTCTTACACATTTATCACATTTGAACATAAATTATAATTATTTGAGTTCATTAACAACAAAGACTATTGTTTTACTTTCATTCTTTCAGCATCAGTCTCACTACTTTGCTCACAGTAGTCACTTAATAAGTGTTGATTTTTCTGTTGTTGAGAAGTAGAGACACTCAGACTCCAGGATTGGAATTAATAGAATTAATGCAAAAATAAACTAGCCAATTAGAAAAAAGCATAATGATAGAAACTTTAAAAGTCATTCTGAAGACGGAAACTATAAAAATTATGAGAAATATAATGTTAACAGGAATTTATTAGGTGCGTACTATTATTAGGTGATTTGAAACAAGTACTTATAAAATATATACATACCATAATTATTTAATTACATAAATTTAACAACTATAAATACAAAGTTGTTGAATAAAATCATAGTGTTATTCAGTCATGTCTTGACTTTTCCTGACCTCATTTGTGGTATTCTTGGAAAAGTGGTTTTGTCATTTCCTTCCCCAGATTATTTTACAGATAAGGAGACTGAGGCAAACAGAATTAAATATCTTGCCCAAGGTCATACAGCTATAAAGTGTCTAAGATCAGACTTGAATTCTGGAAGACTAGTCTTTCTGACTCTAGGCCTGGCATTCATCCTACTATACCACCTAGATGCCCTCAAAATATAGTAAAAACAAGTGACTCTCATATCTCAGTGGATCTTAATGACAGAGAAAAACAGATTTAGGGCTGGAATGGACCCTAAGAGATGTATGATCAAGTTCAATGTCCTTACTTTAGAGACAAGGAAATTGAGAAGCAGAAGAGTAAAATAACTTCTACAGTAATAAGTTATAGAGCTAGGATTTGAATACAGGTCCTCTAATGAAAAATCCATTGTTATTTCCACTATTTTACACTATAATATAATGATGGCCTTAAGTCACTAAAAAAAAGTTAAAATATGGCCAATATATTATGTGTTAAAAGTCAAGGAGCTGTTTAACATGTTGCAAGCAGTGTGGGTTAGTAAAAAGAAAATTGCTTTTGGAGCCAGAAGATCTACTTTAAATTTATTTGGCTGTACAAATTATTAAGTTTTTGATCTTATATGCGTCACTTCTCTTTCTCAGTCTTAATTTCTTCATTAGTAAAATGAAATGGAATTAGATGATTTCTAACTTTTCAATTTTAGAAAAATTTAAATTGTGGAAATATAAAGTGTAAGATTCCTATCTAGAAAATTATTTATGTAGAGCATTGATACCATCTTTCAATTATGGACTTCAGAGATATTTACCAAAATTGAGATGTTAGTAATCAGAATTTTTTTAAGTAAGGGAAGTGACAAATATGATTTTCTCAAAACGAACTAAATAAATTCTTAGGTAGAAGTTTTCCAGAATAGCCTTTCAGAAATTGAAATTATCTGATATTTTACAATACGTGTATCTGACCAACAGTGTCTTCATATATTTATTTAGTAAAATTTTGAAGCATTTTTTATGTATCCAAAATGTCTTTATTGTTGACATAAGGCCTTTTTTTTTTACTTGTGATAATTTATCATGTATGATGCAGTAACATTATTTTTAACTAACTTGTATATATTCAGGGAAAAATTCCAGGGAAGTACTGGCTCATGGAAGAGAGGAAGAACTGAAGGCAATCTTTTTTCCCCCTTCAGAGAGCTTTCAAATAAAAATGCTTGATTTATTAATTACCAGTTGAACCTCACAATGTCATGGATGTAATCCAAGGGTCTTGAAGGATGCTTAAGAGACACAGAATAATGTTCTTGAAATCTTTCAACCTTCTTTCTTTGGAAACACTCTGTCACAAGTCAGAGGATAATGTCCTTTTTTATTTTAATCAAATGAAAAAAGTTGTTCTCACACGAGCATAATTAATCTTGTGACACCCTGACAAAGAAATTCTTTAAAAGGATTTCTCCGATTTCCTCTCTAGACAGAAGACTGTCTTTATCCATCATCTGTCCTTCCTGATCCCTTGTTGCTGAATATCCACATCAGCAGAATTGTCCATCAGACTGGACAGCAGGAGGTAAATCTCTGAATGATTGATAGGGCACCAATGCTCTGCAGGCCCATTTAAGTATAAGCATCTATTGTTGCCACCTTACTTTACAGCAGTTAAACAAATATAATAGTCACGGATTCAACCATTGTTCAGCAAGACTTGACTAAAAAAGTAGTAAGTGAAGTTAGTGAATGACAATGCATTGATTTTAGAGACAGATAGTAACACTGTAGATAAATTTAAACCTGAATTTCCATTTATAAAAGAACTAAGAAAAAAAAATGATAAGGATGCCCCAATGTAAGAAGAAAGTTATCTCCTAAAACCATATGTATACAGACACTCATGCAGAAAATGAAGAGCAATTAATACTATTTGGTTGATTTATAGTGTGATTTTCTGCACACACAAAAATAGTGTGATTTTTGTATGTGTGTGATAACTTTTTTCTCTGCTAAGTAATTATTTGAAAGAAAATATTGGCTAGGCTACCAATTGGAAGATATTAGAGTAACAATTAAAAGTGTGTGAGATGGGGTAAAGGACTAGCACAGTTTTGAAAAATATGGCATACCTGTTACATTATCAGCAGAAGACTTCCCCACTTTAGATGAACACCGGTGACAAAGATTTAAGTTTACTTGTATGGTTTGACTCCTATCTGGGAAGAAAAATCAAGAGCTATAGAAGACTCCTTTGGAGTACCAGTTCCTTTCCTGGGTAGAACTAATTAAGTGCAGCAATATAGGTCAGTTTTAAGCGGGGCAGGGAGATACACTGGGCATAGCTCCCAATCCACAGAAAATGTCAGTTTGGCTCAAGACTCAAAGCAATCTCCTCTGAATGGAAATCAGTCTAGAAACTACACTAAGCTACGGTAAAAGCACACCCAATAACAACAGTAAAGGTTATGACAGTCTTTTTGTTCTTTGTTAACGCTGCCAAGAAGGGCTACTTGATCCGAGACACTAGAACTCACTGACATCGTATGTTCTATTTGCACCAGAGTGACCTTGACTATTCAGTCCTGGACGCACCCTGTGAAAATATTTGTTCATCCTTTCTATTGCTGGATACTGCTTGAGGCTGGACTTCATAGGCCACTGATTAAGCTAAGTGGGGCTTCCTCTGGCACACTTAGGAGTGCCAGTGGACTACTTGTCATGTTGATAGCCATCCTTTCTTTAAGTGTAGAAATCAGCTACCGGCAGCTAGCCAGGGTGTCAGTACTCTGGTGGTTTCCTTTTGTTTTTGTTTTTCTTTCAAGAAGAAAGGTTGTATCCACGATTGGATTAGCTTCATCAGGAAACTTGAAAACATCCCAAAAGTAACAGTGGCCAACCAGGCAGTAGGAATCTCCAGGAACTGGAGGTAGAAGGAGGGTCAGTGTAATAGGAATCTGAAATGGGGAGGGGGAAAGCAGAACTAACTGGAGGAGGGGGAGAGTGAAGGCAGAAGTAAGTAGACATGAGCAAGAAATGAGAGTTCTGAGCTTTGTTAGCCACCTCAGCCCACAATAATCTATTCTTCTGAATTCCCCAAACACGAATGGTCTATGATAGCCATCCTTTCTTTAAGTGTAGAAATCAGCTACTGGCAGCTAGCCAAGGTGTCAGTACTCTGGTGGTTTCCTTTTGTTTTTGTTTTTCTTTCAAGAAGAAAGGTTGTATCCACGATTGGATTAAGCTTCAACAGGAAACTTGAAAACATCCCTCATTCAGGGGACCTATTACTTATTACTAACATTTCATGTATATGCATCAGGGGGAAAAGGCTGCATGAAGTAATGGAAAGAGATAGGAGACCTGAGCTCATTTACTATCATTCGACCTGGGGCAAGTTAATTAGCCACTCTGTGGCTGTAATCTCCTACATAAAATAGAGATAATTACATCTACCCTATCTGCTTTATCAAGATAAGCTAGGTGGTACTGTGGACAGAAGAGACTTGGAAGGGGGGAGGACCAGAGTTCAAATCCCACACCTGTGAGATGTGTGATCCTGTATAAGCCTCAGTTCCGTCATCTGTAAAAAATGGGTATAATAATAGCACCTCCTTCACAGATTTGTGGTGAGGATAAAATGAGATAATATTTGTAAAACTCTCTATAAATAAATGCTGGCTATTATCAAGATGCCATAGAGACTGAATATATCAAAGTGACCATGTGGAGAATAGTGCCTTGCACATAGTATGTGCTTAATAAACACTAGTCTTTGCAAAGATATTTGTGTAGTAAGCTGTTCCTGTGGTTCACGCCTAGTTGGGCCTGGAGAGTGTAAAGACCTGGATGGAAGAGCTCATGACAGATAAAATCAAACAAAGGATGTTTTCCTTGCTTGTAAAAAAAAGTAGGCACTTGCCTGCAAAAAGTTCTCAATTTTTCTTTTTTCAGTGAATTAAAAAATCCTAAGCATTCATTTTTTTTTCTTTTTCAAGCACATACTGGCTTCAGTCAGTGAACCAACTTAATACATAAAAAGGTCAAATGTTTAGGAAAATATTAATATTTCTGGTATGATCATTTTGTATTATTAATGAATAAGGATGAGACTTATTTGCCTCAAAACACATCCGAAATTTTTTAAAATAATTTTTTATTGATAGAACGCATGCCAGGGTAATTTTTTACAGCATTATCCCTTGCATTCATTTCTGTTCCGATTTTTCCCCTCCCTCCCTCCATCCCTTTCCCCAGATGGCAAGAGTCCTTTACATGTTGAATGGGTTGCAGTATATCCTAGATACAATATATGTGTGCAGAACCAAACAGTTTTCTTGTTGCACAGGGAGAATTGAATTCAGAAGGTATAAATAACCCGGGAAGAAAAACATAAATGCAAGCAGTTTATATTCATTTCCCAGTGTTCTTTCTCTGGGTGTAGCTGCTTCTGTCTATCTTTGATCAATTAAGGCTCTCTTTATCAAAGAGGTCCACTTCCATCAGAATACATCCTCAAACAGTATCATTGTTGAGGTATATAATGATCTCCTGGTTCTGCTCATTTCACTCAGCATCAGTTCATGTAAGTCTCGCCAGTCCTCTCTGTATTCATCCTGCTGGTCGTTCCTTATAGAACAATAATATTCCATAACGTTCATATACCACAATTTACTCAACCATTCTCCAATTGATGGACATCCTTTCATTTTCCAGCTTCTAGCCACTACAAACAGGGCTGCCACAAACATTTTGGCACATACAGGTCCCTTTCCTTTCTTTAGTATCTCTTTGGGGTATAAGCCCAGTAGAAACACTGCTGGATCAAAGGGTATGCACAGCTTGATAACTTTTTGAGCATAGTTCCAAATTGCTCTCCAGAATGGCTGGATAACACATCCGAAATTAATCAACAAGGAGGAAATGTTATTGGAACTGATGTGCTCATTTTAATTCGACAAAATACTGAGAAATTGAAAGAAATTAATAATAATAACTGGTCACAATGGATAGAGTGCTGGGCTTAGAGTTAGGAAGATTCATCATCATGAGTTAAAATCTGGTCTCAGATACCAGTTGTGTAATCCCTCTTTGCCTCAGTTCCTCATCTATGAAATAAGTTGAAGGAAATGGCAAACCACTGTAATATCATTGCCAAGAAAATCCTAAATGGTGTCACAAAGAGTTGGCCATGACTGAAAAATGACTGAATGACACAACAATTAATAATAAATTTGATTGCTATTACTAATGTTAATAAGTCATTTTTGTAATAATTTAAAATGTTTTTCCATTTCTGAAATTATGGAATGTATTCAGTATAATGAACTCAATATCTGAAATTATTTAAAGAGCATTTCAGCTTAGCCTTTTGAAATGAAGGATTTGCAATTAGGAAATTTGCCAAGAAACTATTCAATGTTACAAAACCCCTATGTCCCCACAGAAATAACATACAGGGTTAAGAGAACTGTTGAACACAATACCATAGACTCATAAACTAAGAGCTGGAAGGGGACTTAGGGACTAAAGAGACCAAGTCTCTCATTTTATAGATGAGGAGCTTACACAGCCAGTGTCAGAGGTGGGATAACACAACTAAAATGATCAACAACTTCAAGAACAACAAAGATGAGTGGTGGATATGAGTAGCCTGCCGCGGGTTCTTAGCAATGACCTTTGTGTGAGCAATGGAATTTAAAAAAAAACAAAACATTAAAATGGCTGATCATAGAGTGAGGAAGACCTACATCTCAGATACAATATATATGTGACAGTGTAATAACAACAGAAAGTTTCACCTTCGAATATTTTTGTGGTGTGAAAAATTCATTGTAAAACTTGGGCAAGAATGGCAGAGAACAAGAAGGCATGAGAGTGTTTAATTGGACACTAGGAAAGAAAATGCACACTATGGAAATCATGAGTGATTCCAGGTATTCTAAGTAAGCCTTACATATCAAGTTGTAGAGCATCCAAATGAGATGTTTAGCAGGTAATCAGTCAGCAGCAAGTCTGAATCTTTGTCAAAACTTACTGGTCTCCACTCCATTAGAATGTAAGTTCTTTGAAAAAGGAAGACTACCTTGCTTTTTTCCATTTGAATCTTCACTATGTAGAACAGAGCTTGATACTTACTAGATTTCCCCCCCTTCCCATTCATTTTTACATTCATTCATTCATGATTTCTGTTGTGCTATGGAATATTAATCAAATCATTGCTCATTCTGAGAAAATATAATATCTTAGTAAAAAACATTTTGAATCTGTGACAGTTGAGGGCTATTCCATAAAACACGTAGAAGAATTAATAAAATTTATTTCTAAAACAATGGACAACATAATAGGGTTGACAGTTAATTCACAAGTAATCTTGTTAAGAAGGCTGGTACATTTTCAATTCCATTTCTATTACTTAATCCAAACTGAAGATAAAATATTTCTGCAAATTTTTAAACCACAGGAGCAAAAAAAATCTGTCATTTCCTTCAGTAAAATTAGGAAAAAACTGAAATAATTCAACTCTTTCCCCAGTAACTTTTCCAGATTTGAAATTTTTTTTGAAAATGTAAAATATGCTTTATATCTCCCAGTTTACTCACAAGATTATTTTAATCTAGATTTTGGGGGGTTTTTTTGGTCCAGATTTTTTTATTTTAAATGCTTTAGGAAAGTCCCATTGAAAAAATTCCTTTTACAGATACAGATTACTAATTTTTCTACTATATTGCAATATATTACTTCAGAGATTCCCTGGAAACCTTGAAGAGCTTGATTTGACCAAAATCATACAGCCAAAATGCATGAAAGATGTGGGACTTCACCTTAGGTCTTTTTCTGTTTGTTTTTCCAGACACAATGGGGGTAAGTGTCTTGCCCAGGGCTTTGACTCTAACATAGTGATATCATTTTGGTCCTATTCAAGAACAAAGGATAACGATAAATTAACTAACCAATCAATCTGAGACTGAACTGGAACTCAGGTCCTGACTCCTGCATCACTTCTCTGTCTACTGCACCACTTAGCTGCACTTAGTAACTGCACTACTGAACTTAGGTCTTCTCCATGTAGTGGATAGCTCTCTAGCCACCATCCACACAGCCTCTCTTAGATAGTTTATGAAATTTAAAAGTATAATTTATTCAGATTATAACAAAATTACTCATTGAATTTACTTTTAAATGTCTCAAATGGTTATAAATGGAGATGCTGGCTGTTGAACTTAAAAGAATTCAGCATTTTTTTGTGTTAAGAATACCAAATTAGGAGAAATAGGTCAAATCTCTTCCCCAAAACCTTAGAAAGAAGAAACAATTTCAGAACTTTATTCTCAGTCCTCTGGGACTAGTCAGGTGTCTTTCTTCTCTTGTGAAAAGAGCAATATTTCTAGAAGACTCAAAGTGCTCTTGTTTCTCCATTTGAAAATGGAGCTATACTGTATAGAAAGTACGATGATCTGAACTGTAAATAAGTTGATACAATTTTCTGAACAAATCATATAAGAAATAATTTTGGAAGAGTGAAGCCTGAGTAGCAACATAAGATTTTACTTTAAACACTTTATTTTAAAATCATTATATCCATCTATCCATCTATCTATCTATCTATCTATCTATCTATATTTTAATTCTACCCTCTCAAGTTCTTTTACCTTCCCTTTTCTCCCCTCCAACATAACAATTCTACTTTAAACACTGTGTTGGATAAAAAAACGTAAAAGACATATCACCATCTTGGTTATCTATAGTAATCTCAAAGGCAAATGCTTTCTTTAGAAAGCCAACCTCAAGAATTGGAATGTGAAGCAGTTAGGACTCTGAGATACAAGATGCAGGAGGAGGAGATTGTACTAGAACTAGAAAAAGGGTCCTGTCCCAGAAAAGCTATGGCTAGGATAGAACACTCTCAACATTGAGCTGAAAAGGCACATGAGAAGCACTGGGGCAACTTCAATCCTTTGTTTTTAAAGCATGATTTATGGACGCTTAAAAAAAATTCAGAGTCATTGCCATTCAATAGTCTACCCCCTCCACATAAAAAAAAAAAAAAAACCTTTAAAAAAAAAAGATTTAAACAATCAGAATCCCATTCTTTTCCCCTCAATCTCCACTTATTTTAAAAAAATTTAAACCAAACTAAACTACTTTCAAAGTATCTACACATAAATGGCACAAACACAATAATGCTCAAAGAATAGCTTCAAAAATCATACAAATATTACATTTGGAGTTAAGAAATCATTCAAATATTCTTTCTCTAATCCAAGCTTTAATTTCATGAGCAGGTGTGAGAATTTGGGAACAAAAAAAGGTAAAACATAAAGCAGTAGTAAAATATTTTTCCCTTTCTCAGGAACACACCTAGATCTTAAAAGTAAAGAGAATGGAGGGGAATGAGTCACTTAAAAGACTTGGAGAGGAAATCTATTTGTTTCTCTGACCCTTCATGTCACAAAGTAAGGAGGCTTATTTATAGGTAACACAGTACTAATAATTTATGACAATGTGATTCTGCATCTAATCTCTCCTACCTCTTTGCTTCTCCTTTTGAGAACACTTTTCCACAAGTGGACATACCTTAGTCTGTCCGTCCTTCAATTAGTCTTTGTATCCTGGTGTATACATGTGTGAAACATATCAATCCTCAGAATTCCTATGGCCTCAGCCACAGCTATTCAGAAGGGAAGTTGAACTGGACAACGGCGTGCTTAGTTCTGGTGAGGTAAGTGAGCCAAGAGCTGGGAGGTGGAGAAAATGAAGCTGAGTTGGGCAGGGCAGGGTGACACCCAGGCTGGGGTCAGACAGCTCTCCCAGGATTGTGTTTTAGCCTGCTGCTTCTAACCCCAGTCCTGCCCTACCCAGTTTTTAGCCTCCTCCTCCTCCTCTTCTTCTTCCTCCTCGTCCTCCTTCTCTTCTCCTTCCTCCTTGTCCTCCTTCTCCTCGTCCTCGACTTCTTCCACCTCCTCCTCCGCTTCCTCCTCCTTCTACTCCTCCTCCTCCTTTTCTTCCTTCACCTCTTTTTCTTCTTCCTCCTTCTTCTCTTCTACTTACCATTCTACCTCAACCTAATCCTCACCTTTAGGTCCTTCCTGAAATGTACATTTTGTAACAAAGAACATTCTGTCCCCTCCCCCTTTTGATTTTTGGCCCTATTTTAGTGCACGTGTATAACCATGAGAGTATGTGTGATCTTCCTTAGAACAATCCTGACCTCCCTAGAAAGATACTCAAGGGCAGATAGCCCTTAAGGAAATAACCTTTAGCATTTGTTTGTTATTTCGTAAAGAAACACAGAATTACTTCCAGTTTCTCTACTCCATCCAAAAAATTGGTGATCCTGGAGCACCCATTATTAAAATGTCTATAATTCTAATTCTGTCCAGGAATTCAGACTTGACCTGCTGCATCATGAACTGAGAATTTCTGCAGCCTGACCAGCTTTATTAAGCAGGAAACTTTTAAGAAAACAAAACAAATGCCTGCCAAAAGGCAAAAAATGCCAAATGGGTAAGGGTTAAAAGGGGGGATGGGGAGGAGGAGGAGAAAGAACAACAGTCTGGTTATATGCGACCCAGTTTTACTAGAGAAGAAAAACAACAACAACAATAACAACAACAAGTGGTAAGGAAATAAGATTTAAAAACCTGGTGTGTGTGTGTGTGTGTGTGTGTGTGTGTGTGTGTGTATACACACATAGGTTCATCTATCAGAGAATAACAATTATTATTTGTAGTATTTTCCATTGTGATTTTCATCTTACTTGATTAAGCTTATATTATTGAAAAAAAAATTAAGTTTTATTATTGTTGGAGAAATCATGACAAAAAATATCCAAAATGTCTATATTCCTTTTACACAAATTCTATGGAAACAACTACCAAATTATAGCTTTCAATGTAACTAGTAAAACATTACAAATAATCATACTTCACTTATATGAACAGCACTTAGGAATATGTTCTTTCACAGGTGACTAAAAATAAAACAATGTCATCACTTGATGTGATGTTTTGCTCAGCATTAAAAAGTAAGCAATAAAAACAAAACAAACTGGCCAATCTCCAAAAGACACATTGTTGCAATAAACAAATAGGTGGAAAATTCAAAACAGGGATACTAAGTTAAACAGATCACTAAGGCACCCTGATGTTCAGGGCCAGACAGAAACCAAGCTGTGAAGTATATAGTTTGCATTTGGTGTTCCTTCTCCTCTATTTCAGCACTCTCCTCTGTTCTCCTGTGACTTTTTTTTTTCATCATTATTTCCTTATTTCAGTTGCCCTTTAGATAGCCTGAACCCATGGCTCATGGCTGTCTTTCCCAAGCAGTGCCCCATCTTTCAGCTTTGCCTCTCTAAAATTTCCTATCTACTTCTGTCCCTGCTTGACAATGACCTTCAGAAGGATATGATAAACTCATTTTCACTATATTGAAGTTGCCTCTTCACAATGAGACTTATTTCGTTAGAACTGGGGGAGGTGGGAAATGTTTCCTAAGACAAAAACCTGCTACTCTGATAGTATCAAATCCATTGCCAAATCTTCTCATTTATTTTCCTACAACATTTCTCCTATATGCTGGAACCAACTCGTTTGAGAAACTACTGTTAAATTCTTCAGAATGAGCACTTACATCTTGGAAATTGGCAAATGCCACAAATCAAGGCTTGATTTATTGTTTTATTGATTGGTCTAGACTTTAGAAAGTGATAGAGGAAGTTAATGAAAAATTAACTTAAAAGTGTGTCATGGCTTTTTAGAGAATCAGTTGTTAAATATATGGGTATTCTGGTGACATAGTTTGTGATATATATTAGGAATTGATCTATGTGTATGCACATATATACATGTATATATGTAAGTGTGTGTATATGAATATATGAATATCTTCATGAGTTCAAAACCTGCCTCAGACACTTACTAGCTATGTGACTCTAAGCAAGTCATTTAATCTTATTTGTCTCAGTTTCTTCATTTGTAAAATGAACTGGAGAGGGAAGTGGCAAACTATTCCTGTATCTTTGTCAAGAAAACTCCAAAATGTAGTCATGAAGAGTCAGACGTGACTCAAATGACTCACAACAAAAACAACAATAACATACATCACTTTTCTCAATTCATACAGCTATCATGCAAGTTCAAGCTCTCATAATCTCATTAAAATGCAGCAATAGCTTCCTAATTCATATCCCCATCTCAAGGCTGTCCCTATTCCAATCCATTCCTCACTCATGCCAAAGTGAGTTTTCTAAAGTGTAGGTCTGTGTCACGTATACTCCCTATTCAATAAACAATTGTGGTTCCCTATTACTTCAAGGATCAAATATGAAGAACTCTGAAATGTATAGCTATTCATGACCTGTTGCTTTCCTATATTTCCAGTTTTTTAGCTCTTTATTCCCCTTTCACCCACTCTATAGTCCAACCACACTAGTCTACTTACTTTCCCTCTTATATAAACACTCCATTTTCTGCCTTCTATGACTTTGTACAGTGTCTTTCCTGTCAGCTAATGCTCTCCCACCATTTTCACCACCATCTCTCAGATTCCCTCAATTTTCTATAAGACGCAATATAAATTCCATTTTTTTGTGGCTCTTCCTAGTTCCTCAAGGAAATCATCTCCTATTTATTTTGTATTTATATTGTATAACTCAGTTATTTATATATTAAAATGTGAATTCCTCAAGGGCAAGTTTTTAACTGTTTTTTGCATCCCCAAGATCTTAGCATAGTACCTGACCATAGTAAGCCCTCTATAACTACTCTAAGGTTAATCAATTGATATAGGATATACCTATTAAGCTAATCTATTTTTTATGATGGTTTGGAGTTTGCTCATTGCTTCAACCACCTAAATTTTGTGAAGGAAAGGTGAAGGGAGATGTGATGTGAGAAAGACAGAAGGTCAAACCAAGAAGACACTGGGACATTTGTATATTAGTCACTGATTAGTCTGTGCTTATGGGGAAGGGAAAGAAGGATGAGAAGAACAGATCTTTGTCTGCCAATCTCCACATCTGTTCCACTCCTAACCTTTCCTAACTTTCTCCCATGGGATAGTATTAATGAAATCTCATTGCACAAAAATTCTATATTCCAGACGTTCTACTCAGTGACTTCGGGTTTTGAAGAAATGCCCCCAGTCTAAATGAGCAGATAATTACACCTTGAAAGAACAGGTAACTGCTAGTATTTCATTTATTGTTTAATTCATTCATTCTAAAAACATTTCTTTGATACTTAATTGCCACTTTCAGGATTTTAAGTTGTTATTGGGAAAGTCAGTGACCAAGAAGAAATATTTCTTATTCCTCTAAACACTTTGAGTTCAAGTATCTGACTAGGAAAATTTAAAACTTTTCAACTATTTCCAAACCTGGCATGTGAAAGACAAATCACAAGAAAACAAGGTCTTAAGAAAGATATTGTCCCAAATAAATCTCAGCAATTTCTAGGGGATATCTTAGAGTTATACATCTTCATACCAATCTCTGACACCACATGCATCTACATTTACACAAGTGTACAATAAGCATTCATAAGGAGCACCTAGGTGGTGCAGCAGATAGAGCACAAGCCCTGAAGTCAAGAGGATTAAAGTCAAATGCAGCCTCAAATGCTGAGTGACCTTGGGCTTTTAATCCTGATTGTTTTAAAAAACAAACAACCCAAAACCCAAACTCATATCCAGAAAGATGACCTGAAAGCCATATAAGATTTTTTAGCAATTAAAGATGAACTCATATAGAATATATTCTATTTAGAAAAGCAGAAGGAAAAAATAAAGCATTGTAGAAACTTTTCCAAAATGAATTGAAAAAATAGGAATTTTCAAAATAATTCTTAGTGGATGGATGTCCTTTAGGTATCTCAAACTCAACACATCCCCAACAGATCTCATTATCAACCCTTCTTCCGAACAAGGGCACTACCATCCTTGGAAAACTTGAAATCATCCTGTAATTCTAATTCTCCTCCATCAACCCACACATCCAATATGTTCATTCTACTAAGTCTTGCCATTCTAACTCCCAGAATATCTGTCTCTTTTCCATTAATATGGATATGCTCCTAGTTCAGGTGCTCATCAATGCTTACCCAAATTATTGCAATAGCTTAAACTTAGTCCCTCTTTTCCAATCCTTAAAAAAGGTTGCCAAAGTGAAATCCTTAAAACACAGATCCATGTCACTGTCTTGATCAAGAAACTGTAGTTGCTCCCTATTCCTTCTAAAACCAAATACAAGCTCTAATATTTAGCACTGAAAGTTGCATTCCTCAATCTGGCTCCAACTTAACTTTCCAGGTATAGAATACATTATTCCCCTTCACACACTCTAGAGTCCAGCCAAATTCTTTATTTTTCTTTTCTCTCATGTACAATGTTCTATTTCCTGTCCCTGCATGCCTCTGATATAGGCTGCCTCCACACCTGGAATGTACTCTTTCTCTTGCTAGGCTTGAGCCAATGCAAATTTTACATGGTTATACCTTTTATTCACATATTAAGCAGCTGAGAAACAAAGAAACAGAAAACATTTGTTGAGATAGGTAGTATTTATTTTGCATAGATTGTTCTAGGATTGATAAGAATTACATTTTTTGTGTACAAAGCTCCATGTATGCCATAATTTGCCATATATGCCATAATTTGGGGATAAGAAGGAGAAAACAATTTTAAGAAAGAATTTATATCCTTGAATATTTTATAATTCAGTTAGGAAATACAAAATATACACCTAAAACCTAACAAGAGCAATTTGCCAACAAGAAAATGACAGAACACAAGCTAGTGAATGTTAGTGAAGGATTAAATAAAGGCGTAATGCTAGAAGGACAGGGTTAATCCATTTCTGAACTCACTATGTTCTTATGATCTGTACCCACCACTTAACATTATTGGGTTTTAGTGTTCTTAGAGCTTCAATAAAGTCCTACTTAGATGCTTTATAATGATATTAAATGGCCCTGAGTTCTCAAAAATGATGCCAAAAGAAAACAAGTTTTAACAGTACTTCCCAAGCTGGAAAAACTTTGAGTCAATGTCCATTGAGAGTTCATTTCCCTGAGCAGAACCAGGAGATCATTATACACTTTAACAACGATATTGTATGAGGATGTATTCTGATGGAAGTGGATTTCTTTGACAAAGAGACCTAACTCAGTTTCAGTTGATAAATGATGGACAGAAGCAGCTACATCCAAAGAAAGAACACTGGGAAATCAATGTGAACTATTTGCATTTTTGTTTTTCTTCCCGGGTTAATTTTACCTTCTGAATCCAATTCTCCCTGTGCAACAAGAGAACTATTCGGTTCTGCACACATATATTCTATCTAGGATATACTGCAACATATCTAACATATATAGAACTGCTTGCCATCTCACATATATAGGACTGCTTGCCATCTAGGGGAGGGGGTGGAGGGAGGGAGGGGGAAAATCGGAACAAAAGCGAGTGCAAGGGATAATATTGTAAAAAAATTACCCTGGAATGGATTCTGTCAATATAAAGTTATTATAAAATAAAATAAAATATATATTAAAAAAAAAGAGAGAGTTCATTTCCCAAGATTCACTCTTAACTGAAACGCTAAAAGATTTAGCAGCAAAAGATTGGCAACTACATTATTCACTTTATTTACCATCATTACTCACCAAGTTCCATTTACAAAAGGGTTGTAACCTGTTTTAGTAGATAGGAGACATAGATAGAGCCTTTTTAAGAATTTGAAGATTTAATTTCATCAAAACTAGAAAGGACTTATGAGATAAATTACCTGATCCACTTGAGAGACCACTGTTTTACACATACAGAGTATTAATGTCAGATTTAAAATTAGAATCCAGATATTCCAACCTTAGTTCTGTACTGGTTCCATTTCGTCAATGTGCCTCACATGCTAGTGTTTTTATTTTCCCAACAAGCCACTGAGTTCTTTGAAGACATTCTATCTTTTGTAGCATCTTCTTGGCAATATCTATAGTCTTAGAGGTGCCCAAGATCACAGAGCCAGTATAGTCAAAGATAGACTTGAGGGCAGTTTTATTCAGCAGCCACATTTTGTCTTCGGCTGCTTATGTTGGCGGGTTTTGTTGTTTTTTTTTCCCCCAAATATGTCACTATATTTGGCATAATACTTTGACATAGCAACTTCTAAAGAAATAACTGCCAACTAATTGAAGACACAGGGCAGCTAGGTGCTGCAGTGGATAGAGCACCAAACCTGGAGTCAGTTTGTAAAATCACTCAGTCACAACAAGACCCCAACCTATCTTACTGATCTTATTCTTATCAATCTTCAAGCCTTCCCTCACTCTGTAACCCAACCAAAATCAATCTCTTGCTGTTGTCCTCACACAGAAATTCATCTCCCATATCCAAACCTTTGCAATGACTAGTCCTCATTCCTACAATACATGCTCACCTTAACACAGACTTTTGGACTCCTTCATTTCCTTTAAAACTCTGCTCAAGAAATATCTATGTGAAGCCTTTCCTAATTCCTCCAGTCAGGCGTACCTTCCCTTCAAAAAACAAACAAAAAAAACCCCAAACATTAATTTGTTTTGCATGTATTTCTTTGTGAATACTTCTTCCTCCTCAACTGAATGTAAGCTCCTTGAGGACAGGAATTATTTCACTTTTGTTTTTGTATCTTCAGACCTTTCACTGAATCATAGTAGATATTTAATAAATGCTTAATGATTTATTAATATATTAATCTAGTTTTTGAACACCAGCCCTGTGATAAAAGAAGTATTATTACTGTGTGACTACAAATGGGAAAACTGAGGCACAAAATCTTATAGTTAAGTTACAGACCCAGGAACAAAAATCCTAGTATTCTGTCAATCTGAACCCTTTCTTCAGGTATGATCAAAAATATTCACTGTCATCTTACTGAAACAAAAAAAAAAAGATCAAACAATCAAGATCAAGGCAATTTTAAGACAAAATCATCCCAAGAAAACATTAAAGGACTTTCTTGATCTTCTACTATTTGTGTAAATTCACTTTTGGCCATAGAAGTCAATCAAAAGACTGGAATAAAAGGTAAACAAATGTTCACACCCTAATTTTGCTGATTCTTAACAGTAAATGATCTTCAGGACACTAGGTCTGTTTTAATCTTTGTCAGAATGAAGATCACATTATTTCACTAATCCCTGTCCCTCTTGGCTCAACTCTAAGTAAGCATATTCTCATTGAAAAGCAGGGTGAAGTCAATATCCATACCCCATTCTTTATTTCCAGCTTTTACCCTGATTTCTAATAACAGATGTAAACAGTCTTGTTTTGGCTCTGGAAGAGCTTTGTTAGCTGAATGTACTATTCTAGTCTATAAACAAAATATATTCAAGATATGGGTACAAAAAAAAGATAATTTCTTGGGTCATAAAGACTCATTAGAGATTTCAGAATCTGTCAAAGTATCCTCTACCTTGATAATTTTAACATACAAAATTATTTTTATTTTTCAGGTTGGCCCAAAGACTAGTCACAATAGGCACAGTAACCTCAGACACAAAAGAGATTCCCATCACATTCTCTTGAGGGGTTTATCCCTCCCATTAGGCCCGCTTCTTCCTAGATTTATTGTTTCCTATCCACTAACTCTTTCCTTACTCCTATAAACATGTCCAGTTCTCCCTAATACTTACAAAACTTTCACTTAGTTCTATCATTCTCTGAATCTATAATCATATACACCTCTTTTCTTGATCTCCTTTGTTCATCTCTTACTCACTTACAACCAATCTAACCAACCCTGAATTAATTTCACATTTTCTATATTTGTACCAACCTGGCTTGTCATGATCTCCTTATATATGACATTCTGTGTCCTGACTCTGTATCTTTGCATAGTTAATCCCTCCACAGCTACAATGATCTCCCTGTATATCTCCACCTCTTGTAATTCCTATTCAACTGGAATCTCCTAAATGAGGACCTTAGTGATTCTTCCTGTTGTAAAGTATTCTCTTTATCTCCTCTGTTAAATTATCTTTTTGGGAGGGAGTTAGGAGACATATATTTTACACTTATTTATCTATGTATGTGTTGTCCTCTAAAGTAAAGTGTAAGCTCCTTATGATAGGGAATATTTCATTTTTGCCTTTGTATCATCATCAACAAGCAAAGAGTCTGACACATAGTAAATGCTTAATAAGGATTTGTTGAGATCTCATTGGAATATGAAAAATAGTGAAACAAAGTCAAAAAAATTGAAAAAGAAACAGAAAAAAATTTAAGACAGCAAAAAAGAATGTGCAAAACAAATGCAGAGAAATTTAAGGATCAATAGACTACAAAAAAGGGAGCCTAGACAACATATTTAAAGAAATTACAAAAGAAAACTGCCCAGATCTCTTAAAACCAAAAGGCAAAGTATAAAGACAAATAATCCACTGCTCAACCACTAAAAGAAATCTTAAAATAAAAACTTCCAGGAGCAGTTTAGCCTAAATACTGAGCTTTCAGGCAAAAAAAAAAAAAAATTAGGGCAAACATCCAGAAAGAAAGAATTAAGGAACTGAGAAATCACAAAATCACATAAGATTTAGTAGCCAGAACTTTAAAGAAGCAATAAGCAGCATGGAACACAGTATTCTAGAAAGCAAAGGATAAAGGCCTTTAGTCAAAAGCTTGTTATCTAGCAAAATAAAGTATAATCCTATAGGGAAGAAATGAACTTTTTAATGAAACTATAACTTTCAAGCATTCCTGATGAAAAGACTAGTGTACAAGCTCTGAAAGGAAAATACAGAAATCAAGAGAAACATAAAAAGATATACATGAGTGAACAATCATAAATGACTAAACAATGATAATCTGCTCACATTCTAAAAGAAGAAAATGATACATATGTCCCCTCTGAGTGGGCCATAGGGTGAGTCTAATTAGACAGAAGTTCTGGGAGTGAGTCTTTTATGTCTTGATGATTTCATTATTTATTTATTTATTTTTTGCAAGGCAATTGGGATTAAATGACTTCCCAAGGGACACACAGCTAGGCAGTATTAAGTATCTGAGACCAGATTTGAACTCAGGTTCTTCTGACTTCAGGGCTGGTGCTCTATCCATTGTGCCTCCTAGCTGTCCTGTCTGGATGATTTTAAAAGAAGACTAGAAAGTAAAGGAAAGAAGAATGCACTTGGAGAGGAAGGTTATCTCATATTCAGGATTTGAAAGGAGGAATAGAAGGAAGGAGTGGAGGGAATGGCTGACATTTGAACTATACTCTCATCTAAATTGGTCAAAAGATGGAAGAAGATGCATATTGCAGAGGTGGTATAAAAATACATTTTATTCAACAGGAAAATAGAAGAAAAAGAGAAGCTGGAAGGGAGAATCAGCAGGAAGATAATATGTTAAGGAATGGATTCATTCTAAGCAAAACAAAATCTAAGGATTTACAATAATATTTATAATAACTCTTTTTGCAATGGGAAGGAATTAAAAACGGAGGGGATATACATCAGTTGAGAATGGCTAAATAAGTAATGGTATGTGATAGAATACTGTTATTCTTTTTATTTATTTATTTTTTATTATAGCTTTTTATATACAAAAGATGCATGGGTAATTTTTCAACATTGACTCTTGCAAAAACTTCTGTTTCAACTTTTCCCCTCCTTCCCTCCACCTTCTCCCCTAGATGGCAGGTAGTCCCATACGTGTTAAATATGCTAAAGTATATGTTAAATACAATATATGTATACATATTTATACAGTTATCTTGTTGCACAAGAAAGATTTGATTTAGAAAGAAGGTAAAAATAACCTGAGAAGAAAAACAAAAATGCAAGTAAACAATAAGAGAAAGAGTGGAAATGTTATGTTGTGGTCCATACTCATTTCCCAATGTAGAACACTGTTATTCTATGAGAAAGAATGAAGGAGTTGGTATCACCTGAGAAGATCTTTATGAACTGAGGCACCAACAAGATTCTAAAGTCAAATAACTTTGTGACTTAGAACCTCTGATTTTCATTATGACCAGATTGCAGAGAACTAATGATGAAACATGTCTCTCATAGATAAATGACTTACGATACAAAATAAGAGATATTTCTTTTTGGACATAGCCAATGGGGGAGTTTGTTTTGCTGGGCTACAGATGCCTTCTGGAATCAAGTAAAACAATTCTAGTTTGCCTTCCATAAGATAGCCTTTTGAATACCTGAATACAGATAGCTAAGCCTTTTTTACTTTTGGCTAAATATCCCAAGTCCCTTCACCTAGTTCTTGAAAGGTATGAATTCTATTCTTCTCATTATGTTGATCACCCTTCTCTGAAAACATTCCAGCTTGTTAACGTCCTTCTTGAAATGTAGCCCTAAGAACCGAGCATGGACCCTCCAGATGTGCAGGATAACAAGATATGCTTCAGTCAGCCTCTTGCCTCTCTTGTTCTGAACACTTACGCTTCTCAACATCATTTAAGATCAAACTAATTTTTGTAGCTGCCAAGTTACACAGTTTCATACTACATCAGCAGTATCTTTTTTACATGACCTAATGTCTAATCATACCATTGTCTTTTTTTTCTTAATAACCCTGATAAAAATTTAGCCAGGCCATTGCCTTGTTCTTCCAAGTTGGTTTTCTGTAGGATGTCCATAAACCCAAAAGCTAATTTTCATATCACAAGTAATTTCTTAAAATAGTTTCAGTATTCTTTAAATTTCCAGAAATGACATATAGAGGAAGCAAGATTTACAGAGAAAATGCAGCAGATCAGAGGACTTTCATAAGGGGAACTTGATGTTTCATTTAGTTCAGTTTAGAAAAAGTCAGTGCAGGCAAAAGTGGGAAGAATGGTAAAGGGTTAAATGTACAAAATCGTCTCTTCTGTGGTAATTTAATTCATTTTCTCTGTTCTTCAAAAGTTCTTAAAAGCTAAGGAAAGGAACTCTTTACCCACTTTCAGGCTCCAGGCCAACAAACTATAGTTAGCCAGTTTTTCACCAAGGCAAAAATTCTCATCGAAAAAAGAAAATTCCTTAGTACACTGCTTGTCCTTTTCTGGAAGCTCTCCAACTTAACACAGTATTACAGTCTACAGAACTGGCCTTACAAGGAACTAAAGAAGTCACCTTCTCATCTACCCACCCAAAACAAAATACCCCTCTGTGATCTTTCCTAAGTAATTAAAATTCCATCATTAAAGATGTGTTCCTAAAGTTTTTTATATTGCCAAAAGCTCCTAATAAAATGCACAAGCCCTTGGGAAGAACATCAGAAGACCTTATCAGTTAACACTTCATCCCCATTAGTTGGCATCTATTTGAAAAATCAAGGCTGAAAATCTCACCCAATATGGATTTTAAAGAAAATTCTGCCACAATTTGCAAAGAGTGTGCAACATTTACATTCATGACACAGCTAGGTGGATTTGCGCTGGAAATGCAGGATGATTTTCTGAAGGATAAGGTAGAAAGGATTTAAAGAATGTTCACTTATAATCCAGGTTGTTAGGAAGTATTAAGTATTTCTTTTTTTTTTTAATTTAATATTTATTTAATAATTACTTTATATTGACACTCGTTTCTGTTCCGATTTTTTTTCCCCTCCCTCCCTCCACCCCCTCCCCTAGATGGCAAGCAGTCCTTTATATGTTGGATATGTTGCAGTATATCCTAGATACAATATATGTTTGCAGAACCGAACAGTTCTCTTGTTGCATAGGGAGAATTGGATTCAGAAGGTATAAATAACCCAGGAAGAAAAACAAAAATGCAGATAGTTCACATTCGTTTCCCAGTGTTCTTTCTTTGGGTGTAGCTGCTTTTGTCTGTCATTTATCAATTGAAACTCAGGGCTCTTTGTCAAAGAAATCCACTTCCATCAAAATATGTCCTCATACAATATCGTTGTCGAAGTGTATAATGATCTCCTGGTTCTCTGCTCATTTCACTTAGCATCAGTTCATGTAAGTCTCGCCAGTCCTCTCTGTATTCATCCTGCTGGTCATTTCTTACAGAACAATAATATTCCATAACATTCATATACCACAATTTACCCAGCCATTCTCCAATTGATGGGCATCCATTCATTTTCTAGTTTCTAGCCGCTACAAACAGGGCTGCTACAAACATTTTGGCACAGACAGGTCCCTTTCCCTTCTTTAGCATTTCTTTGGGATATAAGCCCAATAGAAACACTGCTGGATCAAAGGGTATGCACAATTTGATAATTTTTTGGGCATAATTCCAGATTGCTCTCCAGAACGGTTGGATTCGTTCACAACTCCACCAACAATGCATTAGTGTCCCAGTTTTCCCGCATCCCCTCCAACATTCATCATTATTTTTTCCTGTCATCTTAGCCAATCTGACAGGTGTGTAGTGGTATCTCAGAGTTGTCTTAATTTGCATTTCTCTGATCAATAATGATTTGGAACACTCTTTCATGTGAGTGGTAATAGTTTCAATTTCATCTTCTGAAAATTGTCTGTTCACATCCTTTGACCATTTATCAATTGGAGAATGGCTTGATTTCTTATAAATTTGAGTCAGTTCTCTATATATTTTGGAAATGAGGCCTTTATCAGAACCTTTAACTGTGAAAATGTTTTCCCAGTTTGTTGCTTCCCTTCTAATCTTGTTTGCATTAGTTTTATTTGTACAAAGGCTTTTTAATTTGATGTAATCAAAATTTTCTATTTTGTGATCAGTAATGGTCTCTAGCTCATCTTTGGACACAAATTTCTTTCTCCTCCACAAGTCTGAGAGATAAACTATTCTATGTTCCTCTAATTTATTTATAATCTCGTTCTTTATGCCTAGATCATAGACCCATTTTGATCTTATCTTGGTATATGGTGTTAAGTGTGGGTCCATGCCTAATTTCTACCATACTAATTTCCAATTATCCCAGCAGTTTTTATCAAATAATGAATTCTTTTCCCAGAAGTTAGGGGCTTTGGGTTTGTCAAACACTAGATTGCTATAGTTGACTATTCTGTCTTGTGAACCTAGCCTTTTCCACTGATCCACTAATCTATTTCTTAGCCAATACCAAATGGTTTTGGTGACTGCTGCTTTATAATATAATTTTAGATCAGGTACAGCTAGGCCACCTTCATTTGATTTTTTTGTTTCATTAATTCCCTTGAGATTCTCGACTTTTTATTGTTCCATATGAATTTTGTTGTTATTTTTTCTAGATCAATAAAATATTTTCTTGGAAGTCTGATTGGTATAGCACTAAATAAATAGATTAGTTTAGGGAGTATTGTCATCTTTATTATGTTCGCTCGGCCGATCCAAGAGCACTTAATATTTTTCCAATTATTTAAGTTTGACTTTATTTGTGTGAAGACTTTTTTATAATTTTGCTCATATAATTCCTGACTTTCCTTTGGTAGATAGATTCCCAAATATTTTATGGTATCAACAGTTATTCTGAATGGAATTTCTCTTTGTATCTCTTGCTGTTGGGTTTTGTTGGTGATGTATAAAAATGCTGAGGATTTATGGGGATTTATTTTGTAGCCAGCTACTTTGCTAAAATTATGAATTATTTCCAATAGCTTTTTAGTAGAATCTCTGGGGTTCTCTAGGTATACCATCATATCATCTGCAAAGAGTGATAGTTTGGTTTCCTCATTGCCTACTCTAATTCCTTTAATATCTTTCTCGACTCTTATTGCCGAGGCTAGTGTTTCTAATACGATATTAAATAATAATGGTGATAGTGGGCAACCTTGTTTCACTCCAGATCTTACTGGGAAAGGTTCCAGTTTTTCCCCATTGCATATGATGCTTACTGATGGTTTTAAATATATGCTCCTGACTATTTTAAGGAAAAGTCCATTTATTCCTATGCTCTCAAGTGTTTTTATTAGGAATGGATGTTGGATTTTATCAAATGCTTTTTCTGCATCTATTGAGATGATCATATGGTTTTTGTTTGTTTGGTTATTGATATAGTCAATTATGCTAATAGTTTTCCTAATATTGAACCAGCCCTGCATTCCTGGTATAAATCCTACTTGGTCATAGTGTATTATCCTAGTGACGATTTTCTGTAATCTTTTTGCTAATATTTTATTTAAGATTTTAGCATCAATATTCATTAGGGAGATTGGTCTATAATTTTCTTTCTCTGTTTTCAGCCTACCTGGTTTAGGTATCAGTACCATGTCTGTGTCATAAAAGGAGTTTGGTAGGACTCCTTCAATCCCTATTTTTTCGAATAGTTTATATAACATTGGAGTTAATTGTTCTTTAAATGTTTGGTAGAATTCACATGTAAATCCATCTGGTCCTGGGGATTTTTTCTTAGGGAGTTGATTGATAGTTTGTTCTATTTCTTTTTCTGAGATGGGACTGTTTAGGATATTTACTTCTTCCTCTGTTAGTTTGGGCAAGCTATATTTTTGGAGGTATTTTTCTATTTCATTTAAGTTGTCGAATTTATTGGCATAAAGTTGGGCAAAGTAACTCCTAATTATTGCTCTAATTTCCTCTTCATTAGTGGTGAGTTCTCCCTTTTCATTTTTAAGACTAACAATTTGATTTTCCTCTTTCCTTTTTTTAATCAGATTTACTAAGGGTTTGTCTATTTTGTTGGTTTTTTCATAGAACCAACTCTTAGTTTTATTAATCAATTCAATAGTTTTTTTACTTTCAATTTTATTGATCTCACCTTTTATTTTTAGAATTTCAAGTTTAGTGTTTGACTGGGGGTTTTTAATTTGTTCCTTTTCTAGCATTTTTAGTTGCAAACCCAATTCATTGACCTTCTCTTTCTCTATTTTATACAAATAGGCCTCTAGAGATATGAAATTTCCCCTTATTACCGCTTTGGCTGCATCCCATACATTTTGATATGATGTCTCATTATTATCGTTTTCTTGGGTGAAGTTATTAATTATGTCTATGATTTGCTGTTTCACCCAATCATTCTTCAGTATGAGATTATTTAGTTTCCAATTATTTTTTGGTCTACTTCCCCCTGGTTTTTTGTTGAATGTCATTTTCATTGCATCATGGTCTGAAAAGGATGCATTTACTATTTCTGCCTTACTGCATTTGAGTTTGAAGTTTTTATGTCCTAATATATGGTCAATTTTTGTATAGGTTCCATGAACTGCTGAAAAGAAAGTGTATTCCTTTCTGTCTCCATTACATTTTCTCCAGAGATCTATCATATCTAACTTTTCTAGTATTCTATTTACCTCTTTGACTTCTTTCTTATTTATTTTGTGGTTTGATTTATCTAATTCTGAGAGTGCAAGGTTAAGATCTCCCACTATTATAGTTTTACTGTCTATTTCTTCTTGCAGCTCTCTTAGTTTCTCTTTTAAGAATTTAGATGCTACCCCACTTGGTGCATATATGTTTAATATAGATAGTGCTTCATTATCCATGCTACCCTTTAGCAAGATATAGTGCCCTTCCTTATCTCTTTTAATTAGATCAATTTTTGCTTTAGCTTGATCTGAGATCAGGATGGCTACCCCTGCTTTTTTGACTTCACCTGAAGCATAGTAGATTTTGCTCCAACCTTTTACCTTTAACCTGCATGTATCTCCCCGCTTCAGGTGTGTTTCCTGTAAACAACATATTGTAGGATTCTGGCTTTTAATCCATTCTGCTAACCGCTTCCTCTTTATGGGGGAGTTTACCCCGTTCACGTTTATGGTTAGAATGACCAATTCTGTATTACTTGCCATCTTGTTAACCCCGGTTTATGCTTTTCTCCCTTCTTTCCCCTTTCCCCCCCTTCCCAGTATTAAACTTGTGAGCACCACTTACTTCTCACAGCCTTCCCTTTTTAGTATCCCTCCCCCCGCCTTAGAGTTCCTCCCCCTATCTTACCCCTTTCCCTCCCAGTTCCCGTATTCCCTTCCACTTAGCTTATTCCTTCCCTTTTCGCTTTTCCCTTCTCACTTTTCAATGAGGTGGGAGAAGTTTCACCATAGATTGAATATGTCTTAAGATTTTTCACTTAAAGCCAATTCTGAAGGCAGTAAGATACCCACTATATTCATCTCCCTCCATTCTTTCTCTCAGATATAATAGGTTTCCTATGCCTCTTCATGAGATGTACTACCCCCACTTTACCCTTTTTCTGGTACAATGTCCTTTCCACATCAATTTCTAGAACAAGGTATACATGTATTCTTTATATATCTATATAGTCAAAATATAGTTCCCAAGATTAATCTTTACCTTTTTAGATTTCTCTTGAGTTCTGTGCTTGTAGATCAAATTTTTTGTTAAGTTCTGGTTTTTTCATCAGAAATAGATGAAATTCGCTTACTTCGTTGAATGTCCATCTTCTTTCCTGGAAAAAGATGCTCATTCTCGCTGGGTAAGTTATTTTTGGTTGCATACCAAGTTCCTTAGCCTTTCGGAATATCATATTCCAGGCCCTTCGATCCTTTAATGTGGATGCTGCCAGATCCTGGGTGATCCTTATTGTAGCTCCTTGATACTTGAATTGGGTTTTTCTAGCCGCTTGCAATATTTTTTCCTTCATCTGAGGGTTCTGGCATTTGGCCACTATATTCCTTGGTGTTTGATTTTAGGATCCCTTTCAGTGGGTGATCGATGAATCCTTTCAATGTTTATTTTTTCCTCTGTTCCTATGACTTCTGGGCAGTTCTCTTTGATAATTTCCTGGAAAATAGTGTCCAGGCTCTTTTTTTCATCATGTTTTTCTGGAAGTCCAATGATTCTCAGATTGTCTCTCCTGGATCTGTTTTCCAGGTCTGTTGTCTTCCCCAGAAGGTATTTCACATTTTTCTCCATTGTTTGATTTTTTTGGATTTGCTTGACTGATTCTTCTTGTCTCCTCGAGTCATTCAATTCCACTTGTTCAATTCTGATTTTCAGTGAAGTATTTTCTTCACTCACTTTTTTAAAATCTTTTTCTAATTGTCCAATTGAGTTCTTTTGTTCTGTGGAATTTTTTTCCATTTCGCCAATTTTGTTTTTTAGAGAGCTGTTTTCTGTTTCCAGTTCACTAATCCTATTTTTCAAGGATTTTACTTCTTTATCCACTCTCTCTTTAACTTTCTCCAGGCTCTTTTGCCAAGCCTCACTCTGCTTTTCCCATTTTTCTTCTAGCTCCCTTGTGAGAGCCTTTTTAATCACTTCTATGAGGTTCATCTGTGCTGAGGAACAGATGATCTCCTCCTTTGGGGATTCACCTGGGGACTGTTTGTTTTTAGTCTCCTCAGGATTTAGAGTCTGCTCTCTATCTGTGTAGAAGCTGTCAAGGGTTAAAGTCCTCTTCAGCTTCTTGCTCATTCTGTCTAATAATCAGAGACAAACTACCAAAGAAAAACAGAAAAAACTGGAGTCTTTCTTTGGGGGAGGGGTTGGGTATGTTATCGAGCTTCCTCTACAGACTGCAGGGGGCAGCAGTGAGGCACTAGCAGGACTGTGAGCGCGTGGGCTCTGAGATCCCAGAGCATCCTGAGTCACTGTGGGGGGGTGGAAGGGGGAAGGGGGGAGCGGCCAGGTCCCGAGAGACTCCAGCTGTTTGGGGTTGTATTCTTCAGCCCCGGTGTTTTTAGTTTCTCTGCTGGGCTGCTGACTTGCTGCCGGAGCAAAGTATCCAAACCTGTAGCGAAGCTCTCCCCGCAGAGACGGCTACGATCACTCCCCACCCCCTCTCCAGTCTGCTCCCGTGCTCTCACTGCCGCTGCCCTCAGCCTGCGCCCGATCTAAAACTGCCCCAGCCCTCCAGTAAAGACAGACCTTTCTTGGCGAATCTCAAGGATGGCTTCTCTTGGTAACTATATGTGGGTTTTTTTCAGTCAAGCATTAATTCAGAGGCTTGTAATGAAGTGGATGGTGAGAGAAAGTGTGGAGCTTATGCAGCTGTGAGCCTCCTCTCCGCCATCTTAACTGGAAGTCATTAAGTATTTCTAAAGGAAACAAATTAGGTGAGGAAAGGGATCAGAAGTGGGGAGGGAGCCTCAACCTGATGAAAAAGATAGAAAACTGGAAAGTGTCATATAGAAGTGAAATTAAAGAAAGTGAAGAATTAGAGCTTTTTTTTTCCTTTTTTAAAATTTTATTTAATTTTATTTTTTATTATTAAAGCTTTTTATTTACAAAGCATATGCATGGGTAATTTTTCCAATATTGACCCTTGCATAGCCTTTTGTTCCAAATATTCCCCTCCTTCTCCCCACCTCCTCCCCTAGCTGGCAGGTAGTCCAATACATGTTAAATACATTGAAATACATGTTAGATACAATATATGTATACATATTTATACAGTTATCTTGTTGCACAAGAAAGATCAGATCGAGAAGTAAGAAAAAGAAAAACTGAGAAAGAAAACAAAATGCAAGCAAATAACAGAGAGAGTGAGAATGCTATGTAGTGGTCCACACTCAATTCCCACAGTCCTCTCTTTGGATGTAAATGACTCTCTTCATCACTGCACAATTGGAACCGATTTGAATCATCTCATTGTTGAAGAGAGCCACGTCCATCAGAATTAATCATCGTATAATATTGATGTTGTCGGGTATAGCAATCTCCTGGTCCTGCTCATTTCACTCAGCATCAGTTCATGTAAATCTCTCCAAGCCTTTCTGAAATCCTCCTGCTGGTCATTTCTTACAGAACAGTAATATTCCATAACATTGACATACCACAATTTATTCAGACATTTTCCAACTGATGGGCAGCCATTCAGTTTCCAGTTTCTAGCCACTACAAACAGGGCTGCCACAAACATTTTTGCACATGTGGGTCTCTTTCCCTCTTTTAAGATCTCTTTGGGATACAAGTCCAGTAGAAACACTGTTAGATCAAAGGGTATGCACATTTGATAACTTTTTGAGCATAGTTCCAAACAGAGCTTTTTTTTTTTTTAAATTGATTCAGACTCGTGCTATAGAGGTGGAAACTGGATGCTCTAGGAGGAAGCTACTTATCCATAGTAGAGTCACAGAAGCCTTCAGGTAATAGATCATTCAGTAAGAATCAAAGGAAAAAGAAAATAGTGGTGATTCCCTGCTCTGGAATACAGTATCTGTCAATCTGGTAATAACAATAAAAAGTTCTATTGTTTACCTTGGGCGTATTTCTATGAAATGACAGACAACCTCTGAAAACTTACTTAAAGAAACTACTATCCCTTTTTAATGATTCCCTTGGGGGAAGGGAATAAACATTTTATATAGTGCCTACTATGTCTTAGAAACTGAGCTAAAGACTTAAAAACTTTTGTAGTTAGATGATTTGCTCAGAGTCACAAATCTAGTAAATATCCAAGTCTGGATAAAAATCCAGGTCTTCTTGACTCTAGGTGCCACCAGATGACTCAAGGCACAAATGATGCTACCAGAATGGGCTAAAAATACATCCAGTAATTATCAGTCTTCAGCAAGAAATTGAAGAGTGTAAGGTAACAGGTTGTATTTTCCTCATTGTTGCCTATTCAAGGTAAGGGATCAAGAAGAGAAAATTTAGGAATTTAGGAAATGAACAGCTAGCTAGAAAGATGCTATTTGAAAATGGGATTTGGAATTATGTAGCATGACTCAAAACATAAGCATTACAAAATGCTGGCCAGAGATGAAATAAATCTAACAAAAGCTAGTAAAAAATGCATGCATCAAAGTTGACCAAAAAAAGAGAAAATGACAAATGTTGCTAGGACTGTAAAAAAGCAGATACATTGATACTCTGTTGGTGGAATGATGAATTGTATCAGTCATTGTATAAACCAATTTGGAACCATGACAAAAGAATTATTAAAACATGCAGACCTTCTGACCCAGTGATATTATCAGTAGGCTTATACCTCAAAGAGATAAAATAAAAAGGGAAAATTCCCATATGTAATGGAATAATTGTAGCAATTCTTTTTATAGTAGCAAAAAACTGGAAATTAAGGGGGTGCCTCATTGATTTGATGATGACTGAACAAATTATGTTATATCAATGGAATGGAATAAAATTGTGCTGTGAGAAATAAAGAAAGTGATGGTTGCAGAGAATTCTGAGAACTGTATGAATTAATGCAAAGTGAAATAAGTGGGACCAGGAGAAAAAATTTATACTATACCTTCAGCATTGTAAAAATAAGTAATGAAAGAATTAATAATTCTGATTAATGCAATGATCATATTTTTGGTCATAGCCAATGTGGGAATTAGTTTTGCTTGACTCTTATTTATTTAATGCAAAAGTTTTTGGTTTTCTTTCTCTTCCCCTCCCCCCACCATAGAGGTTGAAGGTAAGAAGAAACAATAATTGTTTGGTAATATAAAAAAATAAAATTTAATTTAAAAATATTTTTAGGTGTCTAATAAAAACAGCCTTAAAATAAGAATGGAGAAAATTACAGGTATATATTCCTCAAGCTAATTACCATAGATAGGAGCTAAAAAAGAAGGAAGAATATGAGTTAAGGCAACCAGAATTTTAAAAACAGAGGAGTTAGAAGTCCTAATAGATGTCAAATTTGACCTCAGAGACATGAGGCTTTATGGGATAAAATCTGTAACTAAATGATGACTCTGCATGGATAGACCTTATTCAAAATAATAGGGTGGGTAAAAGAATATACAAGATAATAACGGGTATTAAAAAGATACTTTCATTAGAGAGAACCAAAGTGGAAAACTATAAAGGAGGGTATTGTCAACAGGGGGGAGGGGGAAGATATTTAGTTTAGGATGGGGAAGATGATTGTTATTACTTATTAGAATATAGTATATTATTTAGACTACCTTGAAAGAAAGAACAAAGTAATATACCTAAGATGTTATAGGAGAAATCAGTCCAGAAGGGATTTATATTTGTAAAAACACAAAGGAAAATAATGCCAATGGGAAAAAGAAATAGATGGGATTTGTCTAAAGAGTTAATGTGGATGCAAAGGAAACTCACCAACCAACTTGGGTTTTTAAATGAAACATACAAAAGATGAAAGCAAGAACAGATAAAGCAAGATGAAAATAGAAAAGAGCATAGCATGATCCTGTAAAAAATAGTGTCAGGAGCACTAAAACTCAGAATGAAATAATGATAAAGAGGGAAACTAAGAACAAGAAAAAGCTGTTTTTTAAAATCGATATTAAAGAACAAGAAGGATAAATTAATTTTGGGGGGGGGGTATAGGGACACAGGAATCAGTAATCCATTACAGAGAAGAGAGATCTTCCCAATTCCCATTTTGACTTTTATATTAGAAATGACAAGACAGAAATAGCTTACAGGGAGTTGATATTCAAGATAAGTAATGAGACAGTAAGAGAGCACCTAGTTGCTCTTGATGGATTCAAGTCACCTGGTCTAGATGAATTTTATCCTTGGGTACTAAAAGAACTGGCAGTTCTTGCTGGAAAGAAGGCTACATTTCTTTCTGGGAAGAAGTGATTAATGAGCAACTGTCAGGGATATTTGAAAGATCATGGAAAACAAGGGAAGTATCATAAGACTGAAGAAATAAAGATCTTGTTCTGATTTTCCATCAAAGTGGGGGGGAAAGAACACAGCATGCAAACTATAGGTCATTAAATTCAACTTGGATTCCTAGAAAAATTCTAACATGGATGATTAAAGAAGATGTTTGGCAAACTTCTAGAAAGGGAAGTAGGGATTGCAGTGAGCCAGTATGATTTCATATCAGATAAATTCATTTCATTTTCTGACAGGATTAGTAAATTAGTAGATGAAAGAAATGCTATGGATATAGAGTTTACCTGGATTTTTACAAAGTTTTTAAAATTTTTTTTCTTCAATAGCACTTTATTTTTTCAACTGCATGAAAAGATAGTTTGCAACATTCATTTTTATAAGACTTTATAAGCACTTTTTCTTCCTCCGTCCTTTCCTCCCTCCCCCAAGACAGCAATCAATTTGTTATAGGTTATACATGTACAATAGTTTTAAACCTATTTCCATATTAGTCATGTAGTAAAAGAAAAATCAGAACAAAAGGGAAAAACAATGAAAAAGAAAAAAAACAAACTAGGAGAGGAAAAGGTGAAAATAGTATGCTTCAATCCACATTCAGCCTCTACAATTCTTTCTCTGGATGTGGAT